>NC_059102.1:36515027-37167527 GCF_020740685.1 Jaculus jaculus
GAAGCGATGTGTGGCAAGCAGAAGCTGTGGTGATATCTTCACTCTGATCTCTGAGTCGGAAAGCTTAAACAGGGAGAAGTCATGTCGCCTCCTCTCCCGGTGAGGGACCCTCTGCTTTTTCCGATTGTCAGCTGCAGGATCACAGGGAACAGATGACGGCTACCTCAGCATCAGTCAGTTTCTGCAGTGCCAGCTACAGAGGGTGTGACCACTTTCCCACGGAGTAGGAGGTGAGGGATAGCGGGGAGCAGATGGCTTAGCGTTGCTGTCTACTCTTAGGTAGCAGACATCCAAAAAGGGGAACCAGCCCTAGCACCCAGGTTGCTGCGCAACCTCTCTAAGCATCAGAGTTTTGTCTAATCTTCATAAGGGGACTACAGTGTTCAATAACAGCTCTTCTACTTACCTCACGTAGTTATGATGAGACTCAAGCAAGAAACTACAGCTGACAGTGCTTATAAATAAAAAGTCATATAAATAGGAGTAGTTGGGATTCTTCCTCTCTTCTGCTCCTCTCCCTCCCCAGAGCTGGGTTCACCCGGTCTCTTACTGATGACTTATGTGAGTGGTACTTGAAGCATGCCGTCTTCTCACCAGTCTGGCTTAAACCCCACCCCGTAGAACCCTTCCTCCACAGAGAGAGGATCAGGGAAAACAGAAGGAAAAAGAAAGAAGAAGAAGAATGCACTTGTATGATGTAAAAGCAGGTTCTTTAGGTGGAGGAGTCTGGCAGCACCTGAACCTCCAAGAGCCTGAACACTAGATATGATTATTGGCTAAGAAAATTTGTTTGTTCCAGTTTAAACTTTCCTTGCATTTAACAAATTTATATGTATGTAAATATGTATACATATGTATATATGTAATTTTAAAAAATACAGCGAGTATTTTCTTTAGTCATTTTCCCCTTTGCTCTCCTTGTTCTTTGAAAAAAAAAAATTGAAACTGCTATTTTATCTCACTATGTGAATGGGGATAAGGAAAGGGATAAATCTGGTTCTCTTCAAACCTGGCCTGGAAAACAACAGGGCTTCAGGGCGCTTCTCGTGCAAGAGGACTGGATGCAGTGAAATAAAAGGGGACGAACCCGCAGGGAAGGAAAACTGGAACCCTGAAATCTGGCTCCCTTGCTCCTTCCCACTTCTATCCGAGCTTGCTTCTTTCAGTTCCTTTCCTTCCACCCACGCAGCTCTCCTGTGGGCCTGCCCTTGACTTTGGCTCTTTGAACTCCTCTGGCTGGTTTTTAACACTCCTTTATTTAGTTTGAGACAGTAGGGAGTTTCTGACTCAGATGATATAAGAAGCCAGGGTCATGTAGAAGAAACTGTATTCTAGGCTCCTTAGCCTTTTCATAACTGTAAAATCTGAATCATGCCACACTTCTTTATAAGGATGGAATCTCCCTGACCCTCTCCTGTAGCAAGAGTATCGCCCAGTCAATAAGTAGTAAATACAAGTTCAGGAACCATTTTTTTGGCTTTTATTAGGGAACCTTCTGATTTATTTTATTTTTCCCAAGGTAGGGTCTCACTCTAGCCCAGGCTAACCTGAAACTCACTCTAGTGCCAGGCTGGCCTTGAACTCATAGCGATTCTCCTACTTCCACCTTCCAAATGCTGGGATTAAAGTCATATGTCACCATGCCCAGCAAGCCTTCTGATTTCTACGGCATGTTTGCGTACGTGTTCCTTACCCCATCAGAATGCTACGAAAACTTTTCTCAGTAGAAAAGCATGCCTCTGATTTTCCACTTTCCTTATTTAATTTTCATAGTGGACATCTGAGATATTAAGGTTATTCAAACAAATGTCCCAAGAGAAGCCTACTCATTTAGCCTGATACCATCCATCAACACATTGGTGAATGTCTTCACCAATTTTCTCTCTGTGTTCTAGAATTCTAGAGATCCTTTTTGAGCTCAATCCTGTTTAAAGAGACACCCGGGCCAGTGCAGTGCAGCAGCAGCAGGTAGGCCTCTGAGGGAGGTGCTGTGGTCATTTAGCTATTTTTTGTCAAGGCTTGGTCTACATTTTAAGCTTGATTTTTTTTTCCTTGGACCAAAGGACACCACTCACTTGGCCTTATGATCTTAAGGTGTTTTGCTATGAGGAGCCAATTTCTGAAAGGCTGCTTCTGGCAAACCAAGGATGTAGTTCCCAAATGAGATATCTGAGGGGAGAGAAGGGCATGGATGTTTCAGTGGGCAAAACTCTTAGCAGGAAACACTTCCACTCCCATGGATTCAGATAGCATTCCCATCCCAGAGACAAAGCATGCCCTTGTACGGCTGCAAGCAAAGCCGTGATAAAGCTCAGTTGCCCAGAGTAGTCACTGTCTGCAGACAGAAGTCCAAATTGTTCCTCAGAAACCTGGACAGGGGAGGAGCCCAGAGAGAGGAGCAGGGCCAGGAGCCAGGGGCAGAAGAATGAGAAAACCCAGGGGGCTTCTGCAAGTCAAAAGGCAGTAGAGCATTGTCCAATGGGGATATTTAAATTTTGGCTTCAGACAGGGGGGTAATGTCACAACAGTCATCTCTGCTCACTGATGGTTGGGTGTGAGGGGAACTCCTAGGGGAGCTGGGCTCTGTATCTGCGCAGAGACAACACAGGGAGGGGAGAGGGGCAGAAACAAAGGCAGACAGGTCCTGTTCCTGGTTGAGGCACATTGTGTGTCCTTCAATCCCTTTTCCATCTGATGACTGGGAGATCTTTACCTAGTCATGGCTGTGTTCCAGAAGGTTCTCTCCTGATAACACTTAGCCAGCATGTTCCTAGTGACTTAAGAGAGATTTGAGCCAAGGAATCCTACTTACATGCCAGCAGCAGGCAGAGGTGGCTGACACGCACCAGGGCACAGGGCTTGCCCGGACAGCCTTTTACACTGTATGTCAAACGACTCTATCCTTGAGAGTCCTGAGGAAAATAAGATGACCGCAGAGTTCAGCTGTGGATGTGCACTTACTGTAGAGGTCTGTTTCATCCAGGATTTCTGACTTGATGATCTCTTCTATGATGTCTTCCAGTGTGACAATGCCCATCACCTCATAGAAAGGGTCCCCTTCTCCCTCATTATTCACTCGCTGGACAATGGCTAGGTGAGATTTTCCTGGAGAACAAATAAAATTTCAGTTAAGTATTAAGGACATTTTCATGGATTTTTCTTTATGAAAAAAATAATACCAAGTTGCTGTCTGGCCAATAGTAGGACCACCTGAAAAATAGTGAATCTGTAAGTTCTTACAAACACAATCTTTTATTTATTAAAAAAGAAAACAACCCACAATTAAATGCTCCCTAATGATTTGAACACATTCTGAGTCCTGCATCATTAGGTGGTTTTGTTGTATGGACATGAAAGAATGCACTTATACAAACTAAGATGATTATGACATCACTAGATGATACAATCTTATGGGATAGCTACTTTACTTTTTCTTTTTCTTTTTTGTTTTTTTGTGGCAGAGTCTCACTCTAGCCAAGGCTGACCAGGACTCACTTTGTATTCAAGGCTGGCCTTTAACTCATGGTGATCCTCCTACCTTAGGCTTCCAAGTGCTGGGATTAAAGGTGTGCACCACTGTTGCAGTTACTTTTGTGTTGATGGGATAAAACACTCAACCAAAGATGGGAGGAAAGGGTTTACTTTAGCTAACAGTCTCAAGAGGAAGCTTCATAAAATCAGGAAAAAACATGACATAAGCAGAGGCTTGGTATCACTTCTGCCACAGCAGGTAGGAAATAGCAGCATGAGAGTGAGCTAAGCTCTGGCAAGTGGGAACTGGCTATAACCCCCCTAAGCCCACCGTCAGAAACACACCTCCTCTGGCAAGGCTCCACTTTCCTATGCACCCAAAACATATGAGTTTATGGGAGACATCTGATTCAAACCACCACAACCACCACCCCTGCCCATATTTTATTGTTGGCTTTAATATCACTATGTACCATGTAGCGATGTTTTATAATTTTAATTGGTACAAGAGTTGTACACATTTTGGGGGTATAGTGTGATATGTCAGTATATTTACCCAATATGCAATGGTCAGATCAGGGTAACTGGCATGTACATCACCTCAACATTTACCACTTCTTTGTGTCCAATTCTTTTCTACTAGTGGCTTCAAAATATACAGCAAAGTGTTGTCTACCACTGTAGTCTACCATGCTATGGAATATGCTATTAGAAGTGACTTCCAGGCTGGAGTGGGACACCCAATATTCAATTCAAACCACTGCAGGTGGTTTACCCCATGGCAGGCTACTATATAGGATGCCTCAAGGACACATACATGTGCACTCCCCACACAGGAGAGAGAGGGGTAGGGGAAGAGAGAGATGGCTGTCCTATCTAACTGCACCTCAGTATCTGCTAAGCACCCTCTCTCCATCCTTCTCCAACCTCCCACCCTTTCCATATTCTGCAATTTTTTAAAAAATGTTTTATTTATTTATTTGCAAGTAAAGAGAGACAGAGAAGAGAGAGACAGAATGTACACACCAGGGCCTTTAGCTGCTGCAAATGAGCTCTAGATGCATGCACCACTTTGTATATCTGGCTTTATGCAGATACTGGGAATCGAACCCAAGTCATCAGGCTTTGCAGGCAAGGGCTTTAACTGCTGAGCCATCTCTCCATCCTATGTTCTGCAAATCTTATATTTTATATTTCTATTTTTAAAGGGAAGTTATCTAACATACCTAAAACTTGTGAGATTTTTCTCTGAACTTTCACATATTAGCAAGTATAGGTTAGCTGAAGGAAATTGAATAGTCTAATTGGAAGAGAAAAAATTTAAAGAATTAGGTTAGAAGTCATTCTCCCCATCTGTTCTGGTCATATCAGTTACTATCCTTGGGCAAATTATTTATCTTCCACTGGGTTGCCATCTGTTATCCAGAATCAGGGGACCCATTGGGTTGCCATCTGTTATCCAGAAACAGGGGACATTACAGTGTGGTGATTTAAAAGCAAGGCTCCCAAATTCTTGGAACCGCTTTCCATGGAGAAGTATGGTTTATATCCCCTGACCCTGGGAGGGCTTGTGGCTGCTTGAACTGACAGCACTTGGAAGGCAGCTGCTCTGGCATTTCTGAGGCTAGGTGGTAAAAGGTAGCAACTTCTGCTGCAGAAACACCATGAGAAGTCTTGACAATTGCCCTGGAGCCATCATGGTGCAGAAACCTAGTGTAAGTGTTTAGGTAATGATCTAGCTTCAGTTTTCCAGCCATCCCATCACAGTGATACACAGGAATCCTTGGAAGTGGCTCTGCCAGTCTCAGCTGATCTAGCCCCAGTCTTTCAAGTCATCTCCAGTGGTGTCCTGGACATTGAAAAGCAGAGAGAAGCCATTCCTGCTGTCTTTTCATAATTCCTGACTTGCATAAGCTACCAGCATAATAATATGAGGGTTGTTTCCTACCTTTAAGTTTGGGTTGTCAGCAACAATTTAACTAGAGCAACCAGTGCCTATAAAGTGGCTACGTGGGCTCAAATTACCTAGGGGTCATTTGAAAAATGAAAAAGCTTTGTAAATGTAGTATGAGGCAGATATGATAGATGGTTAGTCTTTTTTAAATTACATTTTATTTATGAGAAAGAAAGGATGTGAATATGCAAGCCAGGGCTTCATGCCACTGAAAATGAACTCCAGATGCATGTGCCACTTTGTGCATCTAGCTTTATGTGGGTATTGGGGAATCAAACCTGGGCCACCAGGCTTTGCAAGCAAGTACCTTTAACTGCTAAGCCATTTCTTCAGCCCCCAGCCTTCTTAATTTCTTACTGTCAACTTGATTGGTTTGAGAGACAGCTAGGAGATGAGTAAGAAGCATGCTGCAGGGTGTGACTGTGGGGGCATTTCCAGAAAGGATTTACGGAGGGACGAAGACACTGCCCAACCCCCGAATGTGGGTGGCATTCATTCCAAACGATGCCGTTCCACACGGAGTGAGAATGCCTGCTATTACAGGCATGCTCTGTCTGCTTTCTGGCTGAAACGATATAAGCTGCTCTGCCTCCTCCGTGTTGCCACATCTCCCTGCCACGATGGACTGAAACCTCTGAAACCCCTGCCCCATCTCTGCTGGACCTTCAGGTTCAAGTTTGCATGATAGGTCTTTAAGTAGTTCTCAGATTGGCTCCTTTCATAATCAGAACTGTCTCTTATCTTGTGCTCCTAAGCCCTTGATAAACCATAAGGACATTATTACAATTTGCTTCTTTAAAAAAATTTTTGTGTGTGTGTGTGAGCATGTCTCATATGTGTGTGAGAATATTGCTTGTACAACCTATGGTGTGTATATGGTCAGAGAAAAACCTCCAGTGTTGGTTCTCTCCTTCCACCTTGCCCAAGGCAAGGTCTCTTGTGCCCTGCTATGTATCCCGGGCTAGCTGGCCCCAGAACTTCCCACAATTTCCTGTCTCTGCCTCCCATCTGGATGTAGGCACACTGAAATTTCAGATGCTTATGATACTGTGTCCAGCTTTATGTGGGTTCTGGGGATCCAAAGGCAGGTCATCATTTTTATTTGGTAAATGCTTAATCCATTCAGCTGTCTCCCCAGCCTTTTGTTTGTTTGTATTTTGAGGCAGGGTCTTGCTTTAGCCTAGGCTGACCTGGAATTCACTGTGTAGTCTTAGGGTGGACTTGAACTCACGGTGATCCTCCTACCTCTGCTTCCCAAGTGCTAGGATTAAAGGTGTGTGCCACCATGCCTGGCTTCCAGCAGTTTTCTTTCTTTCTTTTTTTATTTTTTCAAGGTAGGGTCTCACTCTGGTCCAGGCAGACCTGGAATTAACTATGTAGTCTTGGGGTGGCCTTGGAACTCATGGCGATCCTCCTACCTCTGCCTCCCAAATGCGGGGATTAAAGGCGTGCGCCACCACGCCCAGCTCAGCTAGCCTTTTTTTAAGAATGCATGTGTGTGCAGGCCAGAGGTCAACATTGGGGGTTGTTCCTCTGGAACATTGTCGATCTTTTCTGAGACAGGGTCTCTCATTGGCTTGTGTGTGCTGCGGGGTGTGACTGCAGGATATTAGACTGGTTAGCTGGCAAGTCCCAGGAATCTGCCTGTTTCTGACTCCTCAGCGCTGGTGTTACAATGCGCATCAGCACACCTGGCTATTTTTATGTGGGCTCTGGGGTTGACGTCCTGTTTGTAAGACCTCTTGGATCTAGTGCTGTATGTGTCCTACACTGACAGGGTGGTTTTCTGAGCTCACGAACACCTTTAGGACAACAGATCAAATCCTCAAACAGGTTCTCCCATTTACCAGTTGGCCAATAAGTATCTGATGAACTGAATTAAGCTGAAGCCTGAATACATATACATAGTTGATAGGATAGATTGTATTTATATCTTTATTTTATTATAGGATACAAGAGGTTTAAATTAAAATTTAAACTTTGCATCAGTGAGTCTAAAATTATCCTTCTTTGAAACAGTTGCCTGTTCCTGGACCAAATGGACTGAAGTATTTTGTAGCTTAAATTAGATTATATTGTTATAATGTATGTAACTTAAAGTTTTAATCCTCAACACACTTTTTCTTAAATTTATGGCACCTGTTTTCACTTTTCTGCTAAAATGTGCTAGCAGATGACAAAACAAATGAGCAACATCATGGAAAAACTTAGAAAAGTGATATTTTAAAAAATTGTCTTCTATAATTGGATGCCCTTGTAATGTGGAGTCCAGAACACATGTAATATAGTCACACTTTGCACAACTAGTATGATACGTTCATTGGAAGGAAATGAATCCGTGAAAAAGTTTTGCTATTTTACAAATTAGCTTCTACATTAAAAAGCCATCAATACTTGCTGGGCGTGGTGGCGCACACCTTTTTTCCCAATACTTGGGAGGCAGAGGTAGGAGGATTGTTGTGAGTTCCAGGCCACCCTGAGACTACATAATTCCAGATCAGCCTGGGCTAGAGAGAGACCCTACCTCGAAGAATCAATAAAATAAAATAAAATAAAATAATCCATCATTACTTTATAGGTCAATTTGAGAATCACCAAAGAGTAAAGATGTTAAGTCCTTCTTATATGATAGTCAAGACCAGACACAGTATTTCTGCATTATGAGCATTTTATCATCATAGAGGGGGTCTCTAAGTTGCCCTCCTAGAGTTTTGAATATGATCAAGGTATGTAATATGTAAATATGAAAATGTTACAATAAAACTTATTGTTTTGTGCAATTAATATATACAAATAAAAAGGATAAATATGGGCTGGGGAGATGGCTCAGCAGTTAAAGGCACTTGCTTGCAAAGCCTGCCAGCCTGGGTTTTATTTCCCAGAACCCACATAAAGCCAGATGAACAAATTGGTGCATGTGTTTGGAATTCGTTTGCAGTGTAAGAGGCCCTGACACATCCATACGCTGTCTTTCTCTCTTTAGGTCTTAAATAAATAAAGATATTTTTTAAAACAGGAGAAATAAAAATATTCTATCTAGAGTCTGTAGAGATCTAAAAACAAATGAAGGAAGCAGCCTTTTAAAGGGACAGACTAGGTAGGATAGGTGACAAGTGATAGGGGTCAGCAATCACATAGTGATGTTCTCGGCTGAACCTCACAACAGTAAGAAAACCAGCTGTTGCTGTGATACAAGCACATAAGGTCTTTTCTCTCAGAAGGGTTGGCCTTTCAGAGCCCTACCCCTGCATTCCTCTTTTTCCTGGGCTCCAGCCGTGTGGTGGATGGTCTCAAATGAAGCCAATCTGCAGACATTTAAGAGTAATCAGTCCTTCCTGCCACAGCACTTTAAAATTTTTATTTATTTGCAAGTAGAGGGAAGAGAGAAAGAGAGAGAGAGACACAGAGAGAGAAAGAGAGAGAGAGAGAGAGAGAAGAGGGAAAATGAATGGACACACTAGGGCCTCTTGCTACTTCAAACAAACTCCAGATACATGTGATACTTTGTGCATCTGGCTTTACATGGGTACTGGGGAATCAAACCTAGGTCAATAGGTATTTTAAGCACGCACCTTTAACTGCACAGAACTTTTGCTTTTTTTCTTTTAACTGAATGTCATAACAATAATAATGGCCTTTGATTATTATTGTTATTATAATAGAAGCCATTATTTATCAATACTCTAAAGGCCAGGCACAGTGCCCGGTATCACTTAACCATGCTACTGTTTCTTACTTCCATGTGATTCCTCTACTGAGAAGACAAGATCCCTGAGGAGCAACAGCTATGCTCACTTATCTATTTCTGGTTTGTCAGAATCTACACTTGTTGGGCACTGCCAGGCACAGGCTGGAGACTTGAGAGGGTCCTGAACTTCCAGGCATGGCTAAGGACTCCCAGGCTACAGGAGGCCACTCCCTCTCCAAGCCCAGCACACCTGGACTTAGGCTCTGCCCATAGCCCTGTTACCTTCTGTCAGTTGCCTAGGAAACTCCCTATCAGCCTTCACACAGCCCCTCCCCCTGAGACCCTAGATCACCTGTCCCCCCTGCCATTTGCCTACGTGCTAGCATGCATGTCCCCATATGCTAACTAGACATCAGAAATGAGGTTGGTACGTGCAATCCCCTTTGGGTTGGGTCCTCCCCCCACCCTCAGATGTTTATAAACCCATTTTCCCTGACAATAAACCAAGAAAGCTGTTCAACTATCTCCTGGGAGTATTTCTCTCATCTTGCACTCACCCATCCCTGGTTGCCCGGGCGTCTTTGGGGAACTATGGCCACCCGGAGAATACAGGAACCCACATACACTAGCACTTGCCACACTGTTACTAAAAGTGGGCCAAGGGCTAGGCACAATGGCTCATGCCTGCAGTCTCTTCTACCCAAGTGGCTTGGCAGGAGACTGACATCCACCCAGGCAACATAGTAAGGCCTGTCCCTCACAAAAACCACACCCCAAAACTACAAGTGAGTAAAAACTGGGATAGATATTTTTCTAAGGAAAATATATAACTGTCCAATATACATAAAAAGATGCTTAACATCAAGAACTCAATAATCAGCAGCTGCTAACTAGGTAGCCACATGTAAAAGATTGAAGATGGATACTGGTCTCACATCATACACAAGAATGTACTCAAAATGGATCAAACACCTAAATGTAAGCATGAAAATGATAGATTTCACAGAAGAAGACAAAGGAGTAAAAAACTTTGTGATCTTAGACTAGGCAAAATGGTTTCTTAGCTAGGACATCAAAAGTATAATCAAAGAAAAAGATAAACTGGGCTTCCCCAACATTACAAACATCTATACACCAAACAACAACATCAATAAAAAAAAAAAAAACCAACAAAAGGAAAAAAATTAGTTGCAAACTGTCAGATATAAATAAATAAATATTATAACTCATGCAAAGACAATTCAATTAATTATAAAGTTAACATAGAATCTAAATAGATATTTCTCTAAGAAAGAGATGTAATTGGTCAATAAGCATGTGAAAAGATGTTGAACATTATAATCATTCGGGAAACTCAAATCAATGGGAATAATCAATCATTTCATATGCAGTAGAATGGCTATACTAAAGAATAATAAAATTTGGGACGGATTTGGACAAAGCTGAAACTCTTGGTGGTTTTCTATTGGTTGTTAAAAATGTTAAACACAAATTATTATTCCACTCCTACAGAAATGAAAATATATGGCCAGCATTATTCATAGTGGCAAGTGGACACAATCCAAATACTCCTGAACAAACAAAGGAATGTTATCTGGCCATAGAAAGGAGTGAAGTACGTGTTACAACCCGGTGAACTTTGGAAACATTATGGTAAGTGAAAGGAACCATACACAAAAGGTCACAAGTTGTATGATTATACTGATGTGTAATTCCCAGAATAGGGATATCTACATAGGAAGACAGTAGATTAGTGACTGCCAGGACCTGGGGAAAGAAGGAAGCGGGGAGTAACTGCTGTTAAGGCATTCAGGGTTTTTTTTTTTGGGGGGGATGATGTAACTGTTCTGGAGTTGGTAGTGAGGATTACATAACTCTGTGAGCAAATGCAAAACATGCATTTTAAAGAGGTGAGTTCTTTGATGTGAATTATAGCTCTACTAATTTTCTTAAAAAGAAAGCCAACTGGAAGAAAATAACCAGCAATTCATGACTGAATGAATAGAAGTTGGTAAGGCTCAAAGTTACAACCCACATGCAGGTGAGCAGAGGCAGTGACTGCTTCATAAGGCGAATAGGTCGAAATGGAGGAGCAATACGGGTTTGGACATTGGAAATTGCGCTGGTGTTAATTGAGAGCACACAATGCTGTTTTGTGTGCTTGGAGGTGGGCATCAAAGTCGACATGGGTGAGGTCATTGCAAGACCAGAAGTAAGAAAGGTCACCATTTGTGCTTTTCTGTGAAGGAGTAAATGGTGAATAGGGCCATGGCTTGGCCACAGATGGAAGAGGGAGGCCCTAATTTCCCAAGTGTTTCCATCCTTTTCTTGGCAAATGGTTTCCAATCTGCATCAATTCCCCTTCCATGGGTGAGGGATGTGTTTACCTTTTATTTAAAAATATTTTTACTTATTTATTTATAAGGGGGGGAGAGAAGGAAAGAAAAAGAGGCAGCGGAATGGCATGCCAGGGCCTCCTACCACTGCAAACAAATGCCAGATGCATGTGCTGCTTTGTGCATCTGGCTTTATGTGGGTACTGGGGAATTAAACCCAGGTTGGCAGGCTTTGTGAGAAACCTCTTTTAAGCTCTCAGCTATCTGTCCAATCCCCTGTGCTTACGTCTTCTTCTTCCTCCTCCTCCCCCACTTCCTCCTCCTTCTCCTCCTTTTCTTCTTCTTCTTCTCCTTCTTCTTCTTTTTCTTTTTGGTTTTGTGAGGTAGGGTCTCAGTCTGGCCCAGGCTGACTTGGAATTCACTATGTAGTTTCAGGGTGAGTTCAAACTCACAATGAGACTCCTACCTCTGCCTCCCGAGTGCTGTGATTAAAGGTGTGCTCCATCATGCCGGGCTTTTGTGCTTACTTCTTAATGGCATTAGTGGTTTACACATGGCTCCTTCCCTCACCTGCCTCAATGTGAGAGTCTGAAAACGGGGACTGCTATTACTTCTGTTGCACCATCCCTCTATAGACTGGCAGAAGACTTCAAATTCCTCCCCACAACGATGAGTTCATTCATTTCAGTTTTCCTCCAACCTTCCAGAAAAGTAAAATTCCTGAGAAATAATTTAGGCAAATGTTCATTGCTATCATTACTATTTACACGGAACCTCCCAATTTATCAAAAATCCTTATAAGGAGTATAGAAAAACCTTGGAATGGGTGAGATGTTCTTGAGAATTTCCTGAGTTCCTCACTGTATGAATAAGAAATAATTCAATAGAGCCCCAACTTCTAGAATCTACTGAGGCGCATATGTCTTATGCACATTCTTAAACAAGTTCACTTTCCTTTCAACTTTCATTAAATAGTCCTTTCTCACATGGTGGCCATGTTGCTGGGGGTGGGCACTGTTCCTTTAGGACCATCACTGAAAACACGACATGGGCAGAAAAGGAAAGCCACACTGAGCTGCGCTGGTACAGGAGTAAACTAAGCTACATGATCTGCTTTGCACATCCTTGGCCATGTCCAAAGCAATAATGATCTGGCAGAATTACCCTTTCAGTTTCCAATTAGTCATTGTGACAAACTATAAGCCTGTGGAATCCATGGGCACATTGTATGTCACTAACATATAGCAGAGATAAGATGTGATTCTTTAGACAGAAAACTGAATACTACTACTTCATAAGGCCATTTTACATGTTCCTTGAACATACTACTGTGGCACAGAATGGGAATTTCTGGGCTGAGTGTGTTTTACTACAATGTGCTGCCTAAAAACAAAGTCTAATCTGTCTTTGAATTGTAAAAAGGATATTTTAGTTTGGGTTCAGAGGTGCCCTAAACTGATAAGCACTTATTTGAGCCCCTAACATGTTCCTGGTGTCCACCTCTACAAAAACCCAGCCATCTGGATAGCCTGGCTTGTTGACATTTCTTTTTTTGATTCTAGAAACTTTTAAGCGCTTAACTCCCCTTGAGGTTCATCTCAAGCCTTCTCCCACTCAAGCCCTTTCTTACTCATTTTCAATCTCTGGCTCCAGCACTGTCCATACCCTAATGAGACACAAAGTAAAGAATATGTATCTATAGCTTGATCTTTGTTTGGATCATAGCACTAGGATAGTTTTGTTTGAGCTGAAGAAGTCATCCTCATGAAGCTCCAACAGTCTGACTCACACCTCACTAGGATTAAGTGATATTTATAGTGGTCTATTTTTTCTCTTTTAAATAGCACCACAAGGAAGACCCCTCCTCTTCCAATGCCTTGGAATGCAATTCACCAGTACAACGGGCTCCCAACACTGGCTCTATATTTGAGTTGCTTGAGAAGTTTCAAATATATTTCAGACTGCATCCTACACCCAGAAATTTTAGCTCAAATGCTATTCATATTCAGAGACTGGTGTGGGGTAGGGTCATGATTTAAATGGTTTAAAATATTTCTCAGAAACATCTAAAACTGTTCACCTGAGGTTGAGGGCTATTATCTTGGTCTATAGCAATGACTCTCAAACTGTGGTCTCTGAACCAGAAACATCACTGAGGGACTTGCTGGAAGTGCAAATTCTCAGGCACCGTTCCATGCTCAGTGAATCTCTGGGGGCTGCACCACAGTGATCTATAGTTTAATAGGCTTTACAGGTAGTTTTGACATAGGTTAGTTTGAACAATCTCAGATGAAGGGTAAGCTTTGTGTCACTCTAGTTATTTAATGACCTATGAGAAGGGGACACAAGTACTGAGATGTTTAGTAATTCTAATTCATTCAATGCATCTGGTTTAAGATGTTAAGTATTCAAAAAAATGAAAAAAAAACCTGAAACAAAGGGTAGTTGTAGTCAAATAGCTATCTCATTTCACATGAGACAAAGCTAAATAATGCTTTCTCTCATGTGACATGAGACAACTATGGCATTTTTGTTGACACAAAACAGAAAGCAGTTGGTGACTTGGGAAGGAGTTTCTTGTGGCCTTATACCAGTCACTCCAGAGACATGCTCTTGACATATCTGAGGTCAAGTTTCCCACTACTGAAAGTCAAACTAGTTTTTCTTAATGAGAACTATTAACATAGGCGTATATAGTAATTTGACTGTTCTTCCTTCATGTTGTCCTCTTTAGTCCCCTCTTCCCACCCCATTCCACTGAGACTGCCTCTATCTAGCTAGTCCTTCTTCTATTTTGTCATCTCATTCCCTTTGTTTTCCTCTGTCATCCATGTCAAAATGTTGGTGGGCTCAGAACAGTGCAGGCATTATGGTCTTATGGGGGTACTGGCAACCTCTATGGAATGATGAACTTATCAGTCATGACTTGTCAGGAGACGAGCTAATTTTTTTTTGTATGTCTCAAGAATCCAAAGGGTTTCTGGTACTGGTTACAGGTGATTTTTTGTGTAAGGGTCTGCCACCATCTGGTAGAACGTATTCAAAGTGCAAGTTGGACTTATTAGAAAGGCAACATTTTTAGATGTTACTTTTAACAACAGATTTTCAACTGAGGGTGAACTTGCCCCCCCCCTCCCCCAGGAAACATTTGGCAATGTCTGGACACAATTTTGGCTGTGAGAACTCAGGGTTGGCAGTTAGTAGGTAAAAAACAGGAATAAATATAGAGTAAACATCTTACAATGTACACGATAGCCTCCCTTACCTCCAATAAACATTTACTCAGCCCTCCATTTCAGTACTGCTCAGGTAGGATCCCTATTTTAAAAAGAATGAGTATTTTGTAGCAAAAGAAAGATTTTTTTTTTTGGTATCTGTAGAAGGGAAAATATCCTACAAGGGTCATAAACAAACAGAATCATGGTTTAGAAATGGCCCACAAAGAGCTTTCAAGGACCCTATGCCTTGAAAAAATAGCAAATAATTGATCTGATTCCTCGCTGTTTTAAAAATAGCTACAGCACTTTGGTAAGGCAATTATTCCCCAGATTAAAAAAAAATAATAAGCTCAGAGGAGGAGGACATATTGATTGGAAATAGACAATGATGGCAAGCAGAAATAGTTTCATGGTTTCTGCCACTTATGACCTTCACCTTGTGAAATACAGTGGCTTTTGCTCTGATCTTTCTTCTACTCTTTTAGGATCTTTCATTTATTTGATAGACAGTTCTGAGTGCCTCTTCTTCATTACCTTAGACTTTGTGACAAAGTGTGTTCTTTGGAGCAGCAGCATGAACAGCATCTGAACACTTGTTCTAGGACCCTATAGAATCAAGATCTTGGGGGCAAGGTGGGGCCCAGAAAAATTAAGAGTTATCTCTCTAGAGGACTTTTATGTCCACAAACATTTGAGACTCACTATTCTTGGCACTACTCAAAGTACAGTCCCTGGATCAGATGACTGGCATCACAAGAAAACTTGTTGAGATGCAGAATTTCAGACCCCAGCCCAGATCCAAGTTAAAATCTGTACTTCACCAAGTTTTCTAAGTAGTTCTTATGCATATTCTAGTATGAGAAAATTGGCCAGCACTAACCTAATTTTCTCCCCATCCTTATGACTGGTATTTTGTGTTTCCAGTGTGGCCTCTTTTCTTTTATGCTTACAGATAAATATATTTTAGGCTCCATCTCAGAAGTTCTCAATCATAGCTGCACATTGGAAACATCTGAGAAGCTTTAGAACCTACTGAGATTAAGTCTCTCCCACAGAAATTCTGATCTCAGTGTTCTAGATATGGTCAGAGTATTTGGAGGAGCCATTTAAGCCCTCAGTGAGAGCTGGAGAGATGCCTCAGCAGTTGCAGGCACTTGCTTACAAAGCCTGACAGCTCAGGTTTAATTCCCCAGTATCCACATAAGGTGTATGCATCTGGAGTTCATTTGCAGTGGCAAGAGGTCCTGGTGCACCCATTCTCACTTCCTGCTTGCAAATACATGTTTTTTTAAAACTTCAGTTGATTCTAATAAGTTGTAGCAGTGAGAACTTCTGCTCCATTTATCAACCCTCTGCTCATCTCTCAACTAAAGGTCCCAGCAGAGCTCATCACTTTCAATAGTACCATCACCTCTTTCCTGAGAACTAGATTTCTATCTCAGAATCAATGCCCATTTCGAATTTTCATTATTTTATATATTTGCCTGAGCTGTCCCCTTGTCTTTTCCAAATCTTCAATCCAACTATGACCTCCAAGATCCACTATTCCTGCTCTTCTGCTTCTTCCTTACAGTAACTGGGACCATCCACCTTCTTCTAAGAGTCTTCTTGTACTTTCTTTTCCCTTGCTTCTATTGAGCAGAAGTCCCCACATTCTTTCAATTCTTCTTTCATGCTTCCAGTATTTATTGAAAACCTAATATGTGCCAAGTATCTTCTAGGCATTAAAAATACAGCCTTGTACACAAAGGTAGAGGCTGTTTTCCTCCTGCAACATATGCTCTTTTAAGTGGGATAAAAGATGTCAGACTATACTAATATGTACAATGGACAGCATAAGAGAGAGAGAGAGTCTGGGAGAAATTGAGCAAGTGTTAAAATTTAGGTTGGGTGGCCAGGGATGAACCCCTTGAAAAGGTGATATTTGAATAATGATCTCAAGGCACTGAGGTAGGGAGCCCCATGCATACCTAGGGGATATCTTTTTGGAACAAGCTGCAAAGGTCTTGTTGGAGTGTAGTTGTATCTGAGTAATGGCAAAGTGGTGCATGCATCTGGAGAGTTCATTTGCAGCAGCTGGAGGCCCTGGCTTGCCCATCCTCTCTGTTTCTTTTCTCTCTATCTGTGCTTGCAAATAAATAAAAAATATTTTTTAAAAAATCCATTGTAAGACTGGGTGTGGGGGTGCACACTTTTAATCCCAGCACTCAGGAGGCAGAGGTAAGAGGATCACCAAGAGTTCAAGGCCACCCCAAGACCACATAGTTAATTCCATGCTAGCCTGGGCTAGAGTGAGACCCTACCTCAAAAAAAAAAAAAATCCAGGCATTATGAATTATTTGTCTGCAAAACTGTGACATGACTTATGTTTTAAAAAAAATTTCTGTGTTAAGAATAAACACAAAGTGAGTAGAGATGGAAGCAAGGAGACCAAATAGAGAGCCATTTTGACTTCCAAGTGGAGATACAAAGTAGTAGTTGCAAAGATACAGATGGAGTTCATAAATAGGGTATTTTTGTGAGAATGAATGAAAGAGCCAAGGGAGTGAGAAGAGACACAGAAGATATCCCTTACTGAGTCCTGGCACACACCAACATTTAGAGATCAGAGAAGTGCAATGTACATACACCAAGCATTTGAATACCTGATGTGGTCAGGCATTTTTCTACATGCTGAGCATACAACCTTGGATCTGGTGTTTGAGGGATCAGTAAAGGAGGCTGAGAAGGCATCTCCAGAGGTAAGGAAGCCTCTGACTTTTCCTCCTTGCAATGGTAAGCATATGCACTTTTTTTCTTGCTCTCATCCCATTCCAGATGACTGAGCTAATAATGCTGGCCGGTCTTCAACCTGGTTTTTCTAATCCACTGTATACACTAAATCCAGGTAAGCTGTCTCCCAAACATGCATTTTTAAAGATGTTTTTCAATTACATGTACCATGTGATTTCTGAGCTCTTCATCTTGGTAGTAAGGCATACAGTTTTTGTTTTTTGTTTTTTTTTTTGGCATATACTTTGCATTCTTTCCAGGAACAATAAATTATGGTATTATGATTATTTCCAGTTTAGGAAATAACTCAGCTGAAAATGGTGAAGCCAACAACTGAATTCTGGGAGCTGAATAGGATTCACTCTGGCTAGGGTTTGAGGAAGTCTTCAAGACTCAACTACATAAGACTGAATATCTAAACCCAGACATCTTAGACACAGAACAGGTCTTACATTCCATGTTGTAGTTTTTGCCATAGTAAGGAATGTGGATACCAGCATTATCTCTGATATTCACAACCTCTCTGCAAAATGCAGATTGATAGCACTAATGTATAGTTGAAGAAACAGACTCAGAAAAAGTCCTTGTCCAAGACCAAACATTAGACTGTGATGGAGCCATGTAGAGACAACCTAGGTCTGTTTGCTTCCACAGTCTGGGCTCTAACTCAGTCTGGATCCCGCATTTCAGGCCAAATCTTAGGTCTTAGATGTATAGAGAGCAGTGAGTTTATACTTTATAAATTCTCAGGGCCTACAGGTATGCATACAGGGCTCCCTAGAACCTCACAATAGGCAGGTAAAAGACTTGGATCTTAGAGAGTTAGAGCCACAGTCTACCCCGCCCCACCACCTATTGTCTCTTGGTGCACCTCTTCACATGTTTATGCTGATATTTTATTCTGATGGTCTGCTTGGGGGTTTGGCTATGATATTTGTTATATGGTATTTTTTTTCTCTTTTAATTTACCAGAGATATCTGAGGAAGGACAAAGATATGGGAGAGAAAACCTAATTTTAACCAATAGTGGGATAAAAGAAATATAAGGACACTATCACAGTTGGGTTTGGTCTCTTGAGCCCTAACTAATAATGATCTACAACTTTCACTTTTGTTTCCTTCTTGGCTTACATATAGTATTTTTCTTTTTTATATTACAGCTTTTATTTATGTACATAATGTATTTTGTTCATAATCTCCCATCATTCTCTTTCCCCTTTCTTCCATATTCCTTCCTTTCAGTCTCTCCACTATTTTGATGTTTCACTCTTTCTGTCTCATTTTTTACTTCCTTCAACATCAATGGCATGTTGATGGGACCAATATTGTGCAGGTAATGACAGCCACTGTGAGGTCATGAATACAACTGCCACCTCACATCTGGAAGAATACAACTAACTGGACAGCCAGTCAAGATGAGCCCATTGGTGCAATAGTGACATGACTATTATGGGAGTAAGTGACTGCTCTCTGACTAGAGCACTGTCTTCCTTCACCACAGAGGATTCATGAAGCCTATGGCATCAAGGTCATAGGCCCTATGAGGAAAGCAACTACTGTGTGGATAAATGGACAAGTTGTGCCCATCAAAATGCTCTCTACATACTTATTTTTATACTCAATACTTCAATTTTGTCAACTTTAAAATTAAGGGTTGGGCCAGACATAGTGATGCATGCCTGTCATCTCAGTACCAAGGAACTGCTGAGGCAGGAGGATTTCAAGTTAAATGCTAAACTGGCCAACATAGAAAAGCTTGTCTCAAAAATATCAAAATAAGTCAGGTGTGGTGGCATGTACCTATAATCATGGCACCTAAGAGGCAAGGGCAGGAGGGTTAAGAGTTTAAGGTCATCCTCAGTTTCATACCAGCTTGAGCTAACAAGACTGTCTCAGAAAACAACAAAAATGAAAACAAAGCCGGGCGTGGTGGCACACGCCTTTAATCCCAGCACTCAGGAGGCAGAGGTAGGAGGATCCCCTTGAGTTCGAGGCCACCCTGAGACCACATAGTAAAGTCCAGGTCAGCCTGAGCTAGAGTGAAACCCTACCTTGAGAAACCAATAAATAAATAAAATGCTAAAATAGATAAAAAAAATTATAAGTTAGGACAAAAGTTCCTTTTCTGTTCTAAAATTCTCTATTGTTTTTCTTTTTTTCTTTTTTTTTTATAAATCAAAGTAATCCCAGGCCACAAAACAGTTTAACTTTACAGGGTACCTTTTTGTGATGATATATGATATAGCAGAATTGTAACTGTGTCAACATTTACATCTTCTTGTGTTAGAACTCCAAATGTTTATATCTTAATATTGAAGAGCCTCATTGGCATGAAATAAGAAAGAATTTTCTAACACACGCTAGGCGTTTTTTATTTATATGTTCATCCATTTTTTCACCAATCAGGATGAGAACACAAAACTGTTCCACTACTAATCCTGTATTAACCAACTTGACCTGGAGCAATAAAACCATCTCTTTTTCTCTGATTAAAAATAAAAGGGAGACCACCTTTCTCCCTCTTTTATCTTTTTCTCTCTCTGATACATGTACCCCCTTTCTCTCTCCTCCTCCTCCCTTCTCCGAAAACAACAACAATAATAATAACAGCAATAAAATGGAGCTACAGCTGCACTTTGTTGTCATGGTTATGTTTTACTTTATCAGCAATAGGAATAATCAACACCTTTATTACCAAAAAATTTGTTTCACTACTAAAAGGCAAATATAAAAACACCAACTGTGTCATCCAGAGCACCATGGTAACCAACATCACTAAGGCATGAAAAAATAGATGTTAGTCATTAGAATCAGAGCCAGTTGGCACCTTGGCTTGGTAAGCAACATTACAAAAATAGCCTAGTAACAGCCTGTCAGCTAGAGGTCTGATTGTGCAGCTTTAAACCTAGCTAACGAAGGAGCTGTCCCAGGTCCCTCCATGAAGCCCATGCCTGAGGCTCCCAGTCAAAGCTCAGTCACTTACTCAAACAAGATTTATCAAAGCTCACTGTTTACCAAGCACATGGTATACCAGGCATACAGGTTTTCAATATGCAGGTTTACTTGGTTTCTCAGCTAAACAGAAGCTGTAAGTGAGATGGATGCAGCAACTGTGGCTTTGCGGGGGTGGGGGGTGGGGGAGGGATGACTACAGGATTTGCCTGAAACAGACGCAAAGAGAACTAATAGCTGACAGGCAGAGAAAAATGTGAACAGTAGAGAGAGCACTGATTATAACACAGCATAAAATAACTACCCCCCAAATGACCAAGATCAAGAAGGGATTAAGTTATATTTCAAATTCGTTGTTAAAGCAAAATTAGGTCTAAACCTTTTTGTAAATATCACCATCAAAAATGGTTTTAAAATGTGTTTAGCATTCAAGGGCAAGAAAAGTAACGTTTGACAAGTAGCTTGTTATGCCAAGTTTGCCACCTTGCCGGAAGAAGAGCGGCTTAACTAGAGCAGCGTTCAGATGTAGCACTGGCTTCCATTCTGCCTTTCTTCTCCCAGCTCAGACTCGCACCTCAGCTAGAATGCCCTTTCTCTTTATAATTACCCATCACAAGCCTTCTCCTTCAAGGTCAAGCCAAAGTTGTACTTCCTCAGATCACCCACAGTTATGCCTCCTTTTCTTTTCACCTACAGGTGCTCTTGCCTGTACCAGAGGCTGCCTCTTCTTTTGCATCAGGGCACTTCCTCCCTTCATCTGTCTGTCTGCCAGAGCTTCAGTGAATGGTGCTGAACCAAGCTGTCTACAGATCCACAGTCACAAGGAGGCAGAGGAATGGTTAACTGGCACTTTTCCTAATGGATGTGTCACAACCCAAGAACCCTGCAAGCTGCTGGTTCTCCTCCTTCAGAACCTTTGCAAGCCTTCTCCCAGAGAGCTCTTATTTGGAACTTCTCACTACCTTTTAGGGTTCATCTCAAATATCACTTAGGGCAAAGGAATCTATCTTTACCCATAATATCAGGTTAGGCCCCTTGTTATATAATTTTTCATCAACAGTTTGTAATTATGTTTGTGTTGGTTAGTGTTTCTTTTCTACAGCCTCAGGAGGCTGGCATGATGTCTGCCTGATTGCTGTATTCCTAGTGCCTAGCATGGGCCTGATTCTAATGCCCCATCAGTACATGGAAGGGAAGAAATGGAAAAGAATTTCAATTTGGAAAGGAACAGAGATCAGAAAATAAATGAGGCTTGAGAATTGTTATTGAAGATTCAGAGGCCCCTAAAAGCAGGCCTGGAGACAAAGCAGTGGAGGAGAGTTCCAGGAAAGTCCACAGACCCCCCCCTCTGAGAAACCCAGATGCTTCCAAGGAGCCAGAAGCATACACACATGTACCTGGGGTTAAAACATGGAACTGAAGTGGGCTACAACATTGTTAAAATAAGAGAACTTGGGAAAGATGATAAAAAGAGGAAATTGAATTTAACTGCAGTCTGTGGGATTTAGATTAGATAAAGAAGATAGTTCGCCAGCCATGGCTGGCATGGCCTGGAAAGGGAAGCTAAATCTAAAAAAAGAAAAAGGCAAAAATTAGATTCTCTCACAGGTTTTCTTACACTCCTTCTGGCTCAGATTCCATTGTTATCTGTTTCTTTTGTCAAGCTGGATAAAAACACCCCAAATATCACAGAACAATATTATAACAATCATACTGAAGCTGTTAAAGAAAGGGAAATAAACATACAGGTTTTCTATCTTAAGTCATTAATTTCTTGTTTCCTTTTGTGTTCACCCTGTACATATTGGATTGTGCTTTGTTTACTATCTGCTGTACTGATTAGAAAGTACAAATCTCTTTCTAAATCTTACTAATTACTTAGCAATGCTTAACATATCTTAAGGCATATTGTATCTCATTTTACTGGTGAACTACAATGTTGTAACTTCAACTTATTAACAAAAGCACTGTGCTTCCATGGTCATCCATAGAAATAAAGTAAAACTCTGATTTTTTTTCAACAAAATTATTCATCAGGGAAAATGTTACAAACTATAATTGGGCCAGGAGCACTTTCTTGCTGGTTAGACATACTTTAGATAACAGACCCCTTACAGGAAGAACCCACATGGAAGAGGGTAACATTTCAGTCCCATAATAGCTGGCCAATGTCTACCTTATTGTATACCTAGAGCCTTGCAAAGTGGAATTAAAAATATTTGGATGGGGAGGTAATATGATGGAGAATTGAATTTCAAAGGGGAAAGTGTCAGGGGGGAGGGAGGGAATTACCATGGGATTTTTTTTTTTATAATCATGGAAAATGTTAATAAAAAATTAAAAATTAAAAAAAATATTTGGATGAATCAGTAAATGAGAAAAAACTGAGTATGGAAATGGCAATATGACATTTTGTAGCCATGCTAGTCTACAGGCAGAGTAGCAAAGGTGGGTTGAAATGTCACTGGTTTGGAAAGAGGCAGCTATTAACTCAGCACAGCTATGTTGTTTAACTGAGTTGAACACTACTACTAACTTGCCAGAGGCTTCTGACTTCAGAACAGAACTTCATTCCTTCCCCCTAGTATCTTCAAAGGGCTGATCTTCTCCTAAAACAATCTAGTAGAGGAATTATGTTAAGTATGAGAAACTCAAAGGTCCTATTTTATACATTAGGCTTCCCAAGTTTCAGAGCTCAACTCTGAGGAAACTGTAGTGAAAATATCAAATAAGATAAGCACTATAGGGATTATAATGGGACATTGGATAATGGAAGGATCATGGGTTTTTCTCTTTATTTTTGTTTCAAGAATTTAAGATTGCTATTATACAATTAATAGCATATATATGTATGTATATATATGTGTATATATGTATGTATTTAAGTTAGGGTCTCTCTCTCTAGCCAGGGTGACCTGGAATTTACTATATAGTCTTAGGCTGCCCTCAAACTTGGTGATATTCCTACCTTAGCCTCCTAAGTTCTGGGATTAAAGGCATGTGCCACCACACCATGCTGGGCTACAAAATATATGCAATACAATGAAATATTAAGATTTAATGACAATGTAATTATCTTCAGATGGTTCTCATACTTTCTTTTCTACTATTATACATTTATTTTATATGAAATATAGGAACCTATGAACTCTAGTAAAAACTTTATAAAAGAAAAATGTGCCATATAATCAGTTACTCTGTCCTCCTCCCATATGTTCACATTTTATATTTTTATATCTCTATTATAGTACTTTTGTTTTAATGGTTTAGGTACAGGTCTGCCTTACCCATGTATTTTTATATTAATACATGACTTATGAATTATACTGTCTTTATAAGTTGTGGGGAAAGGTCTAGCTTGCCTTCCACCTTTGCGAGGAGGGTAATACTCAGCACTCGAGTCTAGGCTCTAGGGAGCAGGTTTTCTAATTCATGTACTGACTCTTTCTATGTGCCTCAGGATTGCCTGCAACTTGAGACTTTCCTGCCTCTGCCTCCCAAGTGCTGGGATTGCAGGTGTACACTGCCATTCCCAGTCTTAACATAGCACTTTGACCATGAAAAGGAACTTTTGCGATGAGCAGATATGCCTAAGGAAGCAGAGAGACAATCCAAGCAGCACTTTCACTTGACCACTTAGAAGTTTGCTATGTCCTGCTGCATGACCCATAATTACTGGACTCATCTGTTATAGTATGGCTTTGTGCTCAGTCATCCACTTAGTCTTCCAAGAAATATTTATTGAAAACTTACTAAACTGGACATGGTGGTGCATACCTGTAATCCAAACACCAAGGAAGCTGATGAAGGAAGATTTTTGAGCTCATCCTGTTAGTATAGTAACATATAGGTACATGGTATAATGAAGTTTGTACCAAATGGGGTTTACAGAGATGATTCCAGAAAAGTGGCCCCTGAGCTATATGTTAAAGGAGTTACTGGTGCTGGATTACTTAGGTCATGCACACTGATGAAAAGTCCAATAAGAATCAAACATATACACAAGAGGCAGTGTTGGGCAGCTATGGAGTTCAAGATGGTGGGGACCTATAGCTGTGGCAGGGAGTGGGGAACATGGAGGCTGGAGTGTCAAGCAGATGACAGGTCAGGGGGGTCCAGCCAACCCTGTTCCTTGCTTAGACTATATCCTATGAATAGCGGAGGCTACAGAAGCATTTGAATCAGAGGCTACTGTTACTGGAGATTATTTTAGTGGTACTGGAGCAGACAGATTTTAGTAGAACCATAACTTCTTAGGTGATATTTTCACAAATGAGTAATAGCCATTGCTAACACTTAGCACTTACATCAGGTTCTAAAGAGCATTATAATGCAATAGCCTTAATATTCTGAACAACCTTATGAATAAACACTATTATTGCCTTCATTTTACATCTCAGGAGATACAGTTATGTAACCCAAGCTTGTGCTCTTAGTCACAATCCATCCCATTTGTTTAATGTCCAAGTCTTCTATTAAAATGAAGCTTCTGTACAGACAAGGGGCTGCACTGGTGGTAGTGTTTTGTGAAAGAAGTAACTGTTTGTTGAATAAAGTCAACGAATAACCTAAATGGAAGAAATAGTGGAATAAATTATGCATAGGTTCAAGGAATAGTCTGGATGCAGTACTGAAGATTATTGTGATCTGAATAACTGGACTCTGGTGACTGTTAGGGAGTGAACAGTTGAATTCCTACTAAATTCACATATTAAAACCCTAGCCTCCAGGGGAGGCTTTCAGGAAGGAGTTAAGAGTAAAGGAGGTAATAAGAGCAACCAATAAGATTGGTGTCTTTCTAAGGAGAGACAAGAGCTCTCTTGCTCTCTCTGCATATACCCTAGGGAGAGGCCATTTAGGGGCACAGAGAGAAGGCAGCCATCTGCAAGCTGGGAAGAGAGTTTTGCACCAGTACCTTGATCCAGGACTTCTAACCTCTAGGACTAGGAGAAGATGAACTCCTGCTATTTAGACCACCCAAGTCTATGGCGTTTTGTAACTCAAGGAGCATGATAGAACAATGACACAGGATGATGGGTGACAAAGAAGAGGATTCTGGCTTGGGGCATTGGAAGGATAGTGCTGTCTGATTGGAGGCAAAACCTTGGAAGAAAAAGAAGAGATATTTGTTATTGTCAGTGGAATAACACAAACTATCTGTATTAAGGGTTCACTCACTGAAGCACAGAAACATAGGAGTTACCAATTAAAAACCACTCACTCAATACATATCTATTTATAATTACATGCCTAACCATGGCGACCTCTGTGCTTGTCCTGAGAATAAAAATAAGATTCATTGTCTACCCTCAGGGAACCCAGTTGAGTGGGAAGAGATACTATTCTGTGAACTAAAGTTCCCAGAAAAGTGCTACACTTATTCCTGGAAGGGCTGAATGAACTGATCACAGAGAGAGGGATGGAATGTTGCAAGACCAAAGCCTAATTACCTTTAGTCCCTCAATAGCCGTTATTACCCACCTTTGTGTCTGACTATCAGTTGATCAGGTGCAACCCTTTTTGGAATTTACTGACAGACCACCAGCTTCCACCAACCCAAGGGCTAAGAATGTCATCAGTTAACATCTAAAACCTATGGTGGAGATTTGCTCCCCCCCTTTTATTATCCACCTATCTGATGGTCAGCCAAGAAAAGTGCCTTGATTTATGACTTTCTTTGTTCTGTAACTATAAAACCTTCATAAAACTCATAAAACTGTTATCGCATTGGAAAATGGAATTTGGGGTAACCTAAATCTGTGTTCTCAGGCCATGGTTACTCACATTTGGCTCCAGAATAAACTATCTCTTATCCCATTTGAGGTGAGAACTGTGTGTCTTGCAATAACAATTCCTTTTTGTGAAGCTGGTAGATAAACTGGAAAGGTAATTTTCCTTTTCCCCAGTCTGAAAGAGCTGGTCAGTATATAGATAGAATCTTACACAAAGAGCATTGAGTCATGTGATCTGAATTTGAAACTGGGTTTTGGAATGTACTGGCTGAGTGGTGATCTTATAAAGACCAGTGATCTTTCTGAGTATTAGGGTCATTCACTGTAACTATAGAAGGATCAGATAAGAAAAGGTGGATAGAAACATCTTGTAATGTACAAATACATTACACTAGTTATTATAATTATGAAAGCTACATTTCTGTGGGTTCGAGATGTAGCTCAGTCGGTAGAGTGCTTGCCTAGCTTACCTAGCATCGACGGAGTCCTGAGCTCTGTCCCTAGCACCACATAAAACCAGCTGATGCCATCCCAGCACTTGGAAGGTGGATGCAGGAGATTCACAAGTACAATGTCACCCCTCAGCTACATTGCAAGTTCAACATCAGCCTGAGATACCTGAGACCCTGTTTCTAAAAGTAAAAAAAAAAAAAAAAATCCAAACTAAGTAAGCAAAATCCCAGCTATATTTCTAACCCAAAGAAACTAACAGTAAGTTGTCCACAGGCAGCAAATCAGAACTGAAAAGGCAAATTTTGATCACAGAATGGCAGAAATTTCAGGCTGGAGGGATAAGGCTGGAGTAGCAGGAGTGGGGAAAGTGGATAAATAGGCTTTGTGGTTCTACAGACCAAGTTTAATCACAATTTAGTCCATTATCAGTTATGGGAAGTTGAACAAGTCCTATCATTGATCTTAGCTTTAATTTTTTTCATCTGTACAATGGAGTTAATAACATCTACCCAGGAGGGTTGTTTTGAGCATATAGAGGTTTTGGCATAGTGCCTGGCAGAACTGTCACTCATTAATGGTAACTGTTGCTCCTATTAATATAATCATTTTTCTCTTTCACTTCCTGTGGGATTTGTTTAGGAGGTTAAGTTACTTGAAATGCTGAGGAAATTGAAGAGGTATTAAAAACTCACTTTAAAGTTATTTTTAAAGATAAACAGTTCAACTTGGCTTTCTTTTCCTAACCTCTGGTGAAAACTAAGTCTTGTCGAAATTGACTATTATGTGGCAAGGAGCTTTGCACAACTTCCTTGTTAATGATTTCTTATCTTTTATCCCAAGTCGATGGACCAAGCCCTGTTAGTCAGAGTTCTCTGAAGCTAATGCCTCTCCAACTTTCATATGCAAATGAGCCACTTGAGGACTTGTTAAAATGCAGATTTTCATTCAAGGGACTTAAGGTGGGGCATGAAATTCTACATTTCTAATAAACTCCCAAGTGAGCCTCATGCTGCTGGTTCAGGGACCACTCTGTGAGGAAATGGTAAGACTCTGAAAGGACGGAGAAGTATCTTTCTTGGCATGATGCTCATTGTGATGGCCTACTTCTTTTTAATAATCTGCCTAATGATAGACTATTAATAGAGCATTAACAAGCCAGATTTCAGGCCAGATTTAGAAAAGCTACATAGGGACTCATTTCAGACCAATATCATTTCTATTTGAACAACCTAGTGGGATAAAAAGTTTCATAAGACAATCCTCTTATTTCTCTTATTAACCTGATATACCCCACAGACTGTTAACCTCTCCAAGGCAGTTCCCATTGTTGCTCAAAATGTATAGACACTAAGGGGGTGAATTAAGGAATTCACTAGAGTCTCATTAAAAATATCTTCTATGGGCTGGAGAGATGGCTTAGTGGTTTA
Source organism: Jaculus jaculus (assembly GCF_020740685.1). NCBI lineage: Eukaryota > Metazoa > Chordata > Mammalia > Rodentia > Dipodidae > Jaculus > Jaculus jaculus. Next base: position 36,543,031 of record NC_059102.1, read on the forward strand.
CGTGCTTGCCTGTGAAGCCTAAGGACCCTGGTTCAAGGCTCCATTCCCCAGTACCCATGTAAACCAGATGCACAAAGTAGCACATGTATCTGGAGTTCATTGCAGTGCCTGGAGGCTCTGGTGTGCCCCTTCTCTCTTTCTCTGCCTCTTTTTCTCTCTGTCTGTCACTCTCAAATAAATAAATAAAAATAAACAAAATTTTTTTTAAAAAAAATGTCTTTTGTGTGGCTGGAAAGATGGCTCAGCGATTAATGAACTTGCCTGCAAAGCCCAAGGACCCAGGTTTGATTCCCCAGCACCCACATAATGCCAGATGCCCAAGGTGGCACATGTGTCTGGCATTTGTTTGCAATGGCTGGAGGCCCTGGCAAACCTATCCTCTCCTTTTCTCTCTCTCTCTCTCATAAATAATAAATAAGATATTTAAAAAATGTCTTTTGGAACTACATGACAGAGACAAGTTTTAAAAACTGCTCTTTCTTAATTCTCCTATGTAAGAGGTGATTATGTCAAAATGAAGCCATCAGATTGGCCCCAATCCAATCCAAGTAGTGTCCTAGTTAGAAGAAGTTTCAATACATAGACAAGAAGGATGCTGTGAACAGAGGAATGGCCATCACCAAGCCAAGTAGAAATGCCTTGGAAGAAATCAAATGTCTGACACCATGATCTTGTATTTGTAGTATTACCAGAACTGTAAGAATAAATATTCATTGTTTAAGCTGTCATTCTGTGAGGTCCTGACAGCTGGTGTCACAGCACACTAATACACATTTATTTAAAAACAGCTTTCATGCCCAGTTCCAAAATCATGCTCTGTAGGGCACACAAAATGTAAGCATAATGCTAAGAATTGATGGGTGAACCTCAGAGAGTAGTAGACAGAAGAGGACGAGACAGTCAGTCAGGCGAGGCTAAAACAGCTGACAGCTGACATGTTCACGTCCCCTTCTTATGACACCAATAAAGTCTAGTGCTGTTCCTTCCCTAGACCTGAGACTGAAAGTAGCATTTAGGCATTGTTTTCCATTTTAAAGTTACATTTTGATGTGTAAGTTGATTCCAAAATAGTGTGTTAGGAAGAGGCTCCTAGATTTTTTTCTGTATTCCATGCCTCATAGAGTACCTGTGATGATAAGGTAATGAGATTAATTTTTAACACACAAAAATACATTAAAAATGCTCAAATTAGAGGCCTGTTCACCCCAGGAAAGCTTACATTTGAGGCCTGATTCTAAAGCCAGGGCACTGAATTCTGTATGTTTTAAAGAAACACTTGAACTCACAGATAAGTGCCTCCTTCAAAGTGTTCATTCTGGAAAGTTCTATATTTATTCTAACCACATCACTGTTCTCAAACTATGTTTGGATTTGCTTTCAGGGGCTGCAATACAGTCTTCTGAATGTTCTCAATGTTGACTCCTGGAAGTAAGTTTGCTTTTCACAAACAACTAATGGCAGTTCTGGGACAGATTTGGTAACCTAGGGGAGCAAACAATTGCTGAGCCAGCTGACTCAAGTAAGTACCCAGGCTGATGTTCCTTGAGTGAATTTGTACTCAGCAACAATAGGCAGTTTCCAAAGAGAAGCCCCAGGTATAAATTCAACACACTCATTATGTTTGAGGTTTGAGGTTAAGGGCAGGTGGGGGAGCAGTGACTGTGTTGAAGGACACTCTCCTCATTTGGGTAGGCACTTTTTTGGGGGGGGATATCCTCTCTGCAGAAATGTTTCCTCATTTTGAGGGCCCAGACTTCTCCATCGTGTAAGGACTCCAATGTTTTAGCACTGAGAATCCCCTGCTGCTAATTATGGGGCAGAATGCCTTAGGAGCCCGGGCTTACTCTACCTGACTCAAAGGGTGGAGTTGGGAGGTTCAGGAGACTTGCATTTCGGCTCCGTGTAAGGAAGACAATGACAGCAGCTGGAGCTGTCCAGCAGTGGAGTGCATTTGCTTGCGAAGTGCTGAGCTTTCAGCCCTCGGAGGAGGCAAAGCGGCTTGCCAGGGGAACTGTAGAGGTGCCTCTGCCATGGGTGGGGAATTATATAGTGACCTCTAAGGGATATCCTGGGTCCAACACTCACACTACCTGGCACTCGGTAGGCCTCAGAAACAACAGAGAAGAGATGAAGAATGTGATGTAACTAGTGAACCAGGTAGAATGGAAGAGGCAAGAGGCTCAGCCAACGTCAAGGAAGGCGAGAAAATGAGAGGTGAGCATTGTCAGGGAGCCAATGGGGGTGGGGCAGGTGGGGGTGCAGGTGGGAGGGGGCTACCGGAGGCTTTTGGGTCTGTAGATCAGATAACTTTCTTTGAGTACCTGGAACCTTACACGGTTAAGGAAGAGGTCTGTGAAGGGGACAGGTGTTCAGTGCTCACCCTTCTTAAACTCCTCCAACACCGTGTCCAGTCGGGTGTCGTTGAAGACGCAGTGCAGGGGCCGGTTGTAGAAGCGAGTGACTGTAAGGAGCGGGGTACAGTCGTCGGGGTCCACAAAGGCCAAGTCCTTGACGAACAGAATGTCCACAATGTTGTGCCTCTGGTCACCCTCGTACACCGGGATGCGAGTGTAGCCGCTGCGGAGGATCTCGGAGACCGTGGCGAAGTCAAGCACGGCATCGGAGCGCAGCATGAAGCAGTCCCCCAGGGGGGTCAGCACCTCCTCCACCACCTTGGTGCGCAGCTCCAGGGCACCCTGGATGATGTTGAGCTCCTCCTTCACCAGGTCGCTGTACGGGTGGTCGGCGGCCCTCAGCGTCTCCAGCAGCTTCTCGCGCGTGTAGAAGGTGCTGATCTCCTGGCGCAGCGCCCAGTCCAGCAGGCGGCCCAGCGGGTAGCACACGGGGAACGCGGCGGCCATCAGCAGCCGCGTGAGGCACACGCTGTGTGAGGCGATGGCCAGCCCGTGCCGCGAACACACCGAGTAGGGGCAGATCTCGGCTCCCAGGAACACCGCGCCGGTGCACACGAGCGCCGGCAGCCACGGGAAGTGAACCCCAGCCTCGCCGTAGCCTTCCCCGGGGTCCCCGACGCCCGGCGGCAGCGAGGCGTACAGCCAGCCTGCCAGGACGGCGTTGGCCCCGGCTTGGCCCAGGAGCAGGGTGCAGAGCAGATGGGTCCCCTTGCCGCGCACGGCCTGCACGCGGCGCGCCTGCTCCTGCTCGGTGGCCGAGCCGCTGTTCCGCAGCACCCGTAACTCCACCGGGTCCAGCGACAGCAGGCTCAGACGCAGGCCGCTGAACAGGGCGGACAGGGCCAGCAGCAGGAGCGCGCCGAGCGCTCGCAGCCACGCGGGCGGCAGGTCCCCACCAGGCCCGTAGAGCCGCGGGCGGACGCGCAGCAGGAAGCCGCCGGCGGCGCCGTGGTGGTGCCAAGCGCGCCCGTCCCAGGCGCACAGCGAAAAGAGCTTCCCGCCGCCGCCCGCGCCGCCGCGCTCCGCCTCGCCCTTGCGCAGCTCTCGCACCCGCACCTGGACCAGGGCCGAGCCCGCCACGCCCCCGGGCCGCAGCGGCCCCAGCACCTCCACGTCCGACGCCCAGTCGCTCTGCTCGCGGCAGCGCTGCGGTCCTGGGGGGCGCGTGGGCACCGCGCTGGGCGCCGCGCCGCTCGCGCCTGGGGGCTCCTCGATGAACACGAGCCGCGGGGTCCAGTCGCCCGTGCCGTTGTCCGCCGGGGCGACGCCGGGTGCCTCCGGCACGGGCTGGGCGGGCGCCGCGGGCCCAGGCTGGAAGTAGACGCGCAGCAGGAAGCTGGTGCCTTCGGCCGCGCGCAGGGTGCCCCCCTCCAGGGAGACGCGGCCTCCGGCAGTGTCTTCAGGCCGCAGACCCAGCAGCCAGGCGGCCGCGGCCGGGGGCCGAGGGGACAGCGAGAAGAAGAGCAGGAGTACGGCGCCCCGGCTGCAGCAGTCCCGGAGCCGGACACCCACCGCTGCCGCCGCCGCCGCCGCCGCCATCCTGCACCCGGCGCGGCTGCACGTGATACTGCAGCAAACCGAGCGCGAGCTGGAGGAGGAGGAGGAGCTGGAGCCGGGGATCCGGCCCCAGGCAGGTCACCACGTGTGCTCCCCTTGCGCGCGTGGGCTGGAGGCTGCCAGGGTTCAGAAGCCGTCCGAGAGGGGGATCCTTGTGGGAAGCTGCAGATGGCTGGGTACCACCGCTCTGTGCATAGCCTGGACAGATCTAAGTGTATCTGCGCTGCTGTCTGGGGAAGACCGGATTTGGAGCATGGCCTGCTACCCTCAGTCGTTCCCTACCGCCCCCCAACCCTCCGCCTCCAGCTACCCACGAACTCCACCCAGCAGAGGTTTCTAACCTGTCCTTCCGCTTCCCATGTGGCCCAGGAAAATTCCCAACGTTTCTCTTCTGTTACCACTTGCTATGTTCCTTCTAGTTAAAAGATATTCTGGAGGACAGTCCTGAATCGGTGAAAACTTTTAAGGTTTGGTCCCCATTCCAGTTGACCTTTCATACTGCAAGAATATCTAAATTATGTAAGCTCAGTTCTTGTTAAGATCCCCAGTGACCACCAATGAATTGAAATACATAATGCTACCGCAATGCAATGGAAGACTATGCAGCAGGAAAACGAATGTGCGAGCCAATGTGTTTGTGACAGGGAAAAGAAGGGGCAAGGCACAGAACAATACGGGTAATGTGCTGCTATTTGTGTCGAAAGTATTTAGGAATCAATTTGTATGCACATGCACATGCATATACATAGAAACACTAGGTTCCAAATGCACAAGATCCATTAACAGCATTTATCTCTAGAGAACAGAATTAAACTCTCAAAGTTTGGTTGAGTGAAAGTTATAGACTAATAGAAGTTGAAAACTTCTACCCTTCCCTCAGTTCCTTCCACCGGTTAGACCTTAACTACATACAGTATCAAAACCAGGAAATTGACGGTGGTGCAATATGTGTAGTTCCTATTTTTTTAAACTTTTTTTTATTGACAACTTCCATAATTACAGACAATAAACCATAATAATTCCCTTCCCTCCTCCACTTCTCCCCTCACAAATCCACTCTCTATTACCCCCCCCCAGTCTCTCTTTTATTTTGATGTCATCATCTTTTCCTCCTATTATGAGGGTCTTGTGAAGGTATTGCTAGGCATTGCAAGGTTATGGATATTGAGACCAATTTGTGTCTGAACGATTGCATTGTAAACTGTCCTACCCTTCCTTTGGCTCTTACATTCTTTCTGCCACCTCTTCCACAATGGATCCTGAACCTTGGAAGGTGTGCTAGAGATATTTCAGTGCTGAGCACTCCTCTGTCACTTCTCAGCACTATGGCACCTTTTGGGTCATCCCAGTGGTCACTGGTATCTGAAAAGAGAAGCTTCTCTAACCAACAGTGAGAGTAGCATTAATATATTGGTGAAAGGAAAGTGCTTACAGGGCAGTTTGGTGAGCATAATATATGCATTTATCCAGATAAGAGCAGGCATTACACTCCTAGGGCTCATGACCTCCCCCCGCCATAGGCTTTTGATTAGGTTTTCAGTATCAGATATGTACTGCCTCCCATGGAGTGGGTCTCCAGTCCAATTAGAGAGAGGTGGATTTCCCCCACAACAGACATCCAACTATTGCACCTGTGCAGTCATTTGACCTGGCTGGCCAAACTTAAGGTGTACAGTGTCCACTGTTTTCACCACTGATGACTTCTGTCTCCCATAGGGCTACACACAGCACAGCTTTTTCCAGCGTTCTGTCAGCTGGTCTACCCGGAGGAGGTTTTCAGCTCAGCTCTAGTTTGATTTTTCAGTGACCTTGTAGCCCAAGCATGTGGAGTATTCAGCAATAGGGTTTTACCATCTATTACTGGTGGATGCCAAGAGCCTTGGCAATGGCCTGTAACATTCTGGGGGCAGTAGGAACCTCCCTGGTCAATAACTCACTGGAAGATATACCAATCCTGGCACTGAAATTTTTTCTAGTTACAGTCTATGGCTTCTAAGTGTGCCATTATCCAAAAAGTAGGCTTTCATATGGCTTATTCACAATATCCTCAATTTTAATTAACCCTCCCCTCACCCTTCTTTTACTCAGTATCTTCCCCTGATCTCACTTAGGCCATTCCACCTCCAATAATCTGTTCATCTACTTACATATATACAATACCATCCCCTTAAGTCCTCCCCTCTCCTTCCTTCCTTATAGCCCTTTTCTAGCTTACTGGCCTCTGCTACCAATTTTCTACTCCAAAATTCATGCAAGTCCAAACGTTTGTAGCTAGGATCCACATATGAAAGAGAACATGTGACATTTGGCTTTCTGGGCCTGGGTTACCCCCACTTAGTATAGTCCTTTCCAGATCCATACATTTCCCTGAAATTTTCATAATTTCATTTTTCTTTACCACTGAATAGAACTCCATTGTATAAATGTACCACATCTTCATTATCCATTCATTATTTGAGGAGCATCTAGGCTGGTTCCATTTCCTAGCTACTGTGAATAGAGCAGCAATAAACATGGTTGAGCAAGTATCTCTAAGGCAGTGAGAAGAGTCCTTAGGATATATGCCTAGGAATGCTGTAGCTGGGTCATATGGTAAATATATTTTTAGCTGTCTCAGGAACCTCCACACTGATTTTCACAGTGGCTATACCAGATTACATTCTCATGTAGTTCATATTTCATCACCAGTAAATTTGTATAACCATCACCACAATCAAATCACAGACCTAAATTCTATTTGTACCCCTCTCCATGGGGCAATATTTACTTTTATTTTATGCATTTATTTTTGAAAGCATATGTAGAAAAACTCACTTTTAAATTTATTGTTAAATAAGTTTTTAGGTTTTTAATAAGTTTTGAGACAGGGTGTCTCATACCCCAGGCTGGTCTTGGACTCACACTGTAGCCCAGGATGATCTTTGGCTCCTGATCCTCCTGCCTCCACTTCCCAAGTGCTGGGATTACAGGTGTGTGCCACTGTGTCCTGCAATCGTTATAAAAATTTTGAAGAATACATGTTTATGCAACTATCACAATAAAGATACTTCCATCAGGGAGACAATGGGAGTAGTTCAGTGGCAAAGCACTTCCATAGCAGGAAGAAGGCCCTGGATTCCCTCCCCAGCACTTAGATGGTAAGGGAGGTCCATCACCCTTCCCTGGGGCGAGCCCCCTGTCCTGCAGGAGAAGAACGACCACCAGACGAAGATCCTTCTTGATCACACTTTATTGGAGATCCTCTTGGTTAACAGGAAAGCTGATGGCGAGGGGTGAGGGGCGCAGGAGTGTAGCTGCTTTTATAGGGCAGAATACTACGGGGTGCCTGCTGATTGGCTGCCATAAGCTTACCCGCCCACAGGAGCCACGGGATAGGCTCGGGACAAGGTGCGTCAAGCGCATGCGCAACCTCAAGAGAGGTTGGCGCCAAGGCGCTGCCTAAATAAGGAATTGTTTACCTCAAGACTGGCAGGAAGCCAGCGCCATCTTGTAATGGCATCTGCATTAGCTCCCTACAGTTCCCCCTTTTTTATTAACTTATGGCATAGCTCAGGAAAAATAGCCACCTTCCCGATCAGGTCCACACCTCATGATGTGTTGACCGATCAAGGGAAGAAGTTCAACCTCCCCTTCCTCAGTGCAATGGGACAGATCCCCTGAGAGTGCAAAGGCGGCGGTCAAACGAAAGCTACCAGATCCCTGCCCATCCTCATGCAATGGGTACTCTGAGACCCTGAGGGTGCAAGGGCCAGGGGAGCTATTTGCCTTTTAAAGCTGACAGCCAAATTTGGGGGGAGGAACCACTTTCCAAGGCAGCGAGCGCTTGAGAAATGACCATCTTGTCTCTCTTGGTCTGGGTTCGCAGGCGGCAAATCAACCAGAGGCAAAGTACACATCCTCCCAGGCAGCACACCAGGAACATTCCCACTCCTACCCATTCCTTAAAATAAGAGAACACTCTTTAGATGGGAATTTAGGGCTGTCTGAGTCTCCAGGGCCATGGTAGTGGAGGAGGCCAAACTATTCAAAGTTTCAGCAGTCTGTACTGAAGTGGCCATGGCCACACCGGCTGCTGTGGCAGCAGCTGTTATTGCGGCCACAGCCGCTATCACCACTGCCATGATACCAAAATCTCTTTTTTGTCTGAATAGCAATAGCGTGCTGGGGGCCTCTACAGGCACGGGGACCCACCGGGGCACCCTAAGGACCATAGCATTCTTGAATACCTTGGCATTCCAGCGTTGAGACAAGTAACAGGAAGCATTGGTACAATTACTGAAAGAGAAGTTACTAAGAATGAACAGAAACAGTGGATGAACACACGCCGGCGCAGGGGCAAAGGAAGTATTCCTCCCACAGCCATGTCCAATGTCATTAATACCCCCAGATGTACTGAGGCGCTTCCAAAATGCCCCTTCATCTTGTGTCTCTTCCTCTTCCACTTGATTCTCCGTATGGAGGGTCCCGGACACATTATTGCAAGCTACAAGTCCTCCTTGTAACAGTACAAAGGGTGTAAAGTCCGTGCAGCTGCCATTTGTCCCACATAAAATCCACTTTGAAAATGGAGTTGTAAAGAAGCGAGGGAAGACCGTGGCAGAATGGAGCACCGGCATAGGTTTGGGAAAGGTTGACAGAATACCCCAACTTGGCTCTCCTTTAATGGATTCCAGGCACAGGAGGAAGATTATCCACAAGACCTTTATCATCTCCGCCCTGATGGACCTTACTGTCTTCTGGACCCTCCTCTGGAGATCACTTGACTGTCCTCACCAGCCGGGCTGGAACCCAATGAGGGGAATCCTGTTCCTGTGGAAAAACACAAACAGCTCCCCTGGATCTTATTATAACAAGATCCGGTCCTTTCCATTTATTCTCTAAGACATCCTTCCACATCACCATCTCACTAGATGACTGGACCCTATGTTGACTGTGCCTATCAGCTGCAGATTTATCATTGTTGTCTAAAATTAAAAAATTAAGGGTAAAAAGGGCTAAGGAAACTCTCTCCTTGGGGGTCGCATTTTCTGTTATCCCCCTTTTTTGTTTAAATAAGAGAGCTTTCAAACTTTTATTTGCTCTTTCTACTATACCTTGACCTTGTGGGTTGTAAGGAAGGCCAGTGGTATGAGCGACCTGCATTTGTGCGCAGAAGGCTCGGAAACCAGTAGATGTGTATGCTGGGCCATTATCAGTTTTTAAATGGCGCAGCTTTCCCCAAGCAGCCCAGGCCTCCAAACAATGAGTCTTGATATGAGAGACCTTTTCACCTGCCAATGGAGAGGTGAAAATAATGCCTGAACAAGTGTCCCCTGAGACATGTAGGTATTTTTAATCTTCCAAACTCTGGAAGATGTGTCACATCCATTTGCCAAAGGTCTCCAGGACGTAGGCCCCGGGGGTTAACGCCCACATGTGGGGAGGGCAAAAAGGTGACACAAGACCGACAAGATTTTACAATGTCTCGTGCTTCATTTCTGGAAATAGAAAATTTCTTTCTCAAGGTGTTTGCAGGAACATGATATAGTCTATGGAATTCAGTAGCTGAAGCTTTTGTATCTTCCAGAGAAATCATGGCGAGCCTAGTGGCCCGGTCCACGAGGTCATTAGCCTGTGATAAGGGGCCAGGCAGTAGTGAATGTGCCCGAATATGAGTTACATAGAAAGGGCAAGTTCGCTGCAAAATTAAAGACTGAAGTTGTAAAAGAATATTAGACACTAGACTAGTAGAGCGAACCGAAGCGGCAATCTCTAGGCCAGCAACCGCATTAGCTACATATAGGGAATCCGTGAACAAGTTAAAAGAAGTAGAGAATGTCTGCAAAACCTCCAAAACAATTAGACATTCAACAATTTTTTGAAAGACAAGCCTTTGCCAACTCTGTCCAATCTGTAGGAGTCAAAGGAGCTGTAATGATCCTGCGCAACAGAGCAATGGAATAATCTGCACCTGGTCCAAAATCCTTGACAGCCTGAACCAAATCCTTTAGTTGTTTATAGGGAACTGGTTCATGTCTCCTTTGTTGAGTTACGGGGTCCTCAAAAACGGGAAAAGCGGAGGCCAGCCGCGACCAGGTTTTTGTTTTAATGAAGCGGCATGTGTCCCCAGGGGAGTTATAGGGTGGGGGTGCGGAAGGCTCTATCGACTGTAAAGGACCACACCCTTGGCCTTTAGGCACCTTTGTTAGCAGAGGGTGCCTAGGCGGGGACCTATATCACTCCCTTTTATAACAGGCGGTGGCCTCCTTTAGTCTTTCCTCTTCCCCTTTAAATAATTATTCTTCTTCCTCCTCTGCAGAATCAGAGCTAGCCTCCTCATCTGTGTCAAGTACATTTAAATGTGCAAGCTCCTCAATGGGAGGATAGAGCCTGTCAAAGGCTCCTTTGCCCCCCTCAAGGGGCGGGCGATCATAAGTTTCACCTATTTCTTTGAGCTCATCTTATAAACTTTTATCTTTGTCTTGTCCTTGTTTTTCCTTTTTTATTTCTCCCTTTCTTCTAGGCCTAGTCTGTGAATCCCCATTTGGATCTGACTCAGACAGGCTATCCTGATGCCTTGCCAAAGCCTCCTGTCCCTTTCTAATAATGTCTATGTGGTTCCCCTTACTCAAGCAGGAGTGAATAAGCCGCCAGAACGGCAGTGTACCCTTACCAATTCTGTCCTCTTGTTTTGCCGCTTCCAGGTCTCTACCTAGCTTCTCCCAAGTAGGGAGAGAGAAGTCCCCCGACACCGCAAACCATGGCGCAATCTCGTCCAAATCTTTAACAATCTTTTTTATTGTTGCGGAGGAGACCTTAATGTCCCTTTGCTTAAGCAGTTCTTTTATTGGCTGGACGAAGTCAACGGGCGCAAAGTCCACACCCTGAGAGTTGCCCATGTTGCACTCACAGCAAACGACAAGGACAATAAACCACACAGGAATGAAAATAACAAGGATCAGGTAGGGGTCTAAGTGGAGAAGCATTATGACTGGGGATGACTTACCGACGTCTTCCTCTCCGTGTGTCAAGTTCTGGATCCTCTTCGGCCTCTCGCCTGGTGACCACAAAGCACCCGGCGTCCCGGGTTTCGGCACCACTTTGGGGTGAGCCCCCTGTCCTGCAGGAGAAGAACGACCACCAGATGAAGATCCTTCTTGATCACACTTTATTGGAGAGCCTCTTGGTTAACAGGAAAGCTGATGGCGAGGGGTGAGGGGCGCAGGAATGTAGCTGCTTTTATAGGGCAGAATACTACGGGGCGCCTGCTGATTGGCTGCCATAGGCTCACCCGCCCACAGGAGCCACGGGATAGGCTCGGGACAAGGTGCGTCAAGCGCATGGGCAACCTCAAGCGAGGTTGGCGCCAAGGCGCTGCCTAAATAAGGAATTGTTTACCTCAAGACTGGCAGGAAGCCAGCGCCATCTTGTAATGGTGTCTGCATTAGCTCCCTACACTTCCCTACACTTACAAGTTCCCTTGCTAGGCCATCATATCAATAGCACAATAAGCATGCAGCTTTTGGGAGCTACCATTGCTTACTCAACATACTTAGAGATTCCTCAGGTTGTGTTTATCAGTAGTTCATCCTTTGTGTGGCTAATATTGATGTTAGGGATGTGTTGCAATCTGCTCACCTAGTTAAGGAATATTTCAGTTATTTTCCACCAATGACAATTATAATAAAGTGGTATAAACATTTGTGTGCAGTTTTTATTCCTCGGGTGAATTTATTTAGGTCTGTATTACATTTAATTAAATATTTATTTATACAGAAGTTACTTTTCTTGAGTTTTTTTTATTTTGGAGGGTGATGAAACCCAGGGCTTCTTGAGTGCTAATTGCTGTATGCTAGCTCTTGTTTTTTTTTTGTTTTTTTGGTTTTTTTTTTTTTTGGTTTTTCGAGATAGGGTCTCACTCTAGTCCAGGCTGACCTGGAATTCACTATGGAGTCTCAGGGTGGCCTTGAACTCATGGCAATCCTCCTACCTCTGCCTCCTGAGTGCTGGGATTAAAAGGCTAGCTCTTGTTTTATTTTTACTTGACAAATAAAAACTGTGTTATATGCATGGGATAAATTGTGATGCTTTGGTACATGTTGCTGTGACAAAACACTTGACAAAAACTATGTTTATTCTTATTTATTTTGGCCCACAGCACAGCCCATCATGACAGTGAAGGCATAGTCACGATGTGTCTGTAGTCAGAAAATGGAGTGAATGCTGGTGCCCAGCTTTCTTTCTCCTTTTCATTCAGCCCTGGACCCCAGCCTATGGTGCTGTCCGCAGTTAGGGTTGGTTTCTCACCTCAGTCAACATAATCTAGAAATTCTTTCATAGACATACCCAGATATTTGTCTCCTAGGTGGTTCCAGATCCTGTCAAATTGACGATATCAACCACCACAACTTTACTACACTGTGGAATGATCTCAATAAGGTAATTAATACCTTCTGCTTCATATAGCATTGTGGAAATGAAAACACTTAACATTCTGTTTCAGCTATTTTGAGGTTTTTGGTGCATTACCAGTAATGAACTTGCTGTGTAAAAGAATGGCAGAACTTATTTCTTCTGTATAACTATAACTTTGTAGCTTTTGGTAACCTTTCCCCCTTTCCAGCTCAACCATCTCCCTAGTCTGATAAACACCATCCTATTCTGTACATGAACTTGCTTTAGATCCCACATATGATATAAGACCATATGGCATAAGTCTCTAGGTTTATCCACATTACCAGAGGTGACAGAATTTTCTCTTGTTTTAAGGCTAAATAGTATTCTATTTGTCTGTGAATATCATAAACAAAGCCCATTTTCCCTGTGGGCTAGATAGATTGCTCAATGGTTGAAGGTGCTTGCTTGCTTGCAAAGCCTGATAATCTTAGTTTGATTCCCCAGTAACCAGGTAAAGCCAGATGCACAAAGTGGCACATGTGTTTGGAATTATTTTGCAGTGGCAGGAAGCTCTGGCACACCCATATTCTCTCTGTGTCCCAAATGAATAAATTTAAAAATATTTAAATAAAAATATCCAGTCATCCATTGACGGACACAGGCTGTTTTCTATTGTGAACAGTGTTGCAGTAAACATGGAAGTGCAGTCATTTATGACATTCAGACTTCAATTACTTCATGTATACTCCCACACAAGAGACGGCTGAATCACACGGTAATTGCATGTTTATTTTTTAAAAATCTATTTTAAATTTATTTTAATTTTTCTTAAAGAGAGAGAGAAAGAGAGAAATAGGCGATGAGGGTGGGAGAGAGAGAGAGAATGGGCGCATCAGGGCCACCAGTCACTGCAAAGAAACTCCAGATGCGTGCGCTGCCTTGTGCATCTGGCTTATGTGGGCCCTGGGGAATTGAACTTGAGTCCTTTGGCTTTGTAGGCAAGTGCCTTAACCACTAAGCCATTTCTCCAGCCCTGCATGTTCAGTTTTTAAGGAATGCCAATACTATTTTCCAAAGTGGTTATATTAACTTACATGTATTACTTTTAAAAATACAAAATTAACAATAATTTTATTTATTTGGCACCTCTGGGTAATGTACAAAGTCATTGTTGTGTGTGAAATCATATTTTTATTTTTATTTTTTTAAATTTCTTTTGTTCACTTTATTTATTTGAGAGTGACAGAGACAGAAAGAGGCAGATAGAGAGAGTGAAAGAGAGAATGGGCGTGCCAGGGCTTCCAGCCACTGCAAACGAACTCCAGACGCATGCGCCCCCTTGTGCATCTGGCTAACGTGGGTCCTGGAGAATCGAGCCTCAAACCAGGGTCTTTAGGCTTCACAGGCAAGCACTTAACCATTAAGCCATCTCTCCAGCCCCATATTTTTATTTTATTTTTAATTTTTTTTTTTTTTTTTGATGTAGGGTCTCACTCTAGCCCAGGATGACCTGGAACTCACTATGTAGTCTCAGGGTAGCCTTGACCTGGAACTCACTATGTAGTCTCAGGGTAGCCTTGAACTCATGGTGATCCATCTACCTCTGCCTCCCAAGTGCTGGGATTAAAGGTGTGCACCACCACACCCAACAATTTTTATTTTTAATTTTTATTTTTATATATGTATGTATGTATATATGTGTATATATATATGAGAAAGAGGGAGAAAGATTGAGAGAGAGAGAGTGTGTGAATGGGCATGCCAGGGCTCCAGCCATTGCAAACGAACTCCAGACATGTGCACCCCCTTGTCCATCTGGCTTATGTGGGTCCTGGGGAATTGAACCTGGGTTCTTTGGCTTTGCAGACAAACGTCTTAACTGATAAGCCATCCCTCCTGCCCGAAATCATATTTTTATGACATTTCTGAGACCCCAAAGATATTGGTCGAGAAAGCCTTGCAAAGGATAAAGCCTAATACATATGATTAAGGCTACACATCAACTCTTTTCATAACTTTTACAACCCATACTGGAATTAGCCTCTTCCTGGTTGGGCTGTGCAGACTGTGGGTCACATTCCTGCTTAAATTATCTTTCATGTATTGGGTCTGTGAAACAAACCTTCCATGGCTTCAAAATAAACTAAAGTCTATGGACCATAAGCTTCTTTTTGCATGGACTGCTTAAGATGTGGAAGAAGGTTGAGTCTGAAGAGGAACATTAAGGCACTTAATAGAAGTTTAGGGGAAAACAGCAGTGGGTTGAATATGTGATTGTTTCTCAAGTGTTGTTGAGAAAGCTTTCATTTGTCTCTTCTACTTGGGTTCTACTACCCGCTGAGCATGTGACTTAATAAAATCATGCCCCAACAAGACAGATCTCAATTTTTTCCCCAACTACTATAAGGACTACAAGGGATAATGTTCTTGACACAGCATAACACTCAATATATATTAACAGACTATATTATTAAAAATGCAAATATGTTTTCAGTTTTTATTTCCTTTCTTTTCTTGGGGGGGGGGCAGGGTCTCACTCTAGACCAGGCTGGCCTTGAACTCAGAGAGATGCTCCTACCTCAGCTGCCCAAGGGCTGGAATTAATGGTGTGCACCATCATCTGACACATCTTCATAGTTTCAAAACTAGTATAAAAAGGAATAGAAGACACAAAATATAACATTTTAACATTTATTCCTAATGTATAAATTTCTATTTCATTATATCTCAGTTTTGGAGTTTCTTTTCCAACCTTTCCTTTCTACATGGTACTCAAGTTATACACCTTCATTAAAGTTCTCATGTCTTTCCTGTCATTTAATTTATTAAACTTTATTTACTTATTTTGAGACAGAGAGAGACAGATAGAGAGAATGCTGCTGCAGGGCCCCTAGCTACTGCAAACTCCAGATGCATGTGCTACCTTGTACATCTGGCTTACATGGGTACTGAAGAATCAAACCTGGGTCCTTAGGCTTCACAGGCAAGCACCCTTAGCTGCTAAGCCATCTCTCCATCCCTTTCTTGACATTTAGAGTTCTCTTCTCTCTCAACCTGAACTTATAGCACAAAGATACACACTGGTTATTCTAAGGGTTCTTGAACCTCTTAGGCCCAGAACTTTATCATCAGATTGTCATCCAACACTTTTATTAAACTCAAGAGTTACAAAGGAATTTATATGCATTATTTTATACAGACAAATGCCCTATGAAGTAGAAATAATCACATCCACTTTTCAGATCAGGAAAAATAAATGGTAAAACATTTTCAGAACTCTAAGTAGATGGCCCTTTCATCTTGTAGAATTGAGCAGTACCAAAATACATTATTTCAAAGGTGCTTTTGTGGAGAAGGAGCACAAAGATTATAAAAGCTATAGGGTGGGAGCAATTTTCCAGAAGCATTCCTCACACTTGCAAAATGACTGGCTGTTGCTCTCACAACTCATAACCTACAACCCCATAGTTAATACCAGCAATCCAACTAAGGAGAGCCCTCAGTGGAATAGGGACAGGGAGGAGGGAAATGATGGTACTCACACATGATGTGTCCATACAAAGTTTCTACTTAAAAAAAAAAAAAGATCAGGAATTTAAAGACCTAAAATTTAAATACAAAATACTATATATTCATAAAAGCAAAATCTTAATAAACAAAGCATAAGAGGGCTGGGAAGGTAGCTCAGTTGGTATAATACTTGCTCAGCAGGCACAAAAGTCCTGAGTTTGATTCCTAGTACCTTAGAAAGTCAGATGTGTTGGAAGACACCTTTAATCCCAGTACATAGAAATAGAGGCAAGAGGGTCTGGGGGGATGTCTTAGCAGTTAAGGCACTCATCTGCAAAGCTAAAGGATCCAGGTTTGATTCTCCAGGACTCACGTAAGTCAGATGCACAAGGTGGCACATGCTTTTGGAGTTTGTTTGCAGTAGCTGAATGCCCTGGAGTGCCCATTCTCTCTTTTTCTCTCAAATAAAAAAAGAAATACACAAAGAAGATCAGAGTTCAAGGTCAGTCTAGCTACATAAAGAGTTTGAGGCCAGATCTCAAAACACTAATAAACATGATGTGAGGGCGATCTGGCTGCAAATCTGTCAGCCCATTGATTGCCAGGGCTGAGTTAGCTGATCGGGCTGGCTAGGCCGGTGTCCCCTTCCTCCCTCACAGCTTCATTTGCATCCCACCTGAAGCTGCAGGGATCTGTTGAAGAGGAAGACCTTCCCTCAATGGAGGAGGGCCAATCTTCAGTAAGGGGTATATGAATACTTGTGCTCCCATGCTAGAACCTTGAAACACCAATAAATATATAAATATGAAATAGATATTAAAATTTACAAAAAGAAAAAGCATGAGTAAAATAAACCATGCAACCAAAAGACATATAAGTATTACATTTAGCAGGTTCTTTTAAAATTCTCTACATAGATACATGGGAAATATACACATGCATTTTTCCCATAGGGATATTTTATAGTTGAATATATTATAGATACAGTTCTAGTCTAGCTCTTCCATTTAGCAAGATATTTTCCTCTAGTGTACTAAAATGTATTCAAAATCGTAATTTTATCTTTCCCTGCATGTTTCTCTCTTTAGTACTAGATCAACATATCAGCATGCAAAGTATGCGTTTTTCTACTGAGCTACAGCCCTAGCCCCTCATAATTGTAATTTTATAATAAGGAGAGAGGAAGAAAGGAGGGAGTGGAAGAAAAGAAGGAAGTGAGGGGCAGAGAAAGAGAGGGAGAGAAAGAGAGAGGGACGGAACTGATTCTATTTACAGTTTCATCAGGTCTATAAACAAGTGTTAGGTTCAGGAAAATCAATTAGTTATTTTCTGGGCCCAGTCTCTCATCTGTGAAATGAAGATTTTTCAGGTTCCCACCCCTTCATGAGTCAGTGAGTAAAGGGCTAATGTATCCACAGGGGAGATAATCTGGAGAGACTGAGTACTTTTCCTCTTACTGAACAGGAGGTGCTGGAAAAGTACTGGGTTTCCAGTGCTCTGCTGTAACTGGTAACAGGTTCATGCGGTGAGATTCTCTTAAGAAAGAGCTGCCAAAAATAGCTCCCCAGAATCCAAATGCTCTCTTTTAGTTCATAAGGCAGGCAATTCTTTACTTTTCAGAGAGAGGGAGGAAATAATAACCACCTCTAATGTAATAAATTGTTGTTTCAGAACGTACCTGTTAGAATGCTTTTGTTTATGTCAGTAATTGTTTATTCATCTAACAAATATTTGTTAATTGATGAAGAGCCAGGCCCTGGGCTCCATATTGATACCATCCTTACCATGCTGAAATTACTGAGGAAAGCCAACATAAACTGAAATTAACGAACCACTCCATTGAAGGAGATGCTCAAAGTGAACGAAGATTTGTAACTTGGGATGCATCTAGAGCAGAGTCTGGAAAAGTATTTCCCAAAAGGAGATGTAGTGAAAATGAATGAGTTTTTATAGTTAGAAGAACATGAAAATTACCCCTTTATGTCTTATTTTCCTGCTTATATTAACTTTAAAAACTATAATATGTGGGTATTAATAATTTTATTTTTAATTTTTACTTGTAACTTTTGTATGTATTTATGTGTGTGGACATGCATGTGTGTGCATGCAGCATTTGGAAGTCATAGGAAGACATAGGGTGTTCTGTGTTGGTTTTGCACCTTATTCTCATAAGACAGAGTCTCTCACTGAACCTGAAGCTTGCATCATCTTTCATTTAGACGGGCTGACCAGCACTCCCCTATCTTCTTCCTTCTTCTCTGGTCACCTCAGCACTGGGGTTACAGGTGTTGTGCAGCCATGCCCAACTTTTTATGTGAGTGCTGGGGATCAAACTCAGGTCCTCTTGCTTGTGCAGCAAGCACTTTTATATTAAGACACCTTCTCAGCCCCAATAATAGTCTTGATAACACAATCTGTTATCATGTATTGAGTCATTACTCTGTGCCAAGTAAATTAACCCTTATAATCCTCAGAATAGTTGAGGTAACTTTTGTTGGGTAACTGTGAAAATCACATGATTAATGGAGTCTGAATTTAGAGCCTTTAATTAATTAATTAAGGAATTTTTTGTTTGGTCAAAGCAGGGTCTCACCCTATCTCAGGCTGACCTGGCACTCACTCTGTAGTCTCAAGCTGGCCTCAAACTCATAGTAATCCTCTTACCTCTGCCTCCCAAGTCCTGGGATTAAAGGTGTTCATCACCATACGAAGCTTGCTTTTTACCTTAAAAATTTTTTTTTGTTGAGACAGGGTCTCTCATTGAACCCAGTGCTCACTGATTGGGCTAGACAAGCCGGCCAGTAAGCCATGTCTTTTTAGCACTGGAATTAGAGGCACATACTGCCACCTGGCATTTTACATGGGTGCTTGAGATCTGAAATTAGGTCCTCATGGTTGCAAGGTAAGCTCTTTATCCATTGAACCATCTCTCCAGCCTTCTATTTTCACTGTTTAAAACAATTAGTATCTGAATAATGATCTTCATTATATTTTCATTCATGTATATCATTATAAATTGCTCAGATTCACCCCTCCTATTATCCCCTTTCTCCTCCTTCTCATACCTTTCTTTCCCCCAAGTAGTATGTACAATATAATATAGTAAACACACATACATATATGTGTGTGTACATACTAAATTTAGATTTCTGCTTATGAGAGAAGACCTATGATAGTTGTTATTTTGAATCTGGATTATTTCACTTCACATGGCTATCTCTAGTTCTATCCATCATACTGCAGATAACATCATTTTTGCTTTTCTTTATAGCTGAATTAAATTCAATTCTTAATATATAACACATTCTATTTCTTTTTTTAAAATATATTTTTATCCTTACTCACTTATTTGACAGAGAAAGAGGGAGAGAGAGAGAATGGGTGTGCCAAGGCTTCCAGCCACTGCAAATGAACTCCAGATGTGTGTGCCCCTTTGTGCATCTGGCTAACGTGGGTCCTGGGGAATCGAACCTAGGTTGTTTGGCTTTTCAGGTAAACGCCTTAACTGCTAAGCCATCCCTCCAGCCCACAATCTGTTTCTTTTTGTAAATTTTATTCGCATGCACATATGTGCATGTGTGTATGTGTGGTGTATGGGCGCCCCAGGATCTCTTGCCTGTGCAAATGAACTCCAGATGCACGAGCCACTTTGAGTCTGACTTTATGTGAGTCCTGGGATATTGAACCCGGGCTGACAGGCTTTGCAAGCAAATACCTTTAACTGCTGAGCCATCTCCCCAGCCCCTACACCACATTTCTTAAAATCCATCTATCTGTTGATGGCCATCAAGTCTTATTCTAAATCTTGTCAGTGCCACAGTAAACATGGGTGTGTAGAAGTACCTGTGTATGATGAATTGGATTACGTCAGATGTACACCCAGACTTTGTATAGCTGTGTCACAGCAGTTCTATTTTTAGTTTTTTGAGGAGTTTCCATAATGTGGCTGCACTATTTTACATTCCTACTAGCCAGCAGTGTTTAAGTTCCCTCTTGATATACACATTTTTTTCTTTTTAAAGACAAAATATTATCTTTTGAAAAAATATTTAATTAATTTATTTATTTGAGAGAGAGAGAGGGAGAATGGGTGTTCCAGGGCCTCCAGCCACTGCAAACGAACTCCAGACTCATGGGCCCCCTTGTGCATCTGGCTAATGTGCATCCTAGGAAATCAAACCTGGGTCCTTTGGCTTTGCAGGCAAGTGCCTTAACCACTAAGCAATCCCTCCAGCCCCCAAATATTATCTTTATTGATATTCTCCTTATTTTGTAATTTTGATACTATTTATTTTTTATTAATTATGAACTTTACTATATGAACAAGTGGTTTGTTCACCCCATTCTTTTTGTGTTATCCTCGTATAACCCCTCTTCCTCATCCATATTCTACTGAGGGCTCTTCTCAGTAGAGTTATTGGTATTCACCATGGAATTATGAATATATCAGTCAGTCTCTGTGTGGGGGCAATGCCTCAGGATACTCCTTTCCAATTCCCACCCTGTGGCTCTTAAATCCTTTTTTAATGTGAGAGAGTGAGTGTGAAATAGAGAAAGAACTGGCATGCCAGGGCCTCAGCCACTGAAATTGAACTTCAGATGCATGTACCCCCTTGTGCACATGTATGACCTAGTGCCTTCATTACTGTGTGTCTGACTTATGTGGGATGGGGAGAGTTGAACATAGTACTTAGGTTTTGCAGGCAAGTGCCTTAACTGCTAAGCCATCTCTCCAGCCCTTCAACATTTTTTTTTTAAATTAAAATTTAAAATTATACACTTATATCCCCTTCCCCTGCCTCCATTCCACTAAGGGTTCCCCTTGGTTGGGTTATTGGTATTCAATGAGGGGTCCTAAAGGCCTCATTCAGTCTTTTCTTGGGCAGGGGGCATGCCTCAAGTTTAACCTACCCACCCTGCAGCTCTTATAATGTTTTCACCCTTTCTTCCAGGATGTTCCCTGAGCCTTAGGGTGTCAGAAATCCAATTTAAGTGTTGAATTCCTTATTGCCTATGAATGTCTGCTTTGATTACTTCTGAGTGACCCTAGTGTCTGTCACCTCTCTTTGGAACTGGTTTTCAGACGAGCAGTGAGATCAGTACTGGTGTTGCCACTGCAATGATTCCTGGGCCCCTCATGGTAGGCAGTCGGCTATCTTTTCTTGTGCTGACGTTTCCTGCATGTCCCCAATATTCTTTACCATCTTAAGATAAAATAATTCTTGAAGCAAAAGAGAGAGCAGCTTGGATTAAAGGGGATAAATATAGTTAAAGAGCAGTGGATTAGAGCAGCAGACATTCTCTCTGAAATCTATGAGTTTCTATACAGGAGGATTCTGACTTGGTTCCCAGTACCAGGCATGAGTTCTCTCCCTCTGAGCAAGTCTCATGTCCACTTTGAGAACAGTTGATTACCTGGGTAGGTTGTGTGCCACTATTGCACAGGTGTGTACTTCTTGCCTGGCCGGTTAATTTCATAGCTTGCAGGATATCCTGCTTATTCATGCTGTTGGTAACCATTATTCCTCAGAAGCTCCCATAGCACTTTCTAGTGCTATGAGGGATAGCCAGGAAGGAACTGGTTTCCTTCTCAATTCTAGTATGGTCTCTTGATGTCCTAAGAGTACAGGCTGTGATATCTTCATCATTATAGTCTTACCTTTTAGCTCAGGCAGATAACCAAGTGCTTTGGCAGCTGTAAAATGACTAGAAGAAAAATAGGGAGAACACTGTAAGATATAGGTATAGGGAAAGACTTTCTGAATAAGATCCCAGTAGTCCAGAGAATTAGATAAACCCTCAACCATTGGGACTTCATGAAACTAAAAATCAGACAAGCAAATCATTAACAGAGTCAATAGACAACCTATTGAATGGGATGAAGTTTTTACTAGCTATTCAACCAACAAAGGTTTAATATCTTGAATGTACAAAGAACTAAAAAACTAAATAATAATAAAAAAAACAAGCAACTCACTAAAAAATGGGGAATGGTATTGAATAGGGAGTTCTCAAAGGAAGAAATACAAATGGCCAATAAACACCTAAAGAGATGCTCAACATCTTTAGTCATCAGTAAAATACAAATTAAAACAACTTTGAGATTCCATCTATCATCAGTCAGAAAAGCAATTGTCATAAAAGTCAAATGACAGCAAATGCTGGCAGGGATGTGGGGAAAGAGGGTTCATCCACTGCTGCAAACTTGTTAAAGCCACTGTGGAAATCAGCATGGAAAATCCTCAAAAAGCTGAAAATAGATCTACCATTAGATACAATTATACCCCTTTTGGGCATACACCCTAAAGAGTCTACTATTTACTACAGAGACACATGCAACCATAGTCATCAATACTGAATACATAATAGCTAGGAACTGGAAGCAGCCCAGATACCCATCAACAGAGGAATGGTTAATGAAGATATGGCATATATACACAGTGGAATTCTACTCAGTGATAAGAAAAAATGAAATAAGGAAATTTACAGGAAAATGGAGGGACTTGGGAAAAAAATCATACTAAGTGAGGTCACACAGGCTCAAAGACAAATGCCACGTGTTCTGTCACATGCAGTTCCTAACGTGGAACAGCTTGAATTGATTGTAAGCAGTAGTAAGCATCAGGAATATTGACGTGGGACTAGAATGAAACTAGGAAAAAGGGAATATAGAGGAAGGGGGGAAAGGCTACTTGGCAAGCACGTTGAGGGAGAGGAAAAAAAGGAAAGAAAGAAAGAAAAAACACACAGGGGTAGAAGGATCTTCAGGGAGGGACAGGGGGAAGGGGAGGCAATTACACAAAACAAGTGACAACATGAATCAGTACCATAGAAACCGTCCTCCTGGATAGCATTCTACATGTTACAACCCTCAGTGGGGTTGGGGGGCGGACAGAGTGCCCAGTAGAAGGTGGAGAAAGCTTAACCCTAAAACCATGGGCTGTGGCTGGTAAATTTCAGGGCTAGAATTGGGTTACTTCCCACAGTGAGCTGTTGGTCAGGGAGACCCATGAGGTCCCCAAAATAAAGCAGCCTACATATATATTATCAGCATTTGTGTTTTGTTTTCTAGATGATAGTCATTCTGACTGGGTCAAGATGGAATCTCAATGCAGTTTTTATTTGCACTTAAGTGATGCAAAGCCTACAATTAAAAAAATAGAAATCTAATAATACTAGGTAATCCTTACTGAAGGTTTACTATGTGTCAAGTGTAAATGAACTCATTTAATTTTTATAAAACCCTTTGGAAGTAGATATTGTTATATCTATTACTATCTGAGGAAATTCAGCTACAGAAAGATTAAATCCTAGGTTTTCAAGATTTATGTACCCAGAGGCAGAGGAGGACCATCATACTCAAAATTATATTACAGCTTTCTATCGTATGAAAGTTCATTTACATACATGGTTGTATATATAATGTTCCTACAATTGTAGTATTTTCTTCCTTTCTTCTTCTTTCCTTTTCCTTCCATTCTCATGTCTTCTCCATCCTTCCACTTCCTCCCCTCCCTTGCCTTCCTTTTCCTTTCTTCCTATCCCATCTCTTCTGTCCCCTCTCTTTTTTTTCTTCCAACATTTCTAGAAGTAGTACCTTATTAATAAATAGATGATAGGTCCCCCAACAATTCTTGTCTAACTACATCCTGTTCACAAAAATGTTAATGAAAATTTCAGATGACTCTAAAAGAAAACATACTGCAAAAATCAGGAAAAGTTAAAAAAAAGAGACATTAGCAATATGAAATAGAGAATGACACTCAGAAAAATTTCAAGTATAGGTACTTGGGGAAAAGTAACTGGAAAGAAACATTTTTATGGCAAGGGCAACACCTGGAAAGTAGTAACGGCTATAGGAGGCCCAGGGGTGATGCTGAACAGCAAATTAAATACAAGACTGCTGTATAATATTGTGAGAAAAATATGACACTGACCTCTTGTCATAAAGCAGGAAGATAATGGCTCTTTCTGTTTGGCCTTAGCGGCAGCACCTGGGATACTGTTTTTTGTTTTGGACACTTCATTAGGAGAAAATTGTTAATTATCATTTGGGAATTTGAAGGCAAGAAGCAATAACAATTAAAAGCATTATTTGATATGACTCACCCTTTCAAAACCAATAGTGCAGAGGGATAAAGCAATAACTTGGCTCTGTACTTAGTAATGTGTTGCTGAAAAATCAAGTCTCTTCATTTCAAATTCAGCATATTGACTAGTGAAGATGGGAGGGACTTTGGACAAAAATTTTAATGACCTTTAAGTTTCTAGGCTAAAAAAATTTTGTTAGTTGAATAAGTTGCTCTTTGGCCGCACATTGAACAAAGATTTAGAAAGGCTCTTAAAACATAGACTTGATAATATTGCTTATTTGCTTAAAAAGTCAATGACTTCCCATGACAGTTAGAATAAATCTAACCCTCTATTGGGGATCTTGGAGATTTTGTTGAATTTGACCTTTGTCTAAATCTTGGTTTTGACTTCAACCACCTTACCTCCCAAGATCACCAACCTTCAATACCAGCCTCCCTACTGTTTCTAGAACACTCCAAGCCCCTTTCAGCCTTATGTACTTGACAGTCATTCCACAAGCTCCTTGCACTATTGATTCCTTCTCATCTGTCTTCCATTAATGAACAACTTGTTTAAAGTCTCTATTCCTTTCCCATAATCCTGTTTAACATACTATGATAGTCTTTAATTTTATTTATTAATTCTTTGTTACAATTTTCTGATTAGGGCATAACATCCAGATAGGTAAAGCCCTTTTATCCCATTCCTGATTCCAGTACTTAGCTATTCAGTGTTTTATATAAATACACTTATTTGATACTCATTGAAAAATTATGCAATTGGACTATTGTGGTGGCCCCCAATATATTCAGTTGTTTATTTGTTTATAGATTGCATCTGTAGTCACCTGGCTGAAGGCAATGTCACTAGGTGGCTCTTAAGGAGTGGTGGTGGGTTTCAGGTTTCAATCTAAAGATAGGCAAAGTGTGCCTAGCTGGAGTTCCTGAAGTGTGCTGTAGCTTTTGACCTTTTGACTTGTACTTCTTTCTCTCTGCTTGGTCCTGCGAAGGCAGGCCAGCTTCTTCTGCCATTTAAGGAACTTCCCCAGGATCTGTAGGCTTCAATAAATATCCCTTCCTCCATAACTGTGCCTGGTCTGGAAGTTCATCTCAGTGAACCTAAAGCTGTCTGCTACAACTTTTATTATCTCTATTTGGTTGGGAACTATGTGGGGGAACTGAAGTGCTAAGAGGATAAGTATAGCAAGCCCATAATATTCAGGGATGTCCAATGTTTTGCCTTCTCTGGGCCTCATTGGACAAAGAAGAATTGTATTGGTCACACATTAAATGCACAAATACTAATGAAAGCTGATGAGCAATTGTGTAATTTTGTGACATTCAGTACCATAGATAAGCAAGAAGGAGTCCTCTTATAATAATCCTAATTATGTGACACCTTCTTAAGTGAGGTTTTTTTTTTTTTTTTTTTTTTTTTTTAGAGGTAGGGTCTCTAGCTCAGGCTGACATAGAATTCACTATGTAGTCTCATGGTGGCCTCAAAGTCAGGGCAATCCTCCTATCTCTGCCTCCTGAGTACTGGGATTAAAGGCAACCATTACCATGCCCAGCTTTAGGGAGTCTTTTAAAATCATTGAGCAGGTCTCAAGTTTGTGATCACTGATAAAAAAAATGAACATATTTAATTAATAGACCCTCATTGATTTTTTTTTGATATAATGAGAGAAAATAATGCAATATAAATTTGGGGGCTATTTGCCATTATATTTGAGAAACTAACTGATCAGTATCTGGTTTGATGAAAATAGCTATAATTCTCAGTAAATTCTCAAGATTCTTATCAGATATTTGAGTTCAAATTGTAGTGTGCTTTATTTTTATTCTTGAAAATATGGGCTCACAAATGTCAATGCTGCCAAAAAAAATGTTGCCATGAATAGGGTGTGTTTGTGAAATGAGAAATATTTGTCTCTGGAAAGATAAGACTGATAAAAGTCTAACTGAAAGCAATGATCAGAAGATGGTGGCATAGTATCCATACCAAAGCAGCCTGAGGCAGGGGGATTAAGCAAAAAAACAGCAAAATACACTTTTCTACCAAAAAGAAAAGTATATAAGGAATTATCAGGCCCAGCAGAGAAGCAGGCAGACCCAGAGCTTATAGAAAGCAGGCAAGGAGCCAGAATTGGCTCCTGCCACAGTGGAGTGGCAAAAGCCAGGTGAAGGCATTTCCATTCACATCAACCTCCTCACAAAGTCAAGAAACCGGAAGGAGAAAACCGCAGGGATCAACTGAGCAGCTTGTGAGGAAAAGAATCTCAGGGACCAGCTATGCAACTCTGGTACAACTTTAGGCTCAGTATTCAGCCTCCATACCCCAACTGCCAGCACTGGCAACCACTGGAGACTTGGGGAAGGAAACTCAGCTGCACAGGATCCATCAGGTGATCATAACAGTGGAGCCACCGACCCAACCAGCCTAGTTGAGCCCACATTGGAGTAATGAGGGACCCAAGTGGGCATGCAGCATAGGTGAGACTGAAGCCATTCCAAAGGTAACAGAGCCTACTTACACCAGGTCAGTACCTGCCCCAAAGCCTATCATGTAGGCCAGCATTGGGAGTGCTATTTGCACCTTCCATGTCACGGCACGTTGTGTGTTACATTTATTTGATGGTGGCTTTACCATGCTTAAATAAGCTGTTATTTTGGGGTTGTCCTTTGTTACTTACTGATTTATAGTGTCTTTGCTTTCCTCTTATGTCATTCTTGAGGGCAGGGTCTCACTTGGCCCCAGGCTGACCTGGAACCCTTTACAGATACGAAATTTCAGCTTCCCAGTTGACAGGATTAAGGGTGTAGGGCAACACACACTCTTAGGAACTTTGACTTTGTTAGATTATCTGTTTGTTTTAATACCCACACTTACATAAATGCTTCGTGCTGGTTTTAATTGAATGGGTATATTGCCCAGTTGAATATTAGAATTTGCCTGTATTTTGCTCTATCATACCTACTAGAATACTGGCATATCAGGCAAACCTAACACCTAGGGTCACTGTTGCAGTCCGGTTTGCATTGCTGTTAGAAATCACCCAACCAAGAGTAGCTTCTAGGAAAAAGAGATTTATTTTGGCTTACAGGCTCGAGGGGAAGCTCCACGATGGCAGGGAAAAACGATGGCATGAGCAGAGGGTGGACATCACCCCCTGGCCAACGTAAGGTGGAACACAGCAACAGGAGGGTGTGCCAAACACTGGCATGGGGAAACTGGCTATAAAGCCCATAAGCCCGCCCCCAACAATACACTCCCTCCAGGAGGCATTAATTCCCAAATATCCATCAGCTGGGAACCTAGCATTCAGAACACCTAAGTTTATGGGGGACACCTGAATCAAACCACCACATTTCGCCCCTGGCCCCCATAAACTGATATCCATACATGATGTAAAATACAATGCTTTCAGTCTGACTTTAAAAGTCCCCATAGTTTTTATCAATCTCAATGATGTTCATTCATCCCCATAGTTCAAGATCTTTTAACTGAGCCATAATACCAAAATATAACCTCAAAAAACCCATAATGGCACAGAATAAATATTCACACTGCAAAAGATGGCATTAGGCATAGCAAAGAAACATTCAACCAATACAAGATTTAAAACAACCAGGGCAAATATCAAACTCTGTAGCTTCAAGTCCAGCAACTCTAGCCAGTGATAAATCTTCAAGTCTGATAATTGTAACCAGCAACAAGTCTCTGGCATTCCAATTTCACCCCTCCAGCTAGGCTACTCACAGTCCTGGGAAACTTCAGCGGGGCCGGCAGCTCCTCGGCAGCCATCTCATGGTCCCGGCATCTCCACTGGGTCTCTACTGCAAGCCACAGTTCATCCTCATGGCCCCATGGGGTCTCTATGCAGGCAACCAGCGTCCTATATATGGTACTGTTTCTCCTATAGCCCGGATTCACAGGTCCAGGAATCAAGGGGTGGAAATGGGAATGGTCCCACTTGCCATCACCCCAAGTGACCCGTTAGCTAGATTTTTGCTTCCTGTTCCTGCAACCTTACGCTGTGCTGGACTACAAGTCTTGGTCCCAGAGGGGGGAGTGCTTTTGCCAGGAGACACAAAGAACATTCTATTGAACTGGAAGCTAAGACTTCCCCCTGGTCACTTTGGGCTCCTAATGCCCTTGAGTGAACAGGCTGAGAAAGGAGTTACAGTGATTGCAGGGGTGATTGATCCAGATTACCAGGGGGAAATTGGGCTGCTCCTCCACAATGGCGGTAAGGAAGAGTATGCCTGGAGTGCAGGAGATCCTTTAGGGCATCTGTTAGTGTTACCATGTCCTGTTGTCAAAGTCAATGGACAACTGCAACAACCCAATAGAAGTAGTGTGATAAATGGTCCACATCCTTCAGGAATGAAGGTATGGGTTACCCCTCCAGGTAAAGAACCAAGACCTGCCAAGGTGCTTGCTGAAGGTGGAGGGAATACAGAATGGGTAGTAGAAGAAGGCAGTTACAAATATCAGCTAAGGCCACGTGATCAGTTACAGAAACGAAGATTATGATTGCAATGTTTCTGTCCTGCCTTGATAACAGAGTGTTTGTATCTACACCAATATTAAGATTGTATCATTAGCTAAACTGTTGAATTTATATTAGACCCATTGTATTAGAGACTAAGCTTGTGTTGGGGGGAAGATTTTGCGGTTCCGGTTGTACGTGGGATAGTTATGTGATGTTAGGCGGAATTATGAGCTTGTTACTGTTTTCATTTGGAAATTAAGTATGATGTAAGGAGACATGATTTGATGCCAAGTTGACAAGGGGTGGACTTGTGATAGTTAAGGTGTTTTCAACTTGATCTGTTTAGTAATCCACAGGCTGCTTCTAGGAAGGATCAACTAAAGGAGGAGGTCTTTCTCCCAGGGTGAGCCCTTCCCCCAGAGTGGGTGGCCCTACTCAGAGAGGGACTTGATATAAGGAAGCTCTGGGTAGAAGAGTTCCCTTTTTTTTCCTTCCTTCCACTTGGCTGCCGGAGCTGCTCCCTACCTTCTAGTGTGGATTAAAGACCAGTGCGAACTAAAGACCAACATCAACTGAAGACCCACGTGGATGGAAACCCAGCGGCTCCTCAGGAAGCCTCCAGGCTTTCCAGCACCATCTGCAGTGCCGGGTCGGGACTGCTGAGGCATCTGGCCACGTGGACTGAGCAGCTACCAGGTTCGGTGATTCTCGGGCCTGCAACTGCTATTGGACTACTGTAAGCTAATCCAATAAATTCCCTTTATAAAATAATTCATTCTAGTAATTCTGTTCCTCTAGAGAACCCTGACTAATACAGTCACTTTGTTGTTACTCTGGAAGTAATATAAGAGCTATACCTGGCACCTTAAGCTCCTACCCTGAAGATGTATAATGTCATATTTACATATCTAAGAATATTGCAGATAATTAGAAACCCCAAGCATCAAATTAATTCAAGATGCAAAAATCTCTACATCATATTAAAGAAACACAAAAATCAAGATAATATAATTCTACCAAAAATTATAAATCCATTAGAAATGACCTCCAGTGAGACTGATTTAGTTGAACTACCTGACAAAGATTTCAAAAGAATGATTATAACTATGTTCAAAAAAATCAAAGAAAACAAACTCCTGAAGAAAAACACATGAAACCAACTTAATTAAATAAGGAGGTCAATATAAGACATGAGCAAGGAAACTGAAATATTGAAGAAAAACCAATCATAAATACCAGAAATAGTCCTTGGAGGGTGCATGCACAGAAATCTATTTTTCTTTTTCAGAAGGTAATGAGACCTAAGAAGATAAACTACACCTCACATGTCAGTCAAGGCCCAGGTGAAACCACAAAGGAATTGGGGAGATGAACAAGAGTGTTGCTTCCATGGTGAGCCTGGCAATCAGCAAGAGGACAAAGGAGACAGATTCTGAGATACTCAACATGTACCAAAGCAGAAATCCAGAAGCTCATAAGAGAACATCTCTAAAGTTGACTTAAAACACACCCACAAAGGCATGGAGAATTTTGCAGAAGAGGGGGCAGAAAGATTATAAGAGCTGCAGGATGGGGTGTCATTCCCAGAGATATTGCCTCCCCCAAATAACTGACTTTTGCTCCCACAACACATAACCCACAACCCCATGGGGAAAACCAGAAACCCCACTGAGGAGGGCCCTTACAGAATGGGGGCTTGGAAGAGGGGAAAGATGGTACCAACACATGATGTATCCATACAAAGTATGTTCTCAATAAAAAAAAAAAAGAAATTGCAAACTCACAGAATGTGGGGGAAAAGAAATACTAGAAATGAAAAACACAGTCAGTCAAATTAAAAAATCTCTGCAGAGTGTCTCATCAGTATAATGGATGAAGGGGAGAACATTATATGTAAAGTAGAAGACTGGACGGCAGATATAATACAGTCCAACAAAGAGAAAGAGGAATAGGAAGGCATGAATGGGAATTTTGAGACATTAGGGCCACTATGAAGAGATTCATACAATTCAAACAAGATATTCAAACATAATAATTCAGGGTATAGTAGAAAAAATTCACTCCAAATTCATAGTAGGTGTCTTCAACAAAATTATAGAGGAAATTTTTCTCCAAATACAGAAAGAGATGCCAATAGAGATACAGGAAGCCTTTAGAACTTCAAATAGACAAAATCAGGAAAAAAATAAAAACACCTTTCCTTGCCATATAATAATTAAACTACTAAACACAAAACCCAAAGAAAATATATGGAAAGCAGTTAGAGAGAAACATCAAGTCACTTATAAAGGCAAGCCCAATAGGATAACAGCAGATTATTCAACACAAACTTTAGAAGTCAGAAGGGCTTGGAATGAAGTATTCCAAGTT
Source organism: Jaculus jaculus (assembly GCF_020740685.1). Taxonomy (NCBI): domain Eukaryota; kingdom Metazoa; phylum Chordata; class Mammalia; order Rodentia; family Dipodidae; genus Jaculus; species Jaculus jaculus. The sequence goes on from NC_059102.1 coordinate 36,573,826, forward strand.
CTGAAAGATAGTAATTGTTAACCAAGATTACATTATCCAGCAAAGCTATCCATCCAAATTGACCTAGAAATAAGGAAATTCCACAACAAAAACGGGCTAAAGGAATATATGACCCTAAGACAGTTCTACATAAATTACTTGAAGGGATCCTTTATGCTGAAGAGAAAGGAAAGCATACATGTGAGGAAACAGAAGAAGATAACCGTGCTCAAATAATAGTTAATTCAAGAGAGTAAAGGAAAAATAGAAAGCACTACAAAAAATGGCAAGAATAAATATACCTTTTAATAATAACTGAATATCAATGGCCTCAATGCTCCAACCAAAAGACACAGGCTTGCAGACTGGATTAAAAGGCAGGATACTTCTATTTGTTGCATTCAAGAAACTCACGTCTCCATAAAAAACAGACAGCATATTTAAATTTTTTTTGTTTATTTTAATTTATTTATTTGAGAGTGACAGGCAGAGAGAGAAAGAGGCAGATTGAGAATGGGTGCATCAAGGCCTCCAGCCACTGTAAATGAACTTCAGATGCATGCACTACCATGTGCATCTGGCTTACGTGGGTCTTGGAGAATGGAACCTTGAACTGGGGTCCTTAGGCTCCACAGGCAAGTGCTTAACTGCTAAGCCATCTCTGCAGCCCAGACAGACAGTATTTTAGGGTGAAAGGATGAATAATGGTATTTCAAGCAAATGTACCTGTAAAACAAGTAGGTGTTGCTATCCTAACATCTGACAGAATATACTTCAAACCAACATTAGTTAGGAAAGATAAAGAAGGCCACTTTATATTGAGTCAAGGAACAACTCAATAGAAAGACATTCTAATTCTAAACATATATGCACCTAATATGGGAGCTCCTAATTTCATCAAAATCAGCCTATTAGGTTTATTGTCACAGATAATACCAAGCACAATTGTAGTAAGTGACTTCAATATGGGAAGAAACAATGAAGATTAAGGCAGAAATTAAAGAAATAGAACCTAAAAAAACAATACAAAGAATCAATGAAACAAAGAGTTGGTTCTTTGAAAGGATAAACAATATTGATAAACCCTTAGCAAATCTAATCAAAAGAAAGAGAGATGAGACACAAGTTAATAGAATTAAGAGATAAAAAGGCACCACTACAACAAATACCAGTGAAATTCAGAAAATCATAAGTGCATAATTTAAGAACATATACTACACTAAATTTGAAAATCTGAAAGAAATAGATGATTTTCTAGATTTATATGACTTACCAAAATTAAATCAAGATGAGATAAATCATTTAAATAGACCTATAATAAGCACAGAGATCCAAGAAGTTATAAAAATTTTAAAAAGTCTAGGCCCAGATGGATTCACTAGTAAATTTTACCAGACTTTCATGGAAGAACTAACACCACTGCTTCTCAAACTTTTCTATAAAATAGAAAAGGAATACTACCAAACTCCTTCTGCAAAGCCAGTATCACCTTGATGCCAATGCCAGTCAAAGACAGAACATAAAAAGACAATTACAAACCGATTTCCCTCCTGAACATAGATGTGAAAATTCTCAACAAAGTATTAGCCAACAGAATAAAAAAATTTATTAAGCATATTCACCCTGAACAAGTAGGCTTTATTCCAGAAATGCAGGGATGTGTCAACATATGCAAACTGATAAATGTAATACACCATTTAAGTGAACTGAAGGACAAATTCACATGATCATTTCAATAGATGCAGAAAAGGTATTTGAAAAAATCCAACATTATTTCATGGCAAAAGTCCCACAGAAACTGGGAATAGAAGGAACATATCTCAACATAATAAAAGTTATTTGTGACAAACTTACACCCAACTTAATACTAAATGTGGAAGAACTTGAAGCTTTTCCACTGAAATCAGGAACAAGAAAAGGGTGTCCACTGTACCCCTCCCTTTTTAAAATATAGTACTAGAAGCCCTAGCTATAGCAATAAGGCAAGGGACACACATAAAAGGGATACAAATTGGAAAAGAAGAGATCAAATTATCATTATTTTCAAATGATATGATTCTATACATAACGGACCCTAAAGACTCTACCAGCAAACTGTTAGAGATATAGATTTTATCAATGTAGCAGGATACAAAATAAACACATAGAAAACAGTAGCCTCCCTATATGCTAACAACAAACATGCTGAAGATGAAATTAGGGAATCACTCGTATTCACAATTGCCTCAATAAAAGTAAAATACCTTGGAATCATCCTAACCAGTGAAGTAAATGATGTCTACAATGAGAACTTTAAAACACTCAAGAGAGAAACTTCAGAAGACACTAGGAAATGGAAATCCCATGTTCTTGGATTAGAAGAACCAATAGGGTAAAAATGACAATCTTATCAAAAGCAGTCTATCCATTTAATGCAAACCCCATCAAAATTCCAATGACAGGGCTAGAGGGATGGCTTAGCAGTTAATGTATTTGCCTACAAAGCTGAAGGACCCAGGTTCAATTCCCTAGGACCCATGTTAGCCAGATCACAAGGTGACAAGTATCTGGTGTTCATTTGCAGTGGCTAGAGGCCCTGTCTGTCATGCCCATTCTCTTTGTATTTTTCTCTCTCCCTCTCTTTCTCTCCCTCCCTCTTTCTCTGTCAAATAAATAAATAAATAAATAAATAAATAAATAAATAAATAAATAAATAAAAAATTCCAATGACTTTTCATGGAAATAGAAAAAAAATCCTAAAATTCATTTGGAATCACGAAAAACCTCAATTAGCCAAAATAAGTTTTAGCAACAAAAATAAGACTTATAGTATCACCATACTTGATTTTAAGCTATACTACAAAGCCATAGTAAGAAAAACAGTATGGTACTGGCACAAAGACAGACACATATCAACAGAACAGAATGGAGGACTCAGATACAAATCCAGGCTGCTATAGTCATTTGATTTTTGACAAAAATGCTAAGAATATTCATTGGAGAAAAGACAGCCTCTTTAACAAATGATGCTGGGAAAACAGGATATCTATATTAGAAGGATGAAAATAGTTCCTTATCTTCTCTAAGCATAAGAATCAAGAATCAAGTCCAATTGAATCAAAGGCCTTAATATCAGACCTGAAATTCTGAAACTGCTAGAGGAAACAGAAGAGGAAACCCTTCAGCATATTGGCATAGGCAATGACTTTTTGAATATAACCCCAGTTGTTCAGGAAATAAAACCATTAATCAACCACTGGGACCTCATGGAATTATAAAGCTTTTGTACAGCAAAGGACACTGTGAATAGAGCAAAGAGATAACCTATAGATTGGAAGAAAATCTTTGCCAGCTATATATCTGGCAGGATTCATATCCAGGATATACAAAGAATTCAAAAAACTAACTAATAAAAAATCAAACAACCTAATTAAAAAAGGGACTATGGAACTACATAGAGAGTTCTCCAAAGAAGAAATATAGATGGCATATAAACAGCTAAAAAATGTTCTAGGTCTGGAGAGATGGCTTAGCAGTTAAACGCTTGCCTGTGAAGCCTAAGGACCCTGGTTCGAGGCTTGATTCCTCAGGACCCATATTAGCCAAATGCACAAGGGGGCGCATGTGTCTGGAGTTCGTTTGCAGTGGCTGGAGGCCCTGGCGCGTCCATTCTCTCTCTCCCTCTCTCTATCTGCCTCTCTTTCCCTGTCTGTCACTCTCAAATAAATAAAGAAAAATGAAAAAAAAATTAAAAATGTTCTATATCCTTAGCCATCAGAGAAATGCAAATTAAACTACTTTGAGATTCTATCTCACTCCTGCCAGAATGGCTTTCATCAATAAAACAAATAACAACAAATACTTCCAAGAAGGCAGGAAAGGACGAACCCTTCTACACTATTGGTGGGCATGTAAACTGGTACAGCCATTGTGTAAATAAGTGTGGAGGTTCCTGAGACAGCTAAAAACAGATTTACCATATGACCCAGCTACAGCACTCCTAGGCATATATCTTAAGAATTGTTCTCACTGCCTTAGAGATACTTACTTGCATATCCATGTTTGTTGCTGTTCTATTCACAGTATCTGGGAAATGGAATCAGCCTAGCCTCAACTGATGGATGGATAATGGTGATGTGGTACATTCATACAATGGAGTTCTATTCAGTGGTTAAAAAAAAAATGAAATTGCAGGGAAATGGATGGATCTGGAAAGGATTATACAAGGTGAGGTAACCCAAGCCCCGAAAGCCAAATGTCACATGTCAATCCTAGCTACAAATGTTTAGAGTTGTATGTGAGTTGGAGTAAAAATGGGTAGCAGAGGCCAGTAAGCTTGAAAGGGACTATAGGTGAGGGAGAAGGATGACTGAAGGTGATGTTATTCCATATATTTAAATAGGTGAACAGGTTACTAGGGGTACAATGACCTAAGTGAGGTCATGGGAAGAGACTGAGTAAAAGGAAGGTTAATCAAAAGTCAACACATTATGAATAAGCCATATGGAAACCTATGTTTTTGGATAATGGCACATCAGAAACCACAGACTGTTGCTAGAAAAATTTCAGTGCCAGAGATGAGTTGTTGTTCAGGGAGGTCCCTGATGCCCCCAAAACATTATAGGTCATTGCCAGTGTTTTTGGTTCCTACCAGAACTAGATGGTATGACTCTATTGCTGAAGGCTTCACATGCTTTGGGCTGCAAGGTCATTGAGAAACCAAGCTGGAGCTGAGCTGAAAACCTCCTCTGTGTAGACCAGCTGACAGAAACCTGGAAACCACTGTACTGCATGCAGCCCTATGGGAGAGAGAAGTCATCAGTGGTGAAAACAGTGGATACTGCAAGCCTTCAGATTGGCCAGCCAGGCAAATAACTGAATGGGTGCCATAGTGCCATGTCTGGTATGGGGGAAACCCACCACTCTCTAATTGGACTGGAGGCCCACTCCATGGGAGGGAATACATGCCTGGTACTGAAAAGCCAATCAAAAGCCTATGGTGGGGAAGGTCATGAGCATTAGGAGTGTAATGCCTGTCCCTATCTGGGTAAATGCATATATTATGCTCACCAAATTGCCCTATAAACTGCCACCAAACTGCCCTTTTCTTTTTTTTTTTTTAATTTTTATTAACATTTTTCATGATTATAAAATATATCCCATGGTAATTCCCTCCCTCCCCACCCCCACACTTTCCCATTTGAAATTCCATTCTCCATCATATTACCTCCCCATTACAATCATTGTAATTACATATATACAATATCAACCTATTAAGTATCCTCCTCCCTTCCTTTCTCCACCCTTTATGTCTCCTTTTTAACTTGCTGGCCTCTGCTACTAAGTATTTTCATTCTCACGCAGAAGCCCAGTCATCTGTAGCTAGGATCCACATATGAGAGAGAACATGTGGCACTTGGCTTTCTGGGCCTGGGTTACCTGACTTAGTATAATACTTTCCAGGTCCATCCATTTTTCTGCAAATTTCATAACTTCATTTTTCTTTACCGCTGAGTAGAACTCCATTGTATAAATGTACCACATCTTCATTATCCACTCATCTGTTGAGGGACATCTAGGCTGGTTCCATTTCCCAGCTATTATAAATTGAGCAGCAATAAACATGGTTGAGCATGTACTTCTAAGGAAATGAGATGAGTCCTTTGGATATATGCCTAGGAGCGCTATAGCTGGGTCATATGGTAAATCAATCTCTAGCTGTTTTAGGAACCTCCACACTGTTTTCCACAATGGCTGGACCAGATTGCATTCCCACCAGCAGTGAAGAAGGGTTCCTTTTTTTCCACATCCCCACCAACATTTATGATCATTTGTTTTCATGATGGTGGCCAATCTGACAGGAGTGAGATGGAATCTCAATGTAGTTTTAATCTGCATTTCCCTGATGACTAGTGACGTAGAACATTTTTTTAGGTGCTTATATGCCATTCGTATTTCTTCCTTTGAGAACTCTCTATTTAGCTCCTTAGCCCATTTTTTGATTGGCCTGTTTGATTCCTTATTAGTTAACTTTTTGAGTTCTTTGTATATCCTAGATATTAATCCTCTATCAGATATATAGCTGGCGAAGATTTTTTCCCATTCTGTAGGTTGCCTCTTTGCTTTTTTCACTGTGTCCTTTGCGGTGCAAAATCTTTGTAATTTCATTAGGTCCCAGTGGTTAATCTGTGGTTTTATTGCCTGAGCAATTGGGGTTGTATTCAGAAAGTCTTTGCCAAGACCAATATGTTGAAGGGTTTTCCCTACTTTTTCCTCTAGCAGTTTCAAAGTTTCCGGTCTGATGTTAAGGCCTTTAATCCATTTGGACTTAATTCTTGTGCATGGCGAGAGAGAAGAATCTATTTTCATCCTTCTGCAGATATTTATCCAGTTTTCAAAACACCATTTGCTGAAGAGGCTGTCTCTTCTCCAATGAGTATTTTTGGCATTTTTATCGAATATCAGGTGGCTATAGCTACTTGGGCTTACATCTGGGTCCTCTATTCTGTTCCACTGATCTACATGTCTGTTTTTGTGCCAGTACCATGCTGTTTTTGTTACTATGGCTCTGTAGTATAGGTTAAAATCAGGTATGGTGATACCACCAGCCTCTTTTTTGTTGCTCAGTATTATTTTAGATATTCGAGGTTTTTTGTGATTCCAAATGAATTTTTGGATTGTTTTTTCTATTTCCATGAAGAAAGCCTTTGGAATTTTGATAGGGATTGCATTAAATGTGTAGATTGCTTTAGGTAAGATTGCCATTTTCACGATGTTGATTCTTCCAATCCAGAAACAAGGGATGTTTCTCCACTTTCTAGTGTCTTCTGCAATTTCTCGCTTGAGTGTTTTAAAGTTCTCATTGTAGAGATTCTTTACTTCCTTGGTTAGGTTTATTCCAAGGTATTTTATTTTTTTTGATGCAATTGTGAATGGGAGTGATTCTCTGATTTCATCCTCTGTGTGTTTGTTGTTAGCATATATGAAGGCTACTGATTTCTGTGTATTTATTTTGTATCCTGCTACATTGCTGTAGGTTTTGATCAGCTCTAACAGCTTGCTAGTAGAGTCTCTAGGGTCCTTTATGTATAGAATCATGTCATCTGCAAATAATGATAACTTGATTTCTTCCTTTCCAATTTGTATCCCTTTTATGTGTGTCTCTTGCCTTATTGCTATGGCTAAGACTTCCAAAACTATATTAAATAAAAGTGGGGACAGTGGACACCCTTGTCTTGTTCCTGATTTTAGTGGAAAAGCTTCCAGTTTTTCCCCATTTAGTAATATGTTGGCTGTAGGCTTGTCACAAATAGCCTTTATTATATTGAGATATGTTCCTTCTATTCCCAGTCTCTGTAGGACTTTTATCATGAAGGGATGTTGGATTTTGTCAAATGCTTTCTCTGCATCTAATGAGATGATCATGTGATTTTTGTCCTTCAACCCGTTTATGTAATGTATTACATTTATAGATTTGCGTATGTTGAACCATCCCTGCATCTCTGGGATAAAGCCTACTTGGTCAGGGTGAATGATCTTTTTGATATACTCTTGTATTCTGTTTGCCAATATTTTGTTGAGAATTTTTGCATCTATGTTCATGAGGGAGATTGGTCTGTAATTTTCTTTTTTTGTTCTATCTTTGCCTGGTTTTGGTATCAGGGTGATGCTGGCCTCATAGAAGGAGTTTGGTAGGATTCCTTCTTTTTCTATTTCCTGGAAAAGCTTAAGAAGCAATGGTGTTAGCTCTTCCTTAAAAGTCTGGTAAAATTCAGCAGTGAATCCATCCGGGCCTGGGCTTTTTTTAGTTGGGAGATTATTGATAACTGTTCGGATCTCCATGTTTGTTATAGGTCTATTTAAGTGATTAATCTCATTTTGATTTAATTTAGGTAGGTCATATAGATCAAGGAAATCATCCATTTCTTTCAGATTTTCATACTTTGTGGAGTATATGCTTTTGTAGTATGTCCCTATGATTTTTTGAATTTCTCTGGAATCTGTTGTGATGTTGCCTTGTTCATCTCTGATTTTATTAATTTGTGTCTCTTCTCTCTTTCTTTTGGTCAGATTTGCTAAGGGTTTATCAATCTTGTTTATCCTTTCAAAGAACCAACTCTTTGTTTCATTAATTCTTTGGATTGTTCTTTTTGTTTCTATTTCATTAATTTCTGCCCTAATCTTTATTATTTCTTCCCGTCTACTAATTTTTGGTTTGCCTTGTTCTTCTTTTTCCAAGGCTTTAAGGTGAAGCATTAGGTCGTTTACTTGCGATCTTTCTAATTTCTTAATATAGGCACTTAAGGCTATAAATTTACCTCTTAGAACTGCCTTCATTGTGTCCCAGAGATTTTGGTATGTTGTGTTCTCATTATCATTTGACTCTATAAATTTTTTGATTTCCTTTTTGATTTCTTCATTGACCCACTCATCATTTAGTAGTGTATTGTTTAGTTTCCATGATTTTGTGTATGCTCTATAGCCTTTCTTGCTACTGATTTGTAGTTTAATTCCATTGTGGTCAGATAGAATGCAAGGAATTATTTCAATTTTCCTGAATTTGTTAAGATTTGCTTTATGTCCTAATATATGGTCTATTTTAGAGAATGTTCCATGTGCTGCTGAAAAGAATGTATATTCTGCAGCCTTTGGATGAAATGTCCTGTATATATCTGTTAGGTCCATTCCTTCTATGACCTCATTTAGTCCAGATGCCTCTCTGTTTATTCTTTCCCTGGATGACCTGTCAATTGATGAGAGTGGGGTGTTAAAGTCACCCACCACCACTGTGTTTGGTGTTATCTGTGACCTTAGTTCTAATAGTGTTTGTTTGACAAATTTGGGAGCCCCCATGTTAGGTGCATATATGTTTAGGATTGTAATGTCCTCCTGTTGGAGTGTGCCCTTAATCAATATAAAGTGACCTTCCTTATCTTTCTTGACTAACGTCGGACTAAAGTCTACCCTGTCTGATATTAGGATAGCAACCCCTGCTTGTTTTCTAGGCCCATTTTCTTGAAACACCGTCTTCCAACCTTTCACCCTAAGATAATGTCTATCCTTTGTAGAAAGGTGAGTTTCTTGGAGACAACAAATTGTAGGATCCTCCTTTTTAACCCAGTCTGCAAATCTATGTCTTTTCGTTGGGGCATTGAGACCGTTGATATTAAGAGATATTATTGAAAGGTGTGTATTTATGTTTGCCATTTGTGTGTGTGTGTGTGTGTGTGTGTGTGTGTGTGTGTTACTGGTTCTATCTGTGCTCTCTTCTGTTAACTGGTATTTGAGTATAGCTTGTTTTTTCTAGGTTCCTTATATGTGTGCTTTTCCTTTTGTTCAGCATGGAGGATTCTATCAAGTATTTTCTGTAGAGCTAGTTTTGTCTTCAAATACTCCTTTAACCTGCTTTTGTCATGGAATGACTTTATTTCTCCATCTATTTGAATGGATAACTTTGCAGGATAAAGTAGCCTTGGTTGACAGTTGTTATCTTTCAGAACTTGGAATATATCACTCCAAGCCCTTCTGGCTTTAAAAGTTTGTGTTGAATAATCTGCTGTAATCCTGATGGGTTTGCTTTTGTAGGTAACTTGATTTTTCTCTCTAACTGCTTTCAATAATTTTTCTTTGGTTTGTGTGTTTGGAAGTTTGATTATAATATGACGAGGGGAGGTTCTTTCTGGGTTTTGTCTGGCTGGGGTTCTAAAGGCTTCCTGTATCTGTATTGGCACCTCTTTCCCAATTTGGGGGAAATTTTCCTCTATGATTTTGTTGAAGATGCCTACTATGCCTCTGGCGTGGAGTTCTTCTCCTTCTACTATGCCCTGAATTCTTATATTGGATCTTTTCATAGTGTCCCAAATATCTTGAAATTCCCACTCATACTTTTCTATAAGTTTGTCTTTCTCTTTGTTGGACTGCATTAGGTCTGCCACCTGGTCTTCTAGCTTAGATATTCTGTCCTCTCCCTCATCCATCCTACTGGTGAGATTTTCTACAGAGTTTTTTATTTCATTAACTGTGTTCTTCATTGCTAGTAATTCTGACTGGTTTTTCTTTATTATTTCTATTTCCCTATTTATGTCTTGTATTGCCTTCTTTATTTCATTAAATTGGTGTCCTGCCTCTTCTTTGATTCCTTTGATTTCCTCTTTGATTTCCTCTTTGATTTCTTCCTTGATTGTTTTCATGTGTTCTTTGACCTCTTGGAACATATTTATAATTATTCTTTTGAACTCTTTCTCAGGCATTTCCTCTAACTCTTTCTCTCTGGAGGACATTTCTGATGCATTAATACTTTTAGGTGGATTTATATCATCTTGCTTTTTAGTGTTTCTTTTCTTTTTTTTTTTTTTAAATTTTTTTTTTGTTTATTTTGTTTATTTATTTGAGAGCAACAGAGAGAAAGAGGCCGAGAGAGAGAGAGAGAATGGGCACGCCAGGGCCTCTAGCCACGGCAAACAAACTCCAGATGCGTGCACCCCCTTGTGCATCTGGCTAATGTGGGTCCTGGGGAATTGAGCCTTGAACTCAGGTCCTTAGGCTTCATAGGCAAGTGCTTAACCGCTAAGCCATCTCTCCAGCCCTTTTTAGTGTTTCTTGTGTTATAATGTATATATTTTTGCATCTTGGATTAAGTTAATGCTTGGATTTTCTAGCTAGCTGTGTATTCTTAGCTGTATCAATTGATTTGATGTAATATATTTTCAGGGTAGGACCTTAAGGTATTAGGTGTGGCTCTTAAGACTCTCAGAGTATCTACAAAGATGTTCTTAGGGGTTGAGTTTCCCTGCTATAGGAGTATTCAAGCAGGCTGAGTGTAATAAAATACAGGTAGATTCTAAAATTTAACTAAACACTACACATTCAATCAAAAACAGCCCCGAGTATGTATGCAAGAGTAGTTATTATAATGACCAGCTCTTCTATCAACAAAGAGGTTTAGATTTCTGGTCTGTTGAGGGATCCAAGTCAGCTTGTGACTAAGTGAGACCCTTCCCTGGTGCAATCCCAGTTACCTTGGGTGATTTTGGTCTCAGTCAAGTTGCTGCCTGGGTCGTCGGGCTGCTGTTCTGATTTCTGGAGCTGGCCAAACTGCCCTTTTCTTAATGCTCATACCCATGTATTAATGCTACTCTCACTTTTGGCTAGAGAAGCTTCTCTTTTCACATGGCAGTGACCACTGGGCTGACTCAAAAGGTACCATAGGGCTGAGAAGAAGTGACAGAGGAGTATTTAGCACCCACACATCTCACATACCTTCCAAGACTCAGGGTTCATTGCAGAAGAGGTGGTGGAAAAAATGTGAGGGCTGAGGAGGGGTAGGACTGCTTACAATGCAATTGCTCAGAGACAAATTGGCCTCAAAATAATGACCTCACAGTGACTAGCACAGCATTCACAAGTCTCTCATACTAGGAGGAAAAGATGATGACATCAAAATAAAAAGAGACTAATTGAGAGAGAGAGGGGGGGTTATAATGGGGAGAGGATTTGTGAAAGGGGAAATGGGGGAGGGAATTATTAAGGTTTATTGTCTGTAATTATGGAAGTTGTCAATAAAAAAAAAAAAAAAAACCATGATCAGGGCCTGGAAAGAGAGCTAGTGGTTAAAGTGCTTGCATGGGAAGTGTAAGGACTCACATTTGATTCCCCAGTACCCATGTAACACAGATTCAGAAGGGGGTTTGTGCAGCTAGAGTTTGTAGCAGTTAGAGCCTTTGGCATCCCCATTCTCTATCAGGCTCTTTCTCTCAAATAAATGAAAATTTAAAAGTGGTAACATAATAATTCATAAGGGTTTAAATTTGCTTTATTATAAAAATTAGTTGCCAAGAAAATAGAAATCAAGGTTTGGGCCTTTACACATCTCAGCTGCTGATGCAGCATGAAGCAGAAGGCTGGTTGTAGAGGGCAGCAGGAGATACGTAAGTTATAGCTGAGATGCAGAAGCACCTTTAGTAATCAAATAAGAATATTTTATTGTCTTCTAAATAATGTTGAATGTCTACCATTTCATAGGTTAAAACATTATTAATATTCACTGCATTTTATTCACTAAGTTTCCACAGACACATGAAACTTCTGCGGGTGCCAATTTGATTATCTGTACTTGCTGAGAACATAACATACACTACTCAGAAGTCACACGTCATTATAAAACTGAAGCCATCCATGAGTACTAGTGTTTGTGTTAATCTTATTTGTGTGACATTTCAATACAATTTACATGGCCAACACAGCCATGACCTGTTGGGGTGACTTGAGGATTAGAGAGCAAGAAAGACTGACACAAGTAATAAAGTGAGTGCTGGGATCTGGTGGCCTGCAGGCTCTGATGGAGACACTACAGTCCTGCCTAACCTGTGCTGGCTTATTTTATACATAAGCTAGAAGGCTTCACATGTCACCAGCTGAGTTTGAGTCTTCTATCGAACACGGTAAAAAAAAACCCCCAAAACCCATGAGATTGGAGGTGGGAGGGGAGTATCCAGGCCATACGGGAATTAGGAAAGCTGGGTCTGATGCTACCAATGCAATGTTCCCTGCACAAGGCCAGGCTTGCACAAACAACCTGTAAGAAGGCAGTAAGTACTGGCTGTGGCTCTGCCCAGTGCAGGGGCCTTCTTCAAGCTTATTTTCCTGATTCTACTCTTGTTTTGCTTCACTTTTCCATCTTTCACAATTCCATGAGTGATTGTATTACTCTTACTCTCCTGTTTAAGATCTTCCAAATGGATTTTTATTGCTCTTGGGTTAAAGTCTAAGCCCCTTAATATGCTTACCAAAATCTTTCACAAGTTGCCTTTTCCAACCTTTTGCTTCAATTGTTTCTCAAGAGTAGTAAGTGGCAGAGCTGGGATTTGACACTAGAATAGGCTATGTCCAGAGCCCATTATTCTAATAATAATATTCTTAGCTATTTGCCTACATTATCCCAGGATTCACCAGCTGTCTTGAATTTTTTTCAGCTTCTCCATGAGTCATACTTTGTTTTCAGGCTTGCTACATGGTGCTGATTCTGTTTGAAATGTTTTAAATTCACTTTTGCTTAGAAAACAACTTCCTATATTATCCTTCAGTTCTCATTTGTATAGTTTCTCCAATAATCTTGCAGAGGTCCCCTATGTCTAAGTCAGAAGCCTCTGTCCTATATTGCCAATCTAGTAGATAACATATAGATGTTTACAATTTATTACAGTTTAATTTATATATTTTTGCTGTTATAATAGTGAGAAGTGACACATTTATTAGAAATAGGTTGGATCTCTTTTGAGAAGGTTCTTTCTGTGGTTCTCATGCTAACTCTAATCTGTGATCCTCCTGCTCAGTCTCCCAAGTGTTGGGATTGAGGAGTATAGCCATCATGTGTGGCTAGTAGACTCTGAATTTTGATTTTTTGGGGATAGAGATATGTGGTATGGAGGCAGGACAGCTATCTAGGAAACAGAGGGATTATGAAAAGGGAAAGAGCCCCTTCTCCTCTCCTAGTTCTGATTTTCATCGATTGTTGGCAGACACCCAGGAATTTCAACATAACTAATCAGAACACCTGTAAAACAACGGTACTCCCCTCTCTGAGAAACATCACAAACAGGCTAAATGAACTATGCCTTAAGTCCAACCTCCTTGTGACCTCTGTATAAACAAGGATCCTTTTTTTTTTTTTTAAATTTATTTATTTGAGAGCAACAGACACAGAGAGAAAGACAGATAGAGGGAGAGAGAGAGAATGGGCGCGCCAGGGCCTCCAGCCTCTGCAAACGAACTCCAGAAGCGTGCGCCCCCTTGTGCATCTGGCTAACGTGGGACCTGGGGAACCGAGCCTCGAACCGGGGTCCTTAGGCTTCACAGGCAAGCGTTTAACCGCTAAGCCATCTCTCCAGCCCAACAAGGATCCTTTTGATACAGTTTTTATCTCTACTAGCAGTCCCTTCTCCAGTTGTAAAAATGCTCAAAGTACCTAAAAAAATTCTCATCTTCAAGGGCAAAATTTTGTGGATATGTAAAAGGAACCTACCAGCACATATTTTCTAATATGTAGAATTAGTTGCAGGTCAAGGAAGCTTCACAACTCTTAGATCACACAGATACTTCGGTGCTGTCCAACTCCCAAACGCCCTTTTTTCTCACTGGCTTTCTTCAAAGTCTATGTTGTCTTTTTGCTTGCTCAATGAACTTCGTCTCACCATAACTGTCCTGAAATTCTTTCCTGTGTGAAGGACCCAGGTTCTCGTGGTTAGAGTTCCCCAGAGCCTTTTCGGGGGTACTGCTCAAGCTGCCCTGCAGTTACAGAACTTTGTTTCCTGCTGCCAGTGAGGGCTTGCTTTTCTCCCTGTGGCAGCCACCACTCCCGGGTACCCAGTGATCACAGAGGGGGGAAATAGACACTTGTGGCAGGACTCTGTTACTAAACAACCCTGTTCAGTCGGGCTAGGTGGATTAAATGACCCAGATATGACACCGTTGTAAATTGAGGAGTTGTCTGTATTACAACTGACCAAGCTTTGGAGGCTGTAGTTCAAGGGGCATATAGTTTTACGTGCCGTCTATACATCCTCAGCAAGTAGGCCCTTCGAGTGCTATTTTATTTATTTATTTATTTATTTATTTATTTATTTATTTATTTATTTATTTGAGAGCGACAGACACAGAGAGAAAGACAGATAGAGGGAGAGAGAGAGGATGGGCGCGCCAGGGCTTCCAGCCTCTGCAAACGAACTCCAGACGCGTGCGCCCCCTTGTGCATCTGGCCAACGTGGGACCTGGGGAACCGAGCCTCGAACCGGGGTCCTTAGGCTTCACAGGCAAGCGCTTAACCGCTAAGCCATCTCTCCAGCCCCGCGAGTGCTATTTGTGTGAACGACGGGGAGATTTTCAAACCACTTCTTGGGGTCTTCCGACTTAGGGACTGGGCAGTGGGCGTCGAGAATGGCCGAGCACTTTCCCGTTTAAATCTGTCACGGGCGCCATGCGAGGTCCTGGGTTACCCTCCATCGGAGCTCACGGCGCCGCGACGGGTGAAGGGCGCCGCGGGGCCGTCGCGGGGAACCCTGGGACGGCCGCGGGGGCGCGGGGGCGCGGGGCGGCCTCCTCGTGGCCCTCGCTCGGCGCGGCCGGGCCCTCGCCTTCCCCGGTGAGCGGCGCCGGCGGACGCCACAGCCCGCGAGGCCGGGGGAAGACTGGGCCTCCTGACGCGAGCCTGAGGCGGCGGCGGCCGTGGGCGTCGAGCGAGGAGCGGCCGCCCCGCGGGCCCTGTGGAGCGTGGAGGAGACCCGGCGCTGGGAAAGCGCCGCCAACAGCCCGGCATGCTTCCCCTCTGCCCTCTGCCCGCCGTGCGGACGCCGCCGCCTCGGAGCCGAGGCCGAGGCCGAGGCCGGCGGAGCGCAGCCCCGGTGGCCGCGGTGGACGTCGTCGCAGCCCAGGGCGGCTGGTGAGTAGCACCCCCCTTGGAGGACTCCTGGGGGGCCCCTTGCCCCAGGAAACGGGGCTCCCCGCTGGTTAACGGGGCTGCGCCCGACTGAGCTGCAGCTTGTGCGGGATAGGTGGGAAGATGTCCGCTTTGTGGTTGCCACGTTGGGAAGGCCTTGCCGAGGGGGAAGGCCTTCTTCCCCGCTTTGGACTTGGACGCGGCTGCAAGGGATGAGCGTCTGTGGAACTCGGCTGCAGAACGCACCTACAAACCCTTGATAGGAAGCCATGGTGCAAAGAACCACAATGCTGGACGGGAATCACCAAGCCATTTCCAGAGTTCTAACCCGATTTGAAAATTGTTTTCTTTCTTGCTATCATTCCATTCCTTTAACTTGTCCTCTGTTCTTTCTCTTCAATGCCCTTCCCCCCTTGGCTGCTTCTCTTCTCCCTCCCTTTTTCCTTCTGTTGAAACAGGACTGTTTATTTATTTATTTTTGTTTGTTTATTTATTAATTGTGAGTCTGGCTAAGGAGATTTATTGAGGGAAAAAAAAAAAAAGGTGAATAAGTGCCAAAGTGTTAGGGCAAGGTACTTAGGATTTTGGCCCAGATCCAAAGACAAAAGGAAAAGCTTTTTTTTAAAAAACAGAAAAGTTATCCTTTTTGAGTTAGAATTCAGAGAAGTGGGCTGGCCCCATAGTGAGGGTCTGTGAACAGCCTAAACCAGGAATTCTTTTTTTCTTTTAAACATTTTTACTGAATACTATGCTAATTCCCTCCCCTCCTCCACTTTCCCCTTCACAACCCCACCCTCCATCATATCTCATCCCCCTCTCCATTAGTCTTTTTCTCTTTTTTTTGATGTCATCATCTTTTCCTACTACTATGAGGTCCTTGTGAAGGTAGTGCTAGGCACTGCGAGGTAATGAATAGCGAGGTCCATTTGTGTATGAACAATTGCACTGTAAGCAGTTCTATCCTTCCTGTAGCTCTTACATTCTTTTTGCCAAAGTGGCGGAAACTTTGAAAGATGTGATAGAAATGTATCAGTGCTGAACACTCCTCTGTCACTTCTTAGCACTGAGGTGTTTTTTGGGTCATCTCAGTGGTCACCACCATCTGTAAAAAGAAGCTTTTTTTTTTTTTTTGGTTTTTCGAGAAGCTTCTCTAACCAATAGTGAGAGTAGCATTAATATGTGGGTATGAACGTTAAGAAAAGTGCTTATCTGACCGTTTACTGAGCATAATATATGCATTTAGTCAGACAATGGCAGGTGTTATAACCCCAGGGATCATGACGTTTCCCCCCCCCCCATGGACTTTAAAAAATACTTTATTTATTTATTTATTTATTTGACAGAGAGAGAGAGAGAGAAAGAGAATGAGAATGAATATGAGAATGGGTGTACCAAGGCCTCCAGCCACTGCAAACAAACTCCAGAGCATGCGCCCTCTTGGGCATCAGGCTAACTTGGGTTCTGGGGAATCTAACCTGGGTCCTTTGGCTTTGCAGGCAAATGCCTTAACTGCTAAGCTATCCATCCAGTCCCGCCATGGGCTTTTTAAATAGAGTTTAGTACCAGGCATGTTTTCCTTCCCTTTTGCTTCCTTTTAAGATGGGGAGGTAGTAGCCATGCCAAAGTAGTCCTTTGAGCGGGGGGGGCAGGGAATGCAGAAAAACACCAAAATACACTCTTCTACCCAAAAGTGAAGGTCTATAAGGAACTATAAACCACAGGAATGCTTTATTTAAAGTATGTTTTTATTTATTTTCAAGTAGAGAAAGGTATAATAGATAGATAGATAGATAGATAGATAGGAGCAGGGTGTGGTGGCACACACCTTTAATCTGAGCACTGGGGAAAGGCAGAAGTAGAAGGATTACCATCAGTTCGAGGTCACCCTGAGACTACATAGCGAATTTCAGGTCAGCCTGGGCTAGAATGAGACCCTACTTTGGTAAACAAAACACTGCAAGTGAACAAACGCCAGATACCTGCACCACTTTGTACATCTGGTTTTATGTGGGTGCTGGGGAATTGAACCCCAGGCCATCACACCATGCAGGCAAGCTCCTTTAACTGCTGAGCCATCTCCCCAGCTCTGAAACCAGGAATTCTTACTACTAGAATTCTGGTGGTCTGTGAGCTAGCGTGGAAATAAATGTGTGTGTGTGTTAGAGAAAGAGAGAGAGAGAAAGACAGAGAAAAGAGAAGAAAAGAGAAGAGAGGAGGTGAAGGGAGGATAGGAGAGGAATAGAGAGAGAGGGGTCTTGCTTTGTTGCCTAAGCTAGCTTTGAATCCCTGGTCTCAAGAAGTCCTCTTGCCAAGACTATAAGCACTCCATATTCCACAAATACCTTGATGAGGAAATGGTTGTGGTTTTGAGTTCCCTCAACATTCTAGCTGTACAGCTGACAAAATTACTAAATCTGGATTCTTGGCCTTCAAGGTCCCATGTCTGTAATTGTCCTGAATAAAATCATGGTAATAGAAACATGGTAATAGATCTTAGTATTGATCTCCAGGCAGAGCTTGCTTTCTAAGTATCCATTAACTCTAGGAACTCCCACTTGGCTTTTCTGAAGTTTTGATTTGTCTTCAAAAATCAGAATATACTTTGAGTGTGGACCTTGTATTTGAGGCTTGTCAAATCTCCAATTTTGTCACTCCTATCATGTGACTCAAAAGTTTTGTTCATTTCTCTAATCTGAAGTAGCTTGGCCCATTTCCAGATCTCAGCCACTAGCTTGTGTTCAGAAATAGTAAATTTTCTCAAAAACAGCTCTAGAGGAGTTTGCTGATCCTGGAATTTTGTTTCTTGCATTCCTTATTGCCTCATCAGTTCTTTGACGACTGTGAAAAATGATTTTTGCTATTTATCCAGCCTTAGTTGTAAGTGGTAATGTTTACCTGCTTCAGATTACTTAATAATTCATGAAAACACAAGTGTTTAGGGGTCTGTATTTTTAGAAAGTCTTTTGGAGGACTATGTGAGCAAGCTTCTGAAGCTCTACTTTCAATACAAAACAATTAAATAGGGCTGAAGAGATGGCTTAGAGGTTAAGATGCTTACCTGCAAAGCCTAACAACCCAAGTTTGATTCTCCAGTACCTATGTAAACCCAGATGCACAAAGCATGCATCAAGTTTGTTTGCAGCAGCTGGAGGCCCTGGTGCACCCATTCTTTCTATCTCTTTTCTCTCAAGCTCTTTGCTTGGAAATAAAAAAATATATTTTAAAAAGAAAGTAATTAAACAGATAGTACACTAGTATAAATAAATATTATGTCAAGTTTAGGGGGAAGTAAGGACTAAGCTGAGGTTAAAGCAGCTAGATTTGGAGTATCATGGGAAACTCTTAACATGATAACATGAAGGACATCTTGGTCTTCACTTAGGATTGAGAAATTGTGTCCAGTTGCTTTCCAATTTATTTTTACCTGAATCATCTCATTTAATTTTCATGTTAATTATAGGATTCGTTTATAGCACCATTTTTCAGATGAGAACAAGTCTTCCTTAAAGTGGTTAAAATTTTCAGTCCCAAGTATTTCATTATATAGCTATAGTCTTTTTTATCAACTCTGTTTTTAAAATATCTTTTAAAATTGTGAACTTTTATATGTATGAACATATTGCACTTTGGATATACTTCTATCAGATTATACTCTTATATTTCTCCTTCCTGTTCCCCTGACAGTTCAGTTCTTCTCACTGGTGTTATCTGTATTCATTGTGGGGTCATGAATGTATCAGTCTCTGTTTGGGAGACAATGCCCCAGGATACTCCTTCAATCCCGTGGCTCTTACAATCTTTCTGCCCCTTCTTCAGCAATGTTTCCTGAGCCTTGGAGGGCTTGTTATAAATCTTTTAGTCCTGAGCTTTCTATGGCCTCTGATTTTCTGCTTAAATTTTATTGAAATGTGCGTTATTTGTCTTTCATGACATAGTTAAAAGCACATGGTCTCCATAAAGGTTTACCTGACTTTTCTGGCCCACCCATTATTTCCCAGTTCCAATTCATCACATTTGATATATGATCATGGCTACTTTGAAAAATAGCTTATAGAGCTTGCTTTTTTCTTTTAGTTACTTCCTTCTATATTAATATTTTGCTTTTTATTTTATTCATCTCTTGGCAATTCTCAAATATGTCACAGGTGCCTTAGAAAGGCATAGATTTCAACTGATTGGTTATAGAAAAGGTGAAGTGAAAATGGAGATGGAATTTCTCCCTGAACAGTTTGAAATTGGGAAGGAGCAGGAAAGATACTTACCAGAAACTACAGAGGTGTGTGACATTTGGTCTTATCAAAAGAAGTTTGAGATATCCACTAGCCACATGAGGTTTTGAACATGTGAAATGTGGCTGCAGTGAACTGAGATGTGAAAATACACATTGGGTTTCAGACTTAAAATAAAAAAATTCAAAACTTAAATATTTCAACTGTTTCTGTATAATTACACATAGAAATAATATTTTGGATATATTGGGTTAAATATTACTAAGATTGAGTTTTACTCATTTTTATCTTTTTAACATGACTGCTAAAGAATTTTAGGTTACTATGTGACTCTGACATGTGGTTTTTGCTTTATTTATTTTGGTCAATATTATTCTAGAC
This sequence comes from Jaculus jaculus, assembly GCF_020740685.1. Lineage (NCBI taxonomy): Eukaryota > Metazoa > Chordata > Mammalia > Rodentia > Dipodidae > Jaculus > Jaculus jaculus. Next base: position 36,593,824 of record NC_059102.1, read on the forward strand.
TTTCAGTTTCATTAGTGCAGTCTCACTCATTTCTGTAATACTTAGCACCTAGCACAGTGCCAAGAGTGTAATAAGAACTCCCTGGATGCTTGTTTTAACCCTATATCTTCCCCTCCAATTAAATCACAATCTTTTGATGACTTGGGACTGCATTTTTATGTTGTGAGTATCTCTCTGAAGGCTTAGTAGAGTGATAAACAAACATAGTGGGCAGTCAGAACACATTTATTAGATGAATGAATAAAAGAAAAATGCTTTCTCATGGAAATTTCTGGCCAACTTCCCAACTGTTTCCTTCCTTTGTTATTGAGCCAGTTTCCAGCTGGCTTTCAAACACTTCCAATATGATATGTCTGGTGATTTCCCCTTTTCTTTCTTTCCTTTTCTCTCTCTCCTTCACCTTGTCTTATAAACTTTTCCATTTCTTGAAACTTTTCAAGCCAACCAATGAATGTATGTAGGCTCCTTTTATTCCCTCAAAAGGCCTTTATTTAGCAAGTCCTCTTTGGTTTCTAGATTTTTGTATATCCATATAATTTCAGTTGAATTCCACTGAAGAGGAATGGTATTTCCCAATGGCTGAGTGGAACAATCTAGACTTCCTCTCCACTCCAGACTTTCTCAGTGGGGCTCACTACAGTGTAATTTACTGGCAAATTGGAAACCTGTACAGGTCATTATCTTTTACAACTAAATAAATAAATGGAAGTGAGAACAAGAGTGAGAATACAGACCAAGAAAGTAAAAATACACAGACCCAAAGACAATTTGAAGATCTGGTGGTGGTCTCAGCCTTAGCACTTACATAAAGAGGGTGATATTTTGGCAGAGGGGCTGTGTGGAATTTCTTTTCTTTTTTAATTTTTTTAAATTTTTTATTAACAACTTCCATGATTATAGAAAATACCCCATGGTGATACCCTCCCTCACTCCGCTTACCCCTTTGAAACTCCACTCTCCATCATACCCCCTCCCCATCTCAATCAGTCTCTCTTTTACTTTTGATGTCTTGATCTTTTTCTCCTCTTAAGATGGTCTTATGCAGGTAGTATCAGGCACTGTGAGGTCATGGATATCCAGGCCATTTTGTATCTGGAGGGAGCATGTTGTATGGAGTCCTGCCCTTCCTTTGACTCTTACATTCTTTCTGCCACCTCTTTTGCATTAGACCCTGAGCCTTGGAAGGTGTGATACAGATATTGCAGTACTGAGCACTGCGGTCATTCTTTCCATCACCATGACACCTTCTGAGTCATCCCAAGTTCACTGCCATCTGAAAAGAGAAATTCTCAACCAAAAGTGAGAGTAGCATTAATATAAGGGTGTGAACATTAATAGAAATGCTTACTGGGCAGTTTGATAAGCACAGTATATACATTTGGCCAAACAACAGCAGACATTATACCCCTAGGGCTTATGACTACCCCTGTTTTAAGTTTTCAGTATCAGGGATGTATTCCCTTCTCATGGAGTGGGCCTTCAGTCCAATTAGAGGGCAGTTGGTTTCCCCCATAACAGACGTGCAACTATTGCACCCGTTGGATCATTTGGCCTGGCTGGCCAATTGTAAGGCTTGCAGTGTCCACTGATGAGTATCTTCACTGGTGATTTCTCTTTCTCCCATTGAACTGCATACAGAATGGCTTTTTCCAGCTTTCTGTCAGCTGGTCTACATGGAGGAGGTTATCAGCTCAGTTCCAGCAAGATTTCTCAGTGGCCTTGCAGCCCAAGTATATGGAATCTTCAGCAATAGGGTCTTACCATCTATTCCTGGTGGGAAAACCAAGGGCCTTGGCAATAGCCTATAATGTTTTAGGGGCATCAGGGATGTCCCTGGCCAACAACTCACTGGAAGATATCCCATCACTGACACTGAAATTTTTCTAGCAACAATCTATAGCTCCTGAGTGTTCCATTCTCCAAAAAAGTAGGATTACATATGTTTTATTTATGTCCTCTTAGATTTTGATTAGTTTTCCCTCCACCTTTCCTTTACTCAATCTCTTCCCCAGACCTCATTTTGGGCCTTTTCACCCTCATTAACCTATTCTTCTACATACATATAAAAAATACCATCCTATTAAGTACCCTCCTTCCTTCCTTTCCCTTCCCTTTATATCTCTTTTCTAGCTTACTGGCCTCTGCTACTGAGTTTTTTCCTTCTCACACAGAAGCCCAGTCATCTGTAGCTAGGATCCACATATGAGAGAGAACATGCAACACTTAGCTTTCTGGGCCTGGGTTACTTCACTTAGTATAATCCTTTCCAGATCCATCCATTTTCCTACAAATTTCATAACCTCATTTTTCTTTACTGCTGAGTAGAACTCCATTGTGTAAATGTGCCATCTCTTCATTATCTATTCATCAGTTGAGGGACATCTAGGCTGGTTCCATTTCCCAGCTATTGTGAATTGAGCAGCAACAAACATGGAAGAGCAGGTACTTCTAAGGAAATGAGATGAGTCCTTAGGATATATCCCTATGAGTGCTATAGCTGGGTCATATGGGAGATCAATTTTTAGCTATCTTAGGAACCTCCACACTGATTTCCACAATGGCTGGACCAGATTGCATTCCCAACAACAGTGTAGAAGGGCTCCTCTTTTTCCACATCCTCACCAGCATTTATGATCATTTGCTTTCATGATGGTAGCCAATCTGATAGGAGTGAGGTGGAATCTCAATGTAGTTTTAATCCCTGATGACTAGGGATGTAGAACACTTTTTTAGATGCTTATGTGCCATTCGTATTTCTTCTGTTGAGAACTCTCTATTTAGTTCCATAGCCCATTTTTTAATTGGCTTGTTTGATTTCTTATTATTTAATTTTTTGAGTTCTTAGTATATCCTAGATATTAATCCTCTATCAGATGTATAGCTGGCAAAGATTTTTTCCCATCCTGTAGGTTGCCTCTTTGCTTTATTCACAGTGTCCTTTGCTGTACAAAATCTTTGTAATTTCATGAGGTCCCAGCAGTCAATCTGTGGCTTTATTGCCTGAGCAATTGGGGTTATATTCAGAAAGTCTTTGCCAAGACCAATATGTTGAAGGGTTTCCCCTACTTTTTCCTCTGGCAGTTTCAGAGTTTCAGGTCTGATGTTAAGGTCTTTAATCCATTTGGACTTAATTCTTGTGCATGGAGAGAGAGAAGAGTCTATTTTCATCCTTCTACAGATACATATCAAGTTTTCCCAGCAATATTTGCTGAAGAGGCTGTCTTTTCCCCAATAAGTATTTTTGGCATTTTTATCAAATATCAGGTGGTTTTAGCTACCCAGACTTACATCTGGGTCCTCTATTCTGTTCCATTGATCTACATGTCTGCTTTTGTGCCAGTACCATGCTGTTTTTGTTACTATGGCTCTGTAGCATAGGTTAAAATCAGGTGTAGTGATACCACCAGCCTCATTTTTGTTGTTCAGTATTATTTTATATATTTGTGGTTTTTGTGATTCCAAATGAGTTTTTGGATTGTTTTTTCTATTTCCTTGAAGAATGCCATTGGAATTTTGATGGGGATTGCATTAAATGTGTAGATTGCTTTTGGTAAGATTGCCATTTTCACAATATTGATTCTTCCAATCCAGTAACAAGGGATGTTTTTCCATTTCTTAGTGTCCTCTGCAATTTCTTGCTTGTTTTATAGTTTTCACTGTAGAGATCCTTTACTTCCTTGCTTAGGTTTATCCTAAGGTACTTTATTTTCTTTGATGCAGTTGTGAATGGGAGTGATTCTCTGATTTCATTCTTTGTGTGTTTGTTGTTAGCATATTGGAATGCTACTGATTTTTGTGTATTTATTTTGTATCCTGCTATGTGGCTGTAGGTGTTTATCAGTTCTAACATTTTGCTGGTATAGTCTTTAGGGTCCTCTTTTCCAATTTGTACCCCTTTTATGTGCTTCTTTTGCCTTATTGCTATGGCTAAAACTTCCAGTACTATATTAAATAAAAGTGGGGACAGTGGACACCCTTGTTTTGTTCCTGATTGTAGTGGAAAAACTTTCAGTTATTCCCCATTTAGTAATATGTTGGCTGTAGGCTTGTCAAAAATAGCCTTTATTATATTGAGATATGATCCTTCTATTCCTAGTATCTGTAGGACTTTTATCATGAAGGGATGTTGGACTTTGTCAAATGCTTTTTTGGCATCTAATGATATGATAATGTGATTTTTGTCTTTCAGTCCATTTATATAATGTATTACATTTATAGATTTGCATATATTGAACCATCCCTGCATCTCTGCTATAAAGCAGTGGCATTAGTTCTTCCCTGAAGGTCTTGTAAAATTCAGCAGGGAATCCATCTGGTCCTGGACTTTTATGATTTGGGAGATTTTTGATAACTGCTTAGGTCTCCATACTTGTTATAGGTCTATTTAAGTTATTAATCTCATCTTGACTTAATTTAGGTAGGTCATATAAATCAAGGAAATCATTCATTTCTTTCAGATTTTCATACCTAGTGGAGTATATGTTTTTATAGTATGTCCCTATGATTTTTTGGATTTCTCTGGTGTCTGTTGTGATGTTACCTTTTTCATCTTTAATTTTATTAATTTGTGTTTCTTCTCTCTTTCTTTTGCTAAGGGTTTATCAATCTTGTTTATCCTTTCAAAGAACCAACTCTTTGTTTCATTGATTCTTTGGATTTTTTTTTTGTTTCTATTTCATTAGTTTCTGCCCTAATCTTTATTATTTCTTCCCATCTACTGATTTTTGGTTTGACTTGTTCTTCTTTTTCCAAGGCTTTAAGGTGAAGCATTAGGTTGTTTACTTGCAACCTTTCTAATTTCTTAACATAAGCACTTAAAGGTATAAATTTACCTCTTAGAACTGCCTTCATTGTGTCTCAGAGATTTTGGTATGTTGTGTTCTCATTATTGTTTGACTCTGAATTTTTTGATTTCCTTCTTGATTTCTTCATTGACCTATTCATTATTTAGTAATGTATTGTTTAGTTCCCATGATTTTGTGTATGATCTGTAACTTTTCTTGCTATGGATTTGTTTTGATACCACTGTGGTCAGATAGAATGCAAGGAATTATTTCAGTTTTCCTGTATTTGTTAAGATTTGCTTTGTGTCCTAATATATGGTTTATTTTAAAGAATATTCCATGTGCTTCTGAAAAGCATGTATATTCTGCAGCATTTGTATGAAATGTTCTGTATATATCTTTTAGGTCCATTCCTTCTATGATCTCATTTAGTCCAGATGCCTCTCTGTTTATTTTTTCCTGGGATGACCTGTCAATTGATGAGAGTGGGGTGTTGAAGTCCCCCACTACCACTGCGTTTGGTGTTATCTGTGACCTTAGTTCTAATAGCATTTGTTTGATGAATTTGGGAGCACCCATGTTAGGATTGTAATGTCCTCCTGTTGGAGGGTGCTTTTAATCAATATAAAGTGGCCTTCCTTATCTTTCTTAACTAATGTTGGACTGAAGTTTACCTTGTCAGATATTAGGATAGCAACCCCTGCTTGTTTTCTAGGCCCATTTACTTGAAACACCGTTTTCCAACTTTTACCCTAAGATAATGTCCATCCTTTGTAGAAAGGTGAGTTTCTTGAGACAACAATTTGTAGGATCCTGATTGTTAACCCAGTGTGCAAACCTATGTCTTTTGGTTGGGGCATTGAGGCCGTTTATATAAAGAAATATTATTGAAAAGTGTGTATGTATGTTTGCCATCCTTTTTGTAGTTCCAGTTTTACCTTTGTTCTCTTGTATTAACTAGTATTTGAGTATTGTTTGTTTTTTCCAGGTTTCTTATATGTGTGCTTTTCTTCTCTTTGGCATGGAGGAGTCTTTCAAGTATTTTATGTAGAGCTGGTTTTGTCTTCAAATATTCCTTTAGCCTGCTTTTGTCATGGAATGTCCTTGTTTCTCTGTCTATTTGAATGGATAGCTTTGCAGGATAAAGTGATCTTGGTTGACAGTTGCTATCTTTCAGAACTTGGAATATATCACTCCAAGCCCTTCTGGCTTTTAAAGTTTGTGTTGAGTAATCTGCTGTAATCCTGATGGGCTTGCTTTTGTAGGTAACTTGATTTTTCTCTCTGACTGCTTTCAATATTTTTTCTTTGGATTGTGTGTTTGGTAGTTGGATTATAATATGGGGAGGAGAGGGTCTTTCCAGGTTTTGTCTGACTGGTGTTCTAAAGGCTTCCTGTGTCTGCATTGGCACCTCTTTCCAAATTTGGGGGATATTTTCCCTTTATGATTTTGTTGAAGATGTTTACTATGCCTTTGGAGTGAAATTCTTCTCCTTCTACTATGCCCTGAATTCTTATGTTTGATCTTTTCATAGTGACCCAAATATCTTGAAATTCCCATTCATACTTTTCTATTAGTTTGTCTTTCTCTGTGTTAAACTGTATTAGATCTGCCACCTGGTCTTTTAGCTTAGATATTATGTCCTCTCCTTCATCCATTCTACTGGTGAGATTTTCTACAGAGTTTTTTATTTCATTAAGTGTGTTCTTCATTGCTAGTAATTTTGACTGGTTTTTCTTTATTATTTCTCTTTTCTTATTTATGTCTTACATTGAGTCTTCATTTCATTAAATTGGTGTCCTGTGTCTTCTTTGATTCTTTTGATTTCTTCTTTGACTTCTTTGAACATATCTACAATCATTCTTTTGAAATCTTTCTCAGGCATTTCCTCTAATTCGTTCTTACTGGAGGTCATTTCTGATGCATTAACACTTTTTGGTGTATTTATATTGTCTTGCTTTTTAGTGTTTCTTGTGTTATAATGTATATGTTTTTGTATCTTGGATTAAGTTAATGCTTGTATTTTCTTGCTATCTGGGTATTCTTAGCTTTATTAATTGATCTGATGTTCTATATCTTCAGGGTAGGAGTTTAAGGTGTTAGGTGTGGCTCTTAAGACTCTCAGAGTATCTAGAAAAGTGTTCCTAGGGGTTGGGTTTGCCTGCTATGGGAGTCTTCAAGTAGGCTGAGTGGAGCAAAATACATATAGATTCTAAAATATAACTAAACAATGTACACATTCAATGAAAAACAGCACTGAGTATTTATGTAAGAGTAGGTATTATAACAACCAGGTCTTCTATCAACAAAGAGGTTAAGATTTCTTGTCTGTTGAGGATTCCAAGTCAGCTTGTGACCAACTGAGACCCTTTCCTGTTGTAATCCCAGTTACCTTTTTGGATGGTTTTGGTTTAAGTTATGCATCCCTCTTTGGTGCCTTTTTGGTTCAAGTAGGCTGGTTGGATTGCTGGACTGCTGTTCTGTTTTCTGGAGCTGGGCACTGTCTTTTCCTGTGGGCAAGCCGAGCCTGGCAGCTGTGGCCCCACAGACCTGACAGCACTGCTGTTGAGGCTGTTGCTGCTGGAGCCCCTGGCTGCCACTGCTGAAGCTGCTGCTGCTGGATCCAACACTGCTGTTGCCACTGCTGCTGCTGCTGGAGGCACTGCTGCTGCTGCTGGAGGCACTGCTGCTGCTGCTGTTGGAGATGGAGCTGGAGCTGCCACTGCCGCTGCTGGATCTGCTGCTGCCAGAGCCGCCGCTGCTGCTGCTGGAGCCAGCACTGCCAATGCTGGAGCTGGAGCCAGAGCCAGAGCTGCTGCTTCTGGTGCTGCTACCACTGCTGGAACGGCTGTTTGCCAGAGCTGAAGCCACCACTGCCAGGGCCGCTTAGGCCTGCCTGTGTGGGCTCTGGATGCCCTGGATCTCTGCTACTTCTTTGCTGCTGTTTTAATTTCTGATACACCTCACTTTTTAGTAAAAGTGTGTATTTTGCTGGGTATTCTTTGTTTTTTTTCTCCCCTAGGCTGCTTTGGTGTGGTTCCTAAGCCACCATCTTAACTGGAAGTCTGGAATTTCTTTTCTTGAAGCATTAGGAAACAACAACAAAAGAACCCAAGGAAGTAGAACACCAGATTATTTCTGTGATTCTTTCTTGCAATAACACTCAGTGATTTTCTAACCATTAATCAGAGTGGGCAGAAATGAGGAGCATGCTGTTGTAAACTCAAGACGGGAACTCCATTCATTTTGATTCATCTCTGGGAACTTGTGTGCTAGTTCATGCTAATGTCACCCCTGCAAACTCTCTTACCTTTTAATCCCATTTGAACTTTTGTCTGGAACAAAATACTCATAAACAAGGGAACTCATTTAGCACTCACTTTGTCCTAAATATATATATTTATATATATACATAGATATACACATATCTATGTATATATATCTATATCCATATCCCTATCTTCCTTCCCTTCCTTCCTTCTTTCCTTGCTCTCTCCCCCTCCCTCCCTCTCCCCCTCCCTCCCTCCCTCCCTCCCTCCCTCCCTCCCTCCCTCCTTCCCTCCCTCCCTTCCTTCCTTCCTTCCTTTCTGTTTTATGTGCAAGAGCAAGACAGAGAGAGAGAGTGAGAAAGAGAGAGAGAATTGGCTTGCCAGGGCTTCCAGCCACTGATGTCAAACTCCAGCCCTTGTGTGCATGTGCTTGAGTCACTTTGTGCATCTGGCTTACGTGAGACCTGGAGAGTCAGAGTCAAACATGAGTCCTTAGGCTTCACAGGCAAGTGCCTTAACCACTAAGCCACCTCTCCAGACCTAATTATATACATTTTAAATAAATTTTATTTGCAAGTTGTGTGTGTGTGTGTGTGTGTGTGTGTGTGCACGCGCACGCACGCATGCCTGTATGGCCACTAAGGGCCTTTTGCTGCTGCAAATAAATGCCCGGTCTATGTACCACTGATACATTAGATTTACATGAGTGGTGGCAATTGAACCTGGGCAGTCAGGATTGTAAACAAGTATCTTTATCCACTGAGCCATCTCTCCAGCCCTACATTTGGTGTTCTAATAATTACTTTTAGTTTTCGTACTTACATCAGGCCAGAAACTATTTTTTCTATGATTGCTAAAAGTAAGTCTTCTTGGATGTAATCTTTTTGATGAAAAATATTGAATAAACCTCTAAATAACCTCAGAAATCTTCAGGTCCTCATGCTTGTTGGGGCAAGCACTTTGCTAACTGAATTTTCTCTCCAACCCTCAAAACCTTTTTCTTTTTTAAAGTTTTTATTTATTTATTAGAGAGAGGGAATGAGAATGAGAACATGGGCTAGTCAGGGCCTCTCACCCCCACAAACAAACTCCAGATGCATGCACCACATTGTGCATCTGGCTTTATGTGGATATTGGGGCAATAGAACCCAGGCCAGCAGGCTGTTGTTACTTATATCTGCTTTGAACCCACATGAAGACAATTGATGACTCCCTTCCCCTGCTCTGTGTACCTTATCACTTGATAAGAATATAAAATTTAAAGAAATGAATTTTTGTCAAAATCTTATATATACATATATATTCATTCTATAAAATTTAAATAATTTTATAGGTTTATAGATTTATGAGGGACACACACACACACACACACACACACACATATGCCAGAGGTCTATGTTAAGTGTCTTTCTTGATCACTTTCCACCTTGTTTTTTTTTTTTTCTTTTGGAGGTAGGGTCCAGGCTGACCTGGAATTAACTCTGTCATCTCAGGGTGGCCTTGAACTCATGGCGATCCTCCTACCTCTGCTTCCCGAGTGCTGGGCTTAAAGGCATTCACCACCACGCCCAGCTCACCTTGTTTTTTGAGAAAGGGTCTTTTACTGAACCTGGAGCTCACTGAATCCCTGAGTAGGAGCCACTTTCAATACAAAGTAATTTTAGTGCTCAGAAATTATTTCGTTTAGCAGTTTCATTTTTATTGTTGTTAAAGGTAAGCAACTTGGGCAAAAGTGATTGGTAACTGAGCTTGAGACATCAAACATAGGAATTTTTACATTGAAATATAAGTGATACTGATTTTCAGATGTAAGCATCTATAACTTCATAAAATAAGTTATATAACTCCAACATGCTTTGGCACAACATTCTCAATACAAAAGGAAAGAATGCATAGCAAGGAATGATCAGACCAAAGCAAGAGTTAAACTTAGCAGGGCAAACTACAAATCTTGAACTCCATGTCTGGCACCTGGGACTTGTGATGGTACCATCTGGGCTTCAAAAGGCTTGGGTAGCTCCATTCCTCCAGTTCTGCTTGCCTGTAGCATTCATAGACTCTCTCTTTGATTGGCTCCTCTCTGAGCCTGTTGCTTTCCTTCACAGACATCCTATGGTTCTGGCAACTCCAAATCCTGTGGTCTCTGTTGAAAGTTAGGGTTCATCTTCATAGCTTTATGTAGGGGATCTCAGGGTTTTCTTATAGGGACTGTGACCCTGCCACTCATTGCCTGGCTTCAGTGGCTATCTGGAACTGTGGTGAAATATTTCATGACCTTTTCAAGTTTGTATTTCTCATGCCTCCAGAACCGTTACCATGTGGATGTACCACATTGTATCTGGTTTTATATGGATATTAGGGGAACAGAACCTAGGCCAGCAGGGTTTGTAAGCAAGTGGATTAAATTTTCTGAAAGTGTGAGTACAAATGTATCCTTCCTTTGATGATGTTCTGTCAGATATTTTATCATAGCTATGCAAAAGTAACTAGTACATTTACCACTTATGGTAGTTTATACTGATTGTCGACTTAACAGAATCTAGAGTCACCTGAGAAGCATTATATAGTTCTCTGCATGTCTGTAAGTAATTATCTTGAAGATTAATTAAGGTGATAATACCTTCCTTAACTGTGGGTGACAGCCTTCCATGGGTTGGGGTTGTGGAGTATAAAAGAAGGAGAGAATTGGATGAGCAGCAGCATTCATCTCCCTATCTCTATTACTGGAGTCTCAATGCAATTTCCTTTGTCAATATGTCTCTTTAGATAGAAGTACATACATTTTTGGTTATTATTCTTTTGTAGTAAGTTTTGAATCAGTAAATTCAAGTCCTCCGATTTTGTTATTATTTTGGCTTTTTAGGGTTTCTTTTCTTCCAAATAGACTTTAGCAAGAAATTTTCCATTTCTACAAAAAGTGCCACTGGGATTTTGATGAGAATTTCATTCAATATGTACATTGCTTTTTATGATACTGTCATATTAACAATATTGAGTTTTCCAGGTGCTGAACATGTATTTTTCATTTGTTTAGTTCTTTAATTTACTGTAGCAGTGTCTCATAGTTTTCAGTGTTTAAGTTATAGCTCTCTGGCTACACTTACTTTTTTTTTTTTTTTTTTTTTTTGAAGGAGACTTATTGAGAAAAAAGTGAGAAACCCCAGAGTGTTAGGTCAAGCCATGGTAAGGATTTTGGCTGGTATCTAAATGAGAGAAAGAAAGGAAAAAAAAAAAAAAAAAGAGAGAAAAGGTTTGTGTTTCTGAGTTACAACTCAGAGAAGCAGGCAGGCTCAGTAGTAAGAATCTGTGCACAACTTCCAATTTATTCTTAAGTATTTTATTTTTTCTGATGGCATTGTGAATAGAATTTTGCTTCATTTTGTTTGCAGATTGATTGTTGTTAGTATATATTCCTATGTTGTTAGTGCATATTTCTGTATAAGTGGCTTAATATATTTCACTGTTAACCTGAATTCATTTGTATTGGTATGTTTGTATGTGTGTTTTTTAGGATTCTACATACTAGACTTTTTTTGTTGTTGTTGTTTATTTTATTTTTGAGGCAGGGCCTTATTCTAGCCTAGGCTGTATTCCAGGGTGACCTCAAACTCACAGTGATTCTCTTACTTCAGCCAAGTTTTGGGATTAAAGGAATAAACTACCATGCCCAGTTTATACAATGTTGTCATTGGTGAATAGTGATAATTTTTTTTGTCTTTCCAATTTTGTTCCTGCCTAATTCCCTGGTTAAAATTTCTGATACTAGAACTGGCAGAAACATTTACTGGCTTTGGTTGATTTATTTACTGATCATAGTTCTTAAGAAAACATTCCTGTTTTTCAGCATTGAGAATGATCTTAGCTGAGGGTTTTTCATATGTAACTTTTATGATTTTAAGGAATTTCTTTTAATTTTGATTTATAATTTTAAAAATCATGAATATTAGATTTTTTTTCAAATGTCTTTTCTCTATCAAGGTGTTTACTTCCCCCTCATTTGGTTAATGTGATATATTACATTGATTCATAAGTGTATCGAACTATCTTTACATTCCTAAGGTATTACTTGCTCATGGTGAATAATTTTTATAATATGCTATTAAACTCAGTTTGCTAGTGGATTCTTGCGGATATTTTTTTACCTTTTATTTTCAAAGTGTGTGGTTTTTTTTGTGATGTCTGTCTTCTGTTAATGGGTAATGCTTATTGGATAGAATTGAGTTAGTAAGTATTCTTTCCTGTTCAATTTTTTGGAAGGATTAGTGGTAGAATTTGTAGAACTCCCAGTGAAGGTATCTGGTTTCTTTGTTGAAAGGGTTTTTATTATTGATGTAATCTCCTAGTTTCAGTTTTACTTAAATGTTTATTTCTTCTTGAATTAGTTTATAGTTTATGTGTTTCTAGGAAATTATATATTTAATCTTTTCATTCTTTAGTTCCTCAAAAGATTCCAAATTGTTCACCCATTTCCAAAGAAGAAATGAAAAAATCATGGTTTTAATGTTGAACACTTTGAATATTTTAATGTGTAGATATTTATTATATGATTTAGTATCCAATGAGAAGGATAAACTACAAAATATTAAATAGCCTTCAAGGCAAATAGAAACTTTTTGAAAAAATAAAGTTTTTAAAGTTTCATTTTAAAACAGCCATTTACTAAACAGAATTTACAAGGCATAATTTTTAGCCCTATAGAGATATAAATAAAATAATAATGGAAGCCTTCATTTGTTGAGAAAAGAAATGCATAACATCATGTCCAATAATTTAATCTTTATAGAAATTGTGAGGTTAAGTAATATTCGTTATTGCCTTACTCCATCAACCAGTGTTTTTTGCATCTATTTCCAAAATATATCTCATTTCAGTGTACATCTTGCTATCTTTGTTGCTTTTACTCTAGTTTGAACTCAGTAATTTTCATATGATGTGCTGATCTCCCCATTTGAATTCTTATCTTCCTGTGCTCCATTTTTTAGACAGGACCAATGAGAACTTCTAAAACTGTCACAAAGTTATGGTAGTCATGTTAAACTATTAAATCACTTTCTAGTACATTTAGAATAAAATCTAAACTCTGCACTGTAATCTACATTGAAGAGGTATCTAACCTTTTGACATATCTGGTCCACATTGGATGAATTGTTTTGGGCCACATATTCAATATACACACACTAAAGAAAGCTGATGAGGAAAGAAAAAGCCTACATATAATTTTTGTGATGTCCACCATTGCAGATAAGCCAAACAGTCCTCGCATAATAATCCTCATTTTGTGGTGCCAAGTTCAGAGAGTCTTTCAAAATAATTGAATAGGGGATGTAGCTCAGTGACGGAGTATGTGCCTAGCATACACAAGGCCTCAGGTTCAATCCTCAATACTGTTAAATAAATTAAAATACAAATTAAAAAATAATTGAGGAAAATGAAGATATGTCAGTAATAAAATTTCATTGATTTTTTAAAAAAACATTTACTGGAGGGAGAGAAAGAGAGATAGAGATAGAGAGATAGAGAGATAGGGAGAGAGAGATAGAGAGAGAGAGAAAAAAAATATATAGGCATGACAGTGCGTCTAGCCATTACAAACAAACTCCAGACACAAGTGCCACCTTGTGCATCTGGCTTACATAGGTACTGGGGAATTGAACCTGGGTTCTTTGGCTTCATAGGCAAGTGCCTCAACCACTAAACCAAATCTATAGCCCTGATTTTTTTTTTTAATTATACATGTATAAGAAAAGAGGGCAACATACAACTAGTGAGGTATTTGACATTGCATTTAAGAAATTTGTTCATTATATCTGGTTGGATGGAAGTACTTACAGTTTCCAGTGAGTTCTTATGATGCCAATACATTTTTAAAAAACAAATTTATTTGTATGTGTATGTGCATGCATGTGTGTGGATGTTTGAGCACTGCAGCGTATCTTACCACTGCAAGTGAAATGCCAGATATTGCATCATTTCTTTAGTCTGGATTTATATGGCTGGGGAATTCAGTCCAATCTGACAAGCTTTGCAAACAAGCACATTTAACTATGGAGCTATCTTCCCAACCCCTCAGGTATTTTGTTTCTAATTTTGCTTAGTGTGTGTCATTTTTGAAAGTTACTGCTCACAAATGTAGGTGTCACCAAAAGTGGTTATACAAATAATAACATTATTGTAAAATGATTAAGATTATTTGTCTCTGGAAAGACAGGACCTATAAAACAAATTTAAAACAATAATTAAAATTATTAAAACAAAATTTTGAGTTGAATTTCAGATTGTAGTAATTCTATTCATTCCATTTGAAAATTAGCAGGTAACATATTTGTATCAAGTGATGATGGATTAGAAGATATACTAAAATATTATTTTCCTTGAAATATTGAAAACTGCTTCCAAATACTTGTGTTATATTTAAAAGTAAGGCTACATATTTTTCCACTGCTCACAGGACTGTGTTTGGCCAATGTGTTGAAATACATAAACTTGTTTGCCTTAATTTAAGATTACCATAATTTCAGTTTCATTGGGACTATTGTTATGATTTGAAACATATTGAGAAACTGGATTTTCACCTTGGAAAAATATGTTTAACTCATTTAAATGTGTGGTTAAATCCATTAAAATGCTAAATATGTAAGCCAGCTTTCCTTGTCAGCTTCTGACACAAATTTTGTTTTCCATATCATATATTATTTGATATAAAACATTTTCAAAATTTGACCTCATTTTAGCCATCTTATTTTTTTAATTAATAGAAAATTTGTATGTACACATCATATGTTGTTGACATTATTTCCCTCCTCCCTGCTCTCATTCCACTGCGGGCCCTCTTCAGTGTGATTGCTGTTATTTGCCATGTAGTTGTATGTTATGAGTTGTGAGAGCAGCAGTCTCTCATTGTGGGGAGGGCTGTGTCACTGGATGGTGCTTTCCACCCTGTGGCTCTTACGTTCTTTCCAACCCCCCCTTTTTTTTTTAACTTCCCTAAGCCTTGGTGGGTGTGCTTTAATTCTGCTTTAGTATTGAATTCCCATCAGCTTCTGGACTTCTACTTTGGTGTATTTTGAGAATTCTAAATATCTGTCTGCATCACCCTGGCCCAAGTTATCAGCCTTGCTGTGAAAGCAGCACACTTGCTCATCTCTCCAGTTCCTCTGTGGTTTCACCTAGGCTCTGGTGCTGTGTGAGGGGTGGTTCATCTGTGAAAGAGTCAGCTATCCTTGTCTTGTTTGCACATTATGGCTGTCCTTGGTGCTCGTTGCTTTCTGAAAAACAAGGACAGTTTCTCCAATGGAGAGTGAGATCAGGATAGGTTAAAGGAGATAATTCATAGAGATTTTGATGAGTGTAGCTTCACTTTTGGAATGAAAGTGAGTGGGAGCTTCTCATTGCAGTCTATTATTTTGGTTTCCATAGGGCTCTGACTTGGTTCCTAGTTCCAGTTTTGGGTTTCTTTCTATTGAGTAGATATCATAGCCAATCAAAGAGCCATTGGTTACCTACCTAGGCTGTGTGCCACTATTGCACAGGTGTGTACATCTTGTTAGGTTGGTTTTTTTAATTTAGCAGTGTCCCCTGCTTGCTCATGACATTGTTGGCCATTTTTCCCCAGCAGCTCATATAGCACTTTGCAGCACTATACAGGATAACCATCTGGGAGCTGGGTTCCTTTCACATTAAGGTAGATCTTTTGATATTCTGTACTTGCAGTTTGTGGTACCTTCAGCCATTGGGACATTTTACCTCAGGTGGGTAATGAAGAGCTTTGACAGAAGCCTGTCTTGTTTTGGGGACCTCGAAGGTCTCTCCAATTAACAGCTTAGTCTGGACTATAACCAATTTCTGGTACTAGGAGCTACTAGCCAGAGCCAAATGTTTTAGGGTTAGGCTTCATCCCACCCTCTCTCAGGCCCTTCTTACCAGACGATCTGTCCATGCTTCTATTGAGTATTATATCTTTTAGTCTGTTTCTATGTTACCAATTCATTGTGATTTGATTTTGTGTATATAGCCTTTTCCCCTCCCATTCTCCACACCCCAAACCCTTCCTTCCCTCTTATCTGTTCCTTGAGTTGTCTGTCAGGTATGCCTGCAACTCAAACTGTTCCAGATTAGGAACTGCAGATGAGGGAGTACATGTAACATTTGTCTTTCTGTGCTTTTCTGTGTGAGTTTGCTTAGTAAGATCTGTTTCAATTCTGTCCATTTTACTACAAATCTCATTATATCATTTTTCCTTAGTGCTGAGTAGAATTCCATTGTGTGTGTGTGTGTGTGTAATATATATGCACATACACACACATCTTCATTATCTATTGGTTGAGGGATGGACAACTGGATTGATTCCAGTTTTTAGGTATTGTGAATTAAGCAGCTATAAACATGATTGAGCAAATATCTCTGCAGTGAGTAGAGGAGCCTTTAGGGTAGATGCCCAGTACAGGAATGGCTGGGTCAGTTGTTAGTTCAATTTTCATCTTTTTTCAAGAGTTTTAATATTGATTCCCATAGTGGTTGTACATGTTTGTACTCACACTAGCAGTGAATAAGGATTCCTGTTTCCTCATATCCTTGCCAGCATTTATTGTCATTTGATTTTTAATGATTGTCATCCTTTCTGGAGTACGGTAGAATCTCATAGTTGTTTTAATTTGCATTTCCCTGATGGTTAAGGAAGTTAAAAGTTTTCTTAGGTGAGTATTAGCCATTTTTATTTTTTCCTTTGAGAATTTCCTATTCAGTTCTCTGCCTCATTTGTTTGCATGGATTGTTTGATTTGTGTGTGTGTGTGTGTGTGTGTGTGTGTGTGTGTTTGATTTTTTTTTTTTTTATTGCTTAGCTTTTGGAATTCTTTCTAGATTCTAGATATTAGGCTTCTGTCAGTGGTATAGCTGGTAAAGATTTTCTCCTGTTCTGTGGGCAGTCTGTTGGCTGTTTACAGTATGTTTGTACAAAAGCATTTAGCTTCATGAGATCCCACTGGTTGAGTGTTTTGTCACGCCCGCCTCACCAGCAAGGAGGACGCCACAATCAGGATTCTTCTGAACACACTTTATTGGGGACTGTCAAGCTGCTAGATGCGAAGACGCGAAGACCCAGAACCACGAAAGGCAACTGTTTATATAGGGTTTTAGGCCGCTTACCCACAAATGATTGGTCAACTGCGGATATGTGGCCACCAGTGATTGGTTACTTTCTGGATGCCTCATTAGCATCGGCCCACGACGGGTTGGAGCATGCGCACTGTGCTTGATTTACACCAGCTGTGACCAATAAGAGGCCAGAAACCGGCGCCAACTTGTAATAGCGTCTGCACGGCTCCTAACAGTGTTTGTTTAATTTCTTGGTACATTGTTCAGGATCTCTTTTCCCATCCCTATATTATGGAGAGTTTTCCCTATGTTTTCATCAAGTACTTTGAGAATTTCAGGTCTTATATTGAGGTCTTTAATCCATTTGGAGTTTATTTTTGTGCATGGTGAGAGGAGTGAGTTTACTTTAGTTTTTCCTACATGTGGTTATCTAATTTGTCCAGCACCATTTGTTGTCTTTTCTCCAGTGTATGTTGTTGGCATCTTTGTGTCAAAGACAAAGTAGCTATAGTTACTTGAACTAAGAGCTGGGTCTTCAGTTCTGTTCCATTGGTGTGTGTCTGTTTTTATGTCAGGAACATGCTGTTTTTGTTACTATGGCTTTGTAGTATAGCTTTAGATCCAGTATGGTGATATCTCCATAGGTGTTTATTGCTGAGGGTATTTTTGGATATGCAGAGTCTTCTGCAATCCATATTAATTTTGAAATTATTTTTTTCTATCTTTGTGAAGAATGGTGCTGGGATTTTTACTGGTACTGTGTTGAATCAATATACATTGCTTTTGGGAGAATTGAAATTTTTACAATATTATTTCTACCTATCCAGGAGTATGGGAGGTTTTTCCATCTTCTCAAGTAGTCCTTGATTTCTTTCTTGAGTGTTTTTATGTTTTCATTACATAGGTTTTTAACATTCTTGGTTAGTGTTATTCCAAAGTATTTGATTTTTTTTGGGCTATTGAAAATGGGATAGCCTGGCTGATTTCTTTGTCTGTATATTTGTCTTTTGCATATAGGAATGCTACTGATCTTTTTTCTTGTTTTTCAAAATAGGGTCTCACTGAAGCGGAGGCTGACCTAGAATTCACTATGTAGTCTCAGGGTGTCCTTGAACTCACAGCTGTCCTCCTACCTCTGCCTCCCATGTGCTGGGATTAAAGACATGTGCCACCACAACCAGCTTGTGTGTTAATTTTTTATCCTACCACTTTAATGAAAGAATGAATTAATCATCTTTAAAAGTTTTATGGTAGTCTTTCAGGTTACTTATGTGTAGGATCATGTCATCTGCAAGTAGGGCTAACTTGATTTCTTCTTTTCCAGTTTGTATCCCTTTTATTGTGTTGAGATATAAACTGCCCATGCCTATTCTCTCCAGCATTTTGATCATGAAGTGATGTTATATTTTGTCAAAGGCCTTCTCTGTATATTTTGAAATGATCATGTGGTTCTTGTAATTAAGTTTATTATGTGGTGTATTATGTTGACAGATTTCCATATGTTGAACCATCCCTGCATTCTGAGATGAATTCTGCTTGATCCAGGTGGATAACACTTTTGATGTGTTGTTGGATTTGGTTTGCAAGGATTTTGTTCAGGGTCTTTGCATGTAAGTTCTTTAGGAATATAGACCTATCATTTTATTTTCTTGTATCTCTGTCTTGTTTTGGTATTAGGGTGATACTTTTTGGTATTAGGGTGATGCTAGTATCATAAAAGGAGTTGAGGAGAGTTCCCTCTTTCCCTCTTTTCTTTTTTTTTTTTTAAATTTTTTGTTCATTTTTTATTTATTTATTTGAGAGTGACAGACATAGAGAGAAAGACAGATAGAGGGAGAGAGAGAGAATGGGCTTGCCAGGGCTTCCAGCCACTGCAAACGAATTCCAGACGCGTGCGCCCCCTTGTACATCTGGCTAACGTGGGACTTGGGGAACTGAGCCTCGAACCAGGGTCCTTAGGCTTCACAGGCAAGCGCTTAACTGCTAAGCCATCTCTCCAGCCCGCCTGTTTTCTAATATGTGAAGAAGTTTTAGAAAAATAGGTTTCAACTTTTCAATGAAGGTTTGATAGAATTTGGCTGAGGAACCATTTGAGTGTTCTGTATAGCACTTTGAGTGTTCTGTTTTAAATGTGAACCAAATTGGAGGAGAATGGTGTTATAACCACAGATGTGCAGATTGTGGAGATTGAAAGTTCATGAAATGTAACTGGGGTCCTGGGAAGTGGGGAATTGGGAGCTCAGGCCTACTCACTCTATTTTGGAGCATTCTTTAGCACAGGGGAATCAGGGGTTGGGGAACCAGGACCCAAGAAGCTGGGGAGTTGGTCAAGAGGCCAGCTCCCACAGTGGCCCATGCGCCCTCTGGCTCAGGGCAATAAGGATTTAGGGACCCAGGTACTGGTCAATGAGGAATCTGGATCAAAAGGCCTGTTCCTGTAGCATGCCCGCTGGGTTCAGACTGTCCCAAGTCAGCAGAACAGGTACCAGGACCAGGGAACTTGGAGATGGGGAATGAACTGTACCAGGAGCTTTGGCCTACACATTCTGCATGTGCACCCACAAGAGCAGGGGATCTTGGAGTTGGGGACCCAGGGGCCTGCTTCCACACCTGTTCGTTTTTTTTTTTTTTTTTTCTTGAGTTTTGTTTTCATCTGAGACTTGTTGAAACTGCGGTGGGATTATCAAACAGTAATAGATAATAATACCTAAGGGACTGAACTAATTGACAAGGAAAAGTCAGAGTTGAGCTCTTCCACATCTCAGTTCTTGATGCAGTTTGAAGTGGGGATTGTAAAGAATAGTATGCAATGTGTGAGGTATAGCTGAGGCATGGAAGCACCTTTCATAATCAAATAAAAATACCTGTTTTCTAAAATAACATCAACACCTACCTTTTTTGGTTTTGAGACAGAGTCTCACTGTATTCCAGGTTAACCTGGAACTCATGCTGTAGCCCAGGCTGGCCTTGAGCTTATGGTGATCCACCTTCTTCAGCCTCTTGAATGCAGGGATTAAAAGCATGCACCACCATGACTAGTAGCACCTATCATTTGTAATAGTAAGTTAAAACATTATTGGTAATCACTGTGTTTCACTTTCTATGTAGCTATAATGGTACCAATTCCGCTGTCTCCTTGGAAGAGATCACAATGGACACTGCATACCCCTGTAAAACTGAAGCCATACATTTTTATAAATAGTGAGAACATATGTGTTTATTTTGTGTAACATTACAACATGATGCCAAACATCTACAAAGATGATACTTGAGAATCATGAAATCTAGTTACAAAAAATCACAAAATTCTCAGTATATATATAAATTTAAATGCTGTATTAGTTAGTTGAGAGAGAGAGAGAGAGAGAGAGAGAGACAGAGACAGAGAGAATGAATGAGAATATGAGAATGGGTATGCCAGGGCCTCTAGCCACTGCAAGTGAACTCCAGACACATGTGCTGCCTTGCACATTTGGCTTATGTGGATACTGAGGAATCAAACCTGGGTCCTTAGGCTTTATAGGGAAGCACCTTAACTGCTTATCCATCTCTCCAGCCTCCACTCATAATATTTTTAGTAACTTTACAATTTTGTTTGGGCCACATTTATAGTTATATTTGGCTACATGGGGCCCATGAGTGTGTGAGTTGGACAGTTCTAGTATACAGGACCTGTTGTATAGGGAATTCCCCCAAATTGAAATATTCTCTCTTCCCTTCAGAAGTCTAGAAACCAACTGTGAGAGCTGAAACTTAAAAGTCCACAGACAACTCCCCAAAGCTATAGGAGTAGTTAACAACTGTTGAGGGGCAGATTCTGTCTGATGTTGTATAGAAATTTTCTCTGAATTGAAGAAACATTCCCTCCTGAAGGGAGGAGGGAATCAGGAAATCAGCAAATCTGGAGAAAAGGTTGAAAGATCCATCCATAAGGTTATCTATAAAGGCCAAGTATTCTGAGATGAAATTTTCCTACTTGCTGTGCCAAGCTGCTTGTAGGCTGGGCGGTGTGCTCCAGAGATGCAGTTTCCCTGAGTTATCACCTGTGCTGGGATGGGCTTTTCATTGATGCAGTTGCCTTTGAGTCATCCATGCTCCTATAAGCAATCCCTCCATCTGTTCTCTCTTTTGCCCCAGCAAACTCATTGGTTCACCAAACTGGTTTTAATGTAATTGTACTTTGGTTTGCCATCTGAGCCTTATCTGGGGTGACCAGATCTGTGTTTGTGTCTACCCAGGATCCCAAAACAGGATCTTGTTCAATCTATTCCTTATTTGTCAATCTCAATTTAAGTAAGACAAGTCTCTTTAAATAAAAATCTAGTACAGTTATAAGATTTATTATACAAAATTATAAAAGGGGGGCTAGAGAGATGGCTTAGCAGTTTTTAGTGTTTGCCTGCAAAGCCAAAGGACCTCGGTTCAATTCCCCAGCACACACGTAAACCAGATGCACAAAGGGGTGCATGCTTCTGGGGTTCATTTGCAATGGCTGGAGGCCCTGGCATACCCATTCATTCTCTCTCTTTCTCTCTGCGTCTTTCTTTCACTCTCTCTCACTCTCAAATAAGTACATAAAAAATGATAAAAGGATGAAGAAAAAAATTCAGACCTTATGTTACTTAGCTACTTCTCAAGAATAACATTTTTCATAAGATAAAGAATAACTCAAATATTACAACAGCAATAAATTATTAAATAAAGTAATCATGAATAGAAAAATGTAGGTTGTAGGTTACTTTGCAGGACAAAGCAATAATTATTGATTATGTTTTTATAAATTGCACTTTTATAATGACCAAAACCAGAACAATATTATGTTTTCAGATGTCCCTAAGTAGGTAGTAGAGTTAATTGGCCATTTTTTGGGTAGTATTAATATAATACTTTATTGTATATGGTAATTATGAAAATATAACTCATATGTAATGTCACTAATTCACTTATTATACGTTTATAATTAATTATTCTAATCTATGTTTATTAACTGTTATTCCTTATGGTAATTCATAAGACAGGTACTATTATCATCATCCTATACATGCTGATTTGATCAAATGCTAGGGTCAGGATTGAACCCAAGCAACCTAGCTTCCAGATACACACTTTTCACAGTATGCTATATATTGCCCCTCAAATAAAGTATAGTGCATAGCCTGTTATTATAGAACAGTTTCCTTTTCTTGCACTCTGAAATTTTTCAAATAGTTCATTTTTATGAACGATAGCTTCAAAGCTAATATGTGCTGTACTTCTATGAGAATTGAGAGAATGAAGCAGATCCAAGAATCTTAAAACTTTTGATACAGATAAGGACAGATTTTTTAAAAATACTTTCTTAAAAAAGAATATGAGAGGGATAGAGAGATGACTTAGCAGTTAAGGTGTTTGATTGCAAAGCCAAAGGACTCAGGTTTGATTCATAAGGACCCACACAAGCCAGATGCACAAAATGGCACATACATTTGGAGTTTGCAGCAGCTGAAGACCCTGGCATATCCATTCTCTTTCCTTCTTCCCCTCTCTCCCTCAAATAAATAAATAAAAATAAAAAAATTAAAAAATGTGAGATGTTCAACATTTTGTGTTAACATTCAGTCAAATCTCTTACTCTTCTCTCTATAAATTCACAACCCTCTGGGACATGGGGTTTTCTTCTTCCTCATATGTCAAATAGTAACTACCATAAGACATTTGCATCTTCATTTCTTTCAATTATTACTTCTTGATGTTTTATTCTTAAAGATCACCTCCTCAAAAGATTGTCTTATGGGCTGGCAATGTAGCTCAGTTGGCAGAGTACTTGCCTGTCATGTACAAGGCTCTAGATTTGGTCCCTAGCCCCTAAAGAGGCTGCTGTCTCTCCTTTCACTCATATCACTTTGCCATGTTTTTTGGTAGCATTTATTTATTTTAATTTGTATTGCCTGTCACCTCATTGTAAGTGACTTAGGAAAGAACTTTACATATTTCATTATTCTCTATTGTATATAGAACTGTACCTCATGCAGTGAATATCTGAGAATGAAAGAATGGAATCCATTTAGTAAATAAATTGAGGCTCAGAGAATTTAAATGTCTGGTTCTGGTCACAGGACTAATCCATATAGAAGTTTGTATTTGAATCTAGAGCTAGAATTTTAACAAATGGGCTATACTGTTGTGACATGAGACAGGCATACTAAATTAATTTAATAAAGGGTGTCAGAAAGTGTGGGCTATGTTACAGATTAATAAGCAGTGGACAGAGCGAAAGTGTTTTTGCATTTGTTTGAAGGTGTGCTTTTACATGTTAAAGTTTAGCTGTGTCAGTATTCTTTAATCTCAGAGAAAGGAACGGTAAAAGTTGTTTTTCAACTATTCTGATGAAAGGTGTTGAAAAAAAGTTGTTGTAATCATTAGTTAGTTGAGATTTGGGAATGCATATGAAAATTAGATGTCCATGTTGTTAGTTTCCTGTATAACTAAGGCCATTTGAGGCCTTACTGACTACAGGTGTTAGATATTCACAGTAGTATATTAGATGTGTTTAAAGACTTATGGTAGTTTGAATGTAAATGCCCTCCCCCATAGCCTTATGGTTGTTTAAATGTATTAAGTGGAAACTTTGTAGGGACAAATAATGTGTTAGTACTGTCATTTTCCTCCTATCTGTCCCTATTTTGCTGTGGCCCCTCTTCAGTGGGATTGCTGGTATTCCCCTTGGGATGTGAGAGTGATGGTCAGTCATTGTAAAGGGGATGCAATTCCTCTGGACATTCCCTTCCACTCTGTGGCTCTTTTAATCTTTTTTCCCCCTCTCCTATAAAATTCTCTGAGCTATGATGCACATGTTTTAAATCTGCTTTATTGTTTACTTTCAGTAGCTTCTGGATTTATGCTTTGGGATGTTTTGAGCATCCTCAGTGTCTGTCTCCATCACATTGGCATTGGTTGTTAGACTTACTGTGCAAGCAGCATTTTTGCTCATCTTACCAGTTCCTCTGTGGTTTCACCTGGGCCCTGGCTGATGTGTGAGGGGTGGTTTATCTCCTTGGTTCTTGCTGCTTTCTGAAAAAGAAAAACAGATTATCCAGTGGAAAATAAGGTCAACATAGGTTAAGTGGGATTAAATGAAATTTAATTTAATGGCATTGCTAATTAAGACAGATTTTGATGGGTGTATCCTCTCCTGTGGCCAAAGACTAGTGGGAGCTCCTCATTAAAGTTCATGATCTTGGTCACTATAGGATTATGACTCGTTTCCCATTTCCAGCTATTTCTTTCCACTGAGGAGATCTGTTAGCCAATCAGAGAGCCATTGGTTGCCCACCTAGGCTGGGTGCCACCATTGCACAAGTGTGTGCATCTTGTTAGGCTGGTTGCCTTCTTATAGCAGTGTCCCCTCTGGCACACAAGTTGTTGGCCATTTTCCACCAGCAGCACATGTAGCACTTTCCAGCACTGTATGGGCAGACCCTGTGGGAACTGGCTTCCTTCCAGATTCCAACTGGATCTCTTGATATTCTATATTGACAGCATGTGGGCATGTGGCGTATTCAGCAGTGGGGTTTTACCTTTGACCTCATAGATAATCAAGTGCTTTGACAAAAGCCTTTCTTGTTTTGGGGACCTCATAGGTCTCTCTGATCAACAAATCAATGTGTGTTGTAAACAATTTCTGGTCTGGGAGTTAGAAGCCAGAACCAAATATTTTATGGTTAGGCTTCATTCCATACCCTCTAGGGCCTTTCTTTTTAAAATTTTATTTATTTATTTTAGAGAGAGAGGCAGATAGACAGAATGGGTGCTTCAGGATCTCCAGCCACTTCAAACAAACTTCATATGCATGTGCTACCTTGTGCATCTGGCCTAACATGGGTACTGGGGAATTGAACCTGGGCCCTTAGATTTCACAGGCAAGCACCTTACCCACTGAGTCATTTCTAGAGCACTTCTTACCAGATAATCTTTTATGCTCCTGTTGAGGGTTATATCTTTTATTCTGCTATCCATCAGAAAGGTTTTATTTTTGATTTTTTTTTTTTTGGTGTGTGTGTATCTCCCTTTGCTTTCCCATTTTCCTTCCCCCAAACACTTCCATCTGTATTATCTGTCCCTTGAGTTACATGTTAGGTATGCCTGCAATTCAAGCTTATCCAAGTTAGGAATCACAGATGAGGGAGAACATGCAACATTTGTCTTTCTGTGCTTGTTCATGATTTGTTTCAAGTTCGTTCATTTTCCTACAAATTTCATTGTATCATTTTTTCCTCACTGCAAAGTAGAATTCCATTGTGTATATGTATTACATCTTCATTATTCAATTGTTTAAAGATTTGCATCTGGGTTGATTCCAGTTCTTAGCTGTTGTGAATTGAGCCACTGTAAATATGATCAAAAAGTATGGAATGGTTCACAAATTTGCATGTCATCCTTGTGCAAGGGCCATGCTAATCTCTGTAGCATTCTAATTTTAGTATATATGCTGCCAAAGCAAGCAACTTAGCTTTTTTTGTTTTGTTTTTGTTGGTTGGTTGGATTTTGAGTTTGTTGAAGTAGGGTCTCACTTTAGCCCAGGCTGGCCTTGAATTCACAGTGATCTTCCTCCTTTTGCCTTCCAAGTGCTGGGATTAAAAGTGTTCACCACTAAACTCCACAGCTTTTTTTGATTAAAGTTCCTACTGTGGATCCCCGTTGGAGGAGGAGCATCACTAAGGGCAGGTCTTTAGCCTATTGTGTGTTCAGAGACTGCTGGCACTGCAGTTTTTTCTCTATGCTGTGGATGTGTGATGAAGTGAGACAACTTCTCCAATTATAAACTTCCCCTTGAAACTGTAAGCCTGAAATTAACATGTTCTTCCTATAAGCTGTTTCTGGTTGACTGTTCCAGCAATGAGAATGTAACTGCAACACCCTTCTTTTTCTAGATAAACTTCCCTTTTAACCCCCGCCCCCATTATTGTCTACATCTAATCCAATTATCTGGCTCTTTGCAGTCTCTCCTCTTTCCTGAGTTCCAGCCTATCAAAGCTGATTACCTTCCTTAGGATAAATTTGGGATTTTCACAGCATACTTCATAAATTTCAAGTAATTTGAAGATGTTTTATTCTAGAAAATTGAAGAGACTTGCCTAAAGCCACATCACAGTTACTGTCAAAGCCAGTCAAGAACCTAGCTCTCCTAGACTTGCAGGCACAGAGTCTGTGCACAGACCCTCAGCTTTGGGTTACTAGAAGTTGCTTCTAAAGTGTATGTTGCGAGGGCCTGTACATCTCCTCTGACATCAACTTGAAAATATGTTCCAGTGTGAATTTTCATCTACAGGGTATGGGATATTTCAAGAAAGTCACGACTGTTTTATTTACTTTGTGTAGTCCCTGACAGCAATATGCAAATAGAGATTTTATTTAGTCTGTCTCTCCTGGTGACTTGCCAATATCTGAGGGAGGAGGAACACATTTTGTGTTTCCCATGGGTTTTGTTTGTCATATTTTGAGTTCCTATAATGAAAGAGTCCTGGGTAGCCCCATATGGGACAAAGCTGAAAATTATTAAATGCTTCTGTCTTCTGTACATTGGGCATTCATACTTACTTATGAGGTTCTTCCATATATTAAATTTGAATTTGCAAAACCTACCACTCAAAAATTAGTTTCTTGGCTATTCTAATGAGCCACAATATTTAATAGAAGAACACTCACTTTTCACTTACAAATTTTAAACCTGGATTTTATTTACAAATTAAGGATCTTTCAGAGCTAAATATAGTCCCTTAGGAAAAGAATAAAAGCCTTGGTTATTATGAAAAATATGCGCTCCTTTACAACCCTTACCTGGGTCAACATGTTATTAGAATATACTTGGTCTCAGAGTCCAAAACCATCCTACCTTTCTGTATGTCATTTTCTTGTAGCATTTTCCTGAGATAGCTCATTTATATGCTGTCATTTTCTTTTCTTGTTTTCGAAGTTGGGGGTTCCCTCTAGCCCAAGCTGACCTGGAATTCAGTATATAGTCTCAGGTTGGCCTTGAACTCATATTTATTTGAGGGGGAGGGAGGGAGGGAGGGAGGGGAAGAGAAAGAGAAAGAGAAAGAGAAAGAGAAAGAGAAAGAGAAAGAGAAAGAGAAAGAGAGAGCCAGACAGAGAAATAATGGGCCAGCCAGGGCTTCCGGCCACTGCAGACAACCTCCAGATGCATGCACCACCTTGTGCATCTGGCTTATATTACTGGGGAATTGAACCTGGGTCTTTGGGCTTTCTAGGCAAGTGCCTTAAGCACTAAGCCATCTCTCTAGCTCTATTTAACCATTCTTTTATTTACATATTTAGATTCCAACTTAAAAATATTACTAATGTTTATGTTTATATTGTCTGTTAATAAATGTAACTATTTCTGGGCTTTTCATATATATTGCTAAACTGCTTCCTATAGTTATTTTATTTCTTAACTAGAAATAGATGAGAATATCCACATATTATCTTTGACAAAAGTTATATTACTGGGAATGATATCTTATACTCATAATTAGATGGTCAAAATTGAAATTTATAGTTTTTTCTTTCTTTGATTCTTGATATTTTGTGTAACTAATTTCTATTCCAGTGAGTATTATCTCCACTATACATCACAATAGTGCTTCATCTATCTGTGTTTTCACTTATGTATAGTCAATCAAGATCTGACAGTCTCAGGTGGAAAATTTTAGTGGTAGACTATTCATGTTTTAAATTGTATCTTTTCTGCATGGCATAATTAGATCTAATACTGTCCCATGCAGGACATGAAACACCCCTTTTTTTCCCCCTCAGCATGTTTATACTACATAAGATACCTGTTATTACTCACTTAGCCATCTGAATTACCACATCCACTATTGTGGCATCACTGTATTTGTGTTAGGTTACTCTGTTTTACTTACTAATGGCCTCAAAGTGCAAGTGTATTGATACTTCCAATTAAGATATGTCAAAGAGAAGTCATAATATATTTCCTTTAAGTAATGATTTATGCTTAATCAAGGAAATATCACAGTGCAGCTGTTAATATAAGAATGAAGCTCTTATGCAGAAAATTATGAAGGAAGAAAAAAAGTAACTTAGTTTTACTGGTGAAACTCAACCTGAAAAAGTTATGGCCACAGTGCATGATAAGTATTTTAAATGACATTAAATGTGTGTATCTGTCTATAGGAAAAAAGTATATATAGGATTTGGTACTATCAGAGGCTTTAGGCACCCAAAGATGGGTCCTAGAACATTTTCCATGTGGAGAAAGGGAGACTGCTAGATTTGTCTTGAACATTATTAGGTGTTAAATATCTGCCAAGTAGCTTAGTTTTTTAAATTTTTTGGGTCAACATTGAATAATTGTAAAAATACTAAATAAGGCATTATATGCAGGTGAATAATTGTTTGTATAGGAATTAAAAAAAAGAAACATAATAACCATAACCCACAACCCCATGGAGAATACCAGCAATCCCACTGAGAAGGACTCTCAGTGGAATGGGGACAGAGAGGAGCGAAATTATGGTTACAACACATGATGTGTCCATACAAAGTATATGGTTAATAAAAATAGTAATAAATAAAAAAGTAACATAATATGGGCTAAGGAAATGGCTTAGCAGTTAAGGCATTTGCTTGTGAAGCCTAAGAACCCTGATTTGATTCCCCAGGACCCACGTAAGCCAGATACACAAAGGGGAGCATGTGTCTGATGTTCGTTTGCAGTGGCTGGAGGCCCTGGCATGCCCATTCTCTCTATCTGCCTTTTTCCCCACACATCCAATAAATAAATAATAAAAAAAAGAAACATAATATTTACAGATCAGATTAGTGCATTCATGATATTTAAAATGAAGACTCATAGTCAGGAGTTAGTTTATTTAAAGATCCTGGAAAAAATGATTTTTTCCTCTGCCATATTTTTTATTATTATTAAAAGATATTTTATTTATGAGAGGGGGGGAATGGGCATGCCAGGGCCTCTAGCCATTGCAAATGAACTCCAGACACATGAACCACTTTGTGCATATGGCTTAAGTGGGTACTGGGGAACTGAACCTGGGTCCTAAGGCTTCTCAGGCAAGTGCCTTAACTGCTAAGCCATCTCTTCAGCATCACATATGTTCCTTTTTAAAATGGACTCAAATTGCTCTGTATATACCTCAGGTAGTATACATGTGTTTGCTTACACACATTGGACTTTATACCTCTGGTGGATATCTTGAATTATATTATATGAATGGGGGTTTAATTAACTCTCAGCACTTTTCCAATATGCTTGTTTGAAATATTTTCCCTGTAATTAGATAAAACCCCACAAGATGGCAGTAATTATCCATCTTTCCCACTTCCTCCTATTTCAAAATTGACTAGGTAATTTAAAGATTATGACTGGGTAATATAACACCATAATCACCGACAATGGACACATCAGAGTCTCCACCCACTGCAAACAAACTCCAGACACATGTGCCATATTATGCATCTGGCTTTCATGGGTACTGCGCAATTAAACCTCCATCCTTAGGCTTTGCAGGAAAGTGCCTTAACCACTAACCCACCTCTCTAGCCCATTTTAGCCTCATAATTTAGCATTTTTCTTCAAACAAGGGTTAAATTCAAATGGTTGTGATCAGAAGTTTCGTTCATTTTAACCTTACAAATACACACTACTATAGCATAACTCTTTTTATATTACAATCTTTCTAGTACCTAAATCAATTTCTGGTATCACTTTATTTACTAGACTGTTTTCATGAAACTAACGATTACCTGTCCCTTGAGAAAATGAATTTGTCTTTCCGTATTTCTGTGATTGTTACTGTTTCAATGCCCACGTAAGAGAATAAAACCTATTATTATTTCTTGCTGTTATTAAAAGCATCTTATTGCCAGTTATAGGACTTTTCAAGACCATAAGCAAAGATTACAAAAACACACATATTCAACATATTCAATATTTTTTTTTTTCCAGAGGCAGGGTCTCACTCTATCCCAGGTTGACCTGCAATTCTATAGCACTAGGCTGGCTTTGAACTCATGGTGATCCTGCTTATGTCAGTTTTCTGAGTGCCGGGATTAAAGGTGTACCACACCTGGCTTAAAAACTTTTGGGATGCGTAAATGTAATTTGTGTTAGGCTATTAATGCTCAATCATATTAGAAAAAGAAAGGACAAATAGGTTATTTGTAAAAACATATGTAATAGAAACCAGTGTGTAAAAAAACCTTGGGTTGAAGCAAAGTTCTTTTTTAAAAAATTGGCTAGGCTACCAGACGTGGTGGCGCACGCCTTTAATCCCAGCACTCAGGAGGCAGAGGGAGGAGGAGCACCGTGAGTTCAAGGCCACCCTGAGATTACACAGTAAATTCCAGGTCAGCCTGAGCTAGAGTGAAACCCTACCTTGGGAAAAAAAAAAAAAAATTGGCTAGGCAAAGTGCTATACAAACATCCAACCATGAAACAGTAACAGTCTTGTATGGGGTTTGTATGCTAGTAAAATAATAATATTTACTGATACATGACTAGTTCTTGTACTGTAGGTTTATAAGCATTAGTAGAGGAAATGCTTATGAAGCACTGGGCCATTGTGGTTTCTACAAATGAGCTTTTATGCTTGTTGTTCTAATGAACAATATTGTTGTATACCTGATAAATAGTTAAAAATTAGCCTTGTACATTTTCCAACAAATATTTATTGGAAACTTCCTTAGGCAAAATAGTATGTGAGCACTTACTATAGGAAAAATATTATGTGTGATAATAAGATGCATGTTATTTTGGATATACAAAGTATCCTTGTTATAGATTGGCAATAAAAGATAATTTTTAGTATCTCTCTTGCTGTGTGTTTATCATACTCATATGTATGATGCCATGTTATGTGTGTGTATGTACACACATGCATGCACCCTGAGGGTTGAACCCCAGGCCTTGTGCACACTAGTTAAGTATTTTACCATTGAGCTACATTCCAAGCCCAGTAACATGTCCTCATCCCCGCCTTCTCCTTCTTCTTCTGACAGAAGGAAAAGGGTTTATTCAAGGATGACCCTGAGGGAAACTAGGGAGACCTCTCTGTTTCAAATCTTCATCTTTAAGAGATCAGAGAGAGTAGCGGACTTTTATGGGCCACAGGAGGTTGCAATGAGACAATGGGTAGGAAAATCCTTGGACAGAGTAGGGGCTTTCTCTTCAGAGACCATTTCTGTCTGGTCTTCTTCAAGATCTCAACTTCCTTTGACCAGCATCTTCATATTCTCTCTCTCTCTCTCTCTCTCTCACTCTGTCTCTTTCTCTGTGTAT
Source organism: Jaculus jaculus (assembly GCF_020740685.1). NCBI lineage: Eukaryota > Metazoa > Chordata > Mammalia > Rodentia > Dipodidae > Jaculus > Jaculus jaculus. Next base: position 36,625,268 of record NC_059102.1, read on the forward strand.
GTATGTGTGTGTGTGTATATGTGAATTCATGTTCATATGCATGTTCATATGTGTATAGGCACGTTTGTACATGTGTAGGGGCATATACATGTGTATATATGTGTTTGTGGAGGCCATAGAACAGCCTTGGGTGTTATTTCACAGATATGATGACCACTTCTTTTTGAGACAGCATCTCTTATTGGTCTGGAGCTCACTGATTAGGCTACACTGGGTGGTCAGTAAGTTCCAGAGATCTACCTGTCTTGCCTCCCTAGTGCTGGTATTACAGGGATACACTTCCACACTCAGCATTGTATGTGGGTTTTGGAGATTGAACTCAGGTCCTGATGCTTGCAGAGCACTTTACTGACTGAGCTATCTCCCTAGTCCATACATTTTTCCTTAGATAAAACAAGTCATATGTCCATAAAGAGAAGAAGAGTGTTACAGAAACTGTCATGTTGAGGGATTTAAAGGACTGGTATATGGCTCGCTATTGATGGGTTTGGCACATAGACCCCATCAAGGCCTTCGATACATATAAGCAAAAGGAGCAAGATGCTGGTTCCTGAAGGAAGTACTTTTATAAACTGTAGTGCAGAATATAAGAAATTTTCATAGGTGAATATTAAAAGATTAGGGAACATGCTGGGAAGGGAGGCAAAAAATAAATAGTGCCGGGTGTGGTGGCGCACGCCTTTAATCCCAGCACTCGGGAGGCAGAGGTAGGAGGATCACTGTGAGTTCGAGGCCACCCTGAGACTACATAGGGAATTCCAGGTCAGCCTGAGCTAAAGTGAGACCCTACCTCGTAAAACCAAAAAAAAAAAAAAAATAATAATAATAATAAAATAAATAAATAAATAAAAGCTCAGGGACAGGATTAGGAGAGAAGGCAAAAATAAAAATCCCCAATTAATCATTTCATATCCCAATTCTCCTCCTCCATAATAACCAATTTAGTAAACTTGTTATTCAGGGCATTTTCTGTGCTTTCATATTCATTGTGTAAATATGGTCTATACTGTTATCCCCCACTGTTGTTCCTTCATTCTAATTTTCTGGAATTTTTCTGGCTGCTTCCTGCTGAGTGGTGGTAGAGATAATGATTTTTTGAAATGAAAAGTTTTTTTTTGTTGAATATATGCAGGTCTAGGTATGATCTGGAGGAAGGGCCACAAATATCTTCCTCAGATGGTAACTGAAGTCTAAGGAAGAGTTTTCCTTCAGCAAAAATTGTTGGGATTGAGTCAGGAGGTATGACAAAAAGAGAGAGAACAAGGTACAGTGTCAGGAGAACCTTTTAAGGCACTCTGTCATCTGTCAGTCTATTGTTGGGTTGATAAAATAGAATCCATCAAGGTCAACTGAAGTATGTAGATAAAAGGACCCAGATGCTTCTTGTTGAAAGCAGGAACACAATCTGTATAGCAGAAGGCATCAACTTCGTAGTCTTACCAGTTTACTTTTCTATTTGGATACACTTTCCTTCTGGGTTCAAGACTGAGGTAGGTAGCCCTAAATTAATTCTTTCTTTTCTATTGTTAAGGTCAGTTGAGGCTGTTTTGGGTTCTTTTAGGGCTTTGTGAGGAACTCTTGGCTCCTTTTTCTTCTTTAACAATTGTGCCATTTCTTGGGATCAGACTTGTTGACCATGTGGGTTCTCCTGAGGACATTTCTTTTTTCAATGGTCCTCCTCTTTGCAAAATTTACTTGCCAAAATGTAGCCTCTGGATTGCCTGTGGTCTTTCTAATCAAGAGGATTCATGGTTTACTAGAGCTACAGGAGCACCATTCCCTAGGCCCCGTTGGCCTTGGAGGGTAAGTGACAAAATATTATTTTCTTAGTTCTCATAACTTTCTTGGCTTTGACTTTGAAGTCTTGATGTTTAATCCCCTGAAGGAAAGTTTAAAATTTGTACTGGTTTATGCACTATGTAGGTGATTCATGTCAAGTATTTTCAGTTGTCAGACTGGCACTGCTTGGAGTGCATAGAGTTTAGACACATCTAATTATCTTTGTTCAAAGATGATAGTCAAGCTACGACTAGGATTACCCAAACATAAGCCTGCAAATGACTACAATTACTAAAAATTTTTATTTGGAGGACACCAGCTATTAGGGACTTTAAATTTGTTTTGACATCATCAGGATTTTGAACACACACACACCTTCACAGAGTAGTCTTTTTCTTTTGTTCGTGGTAGAAAGCTTCTCTTCCAGTCTTATGACCAAGATATTCCAATATTAGCATATTCTGGGCTGGTATCTAGGATTTTTTTTTCTGCCCTCCATAAACAGCTACCCTGTCTTCTTGAAGAAGAGGGATGGAGGTGATCCAGACAGGGTGCTATCTGAAAAAAAAAAAGGGAAGATTCAAAGAGAATGGAGGCTGGAGTTAGGGGTTTGCAGGATTACATTTAAAAGCAAGGAAAGGAGAATGTTGTTGCTAAGATCATTTTTGACTTAGCTGAAGTAAGTAATACTTAGGAAGAGTACTATAATATTTTCTAGTTTTTCTAGGTAAATTTAGTTTAGACATTAATCATTATGTACATAAAATGGTATTCCCTTTAGCTCTCAGAAGTATCCTATGTTGGATGATATTGCAGTCAGCTTCACATTGTTGCCAGAAAACACTGGAGCAAGAGTAGCTTGTGGGATGAAGGGGTTTTTTTTTTGGTTCACTGATTCCAGGAGAAGCTCCATGATGTCAAGGGAAAATGACCAGAGGGTGGACATCACCTGCTGGCCAACATCAGGTAGACAACAACAGCAGGAGAATGTGTCAAACACTGGCAAGGGGAAGCTGGCTTCACCATAAACCTGCCCCCAACAATACATCACCTCTTGGAGGCTCCAATTCCCAGGTCACCACCAGCTGGGGACCTCGCATTCAGAACACATACATTTATGGTGGACCCCAGTATCAAACCACCACAGATGATAAATTTGCTTGTTCATTCTTCTTTTTAGGGTACTAAGGTTTACAGGTCAAGAAAGATCTCTGACATGTCATGTACATGACCACCCACAGAGAGAACAGGCATGTGATGAAGGGAAATGATAAGGGTTCATTGTAGACATTAAGATAAATTTTAAAGATTTCTTCTGATTCTCTTCGTCTTGATAAAAATATAGTTGGAAGTTGAATACAAAAGTATACAGTTCTCCAAGAATCATTGCTTTCTATATTAGTACTCTTCTTGTCACTGTGACAAGATAACTAACAGCAAGAAGGGGGAAAGGATTATTTTAGCTCACAGTTTCAGTTTGTCATAGTAGTAAGAGAAGGAGGAACTCATGGTTGTGGGAGTGTGTGTCAGAGGCTCCTTACATCTTGGTGGATCAGGAAACAGAGAAGTACCAGAAGCAGGACTGTGGTAGAATCTTTAATGACCCACTGCCAGTGACCCATCTCACCAGCAACCCATCTCACCAGCTAGGCCTGATAACTTCTCAAAACAGCATCAGTAGCTGGGAACCAGGTGTCCAAACTCATGAGCCTGTGGGGGACATTTCAGTTTCAAACCACAGCACTTTCTTTAGCTTCCCAAGTATTTTTGAAAACATTTTTATTATCACTTATTTATTTATTACAGAGAGAGAGAATGAGAATGGACACACGAGGGCCTCCAGCCACTGCAAATGAACTCCAGACACATGCACTGCCATGTGCATCTGGCTTACATGGATTCTGGGGAATTGAAATTGGGTCCTTTGGCTTCACAGGCAAGTGCATTAACTGCTAAGCCACCTCTCCAGCCCTCCCCCAAGTACTTTTTAGGAAACTAATAAAGAGTTCTGAAGGGGATGGATTTTAGATTTTACTGAATCATTAATTTGCTGTGTAATTTTTTTTCTGGTCCTGGAAGGAAACAAAATGAAGGATTGAATTAAAATTGTTCTGATATTAAGTGATTATTTTTAATGAGACATGAACTAGAAAGGAGAATTCTTACAGAATTTTGTTGTAGTTTTAAAAGTTGTACATGTGAGGTAGTTAAATCTGTTGTGAGGTGAGGTGTATTTCTTAGCAGAGCATTGCTTAGTTGGATTTTTCTATGTGAAGACTTTTCCAAGTTTACTCAGTGAAAATTGAAAAATAAAAAATTGTTTATTTTTTATTGTTTACAAAAGATAGATGTTGTGATGCCCTTATTAGAGAATTTTAGCATCTGTATTCAGCATCTGCAACTGTTCTCAGGTTGGGAAGCTCTGAAAACATCCAACTTGTCCTTGCCCTTAGAAATGTTATTTCTCATCAAGCAATTTTGATGCAGGAGTTATAAGTCCCATTTCTATTTCCACTTCCATCAATTGATTGGTGGATTCTGGCTTAGCAGCTCCAAGCTTGGTCCTTAGTTTCTGCACTTGTTTCTCTAGACTTTTTGCCTTAAATGGCATCTAGCTAGTTTTGATTTCTATGAATGTTACCAGAGAAGTTATCTGATCTGAGTTTGTTTGCTTTTAGCTTCTAAAGGGCTTGTTTCATATTACAGATTAGAAATCTCATCTTTGACAACAGAGATGAGCACATGTTCTCACTGGCCAGAGTATCATGACTTTTTTGTCTCCCCTGTAGACAATGGCCATGTATTTCTTCTTATGATATTCATTTTTTTCCTAAAGGGTTCAGTCCACTATTGGATCATATAATTATCTTTTCCTCCATCTATCTGTCCATTCATTCATTTATCTGTCCATCTGCCCATTTTATATGTGTCCTGACTAAATATTTATATGAAGTAACTTCTAGACAGGAATGTCTTTTGTTTTCTTGGAAACAAACCTCATACCTATGCATAAATATGTGGGATAGTGGACCCAGTGTTTCCAAATGTTAATGCCTAGTTTTTGAATCCTGTTTTCTTAGATTATATTTTCCTTATCTATCATTTGTCAGTTGCTACATTTAGGGCAGAGGCAAAAGCACAAGTAAAGTTATCAGGCATGATACATTCTTTAATATTAAAAACTTGCTGTGGAGTATTGCCAAAAGATTTTAAAATAGAATTGTTTCATGAATCTTCATGTATCTTTCATCAAGATTCAATGCTTATAACACTTAGAGGATCTCTTTCCTCTTGTCTTTCCTCTTCTTTTCCTAGACTATTCTAAGACAAAGTTTAATATATAACTTCACTTATAATAAATACTTTGTATCATTTTTATGGCTTAGTTTTTGCATAAAGGGAACTTCCATATTAGGAACATTGTAAGAAATGAAGGGAATGTAGGAGTGTATTAAACATGGGTATGGAAATCCTTTTCCTTTTTATCCAGAATTTTACAAGAATATATATTGGAGGTCAGAGTTGTTAAAGAGAATTTTAAACTTTCTTTTATTTTTATTTATTTTATTTTAATTTTTATTTATTTATTTGAGAGTGACAGACATAGAGAGAAAGACAGATAGAGGGAGAGAGAGAGAATGGGCGCGCCAGGGCTTCCAGCCTCTGCAAACGAACTCCAGACGCGTGCGCCCCCTTGTGCATCTGGCTAACATGGGACCTGGGGAACCAAGCCTCGAACCGGGATCCTTAGGCTTCACAGGCAAGCGCTTAACCGCTAAGCCATCTCTCCAGCCCTTATTTTTATTTAAAAAAATTTTTTTGTTCACTTTTATCTATTTATTTGAGAGTGATAGAGAAAGAGGCAGATAGAAAGAGAGAGAGAGAATGGGTGCGCCAGGGCTTCCAGCCACTGCAAACAAACTCCAGACGCGTGTGCCCCCTTGTGCATCTGGCTAACATGGGTTCTGGGGAGTTGAGCCTCGAACCGGGGTCCTTAGGCTTCACAGGCAAGGGCTTAACCGCTATGCCATCTCCAGCCCTAAACTTTCTTTTAAAATCAGTTACTTACAATCAGATAATTAAACTTTGATTCCTAGCCTTGTCATGGTATATTATGTTATATGTAATTTCACTTGTAAGTAGATATTCTTTTGGGTCTCTTCAACATTCTTCTAGGTCTTGAGAACATTTTCATTATGTATCTAACAGATAAGGACTTTAAAAAATAACAAAATTACACCACATATATAACCTTAACACATAAAAGACTTGGACTTGTCATTGTCTATGTTAGTGGCTAGAAATAGAAAATGTGATTTTTTTAGAAAATTAAGATACACTCTGAATTTCATAATTCTAAATAATACTCCCAAACCAAAATCAGAACTATAGGATTTTAACGATCTTATCTGTTTTATTTTAAATATTAAATTCTTCTAATTATATTTCCTTGCTTCTATGCTAAGAACTCCAGTTCTCCTGAGTGATGGTAGAATATCATATGCAAATTTATTTGCTTTATCAAACCACATTATGCATGTAACAGTCTAAAGAATAATATCAAGACTACAACTGACAACTATGATTATTGAGATATAACTAATTCTTAGATTTAAAATCACTTGAAATAATTTCCTTATGTGTGGCTAAATTATACCTCTATACATATTTAGGTTGCTTTCTTTTATCTTATTTTAAAATTTAAGGACAATTTAAGAATAGGTTTTATGGGGCTAAGAGATGACTTTTCAGTTATGTTGTTTGCCTATGAAGCTTAAGGACTCATGTTTGATTCCCCAGTATCCACATAAGCCAAATGCACAAGGTAGTGCATGCATCTGGAGTTTGTTAGCAGTGGCTAAAGGCCCTGGTGTGCCCATTCTGTCTCTCTATCTGCCTCTTTCTTTCTCCCTCTTTTTCTCTCTCTCAAATAAGTAAAATTGTTTAAAATATATTTATTATATATTTAAGGAGAAAAATTTACATGGTTTTAAAGTCAATAAACAAGCTATATTTAAAAAGTCTAGTCAGGCGTGGTGGCACATACCTTTAATACCAGCATTCAGGAGGCAGAGTTAGGAGGAGCACCGTCAGTCTACATAGTAAGTTCCAGAGCACCTTAGGCTAGATTAAGACCCTATCTTGAAACAACTAAACAAACAAACAAACAAACAAAAAGTATACTATCTCTTTGTAATATAATACTCTATTTAGACTTCATTTATTTTCTTTTGGCTTTCTAACATAAGCAAAAAAAATTAGTTATATAACCATTCTCTGTCATTCATTTTCTTCTAGCATTTGATTGAAGTACTATCTTTTTTACTCCTATTGATATGAGTCATCTTCTCTTATTTTGTTTTTGTTGAACTGATCTATGTTGTTAATATAATGTAGGTGTGACCTAGAATGTTCTGTCTCTTGTTACCATCATTTAGTCTTAGCTCTATAAGTAGATGTCTAGTTAATGCTCACAATCAGTTTTTACTTAGATGTCTCTCTAGTTATTTGAGTCATGTAAAATTTATTTTCTAACAGATTTCCCTGGAAGGGCTCATGGGAACATTCTTTGAGTTCTTATATTCCCTTAATAGGTTTTCTGTGGCCTTTATCGTTGAAAGTCATTTTGGCTTGGTATAAAATCCTTGGCTTATAGTTCAGTCCTTGAGTATATTCAATCTGTTGTTTTCTTATCTCACAGGATAAAATGTTGCTGCCGAAAACTGATGATAAATTTGATTTCCACCCTTGTAAGTAACTTGGTCTTGCCTATACCCAAAGAATATTTTATTTTTCCTTTTATTATACTTTTTCTTTACCAGAATATATATATAGCTATGGTTCATTGTGATGCAATGTCTTTTCAATATGCAGTTTATTTTTGTTCAGAAGAATTTTATTATTTTTTTATATCTACTTTGTTCTACCACCTTGTTTTTCTTCTTTAGGAATTCCTATTATACTTATGTTAGTTTTTTTATGTGTTTATATGTCATGTGTGTGCATATTTGTGTATGTATGCACATGTGTACAAATGTATGTGAAGGCCAGAGGATAACACTGGGTGTTATTCTGCAGGCACCATCCCACTTTTTTGAGACAGGGCCTCTCATTGGCCTGGCTTGACTGGAGAAACAGTGAGTCCCAGGGATCTTCCTGTTTCTGCTTCACTGGTACTGGGATTACAGTCCTATACCACAGCACCTGGCTTTTAAAATGTGGGTCCTGGGGATCAAACTCAGGTTTTGATGCTTGTAAAGCAAGAACTTTAATGACTGACCTATCTCCCAGATCCTGTTAAATATTTTTTAAATATTTTATTTTTCTTTATTTATTTGACTGAGAAATAGGGAGAGAAAGAAAGAGAGAGAGAGAGAGAGAGAGAGAGAGAGAGAGAGAGAGAGAGAGAAAGACAGATGGAGAGAGAGAGAAAGAGAATGGATGCACCAGGGCCTCCAGCCACTGCAAATGAATTCCAGATGCATCATGCGCTCCCTTGTGCATCTGGCTAATGTGGGTCCTGGAGAATTAAACCAGGGTCCTTTGGCTTTGCAGGCAAATGAGCCATCCCTCCAGCCCTCCCATTAAATCTTTAAAAAAATACTTTCTATATTTGTTACTTTCTTTGAAATTCTATTTTATATTCTTATTTTTTCCTTAAGAAATTTGCTTAAGACAATATCTTTATGTTTATCCTCTCAGGTTATTTTTTTTAAACTTCATTTCTGAGATGCTATTTTTTATTTTTCTAAATGACATACATCAACACATTTCAAAGTTTGTCTAGTTGTAACTTATGCCTTTCCATATGTATTCCATCATTTTCTTATTTTCTTTATTGGGCTTTAAAATATTATATTAAAGTCCTTATGGCACATCTTAGTGGTATGATTTTCTTTTCTTTTTTTAAAATATATTTTATTTATTTGAGAGAAGGAGGGAGGGAAGAGAGAGAGAGAGAGCGAGAGAGAGAGAATGGGCATGCCAGGTCCTCCAGCCACTGCAAACAAACTCCAGATACATGCACCCCCTTGTGCATCTGGCTTATATGGGTCCTGGAGAATCAAACTGGGATCCTTTGGCTCTGCAGGCAAATGCATTAACCAGTAAGCCATCCCTCCAGCCTCTATTTTCTTATTTCTACATTATCAACCTGTGTTTTTCATAATTTTCTTCATAAAACTGAATTATTTTTAATACTTTTTTTTTAATTTGACAGAGAAACAGGGACAGTGATAGAATGGGCATGCCAGGGCCTCTAGCCACTGCAAACAAACTACAGATGAGTGTGCCCCCTTGTGCTTCTGGCTAATGTGGGCCCTGGGGAATTGAACCTGGGTCCTTTGGCTTTGCAGGCTGTGGTGGTTTGATTCAGGTGTCCCCCATAAACTTAGATGTTCTTAATGCTAGGTTCTTAGCTGAAGGAGATTTGGGGATTAACACCTCCATGAAGCAGTGTATTGTTGAAGGTGGGTTTATGGGTGTTCTAGCCAGTTTCCCCTTGCCAGTGGTTGGCACACTCTCCTGTTGCTATGGTCCACCTTATATTGGCCAGGGGGTGGTGTCCAACCCCTCTGCTCATGTCATCATTTTTCTCTGCCATCATGGAGCTTACCCCTCGAGCCTGTAAGCCAAAATAAACCCTCTTTTTTCACACAAGCTGCTCTTGGTTGGGTGATTTCTACCAGCAATGTGAACCTGATTGCAACAGTAAAGTGGTACCAAGGAGCAGGATTGCTACTAGATACCTGACTGTGTGGCTTTGGCCTTTTGGAGCTGATTTTCAAGAGGAATGTGGAAGGATTTGAAACCTTGGCCTTAGAGATGCCTTACAGTGCTGTAAGTACAGCTTGATAGAATATTATGGTCAGAGTTGAAAGGCCTGAATGCAGTAAGAACTGTGAACTGTGAGGTTTGGCTTATGAGGTTGAGAAAGAGCTTTGGTTGGACTGGGCTAGCAGTTTGTGTGAGAAGCTTGCTGTTATGACTATGTCCTGAGAAACTGTGCAGGGTTGCATTGCATAGAAATGGACTAGTGTGAGCAGAGGGATATGGCACAGAAAAGATAAAATCTTTGGGCCTAAACTGCTGCCCATTTACCTGCAAATTGTCTGAGAGATTATAATCATTAAAATTGGGCCAGCCGACCTGCATTGGGGCAACAGAAAGAATGTAGAGACTTTTGAAGGAGACTGAGTGCTCAAGGAGCATCCTATTCAAAGTTTGCTTTATTCCTCCCTGGATTAACAAATTGGCACTCTACCTGGTATTATGGAGCATAAAAATGCAAGAAAGAGAGGGTCATTGAGTTTGCAACATGGTCTTGTGTTTTGGAAATGGCCATGGGCAGTGTGAAACAGGTTTGCTGGTTGCCTGCATGGAGACCCCATGGAGCCATGAGGATGAACTGTGGATTGCAGTGGAGACCCAGTGGAGATGCTGGAACCACAAGATGGCTGCCAAGGAGAGCTGCTGGTTCTGATGAAGTTTTCCAGGACTGAGAGTAGCCTAGCTGGAGGGGTGGAATTGTAATACCAGAGACTTGTTGCTGGTTAGAGTTATTGGATTTGGAGACTTGTCACTGGCTAGAGTTGTTGGTTTTGAAGCTACAGAGTTTGATGTTTGCTCTGTTTAAATCATGTATTGCTTTGAAGGGAACAAACTGATGCCATGACAGGTTTCAGTAAGGTGCCAAACTTCTGGGAAAGGGCAGACTGTTTATCAACAGTGACTCTGACATGTGGCCGAAGAAGATAGCTGCATAGGGGCTGAGTCAGTTCCTGAGGATGTGCCTAGACATGTCCCTTTCCTGTCTTTCACAACCCTTTTACTCCAACCAATCAGAGATGTACAACTGCTGCTTGCTTAGCCAATCATTTAAAAAGATTACCTAACCCTGCCTGAAATGCCCCTAGTTGTGCTTAAAAGGGGCCTGCATGGTCCTCTTTGGGTTGCCATTTTGTATTAATGGTTGACCTCTGCATGCTGGTTGATTCTGTGGAATAAATGCTCTTTGCTTTTACATACTATTTGAGTCCAGGGTCTTTCTTCAGCAATTTTTGGACCCTTACAGCTTGAGTATTTCTTTGCTATGCCCAAATGCCATCTTTTGCAGTGTGAATGTTTTTTCTGTGCCATTATGGTTTTTTTTTTTTTTGATGTTATTTTTGGTATTATGGCTCAGTTAAAAGATCTTGGATTATGGGGCTGTATGAACATTATTGGAATTGATCAAAAACTATGGGGACTCTTAATTTTGTGCAGAATACATTGTATTTTATATCATGAATTGATATCAGTCTATGGGAGCAAGGGGTGGAATGTGGTGGTATGATTCAGGTGTCATCCATAAACTTGGGTGTTCTGAATACTAGGTTCCCAGCTGATGGAGATTTGGGAATTAACACCTCCAGGAGGCAGTATATTGTTGGGGGCGGGCTTATGTGTATTATGGCCAGTTTCCCCTTACCAGTGTTTGGGATACTCTCCTGTTGCTATTGTTGGCCAGGAGGTGATGTCCACCCTCTGCTCATGCCATCATTTTCCTGACATCATGGAGCTTCCACTCGAGTCTGTAAGCCAAATAAACTCTTTTTCCCACAAGCTCTTCTTGGTTGTGTGATTTCTGTCAGCAGTGTAAACCTGACTGCAATAGTAAGATCAAATTGTCTAAAACAATCTAATGAGCTGCTCATAATTTGTAACAACAAAACAGTTAAATTTATTTATTGCCTACTATGTAAAAAGGCCTAATAATAAAAACTAAATGGCAACATTAAAGAAAAAGAATACACATAAAATTCTTTGAAAACAGATAAAAACTATTTTTGCCAGAGAAAAACACAATCTAAAATAAAGCTGGTATTTCTATAAGCCATTCCAGCAGCCAAACACTTTTAGGAAAAGACTTGATATTGGATATCAACAGTGGAAACAAAGGAAACAAAAAACTCAAATAAAATTGTTAGAAGAAAACAAAATATAAAGACGCCATAGTTTTTAATCACATACAAACATGCATATGCACACATGTGCCATGTAGGAGACCTAGAGTTGTCAAGCTAGACAAAATCACCTAATCCATCATTCCTTCCTAAAAGTTCAGGTAAATTAGTTTTGCAAAATGGCAAACAAGAGATAAAAATCATACCCAGGGGCTAGAGGGATGACTTAGCAGTTAAGGCATTTGCCTGTGTTGCAGTCAGGTTTGCATTGCTGTTAGAAATCACCCAACCAAGAGCAGCTGGTGGAAAAAAGAGGATTTATTTTGGCTTATAGGCTCGAGGGGGAAGCTCTGTGATGGCAGGGAAAAATGATGACATGAGCAAAGGGCAGACATCACCCCCTGGCCAACATAAGCTGGACCATAGCAACAGGACAGTGTGCCAACCACTGGCAAGGGGAAACTGGCCATAACACTCATAAGCCCACCCCCAACAATATACTGCCTCCTAGTAGGTGTTAATTCCCTAATTTCCATCAGCTGGGAACCTAGCATTCAGAACACCTAAGTTTATGAGTGACACCTGAATCAAACCTTCACATTCAACCCTTGGCTCCCATAAGCTGATAACCATATATGATATAAAATACAATTCATTCAGTCCAACTTTAAAAGTCCCCATAGCTTTTATCAATCCTAATACATTCAAACATTCCAATAGTCCAAAGTCTTTTGTTTATAAGATTATTTGTATTTATTTATTAGAGCCAGAGAAAGGAAGGGAGGGAGGGAGAGAGGGAGGAAAGAGAGAGAGAGAGAGAGAGAGAGAGGGAGGGAGGGAGGGAGGGAGAGAGGGAGAGGATGAGAATGAGCGGGCCTATAGCCATTGCAAATGAATTCCAGACGCATGCACCACCATGTACATTTGGCTTGTGTGGGGCCTGGAGAATTTAACTGGGGTCCTTAGACTTCACAGGCATGTGCCTTAAATGTTAAACCATCTTTCCAGCCCAGTCCAAAGTCTTTTAACTGAGCCATAATACCAAAATAAGCAGCTCACCCCCATAATGGCACAGAATAAACATTCACGCTGCAAAAGATGACATTGGGCATAGCAAAGAAATGTTCAACCAATACAAGATTTAAAACAACCAGGGCAAACATCAAACTCTGTAGCTCCAAGTCCAACAACTCTAGCAAGTAACAAGTCTCCAAGTCTTATAATTCTAGCCAGCAACAAGTCTCTGGAGTTCCAATTATACCCCTCCAGCTAGGCTATTCACAGTCCTGGAAAACATCATCTGGGGCAGGCCATCTTGTGGTCCCAGCATCCGCTGGGTCTCTACTGCAACCCACAGTCCATCCTCACAGCTCCATTGGGTCTCCATGCAGGCATCCAGCACACCTGCCTCACACTGCCCATAGCTGTTTCCAAAACATAATAAGACCATGTTGCAAATTCAATGACCCTTTCTTTTCTGCATTTCTTATACTTCATAATACCAGGTGGGGGTGCTAATTTGTTAAACCAGGGGGGAATAATGCAGATTTTGCAGAACAGGACACTCTAGCATTTAGGCCCCTTCAAAAGGCCCCTTCATTTTTTCTGTGCCATTTCTCTCTGCTTGCATCAGTCCACTTCTATGCAATGAAACCCTGCACAAATTCTCAGTACATGGGCATAACAGCAAGCCTTTCACACAAACTGCTTCTATCCCAGTCTAGGGAAAACTCTTTCTCACCCTCATAAGACAAACCTCCCAGTCCTTAGTTCTTACTGCATTTAGGTCTTTCAGCTCTGAACAGAATAGTCCATCAAGCTGTACTTGCAGCACTTTAAGGTGTTCCTAGGCCAGGATTTCAAATCCTTCCGCATTCCTCTCAAAAATCTCCAAAAGGCCAAAAGCTACAGTCAGGTGTCTAGCAGCAATGATGCCACTCTCAGTACCAATTTTACTGCTGCAGTGAGTCACTGTTATAGAATAGTTTGGATTTGTCAAATTATTTATAGTTGATATGTGAAGTAAGTATAAGTAAGACAAGATTTCTTAATTTTGGTTTCATTGAGAATAGCTTAGAAAGCATATTTAATTAGTATTACAGAAAAGTTACTAATTAAAAATATTTTATTTATTTGTGTGTGTATGTGTGTGTGTGTGTCTGCAAACATATGCCAGATACATGTGCATCTTTTAATTTTTTTTTACCCCATGCATTTGGCTTTACATGGGTATTGGGGAATCTAACCCAGGCGAGCAGCCTTTGTAAAAAGTACCTTTAACCACTGAGCAATCTCCCCATCAGGTCACTAATTTTTTTGACATTGCAAGTGTGGTGGTTTGATTCAGGTGTTCCCCATAAACTTAGGTGTTCTGAATGCTAGGTTTCCAGCTAATGGAGATTTGGAAATTAATGCCTGCTGGAGGCAGTGTGTTGTTGGGGGCTGACTTATGGGTGTTATCACCATTTTCCCCATGCCAGTGGTTGGCACACTCTCTTGTTGCTATGGTCCAGCTTATGTTGGCCAGGGGGTGATGTCCACCCTCTGTTCATGCCATTATTTTCCCCTGCCATCATAGAGCTTCCCCGTGAGCCTATAATCCAAAATAAACCTCTTTTTCCCACAAGCTGCTCTTGGTTGGGTGATTTCTACCAGCAACGTGAACCTGACAGCAAGAGTAAAGTGGTACCGAGGAGTGGGGTTGCTGCTAGACAACCGACTGTGTGGCTTTGGCCTTTTGGAGTTGATTTTTCAAGAGGAATGTGGAAGGATTTGAAACCTTGGTCTCAGAGATGTCTTGCAGTGTTGTAAGTACAGCTTGATAGACTATTCTGGTCAGAGTTGAAAGGCCTGAATGTAGTAAGAACTATGGACTGTGAGATATGGCTCATGAGGGTGAGAAAAGCTTTGCCTGGACTGGTCTACTAGTTTGTGTGGGAAGCTTGCTGTTATGCCTAGGTACTGAGAAGTTGTGCAGGGTTTCTTTGCATAGAAATGAATGGTGTGAGCAGAGGGATATGGCACAGAAAGAAAAACCCTTGGGTGCACTGCTGCCAATTCAGCTGCAATTGAGAGATTACAATGTTTCAGATTGGGCTAGCTGACCTGCACTGGGGCAACAGGAAGAATGTAGACTCTTTTGAAGAGGCCTGAGTGCTCAAGGAGTGTCCTGTTTTTCAAAGTTTGCTTTATTTCTCCCTGGATTAACAAATTGGCACTCTATCGGGTATGGTGGAGTATAAGAAATGCAGGAAAGAGAGGGTCATTGAGTTTGCAACATGGTTTTGTGTTTTGGAAATGGCCTTGGGCAGTGTGAAGCAGGTTTGCTGGATGCCTGCATGGAGACCCAATGGGGCCATGAGGATAAACCATGGATTGCAGTGGAGACCCAGTGGAGATGCTGGGACCATGAGATGGCTGCTAAGGAGAGCTGCTGGCTCCAGTGAAGTTTTAAATAAATTTTTTTTGTTCATTTTTATTTATTTATTTGAGAGCAACAGACAGAGTAAGAGGCAGAGAGAATGGGCATGCCAGGGCTTCCAGCCACTGCAAAAGAACTCCAGATGCTTGTGCTCCCATGTGCATCTGGCTAACGTGGGTCTTAGGGAATGGAACCTCGAACCGGGGTTCTTAGGCTTCACAGGCAAGTGCTTAACCACTAAGCAATCTCTCCAGCCCCCCCGCCCCAGTGAAGTTTTCAGGACTGTGAGTAGCCTAGCTGGAGGGGCATAATTGAAATGCCAGAGACTTGTTGCCAGTTAGAATTATCAGACTAGATTTGTCACTGGTTAGAGTTGTTGGACTTGAAGCTACAGAGTTTGATGTTTGCCCTGGTTGTTTTAAATCTTGTATTGGTTGAATATCGAATATTTCTTTGCTATGCCCAATGCCATCTTTTGTAGTGTGAATGTTTATTCTGTGCTGTTATGGTTTTTTTGGGGGGATTTTTTTGGTATTATGGCTCAGTTAAAAGATCTTGGACTATGGGGATGTATAACATAATTAGAAGTAATAAAAACCATGGGGACTCTTAAAGTTGTACTGAATGCATTGTATTTTATATTATGTATAGATGTCAGTTTATGGGGGTCAGGGACAGAATATGGTGGTTTGATTCAGGTGTCCCCCATAAACTAAAGTGTTCTGAGTGCTGGATTCCCAGCTGATGGCAATTTGGGAGTTAATGCCTGCTGGAGGCAATATATTCTTGGGGACAGGATTATGGGTGTTATAGCCAATTTCCTCATGCCAGTGTTTGTCACACTCTCCTGTTGCTATGGCCCACCTCATGTTGGCCAAGGGGTGATATCCACCCTCATGCCATCATGCCATCATGGACCTTCTCCTCGAGCCTGTAAGCCAAAATAAACCTCTTTTTCCCACAAGCTGCTCTTGGTTGGGTGATTTCTACCAGCAATGTGTACCTGACTGCAACAGTAAAGTGGTACTGAGAGTGGGGTTGCTGCTAGACACCTAGCTGTGTGGCTTTGGTCTTTTGGAGCTGATTTTCAAGAGGAAAGTGGAAGGATTTGAAACCTTGGTCTAAGAGATGCCTTGCAGTGTTGTAAGTATAGCTTGATAGACTATTCTGGTCAGAGTTGAAAGACCTGAATGCAGTAAGAACTATGGACTATGAGGTTTGGCTTATGAGGTTGAGAAAAAGCTTTGCTTGGATTGGGCTAGCAGTTTGTGTGAGAAGCTTGCTACTATGTCCGTTTTCTGAGAAGTTGTGCAGGGTTGCTTTGCATAGAAATGAACTGGTGTGAGTAGAGGAACATGGCACAGAAAAAAAAAAAAATCTTTGGGTGAACTGCTGCCCATTCAGCTGCAATTGAGAGATTACAACCTTTGAGACTGGGTCAGCTGACCTGCATTAGAGCAACCGAAAGAATGTAGACTCTTTTGAAGGGGTCTGATGAGTGTTCAAAGAGTGTACTATTCTTCAAAGTCTGCTTTATTCCCCCCTGGATTAATAACTTGGCACTCTACCTGGTATTGTGGAGTATAAGAAATCCAGGAAAGAGAGGGTCATTGAGTTTGCAATGAGGTCTTGTGTTTTGGCCATGGGCAGTGTGAAGGAGGTTTGCTGGTTGCCTGCATGGAGACTCCATGGGACCATGAGGATGAATCGTGGATAGCAGTGGAGACCCAGTGGAGATTCCGGGACCACGAGATGGCTGCTAAGTAAAGCTGCTGGCCCTGATGAAGTTTTCCAGGACTGTGAGTAACCTAGCTGGAGGGGTGGAACTGGAATGCCAGAGACTTGTTGCAGGTTAGAATTATCAGACTAGGAGATTTGTCACTGGTTAGAGTTGTTGGACTTGAAGCTACAGAGTTTGATGTTTGCCCTGGTTGTTTTAAATCTTGTATTGACTGAATATTTCTTTGCTATGCTCAATGCCATCTTTTGTAGTGTGAATGTTTATTTTGTGCTATTATGTGATTTTTGGGTATTTTTTTGGTATTATGGCTCAGTTAAAAAATCTTGGACTATGGGGATGTATAACATCATTGGAAGTGATAAAAATTATGGGAACTCTTAAAGTTGTACTGAATGCATTATATTTTATATCATGTATAGATATCAGTTTATGGGGGCCAGGGACAGAATGTGGTGGTTTGATTCAATTGTCCCCCATAAACTAAGGTGTTCTGAATGCTAGATTTCCAGTTGATGGAGATTTGGGAATTAATGCCTGCTGGAGGCAGTGTATTCTTGGGGGCAGGCTTATGGGTGTTATAGCCAATTTCCCCATGGCAGTGTGTGGCATACTCTCCTGTTGCTATTGTCCACCCTATGTTGGCCAGGGGGTGATGTCCACCCTATGCTCATGCCGTCGTTTTCCCTCGCCATTGTGGAGCTCCCCCCTGAAGCCTGTAAGCCAAAATAAACCTCTTTGCTCCCACAAGCTGCTATTGGTTGGGTGATTTCTGTCAGCAATGTGAACCTGATTACAACACTAAGTATCTTATTTTTGCATGCATCCGTCAAAAATTATTATAAGAACAGTTCATGTTTTACAAATAAATTTAGAAACAGGAAATTTAAACAATTTCCTTAAAGCTTCTTAATACAAAGAAGGCTGAGATGGTCTTAAGTCTGACATCCAAGCTTCTTCTTGTATTGTAATTAGCTGTCTTCCCAATTTGCTTCCCTGATAAATGTGTTTTAAATATTTTAAAATAAATGCCTCATGGAATCCTTTAAAGAAATGTATATACTTATCTATCTAGGAAGATTTAGATAGTTTAGCTTTGCGAGGCTTCATTACATACAGTTCTCTGGTGCTTTCAATAGCCATAGAAATGTATGTATACATGCACTTCTGTGTGCTCCCACATACACATATGCAGCTCTGCTCCCCCCTTTTTGTTTAAATTTGTTTTTGTTTATTCTTATCTATTTGAGAGCAACAGACAGAGAGAGAAACAGGTAGAGAGAAAGAGAGAATGGACGCGCCAGGGCTTCCAGCCACTGCAGACGAACTCCAGATGCGTGCGCTCCCTTGTGCATCTGGCTAATGTGGGTCCTTGAGAATTGAGCCTCGAACCAGGGTCCTTAGGCTTCACAGGCAAGCGCTTAATGGCTAAACCATCTCTCCAGCCCTCCCCTTTTTAAAATAAGATGAAATGTTAAGCCAGAACTACTGGTCCATGCCTGTAATCTCAGCTATTCAGGAAGATGAAGCAAGACGATAAGAAGTTTATGTCTGTGAGACAGAATGAGTTCAGGGACAACTTGAGCTACTTAGTGAGGCCTTGCCTCAAAATAAAAAATAAGAGGGCTGGAGATATGACTCAGTGGTAAAGTAATTGCTTGGCATGTCCAAGGCCTTGGGTTCAATTCCCAGTACCACAAATATTATAATGAGTTATACTTCAATTTCATAATCATATTCCTGAACTAGATGACTTCTGAGAGTTACTGAAGCCCAAATATCCTTACCTGGGAATGAGGTTGAAAACAAATTGTGAAGTCAGTCAGGTGGTGGCTGGAGGATTTAAAACATTTCTACCAGCAGATGGCACTCCAACATTTCTATAGCATGCAACCTTAAACTATTCCCAACTTGGAAAGTGCTAAACTGGACAGGAGGAGAAGTGGCATACTCTATAATCCCAGCACTTGGGAGGCTAAGGCAGGAGGACCATAAGTTTGAGGATAGCCTGGGCTACAAAGAAAGACCCTGTCTCAAAAAAGAGAAATAATTCCTGACAAGCTGGACACATGAAAAGTATGAAGTATTTCAGTTATAATTGTGATGCAGAATTATATATGCATCAAGTAATAAACCCAAGGTTAGAAGTTGCTAACAATTCATAATCTTTTACATCTTCTACAGCATTTTCACCAAATATATCATAGTGCCTGTCAATGGGCATGCATTTACCAACCTATTCATTTTCTTTTCCATCTAAAGTGTGAAGCTAAGGGAAAAGAATGTTCTTATTTATCTTTGTAGGGGAAAAGCATAAAATACCTGGCCAATAGTCATTAATGATTATATGTTTCTTCCTTTCATTCCCTAGAAAATTGTTTATGTATCGCTTTGTAGGCACGGTAAAATTCAATAATAAGCAATTGGGGTTATGTTCAGAGCTTTTTTATTATTATTTTTATTTTTCCCTTTTAGCAGTTACATTCTGGTTATCCTCTAATGTGTTTGACATATGTCCTATGTTATTTCTCTTTTGTGTTTATTTTACTTATTTATTTGAGAGCGACAGACAGAGAGAGAAAGAGGCAGAGAGAGAGAGGAGAGTGGGCGCGCCAGGCTTCCAGCAAACGAACTCCACACGCGTGTGCCCCCTTGTGCATCTGGCTAACGTGGGTCCTGGGGAATTGAGCCTTGAACCAGGGCCCTTAGGCTTCATAGGCAAGCACTTAACCACTAAGCCATCTCTACAGCCCTTTTGTTATTTCTTAATTCTTGAAAAATATGTTGTTTTGCCTGTGCTTAACTTTCACTTTGTTTGTGTTCCTCACATATCATTGTATTTGAGTTCTATGTTATTATATCTATGTTGTATGTACATTCAGTTCATTGCTTCTTTATAGCTGTTTTTCTCATTTTACTTAATCATTGCCTGGTGATGGATATTCAGGTGATTCCAGTTCCTCACTACTGAACTAACCATCCTCATTCAAGTTCTTTTAAGATACTTTTGTGAGTTTCTTGGGAGTTTATGTCAGGAGTAGGATTTCTGTGCTACTTAATTTCATAAAAAATTGTCTTTCAAGACAATTCAAGAATTTCAAGAAAAGCTATATATACTACATACAGTTGCTGTCTCCCTCTATCCAAGTCAGTGATATGTAGCATTTCAAATTTTGCTAAATGGTGTAAAGTGAAAATATTCCTCAAATGAAAAAAGCTAACAGTTGAAAATATTTTAAAACTAATAGAAGCAGCTTTATGTCATCATCAAGCTTGCAGTTCCAGCACTTGAGAGGCTAAGGCAGGAGAATTGCTGCAAGCTCAGGGCTAGACTGGGCTACAGAGTGAGATCCTATCTCAAAACTGATAGGATGTATAATATTTACTTGCATGTACTTTCCCATTTGAGGATGTTCCCTCTTGATTTGAACTTTCATTGTCTAAACCTAGGAACAAAATAAGTTTCAATATATATTTAGATATAAGACTTTGGAGGACTTCTAATAACCAGAAAACTATTAAATTAATTCAAATAATGTGGTATCTATGTCATCTAAATTTATTCTCTGAAATAAGAAAAAAATAGAATAGCATAATGAGGGATTCAGGTTATTCTCTGGCCTGACTCCAAATCACTTATTAAAAATTTGCTCATAGGATTTTAATGTGCAAGCAAGGATGAGAATCACTGACCTAGTCTCTCATATTTTTGTCATTTTTATATTAAAGGGAAAATACTATTTTTTCATGTGTATGTGTGTGTATGTATACATGTTCATATGTGTGGGGGTGCATGTGTGTGTGCATGTGGAGATCAGAGGTGGATGTCTGGTGTCATCTCCAATCACTCTTCACCTATCTATCGAGCTGGGTCTTTCACTAAACCCAGGGCTCTGGTTCAGCTAGTCTAGCTAGTCTCAGCAAGCCCTGGGGATGTGCCTTTCTGTTCCCCCAGCATTGGGATTATAGGCACATGCCTCCATGGCTGGTATTTGTGTAGATGCTGGGGATCTAAGCTCAGGTCCTCTTGTTTGTGTGGCAAGAACTTTATTGGCTGAGACTTCTCCCTGGCCCTGAAAAAGATTAAAGTAAATACAGAAAAATTTATTTTGTTGACCAGGTTCACAAAATAAAAATTTCATGTTAAGTATTTGATAGAAATTAAACATACTTCCTAAGAGTAATCAGTATGTTGGTTTTTCTAAGTAATCAAAAGATAAGCAGAACTGAGAGAATTTGATGAGAGTTAAGGCTAATAAGGTTGAATTTAACTGGCATTGAACTAAGATAGGGCTTGTATCTGCTTGTGTGAAGACAGAAAAACTCCAAAGATTTAGGGATCCAGGGGTTAATTCAGCCACAGGTAAAATGCTCCAATAAGTATGCATGTAATAATAGAGTCTTATCATCTAATATTGGCTGTTACAGAGTGGAATAAACAAGTTCTAAGCCAGCATTTGTTTAAATTTCATTATTATGAATTAAGCACTTTAAAATATATTAAAAAGTGAAAGTGCGCCATTAACCTAGACAACAAAAGCAAACACAACTATATCTAATCATATTTGGGGAGAAGGTCAACAAAAGACCATGTTTTAAGCAAATGTTTTATTATAGTTTGAAATTTTAAATGTTGAGATTAGCATACCAGATATATTGAGATAAACATACATGACTTATATATTCCACTTTCTTAGAAACTATATTCAGTGTTAATACTTAAGAATTGTCTGACTAGGAAAGAAATATGTATAACTGACTTTTTGTTATATACACACATATATAGCTATACATATGTATTTATAGTTAATGAAGCTATAGAACATATGAAAGAAAATCTGAAGTTTTTGTCTCTGGGAAATTAAATATTAAATTCCTTAGGTATTTTTAATAACAAATATGTCAAAAGCATAATATACTTATCAGTCAGAAGAGTTGAATGTTGCCTATTTTCAAGTGAATCAAGAAACACCGTGATGGAGGGATTGCTTAGTGATTAAGGCATTGCCTGTCAAGACAAAGGACCCAGGTTCTATTCCCCAGGACCCACGTTAGCCAGATGCACAAGGGGGCGCCCACATCTGGAGTTTGTTTGCAGTGGCTGGAGGCCCTGGCATGCCCATTCCTTCTCTCTTCCTCTTTCTCTGTCAAATAAATAAATTTAAAAAATAAAATTTTAAAGATGAAATAGCTTAAACTTTTGATTTTCTATTTTATTACCTGAATAATGAGAATCAAGGCTGTCTTATGTGTTGTGTGCATAAAATGGAATATAGTACATCACATTATTACTACAATATTTCAAAACCTTAGGTTTTAGGTGCATAACTTTTCCTGTCTCATTTGTGCATATTACATTTATTTCTACAATGAAACCCAAGCAGAAGGAAGATGATAAGTACTAAAGATATTACTTCATTTAGTTCTTACAAAACATGTGCAGAGAAATATTCTTATGACAATTTTGTAGATGGGGAAATTAGAGACTAGCAAGGACAAATGACTTGTTCAGCAGAGGTCATACTATATATAATAAATTATATACTACAGTTGTTGGAAACAGAGTTTCACTTTAGTCCAGGCTGACCTGAAACTCACTCAGTAGCCCTGTCTGGCTTAGAACTCAGTGATCCTCTTACCTTAGCCTCCCAAGAGCTGTGATTAAAGGCATATACCACTGCACCCAGTTTGGAGTACACTTTCATCAAAGGTCCTAAAGTTCATGCCTTTTCCAGTACATTGTGCTTTTTCTGAACTGAATGGGTTATAATTTAAAAGGTAAACTTTTCAATGGATACGACTAAGATGTGGATGACTTTTATCTGTTTATTTTGTTGTTGTTGCTTAATTTTCTATACATTGTTGTCCTTCAAATATCTGTCATCTTTATAAATGTGGTAAGATATCACATACAGAATTTATTAGAGTCAAATACATTTATTTTGGTATGCTGTTTTCTATAAATTTTACTGCTTGATGGCAGTAATTAAGTCAGAAAGTCAGAGACTAGTTTTCTTATATCATGAGGTAAGATAATCACAAAGTCACAAATGCCTTCTTCTTTCCATATAAATTGTCATCCCTGTCTCTTCCAGATGTTCATATATCATTGCATGTAAATTTTGTAAGAACACTGTATATGACTAAGCAGAATTTGGTCATAAACGCAGGACATTTTAGTAGTCCAAGTCACCAATCCCATGTACTAACTGGTTTGTTTTCACTTATCTGGAAAGAAAATCACAGTTTTTGATGGTAAAATAACATACTTTTAAACTAACACTTACCTTACCTACTTCTGTTTGTTTTTGCCTAGTGGAAAATTAAAGCACATAGATTCTTCTTTAGATGCAAATTGTCAGAAGAGCCTGCAATATGTGGTATGCACTTGTTTGATGCATTACTGACATTATCTTAGAAAGAGTTGGCATTCATTTCAAATTTATTACCAAGTCATTAAATATCACTTTAATCTTACCTGTGGTATCAGTTAAGATAGTATATTTTTGAAAGATGAAGAAAACAAATAAAAAGTTATCACAATTTCATATAGGAATTTATAAAGCACTTTCCACATACATCAACTTATTCAATTATTATTTTATTCTTGGTTATTGCATTCATTTTACAGAGTAGATAGCTGAAGGTCAGAATAGTTGAAAGTTTAACCAATACCATGAAGCCAAATCCAACAAATTTAGAGGTTTAAACTTAGGCTTTTTCAACTCATAATTCAAGGTTTTTTTTTTCACCATAAGTTGATAAGTAGAGTGGGATAATGAAGATGTGATACAAATACACAATGACATTTTATTCAGCTGTAAAGAAAAATGAAACTAAAAAATCTACAGGAAAAATGAATGGGTCTGGAAAATATTATTCTAAGCAAGGTCACCTAGGCTTAGAAAGGCAAATGTTGTATGTTATCTCTCATATTCATATCCTAGCTTTGAATTTTTAGATTTGTATCTAATTTGGAGTCCAACTCAGTTGTAGAAGCCAGGAAGTTCAACATGGGCCATGGGAAGGGAAACATAGTAGAGTGACAGAATACTTGAAGTGGAAAGGCTAAGTGGGGCCAGGGGAGGGGAATGGAGGAGAAGAGGGGGTGGAAGGAAGGTTAACTAAAACTGAACACATTATGAAAAGCTATATATAAACCTTCTTTGTTAGTTCATTAAAAAATATAGCTAATGGGCTGGAGAGATGGCTTAGCGGTTAAGCGCTTGCCTGTGAAGCCTAAGGACCCTGGTTCGAGGCTTGGTTCCCCAGGTCCCATGTTAGCCAGATGCACAAGGGGGCACACGCATCTGGAGTTCGTTTACAGTGGCTGGAAGCCCTGGTGCGCCCATTCTCTCTCTGTCCCTCTATCTGTCTTTCTCTCTGTGTCTGTCGCTCAAATAAATAAGTAAAAAATGAACAAAAAAAAATTTAAAAATATAGCTAAAGGGCTGGAGAGATGGCTTAGCATTTAAGGTACTTGCTTGCAAAGCCAAAGGATCCAGGTTTGATTTCCTAGAATCCAGGTAAGCCAGATGCACAAGGTGGAACATGTGTCTGAAGTTCTTTCCAGTGGCTAAGGGCCCTGGAGTGCCTATTCTCTTTCTATTTATCCATTCTCTATCTCTCTCTTTCTCTTTATCTCTTTCAAATGAATAAATAACTTTTTAAAAAATTTGAAACAATAGCTAAAAAAGAGAATTTAAGCAGAATACCCTGGGTGGGGGTGGAGAGTACATTGCCTAGAAGTCATTTTTTGTTATAAGAAAATACCACTGCCAGGGATGGGATACCTCCCAGTGAGTTGTTGATCAGGGAGTCTCATGAAGTCCCCTAAACAATTCAGGCTATTGCCAGTGCTGTTGATTACACGTGAGAGGTTGATTGTAAGACCCAGCTTCATATACTTTGGCTGCAAGACAATGAGAAATCAAGCTGGAGCTGAGCTGGAAGACTTCTCTCCACTGGCTGGCTATTATAGTGCTAGAAAGTACTATGCATGCTGCTTAGGGAGAAAGTCATCATGAGTCTTATTCAACATTGGAGGCACTCTGTGTGCTATACAACCTACCAGCCAGGCAAGAGGTGTAACCATGGCATGTCTGGTATGGGGCAACCAACTTCTATCTGATTGGATTTGAGACCTGCTCCACAGGAAGGAATTCATGCCTGGTACTGAAAAGCCTAGTCATAGACCCCAGGATGGGGGAGCTGCTACTTTTTTGGCTAAGTGGATATATCATGCCCATCAAATTGCCTTCTGAATAGTTATGTTTATGCCTGTAGATTGGTGCTGGTGTCTTTTTTTTTTTCGAGGTAGGATTTCACTCTAGCCCAGGCTGACCTGGAATTGAGTATGTAGTCTCAGGGTGGCCCTGAACTCATGGTGATCCTCCTACCTCTGCCTCCCAAGTGCTGGGATTAAAGGTGTGCACCACCATGCCTGGCATTGCTGTCACTTTTGATCAGAAGTTCTTTTTGCAGATAGAAGTGACTACTGGAGAGACTGAAACTTATCAAAAAGCTGAGAAGTAACTGTTGAGTGCTCAGTGATAAATGAGATTTCCATCATACCTGCCAAGGTTTAGGGAACATTGTGGTAGAAAGAGTAGAGAGAATGTAAGACCCAGGGGAAGGGGAGGAGTGCTTTGGAACTCTGTCTTCTAGACATGAAGTGGCTGTTACATTTATTCATGACCTCATAGTGGCTGTGTTACCTGCACAACATTGGGTTCATCAACACATTGTCATGGATGATGAAAGGGGGCAAAACAAAAGAAACACTTCAAGAGATCAAAATAGAAGAGAGACTTGTTGGAGAGAAGGGTTCAGTAGGAGAGGGATCGGAGGGGGATGAAAGAAAGTAATGGGTGGGGATTAAGATCAAAATACATGACATAAAATAACATGGAATTTGGAGGGAGGTGGCTTTGGGTGCCAATCCTGTGCTGCTATTTCATAGCTAGCTACATGCCAGAAAAGGTTGCTTAATATTTAAGTCCCAGTTTCCTCACATGTATACAGATGATGTAGTAAGGAATTATAGCTATGTGCTAGAGCTATTAAGGATTAACCAGGTGACATATGTGTAGTTCCGAGTGAAGGGCCATGCTGGACCCTTCCACCTTCGGACTCAATAAACAGTAGTCATCATGCACAAGTACATAGTGAATGATGTGATAGTGGGCAAATTGCTTTATTTTCATGTATTTTTGTCCTGGTTACAGTGTGAGGTATTTTTATCTTGATGTTAGACAACTAGGTATAAGTTAATCAATTATATAATAGCAATTAAGAAAGTGAACACTTTATTTTATTGGTTTTGATTTTAATACTACCTATAGATTTTGATATAGACATTAAACATTAAGAAAAAGAAAATAATAAGGGGTGGGGAGATGGCTCAGTAGTCTAAAATATTTGTTTGCAAAGCCTGCTGCCCTGGGTTCAGTTCCCTAGTACCCAAGTAAAGCCAGATGCACAAAGTGGCACATGTCTAGAGTTTGTTTACAGAGGGAAGAGGTTCTGGCATGCCCATAGTCTCTCTTTCTTTTTCTTTCTCTCTGCTTACAAATATGATTTTTCTTTTTTGTCTCAATGAAGCTCAGGCTGACTTGGAATTCATTCTGTAGTCTCAGGGTGGCCTCAAACTCACTGTAATCCCTTCTACCTCTGCTTCCCTAGTGCTGGGATTAAATGTGTATGTCATCACGCCAGATTTTAAAAAATATAAAAAGAAAGAAAAGTAAGTGTAGAGAAATACTAAGCTGTAAATGCTTGATAGAAGGAAAAGGGGTGGCATTTAGAGTGAAGTTGTGACAGGCTGAAATTGAGAAAAAGTCATAGGAAAAGTAAAGAGAAAATCATTTTAGTCAAGATGATAATCATTAAAAACATATATATCGTACAGCAATAATATATGTGACAAAATAGAATTTGGCTATGAACACAGGATATGTCATTTCCCCAGTCACCATTCCTGTTCTGTGTTGGTCACTGGCATGTTTCTTCTTCTCTAAGATAAATACTACAAGTGAAAACATAGTGATTTTCACAAAGCTAATTTTCTTCAGTTTAAATCTGCTGCTTGACATTTTGTGTCTTTTTTTTTTTGATGTTAAGATGTCTTTTTCTTTTGGAAAGTAGTAGTGATAACTAGTTGATAGATAGATTTTTTTTCAGGTCTTTCCTTATCAGTTCAAATAACAACTTGGCAAAAGATGCCTTCTCCCAATAACTAATATTTATTTTGAAACCCTACAATCTGGAAGTCACTGAAGCAATTAATTTTCAATTATCCCGAAGTCTTGGGGCTGAATATAACTAGAATTTCAATGGCTAGGCTAGAGGTGGTCTTCATCAGCAATTAAGAAAGTGAGCACTTTGTTTTGGTTTTGATTTTAATGTTACCTATAGATTTTGATATAGACATCAAGCATTAAACACTGGCTAAAGTAATTAGGCCACCAAACTATGACAAAATACTTGTCAGTAAAATTGTGAAAATTTGTTATTTAGCAGATTGTCATTATACTCAAGTTTATCCTTAGTCATAGGAATGAATAGTTTTGAAAGATACATTAATTATAGACATTTGTAGATGATTGATTTCATTCAAATGATCTTCTCATTGTCCGAACTAATGTGATTTCTAAAAGTACAGTTACTTATGAGCCAAAGGTAATTGGCTTTGGGAAATGTGACTCATTCTTAAAAATATATAATTTGTTTTAATTCTTAATATAGCAAATGAACTATTTTGTTAAATAATTACTTTGAAAAACATTTATTTCAGAGATAGGTGGATGGAGAGAGAAAGAGAGAGGGAGGAAAGGAGGGAGGGAGGGAGAGAGAGAGAGAGAGAGAGAGAGAGGGAGAGAAAGAAAGAGAGAAAGAGAATGAATGAATGAATACAGTCATGCCATGGCCTAAGTCACTGCAAAGAAACTCCAGGTGCATGCATCACTTTGTGCACTGGGCATTATGAAGATACTGGGTGTGGTGGTTGAACTGGGTCATCAGGCTTTGCCAGCAAGTTCTTTAACCATAAAGCCATCTATTCAGTCCCAAAATAAGTACTTTTTGAGGAGCTGTTCAGGAAAGTTCTACTAACTAGAGAAATGAATGAATGCATGTAAAAACTCAAAACACAGCTTATTGTGAAAAAGAATTTTCATGTTTTCCTTGAGAGTAGTGTATGATTTCAGTGCATTGAGCATGATTTGGTTTACCATTGATATTTGTTCCAGATATTTTTCAAGTGCCCAGCAAGTGTCCAGGTCTGGAGATATTGAAATAAAAGTCTGATCACCAGGCTGTCAGTATTTCTAGGAAGTGCACAGTTCCTTTGAAAAACTACAATATTTTTTATTGTAACTTATCTTTCCCCCCTTGTCAGGCACATGCACATATTTTAAGGTGTGTTAGAAAACTTCATGTTACAACTTAATTTTTAAAAAAATCATCTTTCAGGGCTGGAGGGATGGCTTAGCAGCTAAGGTGTTTGCTTGCAAAGCAGGCAAAGGACCCAGGCTCCATTCCCCAAGACCCATGTTAGCCAGATGCATAAGGGGGCGTACAGTCTGGAGTTCATTTGCAGTGGCTGGAGGCCCTGGCTTGCCCATTCTCTCTCTCTCCTTTTTTCTTTGTCAAATGAGTACATATAAAATATTAAAAAATCATCTTTCAGTAATAAAATTTGGGAGTTTCTTTCTCCTTTAGTTTTATTTTATGTCACCATACTTTTAGAAGGTCCTTATAGCCTTTCTCAGTATAATGTAACGTATCCTCCACATTTCTTGGTTTCTTAGATTAGTGGCTGGTCCTCAGGGAAGGACAGATGAAGGTGATTTTCAATTTTGTTAATCCTGTCTGACTGAGAGAAAGGGAGACAGTTGCTCTTAAGATGTTTGCTGAGCTCAGATACTGCCAGTTGTCCATTCACCCCTGAGAAAATCTATGCTGTGCATTTGTATTTTGTCTGCTTGATACCAAGAAGGTGCTGGGATGCTCCTATATATAAATTCTGAAGACTTATTCCAGAAAACAGGTAAATGTGGGGCCCAGTGGATGCTGCCTTACATTATGCCTGGCTGTTTTTCCTTTCTGTGGGAGACCCTGGGAGCTATTGTGGGTGGGAAGTCCTTTAACAGGGGTGGCTGGTGTACTGGGAGGCTCTAGGCTAGTCTCCTGCACCCAGGACCTACATACAAGTACACTGACTTTGACTCAGGGCTTAGTTTGGAACCTTTATACTGTGTCTTTCTGCTCCTCTCTGGCTTTATGAAAGACACTCCCACCTTCCTGCCGGAGAGCTAAGCTTCAAGGAGACCTTGAAAGGGCATCTTTGCTTGAATAATGAAGTAAAGTGGGCAAGAAGTACTATACAAGCTCAGTCCAGGTCTGTTGACTTAGCCAAAGCTTGCATATATGGAAAGCCCAAGACCCTTGATGTATAGGTGCAGAAAGTGCCCAGAGTAGCCTTGGAACATTCCTATCCCTTTTGGAGCTTTGGACAAAAAAGCTCTTTGAACTTGTCACTCTGTTTTCTTCCTGGTCACCTATTGCCCTATCAAGGTCAACTTCTTGGGTGGTTGCCCTGTGTGGCTGTTCTGAATGGCCTAGGTCTGGGCTCTTAGCCATGGAGTCTCCTCTGCTCTCTCTGCCTTGGCAGGAATTTTAGTCACCCCACTAGACCCTTTGCAACTTAGCAACCCTTGCTTTTGCTGCTTCAACCCAACTGGAGTGGATAATATGCAACACAGCCACAGTTTAGGTGGGAGCTTGACCCACTCTGTACAGCCTCCTGTGGAAGGGAAGTAAAAGCAAGTCGCTGATCTGTACACAACACAACACTGTTTAGATCTCACCGTCCGCTTCCTGACCTTACAGGGTTAAATCAGGAGGGCACAACGGCCACCCCTTTCTCCTACTTCCCGCCTCTCCCACCCCTTACCTTTAAAAAGTTAAAAAAAAAAAAGTCTGCAGGCAGATCTCTTAAAGGGGCGGTGCTGGTGAACAGTACTCTTGGCACGAGTTGCGGAGAAGGCTGGCTAGGGGCGTGAGTTCGCTCCACCAGCACCAAAACACTAAAAAAAAAAAAAAAAAAAAAAAAAAAAAATTAAAAAAAACGAGTGAGCAAGAGCGAGAGCGTGAGCGAGCGCGCGCGAGAGAGCAAAAGAGAATGGGGGGGGGGGAGAAGGAAGGGGAAAAGGGGGGACAGATAGACACACACTTTAGATAAGGACAATTAGTCACCATCGAGACCGGGTAGGGAGAGAGGTTTAAATCCGAGGGATTTAATGAAGGTGCTCAGTGCCTTTTCTGAAGCCATGTCCTCCAGCAACCCCCGCCCCCCTTCGTACCTAGCCCCGGTGGCTCTCTCCTTGGCTCTGTTGCTCCATCTATCCCTTTCCTCCCAAGCTGGAGACAGGAGACCCTGGCCTGTAGACAGAACTCCAGGTTTGAAGGAAAAGACTCTGATTCTACTTGATGTGAGCACCAAGAACCCAGTCAGGACAGTCAATGAGAACTTCCTCTCTCTGCAGCTGGATCCCTCCATCATTCATGATGGCTGGCTCGATTTCTTAAGGTAAGGCAGGGGCTTCGATGGATCATTTTAAACTTTTTAAGTACTCCCCACCCCCATTTTCTTCCTATCCCCTACTCGAAAGGGGGAAGAAGAAGAAGAAGTAGAAGAAGAAGAAAGAGGAGGAGAAAAAGGAGAAGAAGAAGAGGAGGAAAGCAGCTGCAAGCGGATTTCTCTCTCAAAGAGAAAAGAGGCTTTCCCCTCCTGGAATATTTGCTGTGAGGCTGTAACTAGTGATTGAGAAAAGCAGTGTTTTCTATTAAGATGCACATGTTTGCAATGCAGAAGGCATTTCAGAAACTTATCAGTTATGACTGAAAAAATGTTGTGCTTACATATACTCACAATTAGCCTCCCCTTCCGAACAAGGAACAAGAGGTTCAGGAAAGTTACAAAAGCGAAGAAAGTATCTGGAACAACAAAGGCTCTAGAGGAATGGGTGTATGTGTGTGTGTGTGTGTGTGTGTCTGCGTGCGCACGTGTGTGTGTGTGTGTGTGTGTGTGTGTGTGTGTGTGTGTGACAGCGAATGTCTGTGAATGTTCAGTCAGGGATTGCACGAGAGTGGAATTTTCCACGTAAAGTTCATTTCCTCAGTTCTCTTCCCACTCCCAGACAAAAACGGATTTAAGGAGATGCTTCAGCGGTGGGCAAATTGCATCGAAGTTTAAAATTTTTATTTTATATCCTCTTCTGTCATCTCCAGACTTAAGGATTTTGTAAGACACATTTTTATAGATGGAGCCCCCCCCCCCCCGCTCATCCTCCTTAAATCTTCCTCAGTAACTGTATAGTTTAGTATTACTTTACTGTAAAAAAAAAAATTCCGTTGAGTAGTGTACATACGTGAGCCTTAAAGGTCCTGGAAATTCTCAGGGGAAGTTTGGGAGGTTTGACCCCGGCACTGGCGGATTAGCAAACCAGGAGCTTGAGATCCCTTTAGAATCTCATCGGGCTCACCCGCTATCCCGGTTGTTACTGTTTGCTCGGCATTTAGGAAACTGCGATCGCTCCCCATCAGGGACAGACGCGGGCGGGGAGGGGGAGAGAAAAAGAAAAAAATAAATCATCTGCAATATCCAATCCAAGTGTTGAGTTTTTGAAAATCCCCTCCAAGTTGGAGCCTCAGCTCTAGGCTCTCCCAAAGCGCCCTGAATGCTCTGGGTCCCACTCTTCTGCCCTGAGGCCGCGTCCGACGCGCGTCTTTAGAGAGCATTTTTCACTCCTTGCGAAATTTGAGTTTGGCTTTTCCGGATGCGCCCGCCCCTCAGCTTTCCTCGCCCTTCCCGGGCCTCGCAGGTCGGCGGGCGCCGCAGGTAGCAGGAGGCGTCAGGAGGCGCGCTCCTTCCACGTCGGGAGAGCGGAGCCCGAAGCCTGAGCGGTGGTCGCCAGCGCGGCGGAGGCCTCCTGGGCTCCAGCGGGTGCCCGAGCTGGGAGGGCGGGAACTGCTCTGCACCGCTGGGCTTCCTCCTGGAAAGCTCGGCGGTGCAGCAGAGCGCGTCTCTGAGTTGGTCCAAATGTGGTGTGCGACAGGGGTTTTCCTAAATGCACGCCCCACTTGCTTTGCACTGCTCCAGCTGCGCGGACTTCTCCGGGTTTCTTTCTTTTCCTCTTCTTAAAAAAAAAAAAAAAGTCTGTTCGCGCTAAATATTTGCCTGCTGCAGAAAAAAAAAATAGTGGAAGGCAGCTTTTTCGGGGAAGAAGCTACGGCAGGACGCATTTGCATTGGCTCTGCAGGCGTCTGGGTGGAAAGTTTTTGGAAAACCGCCTTTCCCTGGGGTCTGACTGGAGGGGACATCTCCGCACATAGGGAGCCCGCGCGATGCGGTACTGGAACTCAGTCCTGGAGCCTCAGCCAAACCTTCGGGCCGTCGGAGTCTCAGGGTAGACACATCTCTTAGAAAGTCTCTAAAAGTGGAGTCTTTGGTTTATTCGCTCTTTTGAATTCACCACCGTAATGATGTTCTTTAGTGTCTCCATTTTGATCTGGATTCTCAGAATCTGAAGCAAGCGTTAAAAATTTTAACTTACAGACCCGGAACTCAGCAGCTGATTTCCTCAGCATTAACAGCATCTGCTCCTTCCTCGCTTTCTGCCAGTCTAGCTGTTCTTGGCTTCTTAAAACCTTCCGATGGAAATCCTGAACTTGAATAGATGTAAATGCTATTGTTTGGTGTCCTTCAAGTTTTCTCCGACACGCAGGTTCCACATATAGCCAAACTTCTAGTTACCAGGCACTACCAAACTGCCCCAAGTGGAAATGAAAAAAAGAAAACAAACAACAACAACAAAAACCTGATAAAGTCCACCGGTATGAGGGAGAGATATCTTTCTTGAGATCAGGTTGAATATTTCAGTGTCCAAAGAGACACAGCTTTGTGTGTGTGTGTGTGTGTGTGTGTGTGTGTGTGTGTGTGTGTGTGGTGGAGGTGGCGTTCTCCTAAAAGCAAGGATTTATCCTGAGAATCTATCTGCCTGTCAATTTGGGAAGCAACTCAGTTACAATGTAATAGAAAAGAAAAATCAATTTTGGGATCAAAATTAGGAATCCTTCAGGTACTAGCCGGGTCTTAAAGAAAAAAGACCAGGTTTCACCTCCTCTGTGAAGCTGCAATGCCCTTGGGGCCAAGGAGGCAACTTGCCGCGTGTTAAGTTTGGCAACAGCCAGAGGCTGGCGGTAGGCTCCTTGCGCGTCTTGCATTTGCCAAGCGCGCTTTCCTTGCATTGGCAGTCGACAGTCAGTTGCGCCTTGGGTTCATATTCGCAGCACTAGTGCCCCTCCATCCCCTACAAACACACACACTGGATAAGAAGTGGCTTCTAACCCTTTGCAAATAGTACTTCCGACATTGAGGAGTGGGTTATTGCAGGCAGCTGAGCGCAGGCAGAGTAGTCAGCCTCAGAATGCCAAGACCAAGGGCAAAGTGGGATGGCTCACTGCAAACACTCGCTGCAGCCGTGGAATGCCCTGGAGAGGACACAGATAAAGACTGGCCAGGCCAGATCTCCTGCAGGGAGTGGGAAGGGGGCCTGGCTCCAGTCCTTTGCTTTTTAGCCTTCTCCTGGGATCCTTTCTTCTCTTTCTGTACCCCTGCAGCTCCAAACGTCTGGTGACCCTGGCCCGGGGACTTTCGCCTGCTTTTCTGCGCTTCGGGGGCAAAAGGACAGATTTCCTGCAGTTCCAGAACTTGAGAAATCCGGCGAAAAGCCGCGGGGGCCCAGGTCCGGATTATTATCTCAAAAACTATGAGGATGGTGAGAAAATTGGTCCGATTGTTACAGGGTGGGAGGAAAATAGGGGATGGGAACAAGCAGTCTTCGTGAGTGACTGTGTGTGTGTGTGTGTGGAGGGGGGGAGAGAGGGAGGGAGGGAGAGAGGGAGAGAGAGAGAAAGAGGCAAAGTTAAAAACTACTCTGGAAAACTACAAACTAAAGGATAGGGGACTCTGGGAATCTGGGACTACTAAAATGATTATGCAAAGAGAGTTCTCCAGGTTGTCCTACAGATTGCACACTTTTTTTTCTCCCTAAGAGGCAGCAGAGTCTCAGCTGTCTGGAACTGATAAGTGGGACTTGTAGTAGGCTAGCCCTGAAGGTTTTTTGAGAATCTGCCAGGTTCATAGACTTCTAAAGGGTCAGTTACATTTTATTCCTAAAATTCTAGACACACATACCCCCCTTTTATTCGTTGTCTTCCTGGGATGGGGATAGAGATTAACCTTTTAAAAGCCCACTCTACAGTGATGTCTGGAATAGTACCTTCTATATTGGCATCTTGTTGAGGAAGGTTTGAAAATCTCTGTAGTGGGTTCTCTCTGGTTTGGACTATCTCATCTCCAGAGTTACAAGTTTTTCCTCAGTTTAAAAATGACATTGCAAATGTCAGCCTTCTTTCCTGCCAGAATAAGGTAAAGTCTTGGGAGTGCTTTGAGAACTCCAGATTCTATTCCAGTGTGAGAGACCAATCATCTTAAATTTGAATCAATTCACTTTTACTATGAGAAAAATTAAATGGTCTTTACAATTTTTTCTATAAAAGATTTAATACCAGTGAACTTGCTGTGTGGGCAGAAAAAGAACCAATTTCTTCCAGAGGTAGGTGGAAATTAGTGTATATCTAGCTACTGGTGGTGTTAAAGTTGGGTAGAAGAGGCATTAGTGCCCATTCTAGGAGGGCTGTCTCTTTCCTGCTGTTCCTTCTCAGTTTTATTTTTAAGGGACTCAGGGACAGGTTTTCAGAGCCCCTGGGATTTGGTTACATCTTGTAAATCAGCTGAATAAGGAAAAAAAAACTTGTATTTTCTGGGACTTCACTGAATGGATATTCTGGGGTGATATTGAGGACTTTTTGTTTTAAGAAAGCCAGGGGACAAGATTTCAAAGTTTTTTGAGTTTGAAGCATGACTACTACTTACTCTTTTATAACATTTCCAAAGAGTAACAGGGTTGAAGAATACATCTTTTCATAGGTATAAGTCATTGCCATTAAAAATGAGAGTTGCAGGTAGATTCTGCTGTCATTTAGCATAAAGTACTGAAAGGCCAAAGAAAATCCTGAACAGCAGTTGGTGATGTGGCCAAAGCTCTTATAGTTCCTAGGGTCACTGTCAGCTCTGTGATCTGCCAGAGGAAGCGGCATATTAATGGTTTTCTTGATGAATCAGTTTTTCTTTAAATCCATTTAAAGTACTTCCTCTTTTGTTTGTGGAAAAACTTGTAAGAGCTTTAAGAATTCCTAGGGGTGAGGGGACAAGCATTTTAAGTTATAACAATTATTTTCTCCAAACCTTGTGTTTAAAATTGTATTTTGATTCATTGACAATAATGAAATCTGCTTAAAGTGAAGGATAGAATTTGTTTATTTTTGTAAAAGTAAAGAGTGGGGAAAGAAAAGAAATTGGCAAAAGGTTGTGCCTTCATACAACTTCATAAAATTAAAAAAAAAAAATAGAAAACATCCAGAAGATCAGTTTTAGTCCACAAGATCATCTCATATGTATCTTTTTTTTTTTTCTTCCTGTCTTTTCTTTCCCCCAACCTGGCATTAAATATCTATAGGAATGTACTTTTCACTACTCCTGGGGAGAGGGTTTTTCTGTCTCAGTTTTTCTTTCTTTTTTGCCTGTAAGTTTTTTTTTCTGAATTTTTCTATAAACTTAAAATATTTAAAATGATTTTTGTATGTTTTAGACATGTATCTTCAAAATAACTTTTGTTTTGGTGTGGATGTTTGCTTTACATAATGTTTTTTTCTTAGCTGCTTTATTTCCTTCATTTTAATCCGGACTACCTGGATTTAATTCTTTTAAAACTTTCTTTAAAGTCAACCCTTCCAGACACTAATCTGTTTTATTGCTCCTAGCTGAACTCCTTTTGATTTATGTCTCCCTGGTAATAGGATGCTCTGAACTATATCCACTATTGGAGGACTTACCAGAGTTAAAGAGAGTAGGAATACCCTGTCTGCCCTTTGATGCACACATATCCTTAAATCATCCATGTTGTCTTTGTTGTAACATGTTCCATTACAGAATTCAAGTAAAAAAGTGCTTTGGGTACAGCCTTAACAATTTTACCAACATTTTATTTTCTTGTCACTTTTCATTCAATGATAACTGTTGTTATCATGAGCAGTTTAAAGTAATTAGGTTCCTTTAGTAAATGGCCCTGTAATAAGCATGTGACCATCAAGGCACCTTATTAAAATAAACATAATGCTTAATGACCATGTACATGGCATACTATGACACCCAATGATATAGTCAAGGGAATATGGAATTTGGACCTAGAGAGCTTACACTAAAGGCCAAGCTCTATTATTTATGCATGTGTAGGCCTGGGCTTACTGCTTTTCTATAACATGTAGATGATGATAATACCTACTGTGCATTGCTTCTGTGAAGACTACCAGAAATAATGTGTGCAAATATTTTGTTGACTTAAAAGTGCTCTTAAAACATTTATACTTAACGTTTTAAAATGGGATTAAGTAGTGATTAAGATTAAGACAAATTAATACAGAAGGAAGGAGGTTGGTTTAAGGAATCATTTGGGAATATTAAGAGAATATCAAGACCATTTAAGATATGGTACTGAGACTCTAAGACAGCTTTTCTGCATGGTGATTAGAAGGGAGCTCACTCTTTAATTTCATCATAAACTAAGATTAAAAGGAACTGGAATTCCAGCTTGGACAAAACCACACTATTCTGGTCTATTCATATTGTTGTTCTGATATTATTTAAAATTTTTTCTCCTGAAATTAATGGAATTGATATCCACTTAAATATAGCCTTCCCTGCTTATACATCTCCCTAAAGCACCTTCCCGACCCCAATCTCATGACTTCATTTAGTTAGTATATTGCAGCTTGAATGTCTTTCTCCTGTTTGTGTTCATATTTTACTCTACCCCACCTATTTCTTAAAAGCCCATTGGAAATATCCTTATTTTCAGAGTCTTGAACAGACATTCCAGATGATCTCTTCTTACTCTAGATTGTTGTACCTTTTGCTCTAAATGTTCTCCTTTTGACCTTTCTACTTTGTTTTGAGATTTAATTTCCCTTATATCTGCTTGCTTTAGCTTTCCAACTAAAATGTAGCTTCTTTATAGAAAAAAGATTATAGCTAGTTATTGTACAAGAGGCATATGGTGATCTTCAGTCATAATTCTTTGGTCCATAGTAGGTTAAGAGCACTGGAAAAATAGAAGAAATAAGTGAAGCAATGAGTGAAGGCATGTATAAACACTTTCCATTTTTGTTTTGCTTTCATCGCAAGCCCCCATGAAATCCATTCTTAATGCCATTTTAATGGCTTTATTCTTTTAATCATTTACTTCTTTTTGAGATAAGCCCAACAGACAGGCCTTTTTAAGAGAGAGAGAGAGAGAGGGGGCGGGGGAGGGAGGGAGGGAGGGAGGGAGAGGGAATGAGAATTGGCATGTCAGGACCTCCAGCCACTGTAGTCGAACTCCAGACACGTGTGCTGTCTTATGCACATGTTTCACCTTGTGCACATGTGTCACTGTGCGTCTGGCTTATGTGAGACCTGTAGTTGAACAAAGAGTTCTTAGGCTTTGTAGGCAAGCACCTTAACTGCTGAGCCATCTCTGTAATCCTACATTTCATCTTCAGTTATCAAAGAGGTTCAGACTATATTA
The DNA here is from genome assembly GCF_020740685.1 of Jaculus jaculus. NCBI lineage: Eukaryota > Metazoa > Chordata > Mammalia > Rodentia > Dipodidae > Jaculus > Jaculus jaculus. The sequence goes on from NC_059102.1 coordinate 36,662,900, forward strand.
AATCTACCACTAAATTGAAGGCCTTGCATTGGGATTGCAGTATTTTATTTTATTGTATCTATTTCTTCTTTGCCTTTGCTTTTCCTTATGAGCTCTGTGTAGCTCCTGTGTCTCATTTCGAGTTCTTGATTGTAATAGTGATTTTTCACAACTTTCAAACATCTTTTATCATCATTTTCTGAAATCTTTTCAGTGAGCTTCTCAAATTCTACACAGTGAATGTGAGTATACTTTGCAAACTCTAAGGCATGATACAAATATTATTACTATTCTGTTTTCTTCAGGAAGTTTTCCCAGATTTCATGTAGATCAGATACTTAATTTTTTTTCTATTCTTATTTCATCAATACAGACACATGACATAGGAAAAGCACAGCTGCCAAAATACATATTTGCCTTGAACATATCCAGTGTTCATCATCTTATTTTATTTTACATGATGTTTCTTAAAATGCATTTACATAAACAGATATTTATTACCTACTCTGTGTTTAATTTCATGCTGAATTATGAATGACAGAATGTAACATAAATAATAGATAATTTCCCAATAAAATTTTATCATGAAGAGATATTCCAAATCACCATTAGAATACAAGAGTACTGATTGCTTTTGTGTTGAAATTCTTATGTGAAACTTTAAAGCAAAACTGACTTGTTTGCATAGTCTTCAAAGCATTTTATTCTATAATATTTGTTAATTGATAAGTGTGGTAGTTTCAGCATATATCCACAAATTCTTTTTCTTTGTTGAAGATCTAAGAATAAATTAATTTGCTATGGTGTAACAAGAGCTGCACGGTAGCCAGACTTTTATGGTACTTAGGTTGGGCCTGTGAAAGATGGTGGATTTTTCAGAGATAGAGACTAGATGAGAGCACATTTAACACAAGAGAAGGCGCATGGGGCAAAGTACTAGTGTACATATGCTTGGACACTAAATAGACTAACCTGGCTTCATAGAAAGTACTTGATGTTAGAAATGTTTACTCAATATACTAGAACTATGTCAAATTCTTTTCTACATAGGACTCTTTGTACATTTTTGTTAATTAAGAAATGCTTATAATTAAATAAACATATGTAAGTATGAATGAAATACTTGTTAGAAATATCCCAAACAAAATTTATATTGCCAGAATTATGTCTAAATTTGTTTTCTAAGATTACCACATTATTTTTCTTTTGAAATGTGTAATTAAAAAAAAAAGAAAAGAAAGTATATGTGTATGATGAAAGAATGGTTGGATAAATCTAGATCAGAAGCTTGAATTTTAGGCCTAGTAAAATAGAACTGGCCCTATAAGAAAAAAAACTTTATTTTTTACTGAGGAGGGAAGGGCACATTTTCTTCCTTCCTTTTCTTCTTAACTCTCTCCTTCCTTCACCTCTTCTTTTCTTTATGGTGCTGAGAATAGAACCCAGAGTTGTGATGGATGCTAGGCAAATGCACTACTGAGCTGTTACTGTAGCTCAAGGGCAAATTCCTAACATCAGCTTTCAATGATGCTTGCTTTTGTCCCCTCCTTTTTCTCCCATTCATGTCCTCTAGTGAAAGTGTGTTATAGTAACTGTAGTTAACAAAGCTTGAGTTATGAAGCATATTTGAAATACGGATGATTTTAACTTGGATTAGTAATTCACTTAGAATGCAAGGCTTGTACAATGAAGATTTTAGAATTTGATTTATACTTTTTATGTGATCATTTTATTTTGTAGAACAAAATTAGACTAGTAATATTCACTTATTTATTCATTGAGAAAACATCTACTTCCATATTTGTGTGGTTTTTAATTGTTTGTTTGTTTGCAATAGTAGAAATAGAACCCAGGGCCTCATGAAAGCTGGTCAACCACTGTATCACTGAGCAACATCCTTGACATTTTAAATTTTACTCTTTAGAGAGGGTTTCAGGAAGATATCCATACTGTCCTTTAACTTGTGAACTTTCTTGCCTCAACCTTCTGAAAAGGCGAGATTATAGGCATGTGCCATAATGTTAGGCTTCAAGCCTATGTTTCCCACAAATCAAGGCAGGGTAAATTAACTGTAGGCATGGTTATCTGTTCACTTATTACTGACCTCTTGTCACTTTAGCATTATTAGACAGAATCAGTTTTCAGAGACATTCAGCTTTAAAGAAAGCTTCCATTTCAATTTGATTTGATACAATTTAATATTGTATTAAAGAATGTCAGTAATCGGGCTGGAGAGATGGCTTAGCGGTTAAGCACTTGCCTGTGAAGTCTAAGGACCCTGGTTTGAGGCTCAATTCCCCAGGACCCACGTTAACCAGATGCACAAGGGGGCGCACGCCTCTGGAGTTCGTTTGCAGTGGCTGGAAGCCCTGGCGCGCCCATTCTCTCTCTGTCTCTCTGCCTCTTTCTCTCTCTCTCTCTCTGTCACTCTCAAATAAATAAATAAATAAAATGAAAATAAAAAATTTAAAAAAAGGAATGTCAGTAATCATCACAAGTTTGATGCATATTTTATTCTGTCTTCTGTATACTATTTTTATTTTAGTATGCTTTCATTCTGGCCAAGACTGACCTGGTACTTACTTTGTAGCCCAAGCTGACCTCAAACTCACAGCAATCCTTCTGCTTCAGCTTTCTGAGTGCTGGTATTAAAGGGCTATACTACCATGCTTAGCCTTATTTAGCCTTTTGGAAGCAGATGTAATGTCACTGAAATCTGATACCTGTGTCCTGAGTGTGATCTTCCGTTTACTGTATCCATGGTAAATCTGAATGTAGTGCCTCACAAAGATTTAATTATCATGTCATTATTCATACTTTTGTCATCATGGCCATGTACATTGTATTGGAATTGGTAGAAATCAGGGCACACTGGCCTTTTGCTTACAAAGGTATTTTAATCAATTTAAATGAAGCAAAATGTCAGTAAAAAATCCACTCTTTTTGTATGATTTATCAGCTAGTCATTGGGGAAACAAGAAATTCATCAAATTTCCTGTATAACATAAAGTGGCTACTGTCACCAATACATTATTTCTCCTGCCAAATTTATTTAAATTTTTCCTTCTGTTTTCCAAAGTGCTGGGAGATGAGGACCTTATAAAAAAAAATAAGAATCTTCCTTTTTTCCCACAATTTTTGGGTCTACTTAGCCTTGCCAGTCCCATGATCTGGGCTCTTGGAGTAAGGAGTCTCCTCAGAGTCATTCATTAAAATAGATTTGATGTTAACAATCTTAACTTTGATGCTTTTTCTTTTAGTAGCCTTTCCGTTGTCTCAGTGGATTGGAATTTTGAGCTTTGTGTGTGTCTACATACACATGTATGCCAGAGAGGAAGAGAGGGAGTGAGAGAGAGGCAGAGAGAGGGGAGGAGGAAAGGAGAGAGGAGAGAAAGAAGCAAGGAGGAGTATATGATGAGATAATTTGTCATCCTTGTCCTGTACTTGTCTGTAGATAGTGATTTAGACAAAGTGAATATACATCCCAGACTAGTGGCTAGTGCTTTTCAAGAAGGAATTGTACGAATTTGTTGAACTCTGTTAGCCTTTGATTTTCATGATCCAATTGATTTAGGTTCAAATTCAAATAGTTTTCTTCACTTTTGCACAATAAAAAACAGAATTTTTTAAATTGACAACTTCTGTGATTGTAAACAATATTTCATGTTAATTCCCTCCTTTCGCCCACTTTCCCCTTTGAAAAGACAGTCTCCTTCATATCCCTTCCTCTCCTCAATTACTCTATTTTTTTGTTTTGATGTCATCATCTTTTCTTACTATTATGATGGTCTTGTGTAGGTAGTATCAGGCACTGTGAGGTCATGGATATCCAGGCCATTTTGTGTCTGGAGGAGCACATTGTAAGGAGTCCTACCCTTCCTTTGGCTCTTATATTCTTTTTGCCACCTCTTCCACAATGGACCCTGAGCCTTTGAAAGCATGATATAGATATTTCAGTTCTGAGCACTCCTCTGTCACTTCTTCTCAGCAACATAGTGCCTTCTGAGTCATCCAAAGGTCACTGCCATCTGAAAAGAGAAGGATTTCTAACCAAAAGTGAGAATAGCACTAATTTATGGGTATGAACATTAAGAGAGGTGCTTACTGGGCAGATTGATGCGCATAGTATATACATTTATCCAGCCAGCAGCAGTTATTATTCACCCTAGGGCTCATAGCTACCCCTGTTGTACATTTTCAGTATCAGGGATGAATTCCTGCCCAAGGAGTGGGCCTCTAGTCAAATTAGAGGGAGACTGGTTTCTCCCATAGCAGACATGCCACAATTGTACCTGTTGGCTCATTTGGCCTGGCTGGCCAATTATAAGGCTTGCAGTGTCCACTGTTGGGTGTCATCACTGCTGATTTTTCTCTTTCTCCCATTGAACTGCATGCAGAGTGGCTTTTTCCAGCTTTCTGTCAGCTGGTCTACATGGAGGAGGTTTTCAGCTCAGTTGCAGCAGGATTTCTCAGTGACCTTGCAGCCCAAGTATGTGGAGTCTTCAGCAATCAGATCGTACCATCTATTCCTGGTGGGAAACCAAGGGCCTCGGCAATGGCCTGTAATGTTTTGAGGGCATTAGGGACCCCCCCTAATCCTTGGAACCAAAAATTTTCTAGTAACTATCTATGACATCTAAGTGTCACATTGTCTAAAACAGTAGGTTTCCATATGACTTATTTATATCCTCTTAGATTTTTTGTATTAGTTTTCTAATCTGCAAGTACAGGCAGTTTGGTACCATTATTAGGCTCATCCGTGACCTACCCCACTCCCCATTGGCCCCTCATGTTGAGGTATATGGGTCGTGCATTGTGGAGTTAGCCCACAGTTATTGGTACGATAAATGTCTCTGTATATCATGACCCAACATGTGGCTCTGACATACTTTCCGCCCCCTCTTCCGCAAAATTTCCCTGAGCCATGTTGGATTCAGTTTTGGTCTGCTTCAGTGATGAGGTGTTGGGGGCCTCTGGGGCTCTGGCTCTCTGATTTGGTAGGTGTTGATTTTTGTCTGTGTTGGTCTCCTTCCCCCTTGTGCTGGTATCCAGTTCATCAGGAAAACAGCACCTTTGCTTGTTTCACCAATTTTCCTTAGTTTCAACCGGGGCCCTTTTGAGGTATGATGGGGTGCTCTCTCCTTAGGATCTACATATATCTGAAAAAGAGAAGTAGATTCTCCAATGGAGAGTAATTTAGCACCAAGACAAATGAGATAGCCCTTACTTTTTTTATATAGAGTTTAATAGGTGTAGGCCCTCTTGTAGCCCATGATTGATGGTAGCTTGATATTGCAGAGTGGTCTTATGTTTGGATATGGTTCTGAATTGTTTACCAGCTCCAGCTATGGGTCCCATACCACTGAGGGAATCAGCCGAATCAAGAGAAGTTGGTTCCCCACCATGGCTGTGTGCCACTATTGCACTTGTGTGGGCATCACACCAGGTTATTTGCTGCTAAGTAGGTTGGACCATGAGCTTCTTGGAGAGATATTGGTCGTTTCCCCCAGTCTCCCATGTAGCACCTTCTGGCACTAGACGCGCTGACTGTCTGGGGACTGACACTCTCCTGGCTTCCAGCCATGCCGTTCCATTTTATGTGTCAGCTGCATATGGTGTCTTCAGCAATAGGGTCTTACCACTAACCTTTGGTGGGTCATCAAGTACTCTGACAGAAATCAGTCATTCTTTTAGAAAAACTTGTAGATTTCTCTGATCAAAAGCTCATTGTGGGTGATAGCCCCATGCTGGTACTGGGAGTTACAGGTCAGTGTCCCCTAAGAAAATGAAGAAAAAAGGTAACTAATATATAGGAGTTAGAGAGGAGAGAGAGAGAGAGAGAGAGAGAGAGAGAGAGAGAGAGAGAGAGAGAGAGAGAGAGAGGGAGGGAGGGAAGATGTAGAGGATTTAGGTTAGACTTGATCCTACCCTCTCCAGTGTCTTGTGGTTCAGGTGTTTCCTGTAAAGGCCTGGTGAAGGTTCAGCCATTTGGTCTGCCTTTTAGGAAGTAGAATTTTATGGTACCATTGCTGTTTGGGTCTAGATTAGTGTTTCCCACCCCTTCGATGCCCTCCCCTCCCTCCCCGTCCCTCCTAGTGTCTAGTCCATGAGATGCTTGGGTGTGTAAGTTATCTTATGTAGATTCAGGTTAGGTGCTGTAGATGAGTGAGACTATGTGGGGATTTTTTTTCTGTGATTGAGTAAGTTCACTGAGAATGATCTGTTCCAGGTTCAACCATTTTTCTTCAAATTTCTTTGTGTCATTTTTTCTTACTGCTGTATAGAATTCCATTGTGTAGATATACCACATCTTAGTTATCCATTCTTCTAGTGATGAACCTCTGGGTTGATTCCAGCTCTTAGCTATTACAAATTGAGCTGCTACAAACATGGTTGAGGAAATCTCTCTGGCCTGTGGTTTGAAGGTTTTAGGATAGATGCCCAGTAAGGGAATAACTGGGTCTGTTGGTATCTCTATAGTCAGCTTTTTCAGGAGTCTCCATATTGCTTTTCAAAGTGGTTGTACAATCTTACATTCCCACCAACAGTGAATGAGTGTTCCTATTTCTCCACATCCTCGCCAGCATTTATTTTCGTTTGATTTTTTGATGTTTGCTATCCTTGTTTGGGTAAGGTGGAATATCATAGTTGTTTTAATTTGCATTTCTCTGATGATTAGGGATGATGAACATTTTCTTAAGTGTATGTTTGCCCTTTGTATTTCTTCCTCTGTGAACTGCCTGTTCATCTCTTTGCCCCATTTTGGGAGTGGAGTGTTTGACTTCTTACTGTTTAGATTTTTGAGTTCTTTGTAGATTCTAGAGATTAGGACTCTATCAGTTGGATAACCCGCAAATATTTTCTCCTATTCTGTGGGTAATCTATTGACTTTGCTTATTGTGTGCTTGTCTGTAAGGAAACTCTTCAGCTTCATGTGATCCCATTGGTTGAGTGACTGTTTAATATTGTAAGCTACTGGGGTTTTGTTCAGGAAGTCTTTTTTCCATTCCTGTATCATAGAAAGTACTTCCTAAATTTTCCTCCAGTAATATTCAAGTTTCTGGTCTTATATTGAGGTCATTGACTCATTTGGATTTGAGTGTAGTACATGACGAAATGTGTGGATCAAGTTTCAGTTTCCTGCATGTGGTTAACCATTTTGTCCTGCACCATTTGTCTTTTTTCCAACCTATATTGTTCAGGCCTTTGTCAAATATCAAGTAGCTATAGTTGCTTGACCCAAAGTCCGGGTCCTCAAGTCTATTCCATTGGTCTATACTCCTGTTTTTATGCCAGTGCCATGCTGTTTTTATTACTATGGCTTTGTAACATCACTTCAGATCAGGTATGGTGATGCCACCTGAGGAATTTCTTTTGCTGAGGATATGTTTGGATATGCGAGGCCTTCTGCCTTTCCATATGAAATTTGAGATCATTTTTTCTGTCTCTGTGAAGAACACTGTAGGGATTTTAATTGGAATTGTATTAAATCTATATATTGTCTTTGGTAGGATTGTAATCTTCACAATGTTAATTCTGCCTATCCAGGAGCATGGGAGGCCTTTCCATTTTTTCAAGTCCTCCTAAATTTCTTTTTTTGAGTGTTTTTATGTTTTCATTGTATAGACATTTCATTTCCTTGGTTAATGTTATTCCAAGGTTGTTTTTTTTTTTGCTATTGAAAATGGGACTATGACTTTTATTTCTTTCTCTGTATCTTTGTCATTTGCATATAGAAATGCTACTGATTTTTGTGCATTGATTTTGTATCCTGCTACTTTGCTATAGGAGTTAATCACCTTCAGGAGTTTTGGGATGGAGTTTCTCAGGACTCTTGCATATACAATCATGTCATCAGCAAATAGAGCTAACTTAACTTCTTCCTTTCCAAATTGTATCCCTTTTATTTCCTTCTGTTTTATTGCTTGAACTAGGACTTCCAGTACTATATTGAAAAGCAGTGGTGAGAGAGGACAAACCTGTCTTGTTCCTGATCTTAATGGGAATTCCTCCAGTCTCTCTCCATTAAGTATTATTTGGGTCTTAGGAGCTTTGTATATTGCCTTTATTATGTTAAGATATGAACAAACCATGCCAATTCTCTCCAATGATTTGATCATGAAGTGATGTTGTATCTTGTCAAAGGTCTTTTCTGCACCTATCGAATGATCATGTGGTTTTTATGTTTAATCTTGTTTATGTGGTATATTACATTGACAGATTTTTGTATGTTGAACTACCCCGTGTTCCTGGGATGAATTCCACTTGGTCAAGGTGGATAATGCTATTGATGTGTTGTTGGAGTCAGTTTGCAAGGATGTTGTTCAGGATCTTTGCATCTAAGTTCATCAGGGAAATAGGCTGGTAGTTTTCTTTGCTTGTGGCATCTCTGCCTGGTTTTGGAATTAGGGTGATACTAGCTTTATAAAAGGAGATGGGTAGCTTTCCCTGTTCTCCAATTGTGTGGCACAGTTTGAGGAAGATTAGATGGAGTTCTTCCATGGAGGTTTGATAGAATTCAGCTGAGAAGCCATCTGGTCCTGGACTCTTCTTTTGGGGGAGGTTTTTTATTACTTTTTCAATCTCCATGAGTGTGATGGGTTCATTGAGGTGATTAATCTGCTCTGAGTTTAACTTTGATAGATGGTATGCATCCAGGAATTTATCCATCTCTTCCATATTATCCAGTTTTTTGGTGTAGAGGTTTTTGAATAAGTCCTGATCATTCTCCCAATGTCACTTATGTCTGTTTTGATCTCTCCTTTTTCATTTTGAATTTTGTTAATTGGAAGCTTCTCTTTTTTTATTTGTTGATCAAATTGGCCAGGGTTTTGTCAATCTTGTTTATTTTTTCAAAGAAACAGCTCTTTGTTTTGTCAATTGTCTTAATTGTTTCCTTGGTTTCCAATTCATTAATTTCTGCTCTGATTTTAATTATTTCCTTCCTTCTGGAGCTCTTTGGGTTGCATTTTTCTTGTTTTTCCAGTGCCTTTAGGTGGATGGTTAGATTGATTTGGGGTCTTTCTGTCTTTTTTATGAAGGCATTGAGTGCTATGAATTTTCCCGTGAGGAACACCTTCATTGTGTCCCATAAGTTTTGGTATGATGTGTTCTCATTGTCATTCAACTCCAGGAATTTTGCCATTTCCTTTTTTATTTCATCCACTATCCATTTATTGTTTAAAAGTGTGCTGTTTTGTTTCCAGGTGCTGTTGGGATTCTTGGTTGGTCTTTTGTTGTTGCTTTCTAGCAATATAGCATTGTGATCTGATATCATGCCAGGAATTATGTCAGTTTTCCTAAATATGTGGAGGCAGTCTCTGTGACCCAGTATATGGTCTGTTTTTCGAAAATGTTCCATGGGCTGCTGAGAAGAATGTGTAGTCTGTGGATTTGGGATGGAAAGTTCTGTAGATGTCTGTTAGGTCTATGTGCTCTATGGTTTTGTTGAGCTCTCTTATTTCCCTGTTGAGTTTCTGTTTGGATGATCTGTCTATTACTGATAATAGTGTATTAAATTCCCCAGCTATGATGGTGTTGGTGGTTATTTCTGTTTTATTGTCAATTAGGTTTTGTTTTATGAACTGTGGTGCCCCTGTGTTTGGTGCATACAAATTTATGATTGTAATATACTCTTGATGGATTGTTCCCTTGATGAGCAGGAAATAGCCTTCTTTGTCTTTTTTATTATATTTGGTTTGAAGTATATTTTATCCGATATTAATATAGCTACACCTGCTAGTTTCTTATTCCCACTTGCTTGGAATATTGTCTTCCACCCCTTTACCCTGAGGAAGTGTCTGTCTTTAGTGGTGAGGTGGGTTTCTTGAAGGCAACAGATTGAGGGGTCTAATTTTTTTGATCCATCCTGTTAGCTTGTGTCTCTTGATGGGTGAATTAAGGCCATTAATATTTAGGGTAATGACTGTGAGATTTGATTTGATCCCTGCCATGTTTTGGTGGTAGATGTGTGTTGGTGTTTTCATGGGCTTTGAATTTTTCTGCCTACTCTGGGTTTGCTTGTTGTGATCTGCTTCTTGTAGGCATTTGCGTTTGGTTATTTGTTTCTTCTTTGTATAGAATATCCTGAAATACTCTCTGTAGGTTTGGTTCTGTGTTCATATATTTGTAAAGCTGAGTTTTGTCATGGAAAGTTTTTCTTTCACCATCTATTATGAGGGATACTTTTGCCGGGTAGAATAGTTTGGGTTGGAATCCATAGGTTCTTAGACTTTGGAGAGTTTCACTCCAGGCCCTTCTAGCTTTCAGGGTTTCCATTGAGAAGTCTGAAGTAATTCTGATGGGGTTACCTTTGAAAGTGGTGTGCTGTTTTTCCCTAGGATTTTTAGGATTTTCTCTTTGGTGTCTATGTTTAGAGTCTTAATGATAATAGGTCTTGGAGTGTTTCTCCTTTGGTCCAGTCTGTTTGGAGTTCTGTTGGCTTCTTGTATCTCGATGGGCCTTTCTTTTAAGAGACGTGGGAAGTTTTCTTCAATTATTTTGTTGAATAAGTTCTCCATGCCTTTGGTCTGAAATTCTCCTTCTGCTATTCCAATGATTCTGATATTAGGATGTTTAAGTGTATCCCACAATTCCCTCTTGTTCTGTTTGCAGGAACATTTGAACTTACTGAAGTTTTTGAACTATCAAACTGTTTCTTCCATCTTGTCTTCCAGATCAGAGTTTCTATCCTCCACTTCACTGACTCTGCTCTTGAGGGCCTGTAGAGAGTTTTGGGCTTGTTCAATTAAGTTTGCATTTTCTACTACTTTTCTATGTATCATTTCCATTGCTCTGTCTTGCTCCCTTTTCACATCATTTTCTGATTTTCTTGATGATTCTTGGAATTCATCCCTGCATTTCTTTATGTCTTCATTTAGTATGGCCAGCTGATTTTTAAGGTCCTCTTTTTACTCACTCTCCCTCAAAACCATTACCTCTCTTTTAACTCCTTTCAATCTTTATCAATTTGTTCTAGCTTAGTGATGGTAGCATCCACACGATTATCGGTCCTTTGTTGCTTTCTTGCAAGTTCTATCAGTAGGTTGGTCAGGGTTGCATTGCTTATAACTTCAATTTGATGTTCTGATCCTAATAACTCTTCTATGTTTTGGTTAGATGCATTCATTGTAGGACTGGGTGGTCTACCTGGGTTTTCTTGCATTTGATTTTTCATGTTATTTCTTTTGCGCTGTGGTCTGCACATGACAGTGTATGGGCAGGTAGGTGGATGGATCAACCTGGGCTCTAGCGCAATGGGAATCTGAGGCAGCCTGGGGCAGTTGTTAGGCAGCCTGGGCTTTGGCTCCCACTTGCCAAAGCCGCCTATCTACTGCCTGACAGGGGCACCAAAGTTGCCTGAATTCTAGAGTAGTAATGCATCAAAGCTGCCTGCCTTGAGCTTAGAGGGGGACTGAGTTACAAAGCCCTGAAGCAGCCGAAACTCTGGCTGGGAACCCTGGGTCCTGGAAACAGTCTGCACTCCCCTGCCACAGGAGAATGTAGGGTAGCGGGCGTGGCAGACAGGTAGGAGAGGGCACCTGAATTGGTGCAAGTGAGAGACACTCTGGGCTTGTGTGGCAATTGCTGTGGGACTGGGCTTGCTGAACATTAGTGTGTACAAGTGTGCAGAGCAGTTTAAGCTTCTGCATGCAGGGATCGATCTGTGCACATGATCTGGGTGCCGAAGTGGTGCGGCGGTGGTGGCAGGGTGCAGACCATGACGGCGCGTTGCGGGTCCATGGAGGCAGGTGTGGGTCCCTGGTGGCGGGTGCGGAGCCGTGGCGGTTGGCGCAGAGCCACGGAGGGGCTTCTGGGGCTGCAGCAGCAGGTGGTGGGCCTGTGGCGGTGGGGTGTGAAGGCTATTTGGTGTTAGGTGTGGTCTACCCTCCCAAGAGGGGTCCACGATTCACTGTTACCCCCCTCTGTGCCCTCCCACTGATAAGAAGTCCCAGAAAACTCTTATGTCTTGCCATTCTTTCCCTGGGATTTGCAGGACAGCTAGGCAGTTGCCATCTTGGCCGGAAGTCCCTATATCCTCTTAGATTTTGATTAGCCCACCCTCTACATTTCCTTTACTCAATCTCTTCCCCAGACCTCACTTGCGCCTTTTCACCCCCATTAATCTGTTCTTCTACTTACATATATCCAGTACCATCCTATTAAGCCCCCCTCCCTTTCTCTTCCTTTTATATCTCCTTTCTAGCTTACTGGCCTCTGCTACTGAGTTTTCTTCCTACTCACACAGAAATCCAATCATTTGTAGCTAGGATCCACATATGAGAGAGAACATGTTATGTTTGGCTTTCTGGGCTTGGGTTACCTCACTTAGTATAATCCTTTCCAAATCCATCCATTTTCCTGTAAATTTCATAACTTCATTTGTCTTCACTGCTGTGTAGAACTCCATTGTGTAAATGTGTCACATCTTCATTAGCCACTTATCAGTTGAGGGGCATCTAGGTTGATTCCATTTCCTAGCTATTGTGAATAGAGTGGCAATAAACATGAGTAAGTTTCTCTAAGGTAGTGAGATGTATCCTTAGGATATATGCTTAGGAGTTCTATAGCTGGGTCATATGGTAGATCTACTTTTAGCTGTCTCAGGAACCTCCACACTGATTTCACAAACACTGGACCAGATTGCATTCCCACCAACAGTGTAGAAGGGTTCCTCTTTTTCCCCATCCTTGCCAGCATTTATGACCATTTTGAAAAACAGTAATTTTGCTTAATCCAATCAATATCATCTGATTACCAATGATATGCCAGGATTGTGCTAGATATTGAGGTTACTAAGAGTAATAAACCATGAATGATAGTCTCAAAGTACTGTTGTCTTATATAGTCAATATAAATTCATAGTGGACTCCAGTATCATCTATCCACTTTACTCATCCTTTACCTTGCTAAATGCTTTGTAAATTACTTTGTAAATGCTGTCTTCTACCTTGAATACAGTCTTCTTTTCTCAAATTCAAAATCTTACTTGTGTTTTATAACTAAGTTCCCATTTTCAGTAAACCTTTTCCAAATTCAGCAGTAGACACTCCCTATGTCTCTGAAAAATTTCTCTGCATGGCAATCTAATTTAGTGCAAGTGCCTTCAAATATATGTTTGATTGACTTAAGAAGTCCATTTTTGTCTATATAAATTTTCAATTTTTAAAAAATATTTTATTTTTATTTATTTATGAGGGAGGGGAGAGAATGGAGAATTGGCACGCCAGGGCCTCCAGCCCCTGCAAACAAACTCCAGATGCATATGCCACCATGTGCATATGGCTTACATGGGTATTGGATAATTGAACCTAGGTCCATAAGCTTTGCAGGCAAGAGCCTTAACCACTATGCTATCTCTCCAGCCCTAATTTTTCAATTTTTAAAAAATAGTTTATTTTCATTTATTTATGAGAGAGAGAGAGAGAAAGAGAGAGAGAGAGCAAGAGCGAAAGAAAGCATGCCAGGGCCCCCAGCTATTGCAAGCAAACACCAGATACATGCACCACTTTGTTCACCAGGCTTATGTGGGTTCCTGGGAATTGAACCTGGGTCCTCTGACTTTGGAGGCAAGTGCCTTAACTGTTAAGCCATTTCTCTAGCCTTCTTTATAAATTTATAATTAGAACACAATGGCTTTGGGCTAGAGAGATGGCGTAGCAGTTAAGGCACATGCCTGTAAAGCCTAAGAACCCCAGTTCAGTTCTTCAGGACCCACGTAAGCCAGATGTATATGGTGGCACACATGTCTGGAGTTTGTTTGCAGTGGCTAGAGGCTCTGGCATGCCCATTCTCACTCTCTCTCTCTCTGTCTTTAATAAATAAAAATAAAAATCTTTCAAAAAAATGCAATGGTCTTCATGCACCCATAAAATTTATATAGACATAAGAATTATCTTATTGCCTGGATAAGATGTAGTAAGTCAAAGTATGTTATATATAAAGCTATGTGCATGTATCTTGTTTTTTTCTGTGTGTATGTGTAGCAAGTAAAGAATAATGAATGTTAAAAGTTAGTGTTTGGAAAAGATGAGGTGCATATGTGTTTTAAGATATATTGGGAGATTATATTAACTGTAATGTACTGTTATAATCACTTTATTTTAATATTCATTATTTTTAATTGCACTGTTCCTAATTTATATACAGAACTTATCATAGGTATGCATGTACAGGAAAAATTCTCTCTCTCTCTCCTTCCCTAGCTGTCTATGTATCTATCATCTCAGTGTTCTCCATGGTTTCAGATATTTACTCAGGGTATTGGAATGTATCCTCTGCAGATATAGAGGAGCTATTTTATATGTCTATGCTATTGTTGTTGAGGGAATTGGGTTTTATACAATAGTACTGGTTTTCATTTGTTTGGGAAAGACAAAACTGCCTTGAAGTTTGGAATGTGATACTGGAAAACTAGAAAATGCTAAATTACCCAGATTTGCATAATTATTTTTCAAATATTGTAGAAGGATGGATGTTTTTCTGTATAACAGTAGCAATATAATAATTATCTTACTTATTATTGATTACATATTATGTGCCAGATGTTTTTACGAAGTTTACATGCACTGGTACATCTATCCACTCTTCAGTCCTCTGAGGAAAGTCTAATCTCATTTCACAAAAAGGGATATTGAAGCACAAAGTAGTTATTACCCAATGCCACCTAACTAATGAGTTGTAGAATAGGGATCTAATCATGATAGTCATTAAACTTGTAAGCTTAAATGTTACCTCTTTCTGTGAGTACTACAATGTGAGCACCACAAAGAGACTTCAGCACTACTTTGTTATTTTTTCTATTAACTGTATGTCATTGGGATAGTTGTTTACAATTTTTAAACTTTCTTTAACTATAATATGAAAACAATTATGTACTGTATTTAGTGTCTGATTTTTTTTATTAAATTTTTTTTGTTCATTATTTATTTATTTATTGAGAGCGACAGACAGAGAGAGAAAGACAGATAGAGGGAGAGAGAGAGAATGGGCGCGCCAGGGCTTCCAGCCTCTGCAAACGAACTCCAGATGCGTGCGCCCCCTTGTGCATCTGGCTAATGTGGGATCTGGGGAACCGAGCCTTGAACCAGGGTCCTTAGGCTTCACAGGCAAGCGCTTAACCGCTAAGCCATCTCTCCAGCCCAGTGTCTGATTTTAATATTATGTGAGTTGCAGATTTCTTTAGTCTTATAAGACAGAGCAGAAATATTAGTGATGGGGGCTGGGGAGATGGCATAGTGCTTAAGGCACCTGGCATGCAAAGCCAAAGGACCTAGGTTCAGTTCCCCAGGACCCACATAAGCCAGATGTGGCACATGCATCTGGAGTTTGCAGCAGCTGGAGGCCCTAGTGTGCCCATTCTCTCTCTCTCTGCTTCTCTTTCTCAAATAAGTAAATAAACATATTATAAAGAGAAATATTTGTGATAAGAAAAGGATAGGAGATCGTCAAAAGTTAAAGGATGTGGAGAAAGCTGTTAGGGTTGTGGGAGTTCAGAGAAGGTACTTAAGTGAGAATTGGACGAATCAGGAGAAGAACCTTGAAGAATGGGCCTTCTCCTGGCCTTAAAGTGAATGATAATAGAGTTAATAATACCTGTTGTTGTTTTACAAACTAATACAGAGGATTAGTTGTTAGAATAGGATTAGAATCCAGTTCTGTGAGAGGGAACCAATTCACTTTTACTTGTTTATTGTCTCTTTATCCATTTACTTACCTAAATCTGAAAGGCCTATATTAAACCTTGTGGACAATTAAAAAGTTTGTGCCATGGACATATTCCAGGTCTTCAAGAATACAAGAGTATTGTTAGATAACATTAAAAAAAGAATAATTACAGGGAAACACAAGAATAATGAAAAGAATTGGTTTTTATATTTTAGGACATATTCAAAGAATAAAATAAAAGTACCAATAGGGGATAAGACTCAGTGTTTCTTCTAGAGGAAATATATGTTGGAAGCATATGTGGGAGAATAATAGAAATGGATCAACTGTGTTATCAAGGTAAGAGAAATGGCAGAAAAAAGAGAAGACTTTTTTGAAAAAAATTGTAAGATTTCTAGGTAATTTTAAAAGTATGTTATTTTGCATTTATTCATTGGAACCATCTGCTATATTATTTTTCCTTCAGTGTCACACACATATATATGTATATGTATATATGTATAAGAGAGAGAGAGAGAGAGAGAGAGAGAGAGAGGGCGAGGGAGAAAATGAGCATGCCAGGGCCACCAGCTGCTGAAAATAAACTCCAGATGCATATGCCACTTTGTGTATCTGGCTTGCCTGGGTTCTGGGGAATTGAACCTGGCTCCTTTGACTTTGGAGGCAAGTGCCTTAACCACTAATCCATCTTTCCAGCCCTTTTCCTCAATTTTTAAGTCTAGTGAAGACTTATGAAAGGAAAAGAACCAATGAGGGTGATTTCAAGAAATCCCTTCCTTTGTTCCTCATTCTTTTACCTATATATTTGTTGTTTTTTTAAAAAAGTATTTATTTCTTTTTGTAAGCAGAAAGAGGTAGACAGAAGAGAGAATGTGCACACCAGGGCCTCCAGCTGCTGGAAACATGCTCCAGACACATGAACCTCTTTGTACATGTGGCTTTTACATGGGTACTGGGGAGCGAACTTGGGTGATAAGGCTTTGCAGGCAAGTGCTGTAACCACTAAGCCATCTCTCCAGCTCTACCTTTCTTTTTGAACAGAGCTTTAGAGCTTTTCTTAAATTCAAGTAGAAAATACTTAACAAAATTATTACTATTTTGCAACTCTGTGGGGTGTGTGTGTATGTGTATGCATGTGTATGAAGGCCAGAGCTCAATTTTGGGTATCTTCATCAATCACCCTGTACTTATTTTTTGAGATAGGGTCTCTCACTGAACTTGGAGCTTATTGGTATAGCTATACTAACTAACCAATAAGGTCCTGAGATTCCCTATCTCTGTCTCCTCAGCACTGGTATTACAGGTATTCCCCCAGTGCTGGTTTATATATAGGTGCTAAGGATCCAAAAATTAGGCCCAATCACCTTATTGATTGAGCTTCATCCCTAGTCCCAGATAACATGACTTAACAGATATTTAAAATGAAGAAACCAATATTTTGTGAGCAAAGTCTCAGAGGCTGTTTAAGTAACTGCTTGTAATTGGCAGAGCAGTGCTTAAACTCAGCAGTCTCACTCCCAAGATTGTGATTTTCACCACTCCTGTTATAGCACAGCAGAACACTATTCCTAATTCCTCCAAGACAGCTTCAAAGGCCCTTTCTCTAAGGGGAAATGCTTTTATATTAGTTTGAATCTGATTAGAGAAAAGGGATGGATGATAATTATTATTGTTTACCCTGTAGCTTTTCCTAGTCATTAGGCACTTATCACACTATTCTGTAGCCTCTCATTTGGGTTTCCTATCATCAGCTTCTCCCCATTTTGCTGTCTGATTAATTTTTCTGAAGCTCAACTTCCTTTGTGTCACTTCTGAGTTAGAAATAATCAAGGACTTACATCCCTCTTGCCTGATAGCTCAAGTCCTTAACTCTCTCCCAGTTTCCCAAGGCCTTCTGTCACAAGGCCCACTTTGCTTGCCAGCTTCTTCTCCACTTCACTCCATAGAAATCCGAGTCTGTTCACAAGCAGATGGCAAAGCTTTCTGTTTCAGTACTCCTGTCAGCTTTGCCATCTCTTCATCTCTAGCTCTCTGGATAATCCTGTACCACCATCCTGCTACTTTCTACTTATTTCTTAATTTTACTTGCTTCAAAGCGCTTCTAAACCTTGCACTCTGTGATTCTTCACTATCTCAATTTAAAATAGTCTTGGTTAGCAATTTGGTTAATGAAACGTTTATTCAGCCTGAATTTATAAAATCACTCTTGACTATTTTATATTTTCTGCTGTTTGCTAATGTATTTGTAGTAGATGTTCAAGTAGATGTGGCTGTAGATTATAAGCTATTACAACATCTACAACATCTGTTGATGGTGCCTTTTGCACAGTGGCTCACCAGTATGTATGTATTAATTGGTTATTGCTCATTTACTTGATAGCTTAACATGTTAAAATGACTCTTTTTCCATTTATTGTTCCTACTTTTCACTAATTTATAAGATTTTTCTATTCAGTGCCCAACTCCTTTATTCATTCTTTTGTCTTTTTTTTTTTTTTTTTTTTTTTTTGCGGAACACTCAGCTTTATTCACTTATTTATACATTTAACAACTCTAAAGTATTCACTTCTTGCTTTGACAAAAAAAATTCTTTTATCTTAAAAATTATACTTTTTTTCTCATTTTATTTATTGTCAACACAATACACACTTATCAGTATAAATTCAGTCATGCATCTAACAAAAGAGAGGAAAATCTCTCTTCATGTCCTACTCTAATCTTCAACAATATAATCCCTGTTAATAGTCTGGTATACTATCTTTTCAGATCTTTTTAAATATATATATATATATATATATGTACGTACGTACGTACGTACGTATGTATGGAGAGAGAGAGAGAGACAGAGAGAGAGAGAGAGAGAAAAGCAGATACAGAGGACAGTTGGTGTACCAGGGCCTTTAGCCACTGTAATTGATCTCCAGATTCATGTGTCATCTTGTGCATCTGGCTTACATGAGTCCTGGGGAATTAAACCTGGTTCCTTTGGCTTTGCAGGCAAGCACCTTAACCTCTGAGCCATCTCTGTAGCCCTCAGATTTTTTATATGTATGAAGACGTTTATGCATTTTAAAATATACCAATAGGAACATTGTGTTATAACTAGAAAATACCTTAGTTGGTAATTTTTGCCTATTTTTAACATTTATAGAATCATCTGAAGAGCTGGATTTTGTGGCACACTCCAGCACTTGGAAGGTGAAAGCAGGAGAATCAGCTGTTCAGAGTCATGTTTGGCTATAAGTGAGTTAGCCTGGGACACCTGACACCATGCCTCAAGAAATCAAAAAGAGAGAGGGAGGAAGATAGGGAGACAGAGATATAGAGATAGATAGATAGATAGAATGATTGGGATGAATGAGAATATTGTCTGAATGTGATAAGCTATCAACCATACACATTCATTGTTACTTATTAAAGTCTTTAGTTTTTAAAAAATAATATTTATTTGTTTGAGAAAGAGGCAGCCAGAGAATGGGTGTTCCAAGGCCTCTAGCCACTGCAAACAAACTCTAGATGCATGCACCATCTTGTACATCCAACTTTACCTCTGTATTGGGGAATCAAACCTGGCTCCTTTGGCTTTTATAAGCCTCTTAACCACAAAGCCATCTCTCCAGCCCCATTGGTACTTGTTTATGCTTACAAGAACTTTTCTGTTTGTTATTATAGTTTGTAACAAAGCAATGATGCAGCATTATATCTTTCTCTCCATAATGCAACTTGCTCTAAATTATTATTACTTTTTAATATTTTACTTTCATTTATTAATTTGACAAAGAGAGAGAGAGAGAGAGAGAGAGAGAGAGAGAGAGAGAGAGAGAGAGAGCGAGCAAGCGCACGAGAGCGAGCATGATGCCAGGGCCTCCAGCTGCTGCAAACAAACTCCAGATGCATGTGTCACCTTGTGCATTTGGCTTATATGGGTGCTGGCGAATCAAACCTGGATCCTTTGGCTTTGTAAGGAAGTGCCTTAACCACTAAAAAATCTCTATGGTCTTAAATTATTTTCTTCCCTAACATTTTTACACCCTTTTTACACTCATCTTATTTTTTTTTCGTTATAACACATTCTTGAAGCAAATGTCAAGAAAATGGCTATAACAAAATTATATCTAAGGAAATCATATAAGTCATCAAAGTATATATTATTTTAAAATAAAACAAGTGTTTAGTCCAGTTTTAGGCATACGGAAAGTGGCATTAAAAATGTTCTGACTTTTTGTTCACATAATGTTTTTGAAAGAAATCCTGGTTGAGGATGTCTTGATTTTCTTTGAATGTCACTCATCTCCTGAAAGTTGCTTTATGAATTTGATTACTTGTCAGTCATTGAAGAGAGATTTATAGAGACCTAGAATAAAGTTTAGTCAGAATCAGAGCAATGAAAGCAAAAGGTAGTTGTTTTCAATAACTTCCTAAGCAGTCATTTGCAGGAGAAAAATATTGTACTTTATATATGTGATGTTCTTTAAAAATAATAAAATCTTTTCTGACCCTCACAGAAGCTGTATATAGTAAAGTTATATCTTATAAGTGAGGGAGACTGATGGAATTACTCAGAGTAAAAAAGTTTTAAGTGGAAGTGTTGGAATTAGAACTATATCTTCTACTTTCAAGTCTGCACTCTTAGAAAAAGTATCACTGATACTCTACTACATTGAAAAGAACTAGGTTAGGTAGTCATGTTCTCTGGGCCAATCTGAAACAGGTTGTCTCGAAAGTTACACTGTGTCTATAGTTTTTTGTAAGAGGTCAGGTCTACTTGTATGTGTGCTGGAGTTTAGTTAAGCCATGGATATTTCCATGCTTTTGGACTATTCTTCATTGACAAACTTCTAAACAGGATGCAGAATGTCATTCTGAGAGGCTTAGGATTCAAATCCCAAATCGTCTTTAGACTGGGCCCAAGCCTAAGGTGAGGATAGAACAAGTCCAGAGCATGGGATAGAAGAGACGTTGAGCATGCTCTGTGAGAGATCAAAATCACACTGAGACTTCTAACAAAGAATTTAAAAGTTGTAAATGCAGACATTCATTAGTTATCACAATGCACTCAATGAAAGGGAAGAGGTGTGTATTTCACCTGTACAGGAGGCCCACAGTGAGTAAGCAGAGGAACTAAAAATAGAATTTGATCTTGCTTGGTTCACCAAACCATGAATGCCTAAAAAGTGCATGTAATCACTGCTGTGATAAATGTTTGTGTATCTCTCAATGATCTGATAGGCATGTTTTTCTTGATTGGGTGATGTTTTTCTTATAATTGTTGGAAAGAAAAGAATGTGGATTTATCTGGATATTATGAATGTTCTTAGAAGAATAGATTTAAGGCAAATCCAGTGAGATTTAGATTCAAAGTGAAGGGCAGGAAAGGCTTAGCCAAGTTAAAATCCATAGGTGAAACTAAACACGTAACCTAAAACCACTGGAAAAATAAGTGCCATTGTTTCCTAGAACATTTGTAAAAGCAGATGAATGGCACTACAGTCCAAAGGTTAGGATTTTCAACAACTTGTAGCAGAAAATTTACACTCATTAAATGTCTTCACTAAAGGTTTGTGTGTTAGTGGATGACTGAAGTCTTTTGTTTCTTCTCTTTTCCTCATGGCAATAAAGTTGAAATTTAGAAAGCTTTCAAAATGAAATTTCTCATAGAAGTTATAACCACAGGTTTTAAGTTTTCATCACCTAAATATGGAACAGAACAATGGAAAACTTGGGGGGAGGAGAAAAGAGAGTTGAGGACATACGTAGTGTTTATCAAGAACCAGTGTAAATCAGGAAGGTGTGGTAAGGGGGATTTCCTGTGTTACTGAACTGCTGAAACAGTCATCCCCCCACTTTCTATCAATAAATTCCAAATGAAGGTGTTGTCTTTGCTGACACCTTATAGAAGTAGTTTGGCCCTTATTTGACACTTTATGTTTCCTTGAAGCTGCAATCAACAGTTTGCAGCTAAGGAAACCTCACTCATCCTTGGGGATAATGTATTCTTTGATTGTGGCAGGTACCTACCTGTACAATGGAGGCCAGATTATCACTTCTGAGTCTGTTCTTATCTACTCTATGGAAATTCTTTTTTAGATATTTGGGTATGATGCTTACCATCATCTATTCAGTACTTAAATGCTCCAACTAGTGAGCCAAGAGCTGTCCAGGTTATCAGACTTGGTTTTCACAACCCCATGGAACATTTACTGTTAATTGCCTCATTTGATAGAGGCTTAAAGAGGTTAATTAGTGGAATTAGCTAGGGGAGCTTTAAAAAAATTATTGGGTCTTAGGCCAGTTAAATCAATTTCTGGATGGAATTTCAGCATCACAATTTAAAATAATCTACCCAGGTGGTTCTAAAGCGCACACCAGGATAAGAATTTCTGGGTGAAGTGATTTGTCTAAGGAGTCCCAGGTGGTCTATAGCAGCAAGCAAATCTAGATCTCAGTTATACTTAAATGCTGCAGGGTCTAAACTTTTAATGTGTATATTCATTATCTGAAGATCTAGTTAAAAATAAGATGCCACGTTTTTATTTTATATTCTTTATTAATGTTCATTGAGAGGGAGACAGGGAGGGAAGGAGAAAGAGGGAGAGAGAGAATGCCAGGGTCTCTTGCCACTACAGACAAACTCCAGATGCATGTGCCACTTGTATATCTGGTTTTACATGGGTACTGGGGATTCGAACCTGTGCTGTCAAGCTTGCAAGCAAACACTTTAACTGCTAAGCCATTTCCCCAGCCCAACAAATTCAATTTTAATAAAATACCTGAATTTGTGTGACCATACATTTATGCTATAATACTCAAACTATCACAGGGCTGTTATTAGTAGGCTTTTTTCTCAGGCTAAATCATCTGATGAAGATTATTTCCCTGTTTTTGAAAGTCCTTGGAATGCCAAGACTGGGAAACTACAAAGACTTCATTTGTTGAGGTGTTTTCATCTTTCAGATAGAGATGTGTTTGTATTTATTAAATTAGTTGGTTGTCAAAACTCCTTCCTTCTTTTCTTAAAAGGGGTTGAAATAGGAGCTCAGATAGATGAGAAATTTCAAGAAATGCAGGCATCTTCATTCAGTTGGGTACCTATTGTGTACCAGAACTTCAGTATGCTCCTTTTCTAGGGTATGAAAATAAGTAAGATATTATCCTTCCCTTCTGGAATTTGTGCGTTAGTGGGAAAAATTATATAAAATAGAACACATAATACAAATGCAAGTAGACAAATCACTTAGGAAGAAGCAGTAAACTGTGCCTGAAATATTTAACTTCATAGGTACCACCAGACATACTTGCTAGTGTTTCTGATTGTTGAAATCTTGACAGTTTATATCTCTAGACAATTGGTGTGCTATTTAAACATTTCCTTTGTATTTCATAATGGCTTTATAATTTTGAAGTTAAAGTTCCAGGTATTTCTCATCAATTACATGTATAATATTTTTAGACTTAATATATATTTTTTAAAATACACATAATGTCATCAGCTTACATTTATTGAACATTTCTAAGTTGCTTGACATTATGCTAAGAACTTTACCAGCAGTGGCTTATTTAATCTTAAAAAACTTTATTGTGATATCATTCATATTCTGTACAACTCACATACTTAAAATTTTTTTGGTATTTTAATTTATTTATTTGAGAGCGACAGAAAGAGGAAGAGAGAGAGAGAGAGAGAGAGAGAGAGAGAGAGAGAGAGAGAGAGAGAGAAGATGGGCACGCCAGGCCCTCCAGCCAGTGCAAATGAACTCCAGACATGTGCCCCCCCCTTGTGCATCTGGCTAACATGGGTTCTGGGGAATCGAGCCTCGAAATGGGGCCCTTAGGTTTCACAGGCAAGTGCTTAACCGCTAAGCCATTTCTCCAGCCCTCACTTACCTTTTAAAGTTTGAAATTCATTGACTTTTAGTATAGTTATAGAGTCTAGTATATTCATAGGGTAATGAATGTGCAGCCATTCATTATAGCTTTAGAACATTTTCATCATTCCAGAGGAAGCCGTCTTTCAGTCTTTAGCCTTTTCCTCATGAAATATTTAAAGGGACAAAAGGTAGATAGAGTTTGCAACCCCTTCTTTACCTACCTTTCGTCTCTCTAGATATTTCATAGGAACAGAATCATACACTATATAGGGGTCCTTTGTTCAACTTTTTAAGCTTAGCATAATGTTTTCAGGTTCATCTTAGAGTAGTATGTATCAGGACTTCATTTCTCTCCATTGCTAAATTGTATTCCACCTACAGATGTACCATAATTTGTTTATCCATTTACAGCTTAATGGACATTTGGATTTCTTTTTGACTGTCATGAATAATACTGTTTATAAACATTTGTATGTAAGCTTTTTTTTTTTTTTTTTTTTTTTTTGCAGACATGGTTTTCTTCTTTTTGGTTATATTGTAAGAAGTAGACTTAATATTGTATCACATGGTAATTCTATGTTTAACCATTTTGAAAATGTGAAAAAGTTCCCAGTGGTTCATTTTACATTTGAACCAGAAGAGTTTGAATGTTCCAATTGTTCACATTTTTGTCAACATTTGATGTTCTTCCTTTTTGACTTTAGCCATTAATATTTCATGTGAAATCGTATCATTGTGGTGTGATATATGTTTTCCTGAATGGGTAATCATGTTCAGCATATCTTTTCCTGTCCTTTTGGGTTATTTGTCTACCTTCTTTTGGAAATGTCTATTCAGATCCTGTGCTTGTTGTTATGTTGGTAGATTTTCTTTCTTTCTATGAGAGAGAGAGAGGGGGGGGGGAATATGAATGGACATGCGAGGGTCTCCTGCCACTGCAAACAAACTCCAGACACATGTGCCATTTAGTGTATTTGGCTTTATGTAGGCTCTGGGGAATTGAATGCAGGTCAACAGGGTTTGCAAGCCAGTGCCTTTAATTGCTGAGCCATCTCTCCATCCTCCAGTTGGTTTTTTTTTTGGGGGGGGTTTAAAGTGTTAAATATATATATTCTAGGTATATAAGTACCTTTTAAAATACATGACTTGCATAATTCTCCAATTCTGTGGGCTGTTTTCATCTCCTTTGAAGCATAGATATATGTATGCATATTTGAGACATGATTTTGCTATGTAGCTGAGGCTGGCTTATAACTTGCTATTTCACCCAGGCAGCCCTCAAATGTATGCTGATACCTTGGTCTCCCAAGTGCTGGGAGGAATTTTTAATTATTTCTTTTTTTAAGATTATATTGTTTGTAAACAGGAATAATTCAACTTTTCCCCTTCTATTTTGGGTTGACTGCAGTTATTTTTTTCTTTTGCCTAATTTCTCTGTCCAGGACTTCTAGAGTTGTATTGAAAGGTAATGGTGCAAGTAGGAATCCTTAATGTTTTTCATGTTTCAAACAGAAGATTTTCAACTATCCATAATTGAGTGTAATGTTAGCAGTGGGTTTGTCATGCATAGCCTTCCTTATGTGGTGGTACACTCTTTCTATGCCTTGTATGTTGAGAATTTCTATGATGAAATGATATTGAATTTTGTCAAATACTTTTCTGTATCTATTAAGATAATCATATATCTTTTGTCCTTCATTCTGTTAATCTGTATAGATTCTTATGGTCTGAACCATCCCTGTATCCCTGAGATGAATCTCACTTGATCATGGTACAGTTTTCTTTCCATATGCTTTTGAATTCAGTATGTTAGTATTTTGCTGTGGATGTTTGCATTTATATTTGTGGGGAATATTGACTTATTATTTTCTTTTTTTGTGGCATTCTTAAATGGCTTTGGTTTGGTATCAGGGTAAAATAAATTTGGAAGTATTCTATTCTATTTATTTATTTTTAAAATTTATTTATTTGCAAGCAGAGAAAATGAAGATGAGAGAGAAAGTGGGGGGGGGGAATGGGCAAGCTAGGGCCTTTTTCCAGTGCAAATAAACTCCAGATGCATGCAACACTTTGTGCCTCTGGCTTTATGTAGGTACTGGAGAATTGAACCCAGGCTTTGAAAGAAGATGCCTTTAACCACTAGGCTATCTCTCTAACCCTCTCCTGTTTTATTTATTATTTTTTAATAAAGTTTTTTATTTTATTTATTTATTTGAGAGTGACAGACAGAGAGAGAAAGGGGCAGAGAGAGAGAGAGAGAATGGGCATGCCAGGGTTTCCAGCCACTGCAAACGAACTCCAGATGCATGTACCCCCTTGTGCATCTGGCTAACATGGGTCCTGGGGAATTGAGCCTCGAACTGGGGTCCTTAGGCTTCACAGGCAAGCGCTTAACCACTAAGCCATCTCTTCAACCCCTGTTTATTTTTTTGAGAGTGTTTGAGAAGGATGGGTATTGGAACATTTAAAAAAATGTTTGGTAGATTTCAGCAGTGAGGTCAGCAGGTCCTAGAGTTGTCTTTGATGAGAATTTTTTAAGATTATTATTATTATTATTGTTTTTTTGAGGTAGGGTCTCACTCTAGCCCAGGATGACTGGAATTTACTATGTAGTCTCAGGGTGGCCTCAAACTCATGGTGATTCTCCTACCTCTGCCTCCAGAGTGCTGGGATTAAAGGTGTGCACCACCATGCCCGACTAGTTTATTATTTAAAAAACATACTGTTATTACATATGGACATGCTTAGTATGTAAACAACACACCTTGCTGCCATTCTTTCCCTCATCCTTGCCCCTTTTCCGAAGGAGTCCTCCTCACTGGGGATGCAGGCCAACCCCATAGGGATTGTGGGTCATGCATTGTGGGGCAGCAATCAGTTATGGGGGAGAGGCAATGTCTGTGCATAATGTCCCAACTTGTGGCTCTAACAATATTTCTCCCCTTCTTCCACAAAATTCCTTGAGCCATGTTGGATGCATTTTATATTTATTTCAGTGATTGGCTCTTAGGAGCCTCTGGATCTTTGCTTTGGTGGGTGTTGAGTATCCTCAGTGTCTGTCTTCTCCTTTGTGCTGACAGCAGGTTCACTGAAAAAGCAGCACTCTTGCTCATTTTTCTGATTCCTCTGTGGTTTCAGCTGGGGCCAGGGTGAAGTGTGCTATGTCGTTTATCTCCTCAAGTCCCACTCTCATCTGAAATAGAGAAGGAGATTTTCCAATGGAGAGCAAAAGCAGCACCAGTTAAATGGGATAACCATAATGGGTGAAGACCTTCTTATAGCCCAAGATTAGTGGGAGCTTGACATTGGAAAGCAAAATCATTATATGGATATGATTCTGACTTGTTTCCTAGTTCCAGATTTCCTTTCCACTGAGTGGATCAGTTAGCCAATCTGTGAGCAGTTGGTTACCCACCATGGCTTTGTGCCACTACTGCACTTGTGTGATCATCAAGTCAGGATGTTGGCTTCTGAGTAGCTTAGGCTTTGAGTTGCTTAGACAGTTGTTGGCCACTTTCCCCCACTAACTCACGTAGCACCTTCCAGCACTAGAAGGGCTAACTGTCTGGGGACTGACTGACTTTCTTCCAGATTCCAGCCAGGTCTCTCATGGTCTGTGCTGACAGTGTATGGTGTCTTCAGCAGTAGGTTCTTTCCATTAACCTCTGGTGGGTAATCAAGTGCTCTGACAGAAGTCTGTCTTGTTTGTTTTGGTAGACCTTGTAGGTCTCTCTGATGAACAGCTCATTGTGGATGTTAACAGTGTCCTAATACAAGGAATTACAGGCTTGCACCAAGGGAAAAGAAAAAAGAGAAAGACAGAGAAGAAAGAGAAATAGGAGAAATTTAAGGTGAGGCTTCATCTTACCCTCTTCAGGACCCTTCAATTCAGGTGCTCCCCTCTAAGGCCCTGTTGAGGGTTCAACCTTTTAGCCTAACTTCCAGGATATAGGTTTCTGTGGTACCAATTCAGTTTGGGCTCAGCTTGTGTCCCACCCCCACTATTCCCCTCCCCCCAAGCCCTACTCTCCCTATTGTCCAAGCCTTGAGATGACATTCATGTGTATCAGCAACTCAGGCTGATTAAGGTTAGGAACTGCAGTGAGTGAAGCCATGCGAAGGTTATCTTTCTGTGATTATGTGAGTTTGCTTAGTATGATCTGTTCCAAGTTCAACCATTTTTTCTACAGATTTCATTGTGTCATTTTTTTTCTTATTGCTGAGTAGAATTCCACCATGTAGATATACCACATCCTGGTTATCCATTCATCCAATAAAGGGCACCTGGGTTGAATTCAGTTTTTAGCTAATATGAATTGAGCAGCTATGAACATGGTTGAGCAAATATCTCTGATATGAGGTGTGCAGCTTTTAGGGTAAATGCCCAGTAAGGGAATAACAGGGTCTATTGGTAACTCTGTATTCATCTTTTTCAGGAGTCTCCCATATTGATTCCCATAGTGGTTGAACCAGCTTACGTTCTCACTAACAGTGAATATGTGTTCCTATTTCTTCACATCCTTGCTAATATTTGTTTTCATTAGACTTTTTAATGCTTGCTATCTTTTAGTAGGGTAAGATAGAATCTCATTGTTGTTTTAATTTGCATTTCCCTAATGGCTAGGGATGTTGAACATTTTCTTAAGTATGTGTTAGTCATTTGTAATTCTTCCTCTGAGAACTCCCCATTTAATTCTCTGCCCCACTTTTGGAGTAGGTTGTTTGATGTTTTTATTGTTTAATTTTTTGAGCTTTTTTTTTTTTTTTGTAGATTTTAGATATTAGGCTTCTGTCAGTGGTAAAACTGGTGAAGATTTTTCTTCCATTCAGGGGGTAATGTGTTGGCTCTGCTTATGGTATGTTTGTCTGTGCAAAACTTTTTAAAAATTAAAAAAAATTTATTAACAACTTCCATGATTATAAAAAATACCCCATGGTGATACCCTTCCTCACCCTGCTTACCCCTTTGAAACTCCACTGTCCATCATACCCCCTCCCCATCTCAATCAGTCTCTCTTTTACTTTTGATGTCTTGATCTTTTCCTCCTCCTCTTATGATGGTCTTATGCAGGTAGTATCAGGCACTGTGAGGCCATGGATATCCAGGCCATTTTATGTCTGGAGGGAGCATGTTGTATGGAGTCCTGCCCTTCCTTTGGCTCTTACATTCTTACACCACTTCTTCCACATTAGACCCTGAGCCTTGGAAGGTGTGATACAGATATTGCAGTACTGAGCACTGCGGTCATTTCTTTCCATCACCATGATACCTTCTGAGTCATCCCAAGGTCACTGCCATCTGAAAAGAGAAATTCTCAACCAAAAGTGAGAGTAGCATTAATATAAGGGTGTGAACATTAATAGAAGTGCTTACTGGGCAGTTTGATAAGCATAGTATATACATTTGGCCAGACAACAGCAGATGTTACACCCCTAGGGCTTATGACTACCCCTGTTTTAAGTTTTCAGTATCAGGGATGTATTCCCTTCCCATGGAGTGGGCCTTCAGTCCAATTAGAGGGCAGTTGGTTTCCACCATGACAGACGTGCCACTATTTGTGCAAAAGATTTTTAGCTTCATGAGATTCCATTTGTTGAGCTGGTTTTAGTCAACTGCAACATGTATATTTTCTCTGTATTTTCCTCTCTTTCACTGTAGATTTGAATCAGACATCCAAAAAAAAAAAAAAAAAACCATACCACAGATTCTGTGCTTTTCTGCATTGAAATTTCCTTTGCTAAACATGTTAGTCCACTACTATTAAATTCAACTTTGCTCAGGTTCTTAGGACATAGGTAGAATGAAGTTCAGTTCTTGTCAAAATAATATATGAACTGCATCCAGTCCAGTTACTATTTGAGTTCTTGTTCCTCTTGGAAACCTCATAGGCTGAGCCTCCTCAATCTGTATATCTCTTGGCTTTCTGGTCTTCTAAATTTCTTCTCATATGGCCCATTAAGCTTTGCTTTCATCATTGTAAGGCTGTTCTAGTCCACAGTTCAAAGCCTCCCACATTCCCCCTGAAAACCAGTTCCAAAACACTTAGAACCACAAGGTCAGGTTTATTGCTGCATTGGTCCCACTTCTAGATGCCCATGTAAAAATGGTGGGCATGATAGTACATGCTTGTAATCTTAGCACTGGGGAGGTGAAGAAAGGAGCATCTCTGAGGTTTGCTGACCAGCTAATTTTGCCTAATTGGGGATCCTCTGTCCAATGAGAGACTCTGTCTCACAGAAAAAGAAAAAAGACAGAAAAGGTGGATGAAATTCTTGAGTACTGACACTTGTGGTTGTTCTTTGGCTTCCACACAAATACAAACACACACACCCTCATCTGCACATATGTGTACCTGCATGCATATAAAGGTATACATATATATCTATATATCTATGTCTATGTCTATGTCTATGTCTATGTCTATGTCTATGTCTATGTCTATGTCTATGTCTATGTCTATGTCTATCTATCTATCTATCTATCTATCTATCTATCTATCTATCTATCTATCCACATATATACACACACACATCTTTTAAAAGGCAGTCAGGATTTCTACTCCATTCCCTTTTTTGGAAGTTAAAATGTATATTCTTTGAAATTATGCATCTTCTAAGAAGTAATAGTAGCTGGGGCTGGAGAAATGGCTCAGTGGTTAAAAGACATTTGCTTGAAAAGCCTGATGGCCTGGGTTTGAACCTCTAGTACCCAAAGCTAGATGCACAGAGTGGTATATATACATCTGGAGTTCATTTGTGGTGGCCAGAAGCCCTGGTATGCCATTTCCTCTCTATCTCTCTTTTTTCTTTTCTGTTTCTCTTACATAAATAAATAAATATTTAAAAAGAGATCATTCTAGCTATTGCAATTTTAAAATTTTTTATAGAGTTAATGATATGTATGTTTTATTATTTATTTATTTATTAGACAGCTGGAGTGAGATGAGAGAGAGAAAGAGAGAGAGAGAGAGAGAGAGAGAGAGAATAGACACACCAGGGCATCTAGTCCCTGCAAATGAACTTCAGCCACCATGTGCATCTGGCTTATTTGGATGTTGGAGACTCAAACCTGGGTTGCTAGGCTTCACAGATAAATGCCTTAACTGCTTAGCAATCTCTCCAGCCTGCTATTGTAATTTTAACAGTTTTGTTTTAAAAACTTTCTATTAAAAATGTATCAGAGTATTTTGAATTTGATTTTATACTTATTTTTTTTTTCTTAGTGAAATATTTAATACTCTGCACACTCATTATCATACAACATAGGAATTAGATATAAACTTACAAGCAACTTGCATGGAAGTCAATACTCAATATAATCATTTTGCATGATATAGCTTGAGCCCATGCCATTTCTGACAGCCCCTTTACAAATGACATGATAAAAGTCCACCCAGAGTGCAGGTCATTGAAGTAAAATAAAGATGAAGCAGAATGAATAAGGGAAATATTTTACATTATATTAATTAATATGTGTGAATGAAATCACTTAAATGAGAAGTTCCTACTTGTATTTGTTTAGGCTTTAAAATAATTTTTAAAACACTAGTCATTCTAGTCATTTGCTAGACTATACATAAATCTCATTTGCTACTTACTTATGAGGATGTGTGGTTGCTTTCTTTCTCTCTGTCTCCTATAAAATAATTCCATAGATGATGAATTCTCCTTTTATTCATTATCCATTGGTGTCACTTATCAAGGAATCAGCATAATATTTTCCAAATTCCGGAAGTGCTTGTATTTCTTTTTTTTTAATTCTTTTGTTCATTTTTATTTATTTATTTGAGAGCGACAGACAGAGAGAGAAAGAGGCAGATAGATGATAGATAGATAGATAGATAGATAGATAGATAGATAGATAGGGAGATAGAGAGATAGAGAGAGAGAGAATGGGCTCACCAGGGCCTCCAGCCACTGCAAACGAACTCCAGACGATTTTTATCAGTGAGTTTTATACTTTACAGTTTCTATGTTAGTAATTAGTATCCTTTATTTTCATTTTGAATGATTCCTTTTAGCGTTTGTTATAGACAGGTATTATGGTGATTTCTCCTGTATTCTCTTTCCTTTTCTATGACAAAATATCTCAGAGGAATCAACTTAAAGGAGGAAAGATTTTTTTTTTTTTTTTTTGCTTCATATTTTCTGTTGTTTCAGTTCATGGTTGCTTGGCACCATTGCTTTGGGCCCATGGAAAAAACAGAAAACCATACATGGCAGAAGCACATGGCAGGTAAAGGCTGCTCATTTAATAGTGGCCAGGAAATAGAGAGGAAAAGGGAGGGAAAAAGAAAAAGAATGCTAGAGTTCATTTACACCCCTTAAGAGTATGAGCTCAACGACCTACATCTTGACCTACTTCTTCCTATGAGGCTCAACCTCCTAAAGTTTCCACCATTTCCCAATGGTGCTACCAACTGGAGCTTTCCAGACACTGACCTGATACTTGTATTGGCCTTGAACCTGAAACAACAAGTGCTAACAAAGTATTAGGAAGGACCTGGTTTCTGGATACATGAGGACAGGCCTAGAGCCTGACCATATAGGTTCTGGCTTGGCCTGGATCTTGGATCTTCAAAGGTGACCCTGGGGCTGTGTATGTGTTTTCCTAGTCCTGGGGCTGTTGGAGTGGCCTGAACCTTAGATTTGCTAGGATATGTCTGGACTCTGGAGTCTTAGGGCTATTGGGACTTCTTTGGCTTGCTGCTGTGTGTGAAGCCTGATTTCTGGGGTGCCAGTCTGTGCCTGCAAAGAGTGAAGTCTGGTTACGCCGAGGTCAGCATGAAGGCAGATGTAGGTGCTGGAACTTTTAAATTCAGTGTTGTGTCTTTATGTGGGTCTGATGTCATTTTTTGTATAGGTTATACTAAACAATCAAACAGAGAATGCGTTATTAAAATTTTCACATAATAACAAAACTACCTAAGTAAATTCATGCTTTTTAATTTGATTCTTCTGTTCCCCAAATCTGCCTTTTCCTCCTCAACTGTCTACTCTGATACATGGAAAAGGAAAAAGGTGTTTTTGCCTTTTGGGAAAATGTCAAATCTTCCATTTAAACTTGCTGTTTTGCTTTCTTGGCCTGTTTATATAACTATAAGAAGCCAGAAGCCAGTGAAAATACAAATCATGAAACTATCCAAGAGACATGCAGAAGCAGCCTCCTGGAAGGATAAACAAGCTCGGCTGCAGACAGCTCTGTGGTCTGATACTCATTACTGAAAAACTCCGTTGAATGGACAGTTTGTCCCGATGAGTTAATTCACTTTAAGAGTTCTCTGTCCTCTTAGAAATACACCATTCCAGATTGGACAAAAGCATGTTTACTTTGAACATTCATAAGAAATTTTGGGTCAGCCACCTCACAGCTTGGTTTGCTTGGTGCCAGCTGCATGTGGCAGAAAAGTTAATTGGATGTCTCTTGTGGTGTTGAAGAGGGGAAAAGTCATGCAGGGAAACAGAACTCTTGTGGAGAACAGTGTGTGGAATTTCAACTTTTCCTCAGGACTGCAAAGTCATGAGCACACAAACTAGTCCATATGGGTTCATGAGGAATGTAGGAGCTTTTTCCAAGTATAGCTTTTCATCACTGAAAGTGGATTTCCATTTCAATATTCTAAAAATATTTAAACAAATTATTTCATTTGTCCAAAAGCTATTTTTCTATTCCAGATCTACCCTGCCTTCCAACTCCCATTTGAGTCCTGCCTTTACTTCCAAATGCTCTCTGATTGCAATGGCTTGTTAAGTTTCTTCTTGTCTAAAGTTCTAAAGCAATAGAAGATATTAACCATGTTCTTTTCCAATATATTATATTATTTGATGCCTTTTCAAGCATTTTTAGATCTCTCAATTAGATTTAGGCAAGAAATTGCCTGTTAGTTAATAGAGCAAGTGACAGTCTTGCAAATAATTTAAAACATTTCTGTTCTTTATCTCCATCTCTTTTATTGGCCAGCATTATTTGGGTAAAATTCACCAATCATTGAGTGTGTAATTAGGTAAGTTTTGACAATGATAATTTTGTTAGTGTTCTACTGTAATCATGGTACATAATGGAGAAATATTTCTGTTTCTCAGAATATCTCTTCTTAGCGTGTCTGGTCGTATGTGGGTTCTGGGGAATTAAACTTGCAACAGCAGGCTTTACAAGCCAAGTACCTTTAACTGCTGAACCATCTCTCCAGCTCAGAAAAAAATTCTTATTGCCCTTTTATAGGCAACCCTTTGCCTTACTCCTAAGACCCACTAATTTTCCTTTCTGTCTCTGTAGTTTGGCTTTTATTCCCACTTAATATAATGCTTTAAAGATTCTATATCATTGTTGCATTTATTTAGAAGTTTGTTCATTTGTATTAATTATTATTTCATGTAGTGGATATATTACAATTTTGATCATTTACCACTTGGTGGAATTTTGTGTTCCTTCAGTTTGGGGCAATTGTTAAGAAAATTTCTGTGAACATTCATATCTTTTCAGATACATATGTTTTATTTTTTTTGAGGGGGATATTTAGTAGTAGAATTCTTGGACTCTGTGGTAAGTAAGCTTAGCTTTGCTAAGGTTTTCACAAAGTTCTTGGACTACCTCAGCAATGTATGAGTGTCTCAGTTGCTTTATATTGCTATTAAGAATTTATTTGAAGTTAGTCCTTTTAAATTTTGCTATTATACTATTATGCTTTATTTATTACTCTACTACTGTGTTTTATTTGTGTGTGTGTATCTATGCATGTTTGTATGTGTGTGGGAATGTATGCTTATGTGTGCATGTGTTTCTGTAGGTCAGACATCAATGTTGGGTATCTTTCCATTATTGTTATCCACCTTATTCTGAAACATGGTCTCTTGCTGAACCTAGAGCTCACTTACTTGGCTAGACTAGCTAGCAATTGAGACTCAAGGATACTCCTGTCTCTGAATCTCTAGTGTTTGGATTATAAATATGTACTAGTACACTCAGCATGCCCATTCTCTCTCCCCTCTCCCCTAAAAAAAGAAGGAAAAAATATACAGTCCTCATATGAAAGAAAATGTGATATTTGTCTGAGTCTATCTTACTTTACCTACTATAATGGTCTCCAGTTCTATCTGCTTCCTTGCAAATGATATAATTTAATTCTCCTTATGGCTGAATAAAAATCCATTGTCTACATATACCATAGTTTCATTTTAACATTTTTTTATTGACAACTTTGACACATGAACATGCTGTACTTTGGTTATATTGCCATCCCATTACTCCAGAAGCTTACATGACCCTTTACAGCAGTTTAGCAGCTAATCAGCACCGAGGTGGCTTCCAGTTCACTTTCAGCTCAATTTCTTAGTGTCCTATCACTGCAGCATGTTACATCATATTTTCTTTATTCATTCATCCGCTGATAGACATCTGGTCTGATTTCACAGCTTGTCAATAAACATGCATATACAGGTATTTATATTGTTTTCTGACTTTATTTAAGTATAGATACAAAAGTGGTAAAGCAGGATAATATGGTAGTTTTATTTTTCATTATTTTATTTTTTGCATGTATTTGTGTATGCATGTTGATATGCATGTTCCTGAATGCATATGTAAAGGTTAACATGAATGTGTATATGTGTGTGGAGGCCATAGGTCTATGTTGAGTGTTTTCCTCAATTACTCTCCACCTTATTTATTTATTTTTTTTGTATTTTTTTAATGAGCAAGCGAGCAAGCAAGCGAGAGAGAGAGAAGAGAGAATTGGCGTGCCAGGGCCTCCAGCCACTGCAATCAAACTCCAGATGTATGCGCCATCTTATGTGCATGTGCAACCTTGCATGCTTTCGTCACCTTATATGTCTGGCTTGTGTGGAATCTGGAGAGTTGAACATGGGTCCTTAGGCTTTGCAGGCAAGTGCTTTAACTGCTAAGCCATCTCTCCAACTCTCCATCTTGTTTTTTGAGACAGATTCTCTCATTGAATCTGGAACCTACTGATTTGGCCCAGTGCTGGGATTATATGCATGTCCTAGCTTGCCAAATCATGTCCTTATCCAGCTTTTGTATCATGGTAACACAGGAGTCATAGAACAAATGTGGTAGTAGTATTCCTCCATTTTTATTTTATGGAATATTTTGAGAAGATTGATGTTAGGTCTTTTTTCTAAGTCTAGCAAAACTCAGCAGTGAACCCATGTTGTCTTTGGATTTTTCTTGTCAGAAGATCTAATTCCTATTTTAATCTCATTGTTTATACTATAATCTTTTTACAGTGCTTATATCTCTTGATTTAATTGTGGAAAATTTAAATTTTATGTATAGAAAGTTACCCATTTTCTCTAGATTTTCCAATTGTTTTAGAGTATAGGTTTTCATTGTGTTTTCTAATGACTATTTGGATTTTATTCACATTTGTTTTAATGTCCCTTGTGCTTTTCATCTCTAATTAAAAATTGTTTTTTCTCTCTGTCTTTGTCAGTTTGTGTAAGTCTTTGCCAATATTGTTTTTCTTTTCAAAGAACAAACCTTTTTTTCTCTTGTAGCTTTTAATATTGTTTCTTTGTTCTGTAATTTTACCTTTTTATAATGTGTAAAGATTCTTTGCTGGTCATTTTATTTGGGTTCTAAATGCCTTTTGTGCTTTGATATTGTAATGGGGCTATGGGAGTTCAGGAGAAGTTCTTGAACCCCAATCCCTGAGTTCATGTTTGTTTTTACCCAAAGAATAAACCAGACTGAGAAGGAAAATTATTAAATTATTAGATTTATTTAGGGAAAGGAAAAAAATAGTGAGATCTCCTGCCTGTGGAGGGCAGGATAGGGTAGAGAGCCCATGAGGGAGTAGGGGTTGGGGAGGCTTCCCACAATCTGGAAGTTCAGGAGAGATGAACATCCAGCAAAAAGAGAGACCTGCTCTCTTTGTAAGCATCTACACATAACCTTACTGTGGTGGGCCTTATCTTCAGGCTCAGGTGAAACAGAGTGAGGGTTGATTGGCTTGGGTGAGGTACTGCCTAAAAAGAGGCCAGCCACGAAGCCAAGTTTTGGGGCTAAGCTTAACCAACTACAATGCCAGGATCCAATTTAAATTCAGTCTGAAAAAATCTACTCCCTTTCAAGATGTCTCCTGGCCACAGACCTCTAGGCCACAGGAA
Source organism: Jaculus jaculus (assembly GCF_020740685.1). NCBI lineage: Eukaryota > Metazoa > Chordata > Mammalia > Rodentia > Dipodidae > Jaculus > Jaculus jaculus. Next base: position 36,699,538 of record NC_059102.1, read on the forward strand.
TAACAAGATGGAGTCCATCTCATATGCTTACCCAGCATGCAGGAAGAGTCACTATGTCATCAAATTCCTACCTGTATCTGAGGTTTGTGAGAATTCTGGACTTGTCCTTTCTGTAGGATTTCTGATCTGTTTTCACCAGGCTCCTTGGCTTATCTTTTGGATAAGACACCTGTGTGCCCTTCACCTGCCAGTAAGCTTCAGCTAGATGTGTGTGTTGCCCACTTCTTTGTGTTGTGTTACATTTCTGTTTCTTCTTTTTACTTATGCTCTTCTGCTATCCTATCACTCTCTTTGTGATTTTTGGGGCTCTTCCAATATATCTTTCTTTGGAATCAAGCCTATTCTTTGTTATCCTGACTCTCTTTCATTGTGACACTCACTGTGTCACATGGAGGCAGCTTCTAATTTTCCATATTGCCTGAAAGCCTTTCTTGTTTCTCTATGTTTTATATTGCACATATATTGAGAAGAATGTCATTTTACCTTTTTTTCTACTACTGAAAACAAAGCCTGTATTAAAATATCGTGATTGGAAACATCAACTACACCCCCATGGAGATTAGAAAAGAAGAAGGTAGGATGCTAATAGGCTGAACTAGGAGTATAAAAATTATTAAAGTTAAAATGTTAGTAATTATAAAAAGAAGATGCATAGAAAGGGAAAACACAGGGAGTAATTTAGGAATGAGGAAAATACATGGTATCAAAGCATAAGAGCTAATGGCGAAGGAGAAAATAACACAATTATGGAGAAAATCATAAGTTCTATGACAGTTTAGATGTATTAGAATTAATTAGGTCTAAACAAATGGGATTAAGTTTTGTGGTAAAAATGAATATAAAAATGTTCCCCAAATGATGCACGTATTTTGTATTAAGGTAAAGGGAAAATTAAGGGGAGTAATGTGTTCATTTCTGTTACCAAATATGTATTGTCTAATAATAATGAGTATTCTGAGACTGGATCAATTTCAAAGTGTCATTTGTAAAATATGGAAATAATTATTCCAATTTTCATATCATTTTGTGGATGTCAGATTTATATTTTCGTTTACATGTACATTCTTCTTAGTGTTATTAAACAAATCTCAGATCTAAGTTGTCAAAATTTTTTTTGCCAAGAGAAAATTTACTAAAGCTCTTCATTATCATTTAACTCTTAAATAGAACTTTACATCACCATGACAAATATCTGAGAATAACAATATAAAAGGGAAAAGATTGTGCTTTCAGAGATTTTTATCCCATAATAAACTGGCTCTAAATTTTGGGGCCTGAGGTAAGGCAGATTATCATGATAATGTGAGCATGTTAGTTACCTTGGTATTCAGGAAGCACAGAGATTGAAGAAGGAACAGGGAATGAAATTCATCTTTCTGAGGGATGCTCTAGTGACATACTTCCATTCACAAGGCCTACATCTCTACAAGTGTCCCTGTATAAGCAGAGAGTCCTAAACTATCTTCTTGATGAAAAGTCTTAAAAATCGTCAAAACCTGATTTCAAACTAAGTATGGAGCAGTAGTAATAAAAACAGCATAATACTGGTACAAAAGTAAATATGTAGACCAAAGAGTAGGATAGAAGATACAGAAACTAGCCCATACAGTTTCATTCTTCTAATTGTTAACAAAACACCAAAATATACATTAGGAAAAATGGTATTTTCAACAAGTGGTGCTGGAATAACTGGGTATAGACATGTACAATACTAAAACTTGATCCTTATATTTTACTTATACAGAAGTGAATTTAAAAAGTACCAACAGATCTTACTGTAAGATCTGACACTAAAACCACTAGAGAAAAATATAGAGGAAACAGTTCAAACTAGCCTCATAGACGATAAAAGTCCAGCAGCTCAGAAAATAATATCAAGAATTGATAAATGGCATTGCATGAAATTAAAATACTTCTGCACATCAAAAGAAACAGTTGTCAGAGTGAAGAAACAACTTCACTTTTTGTGAGAAAAATTTTTGTCAGTTGTTTAGCCCACAAGAGTTTAAAATATATTATTATATATGTAAAGAACTGGATCAAAAAATATGCCAGAGCTGGGCATGGTGGCACACGCCTTTAATCCCAGCACTTGGGAGGCAGAGGTAGGAGGATTGCCATGAGTTCAAGACCACCCTGAGATGACAGAGTTAATTCCAGGTCAGCCTGGACCAGAGTGAGACCCTACCTCAAAAAAAAAAAAAATACACCAGTGTTGGAGAGGTGGTTCAGTAGTTAAGGTACTTGACTGCAAAGCCAAATGACCCAAGTTTGATTCCCCAGGACCCATGTAAGGCAGATGCGCAAGGAGCACATGCATCTGGAGTTTGTTTGCAGTGGTTAGAGGCCCGGACCTATTCTCTCTCTGTCTCTCTTCTCTATCTCCTCTATCTCTCTGCTTTCAAATAAATAAATTAATTAAAAAATAACCAAATGTTTGGATTGGATTTTCCAATACATAGTCAAATGGAATGAAACTTATAGTTTTAAAAATTAATTTTTAAATTTTTATTTATTAATTGAAAGTAAAGAGAGAGAGAGAGAGAGAAAATGAATGAATGAATGAATAGGCATGTCAGGGCCTGTGTCCACTGCATAGCTATCCACTGCAAAGCAACTCCAGATGCACGTGTCATTTTGTGCATCTGGTTTTACATGGGTACTAGGGAATCAAACCTAGGCTGTTAGGCTTTGCAAGCAAGTGCCTCAACTGCTGAACCATCATTGCTTTTTATTCTTATTTGCACACAATTGTGTGTGTGTGTGTGTGTGTGTGTGTGTGTACATGTGCACATCTCTTCCTGCTGCAAATAAACTCTAGCTTCATGTGACACTTTGCACTTGGAATTATGTGGGTGCTCAGGAACTGAATCCAGGCTGGCAGGTTTTTCAATGAATAACCTTTCTCTCCAGCCCCTAAATGGATAACAAGTACATGAAAGAATGTTCATTATCTGTAGTCAAGTGAAGATTCCATCTTACTCTAGTCATAAAGGCTATCACAGACAACAAAATCAAATAAATTGTGAATTTTCAAGGATAAAGGAAAATTTATACAGTGCTAGTGGGAATGTAAATAAGTGCAGCCATTATGGAAATCAGTATGGAGGTTTCCTATCTAATCTGAAATAGAACTACCATTTGATCCAGCACTTCCACTTTCACATATATACCCCAAAGAGTCAAAATCAGATTAGTATAGAGATGGCTGCATACTGATGCTTATTGCTGCATTATTCCCATTTGCCAAGTAATGGAATAATCCTAGTTGTATACTGATGGATGAATGGGTAAAGAATATTTGGTAAAGGAAGGATAAGAGTGTTAGAGGGGTTGAAAATTATCAAAGTACATTATATGCATTTGTGGAAATGCCTGGCCAATTCCTGAGATGCCCACAAAGCATCTTTCCTATTTTCCTGAAGCAAAGTACTTGGATTGTTTTTAATGATTCTAATCTCATCAGCCATACTTCCCTTGGCTCCAATTTTAAAGTTTTTTTTCCCCCTAGAGAAACCAGAATTTTTAAAACCTATTTGTTTCACTTTGTTAACAATTTTCATTGCAAAGTTAGTCAAAAGAAGCCAGCAAAGACCATGCCATGCTTAAAATGTCAAGCTGATTTGAAGTTTCTCCTATATGATTAATTTGCCTATTACCTTTAAATACAGCCTCTTCCCAAATTTGTTGGTATGGACAAGATGTAATTAAAATCTTTGCCACAATCTACTATGAACTGCCTCTAGTAGTTTCAATTAGTGTTTCTAATAGTGAGCTCATTCCCACTTTAAACCTTACAAACACAGTCCCATATTCATATCTTCTCAGCTTCCACCAGACTTTCTGTCAAGCCCTGCTTGCAGCAGTCTAATGTTTCCCTAGTCCTCATCTCTAAACTTTTCCTAAGCTTCCCACAAACCAGGTTCAAAGGTTTTGAAAACACATTTCTGTTAGCCAGTCACAGCAAAGACACCATTTCATTTGTACCAATTTTCCATGTTAGACAGATGTTTTCAAAACTGATCGATACTTAAGAAAAAAAATTTAAAGGAGAAAGGATTATTTTTTTTGGTCTACAGTTTCAGAGATTTTAGTCCAGGGTTGGCTGGTCCATCTTTGGGGGCTCTGAGGTTAGGCAAGATACCATAGAGATAGAGCATGTTGGAGAAGAACTCTTTAACTCATGGCATCCAGGAAGCAGAAAAAATAAAGAGTAGATGGGGTATTTTTCCAAGGCATACTCAGTGACCTACTTCAAACTAGGAATGTCTCCTACATTGCAGTACTTCCCAGTAATATCATCATATAAAGGACCCATTAAGAGATCATTCTGTTGTTTAGATCAGAGCTGCAGGTGGCCTTCACTTTTGCAAAGTCTGTCAAGTGGCAACCAAACCATGAGCTGATGAGCTTTTTCAGTTCTTCTCCAATTCAAATCATAATGCCCTTCAACTTCTCTTGTGGTGCTCTGTTTTTGTTAAGGGTTTCACCATTTACTTTGTACTTTAAGTGAAACTTTGAACTACTTCCTTCTTTCCTGAGTCAATCTTTACTTTTATTTATTTATTTATTTATTTATTTGAGAGCGACAGACACAGAGAGAAAGACAGATAGAGGGAGAGAGAGAGAATGGGCGCGCCAGGGCTTCCAGCCTCTGCAAATGAACTCCAGACGCGTGCGCCCCCTTGTGCATCTGGCTAACGTGGGACCTGGGGAACCGAGCCTCGAACCGGGGTCCTTAGGCTTCACAGGCAAGCGCTTAACCGCTAAGCCATCTCTCCAGCCCAATCTTTACTTTTTTTTGACCATGATAAATAGCAGTTTTTATTATTGGAATTATCTTTCCTGCCACTTCTGTGCTACAGGACAATAGACAGACTTTTTTTTACCCCTTTCCTGAATTATTCTGACAGATTAATGGGCTTCCTCACTCCCACTTGTTCTAAATTGTTCCCAATAAAACTTCCACAGTTATTCAGGCAAATGGCCTTTAGTGTATCGCTTCTCTGATTCAGAGTTTCTGACACATCTTCAAAGCATTGATGAAGCTAAAACCTTGAGTTTATTCCGAAACTTCTCCCAGTTTGTTTCCCACTTGCTTATACTCTAGTCTTAGTATTATAAGTATGATGACAAGTAGAAAAGGGAGTGGTCTAAACAGGAAACAGAATTAGCAAAGGCTGAAAATTCATAATATACTTGAATGCTTAATCAGACTTATCTTTTATTAAAAATGTTACTCCTTTTTATTACATATCCTCTGACATCATCCTTTTTCTCAGTTTATATAATTTCTTTCTATATTGTTTCAGGGTTACTTTTGTTCTCACATGTGTCCATGATAAACTATGAGTTTTATGAAGGAGCTAATATTTATTCATCTTTTTATACCTAATGTGGAGCTAATGTGTTTTATTTAATTGCCAGCACATATAAATTGGATATTGTGAAAGCTTCCTCCTTTCCAGACTAGCTATGTAGGTCCCCTGAGGCTGCCACTAGGAGGCTCCAAAGCCATCCACATGAGGAAATTTGGTTTGCTTCCAGGATAGTCAAGGATTTGATGATTCATAGCAAATTCTTATCAAAAGTATGGATGTTTAAGTCTTTCTTTTAATTTTCTAAATAATGTTTTTTTGGATGACTTGTTATCATCAGCTTTGTATTACACATTTCTCTTTGGAGAATTTATACTAAAATTATAAGTTAGGAATATAAACATTCTACTCCCATGTTAACCATGCAAACAGAGAAAGTCAAGTCTTAAAAAGGCTGATTTTTTTTTTTTTCAGGTACAGAATGAAGGCAAGGGCTACTAAATCTAGAATTCAGGGTCCAAATATTTTCCATTTTATTCATCCAGTCGGGTATATTAGAATAATTGTTGGCACTTTGCTTATAATTCATTTAGCTTCCACAGGATTCTTAATATACTAAATTCCAACAGAGATTGCTATCTAAGGTTATTGTGGCTTGATTTTCAAATATTCCAAGCTACTGACTATTGTGATATTTGTGACTATTGTTTAGTGAAGCTAATTCTAAACTATTTCTTAGAAGGTTGTATCTCTAAGGTGCCCTTGACAGCAAGTAGGATGATTCTTGAACTTCTGAGCAATTTGTATGTCTGTCTCTCTGTCTGTATGTCTGTATTTTACTGTTTGAAGGTGATAAATATAAGAAGAAGAGCTAGTCATATATTAATTTCATCACACACACTTTGTCTTTTCCTTCCATATTTAAATTGACAATCTTTGTGGAGGAGTGCATGTTCTATGAGAGTTCTCCTAACCATAGCAAGCACTCTGCTCTCTAAATTCAGAATAAATGAATCTTAGAACTGTAAGAATCTTAGCTAATATAGTCCAGTCTTTTACACAATGCATAAATTCTACTGTTTGGTGTAGAATGACCCAGGATATACTGAGTGGACCAGCCTATCCTGATTATGTAGCTGTTCTTGTCTGAGCCAAATTTTCTTCTAAGAATGAATGCTTTGCTATGAGCTTTATATACCAGGGTTGGCAATTATGATTCTATGCAGACATTTTATATAGCACTTTTGTGAAGAATCTATCATGCCAAACAAAATTCCTTTGTGGGTGAAATCTCAGAAATTGCAGATGAAAGAACGGAGTTAGTTGCAATACATTCTGATTCTTTGTTTAGATTAGTATTAGATCCTGTTCTGTAGAGACTCTCACTTGAAAATTGACTGCAGGTTGATTGGTTGAGTCCTGGTGTACAGATGAAAAATAGAGCTATGGTCAGTACTGTGAGGAAGACTCAAGACACATTGAGAAGATGAATGATATATGTTTATTAGTTGTGGGAAGGCGCTGCTCTTGGGTCCAATATCCAACCCCATTGTGTTACATGTTTTCATGAACATTCTTGAGATGTAACTGTGATGTTTTCATCTGGGAATGATGCAAAACTAGAGAAATAATGCAGACCACAGAGGAGTCTGTGCTGGAGATGAGAGTTAAATTTCATGGAAATCTGCCAAGCATCCATATATATTTGCATACATTTGGTAGAAGTGGAAAAATACTTGCTGTGGCAGATTTTGCTAGTGTCATTTATAGTATTGAGTGATGTAATCAGAAGAGCATCAACAGTCAGGAGGGCTGGGTTCTAATCTTTGCTTAATACAAAATCATGAAATCTTTGACAAACCTCTTTACCTCTGCCTACTTTTTTTCTTTTATATCTGTGAGGTCTAAAGCTATCCTCTTTATCTATTCTTCTAGTGCAGAGCTAGCCAAGTATAGTTGTAGACTAAGTTTTGTCACCATCTGTTTTTATAAAGGTTTTTTGGAGCAGAGCCATGCCCAATTATTTACATGTTACTAATGGCTGCTTTTACATTTACAATAGCAGGCTTGAATAGTTGTAATACTTTATGAGCTGAAAATATTTTTTCTTAAGATAAAGGAGAATGTCTTCTCTAGTTAAAGAATTACACTTTTTAACAATTCTCCTTAGTTTTAAGTAAAAGAATCCATGCAGAAATTTGATCATTTATTATATTTAATGGCTATGAGTATTCCTAAAAAATCAGAAAGAATCCCCTAATAATGTCTGTAAGTTATAAGGAGGTTTTGTCCTGTATAATAAGGTTATCTACTGTGAAGTGTCTGAGAGTTTACTTTACTTGTATGCAAACCAGGAGTTTCATGGATGCTAGCAGAAGATATGAGATTCCTATGTCATAGAAACAGAATGTAAGAGTCACTGAGTAGGAAGGTATACTCTGACACATTGCTGTTTCCACAGAGACTGACTAATTGGATCATTCATGACCCCACAGTGAATACTGATAACCCCAATGAGGAAAGTCCTCAATGGAATGGGAGCCAGGGAGGGGGAACATGAGAGTATAACCTAGGGCTGGAGAGATGGTTTAGCATTAAGGCACTTGCCTGCAAAACCTAAGTATCCATGTTTGACTCCACAGATCCCATATAAGCCAGACACACAAGGTTACACATGTCACACATGTGTACAAGGTGGCACACCTGTCTGGAGTTTGATTACAGTGGTTGGAAGCCTGGCATGCCAATTCTCTTTCTCTCTCTCTCTCTCATAAAAAAAGAGTATAACCTAATGGGAATATGACCATTAGGCAATATATTTATACAATAGTTTTCAATTAAAAAGCCTTTATTTTCATAAGAGCAACTGTCAAATTATTAGTTTTTCAGTAGCTTTCTGAGTCCAGATTCTCATACGGCAATAAGTTTAGGTGGTGTCTTAATGAATTTTATGCTACTATAACTATATCAAGTAATTTGTAATGGATAGAAATTTGTTGGCTTACAGATACAAAAGTCGTAGAGTGTAACATAAAGCTGCCATCATCTGGTAAAGCCTTTTTGCCTTCATGATAACATGGCAGAAGTCATCACAAAGTGAAAGGACAAAGAAAAGGCTAGAGAAATATAGAAAGTAAGAGGTAGAAAACCCAGTCCTGTGATAATGGAGTCAGTTTATGCAGATGGAACCCTCATGATTAAAACACCTTTTAAAGGTCCACCTGTCAATCCAATCACAGTGGCAATAAAATTTTAACATGAGATTTGGAAGGGGAAAAAAATTGAAATATAGCAGTGTTACAAGTAATGGATAGCTATGATGATGCAATAGATTGTATTATATGAGGAATACCCTTAGCTTAGGGAATATAATCTCATTCTAGGCAGTAACTAGGCCTGTCTTTTAAAGGATATATTATCTTTATTATGTTGGACAGTAAATAATGCCTACATTTTCATGTGGAAAGAGGCAATATAAGTGCCTTAAAACTTGAAAAGAAAATGTAGAACAAAGGTTATCTTCATGATAAGCAGAAATATAGAAGTCTAATATTTTTTAAGAAATACAAAAATAAAATAAATAATATATATAAAATTTGAGAAAGAAGAAACAAAATTATTTCTATCAATTAATGATTATTTTCATATTCATGAACATCTAGTGAAAATATTTGGAAATAAAAGGGTGTTCACCAAAATTGCTGGATTCAAGTCTGCATACTAAAGTTAGTCACAATTTATAAAGTAAGGACAAAAATTAGAGCATATTACAAAAATTATACTGCTTATAAAGGGAAGGGGGGGCTAGAGAGATTGCACAGTGGTTAAAGGCACTTTCTTGAAAAGCCTGACCACCTGGGTTCAATTCCCTAGTGCCCATGTAAAGCCAGATGCACAAAGTGACACAGATGTCTGGAATTTGTTTTGAGTTTCACTAGGCCCTGGCACACTCATTCTTATTCATTTATTCATTTATTGTCTCTCTCTCTCTGCTTGAAAATAAATAAAAGTATTAACAAATAAAATGAATAAAATTCATAGGTGTTGCATTAATTTTTAAAAACATTATTTATTTGAGAGAGAGAAAAAGAAAGAGGGAGAGACAAAAGGTAGATAGAGAAAAAGAGAAAGAACTGGGCATACAAGGGCCCCCAGCCACTGCATACAAAGTCCAGATTCATGTGCCACCTTGTACTGGCTTATGTGGGTCCTGGGGAATCAAACTTGGGTCATTTGTATTTGCATGCAAGTGCCTTAGCCACTAAGCTATCTCTTCAGCCCTGCGTTAAGTTTTAATTGAGGAAATTATCAAAATATTGAAAAATGTAAAAGATATAAAGATACTTACATGGAGATAATAGGAAGATTAACTATCTTGAAATTGTCTCCAAATTTATTCATAAATTCAGTGCAATTCAAACTTCTATAAGCTGTGGGTATCTATTTGTAGAACTTAGTTTATAAGTTTATTATTTCAACAGATTCAGAAAAAATATTTACTGAAATATAACATTCATGCAATGTAACAAGTCTTAGCAAACTGGAAAAGTTAGGATTTTACACAATCTGTTAAAAAGCATCCAGGTGCGGCAGTGCACGTCTTTTATCTCAGCACTTGGGAGGCAGAGGTATATAGTGAATTTTAGGTCAGCCTGGATTATAGCAAGTAAGAACCTTGAAAAATAAAATAAATGAAAACAAAAAGTCTAAACAGTTCTGTTTGATTATGTCTTCTCATGTAATGCCAGGCACATTCTTGAAACAAGATGGTGAAGGTTAGGGTAAAATTTGATTCTTTTGGGTACCTGGTCCCTAGGGCTACTTCAGGAAGGAGAAGTAGATATTGTTTCCTTAAATGACTCCTTCTTTGACTTCAACTATGTGGTGTACATATTCCAGTATGATTCACTCATGTCAAGATCAGTGGCGCAGCCAAGACAGAGAATTGTAAGCATGCCATCATTGTGAAAGCCCTTTTCCATATTTTAGGAATGAGAGCCTGAAGACAACAAATGGAGTGAGGGTTGTGTTGAACACATTGTGGAGTCCATAGGTTGGTTACCCCTTTTCCAGGAAGAAGCCTGGGACTCATTTGAAGGAGAGACCCAAAGGATCATCATTTCTGCTTCTCTATGGTTATCATGAGAATTAACCATAAGAAGCATGATAGATTGCTCAATATTTCCAGAATTTCTCCTTGTACAACCTATTTATCCACCATGGGCAAGGTCATCCTGTAAAATTCATCATCTACTGACCATGCCATCACTGCTGCCCATAAGACCATGTTGAAACTGAAGTGTAACAACTATGGAATTTCCTAGAATATTATTCCTGCATCTTTTGGAATTCCAAAGGCGGTGGGCAATATTGTCCTTGAGTTGAATGGGCAGCTTAGTGGCATGGCCTTCTGTGTGCTCACACTCATTATGTCAGGTTTGAATCGTAGCTATTATCTAGAGAAAGCTGTTAACTATGATAACAACCAGAGGATGATAAAGCATGTATTATTGCATCTTGGGTTATAACAAGGAGCTTTTTTATTGCTTTTATAGTGGCACCTACTCTTCCACCTTCACTATTGTAGATGATATAGCTCTCAAGGACTGTTTCATTATGCTAATTTCCTGGCATAGTATAGACAAGATTTGGTATAGCAGCAGGGTGATGGAACTTAAAGTCCTCATAACTTCTAAGGAGTTTTGAGTCTGTAGACCACCTACTCCAGGAGAGAGGAATAGAGAGACTCTCAGCTTTGGGGAGTCACTATCCCAACTCATTTGCCCAGTACACTGAGAATCTTTTATCCTCATGGTTTTCATCTCAGACATTCTTAAAAAGGGCATAAACTTAGATAACCATAAATTTTCACATGCCATCAATAAACTCCCCAACATTAAACCAAAACAACAACAGCACAAATAAAACCTGTAGCAATATCATTCTTAATAAGGATTTTCTCTCTTAACTCTCATCTTAACATCATACTTGAAGTCCTAGCTAATGCAATAAGAGAAGGCAAAGAAAGGAAAGGTACTATTTTAGTTATTTTCACATTGCTAGGACAACAAAAACCTGACCATGGTTTACTTTGGCTTACGGGGTGGAGGAAAGCTCCATGGTGGCAGGAAAAAGATGGTAGAGCAGAGGCTGGGCATCACCTCCTTGTCAGCATCATGTGGACAATAATTTCAGGGCAGTGAGCCATGTTTAGCAAGGGGAAGATAGTTAAAACTCCCCTAGGTCCTCCCTCAACAACATACTTCCTCCAGTAAAACTCCACCTCCCAGATGCCATCAGCTGGGAACTAAGCATGCAGACACACGAGTTTATGGTGAATACCTAATTCAAACCACCACAGCGTATACAGGATAAAAATTAAATATATGAAAAAATTATCAGCATTATTATTAGGGATATGGAAACTAAAGCCTCAATGAGATGCCACTGCAAACCAATTATAAAGTCTGACTGAAACTGAAAATACCAAATGGTATTGAGGAAGTTGGGAAAACCCTAGGTGGACTAAAGATATAAGTGAATCTAACTATATTGTGATGAATGTCACAACCACATTGAAGGCTTGAAGATGACAGTAGGTGGCCTAAGTAACTTAATTTTGTCTGGATACCCTAGGGATAGAGAAAAATGAACTATCAATAACACTGCATTGTAGTTGGTAGGTATATGTATTAAAGGGATATGGGTTAGTAATTCTGAAACTGTATGCACATGACTATTGGACAAATAAGCAAATTTAGTTCATGACAATCAGGCTTCCTGTCAGAAATAGAAGTTACAAATAAGAAAATGGTCATGCTATAATGAATTCATTAGTGCTGGACTGGAATTTAAGGAATAAATATGAATGCTGTTTAAAATATATATAAAGATTTTATAGGCTGATATGGAAATAAATATAGGTGTGTATACATAAATTAGTAAACATATATACTTTTTCTTTGTTTGTGTTTACTTGGGAGAGTTTGGAATTAGTGACTCCTCAGTAGCAGTGAGCACATGTTATACACAGACCTTGGCTTCTAAAATATATTCTACAACAAAATGAACCAGGGCTCTGTAGAGCAGTGGATGATTGCATGATATTCAAGAGAAATGTAAGAGTATCTTAAGAATTTTATGGTACCAGGAAGTGCTTTTAAGATGAAATTTCTTGTTATACTGTGAAGACATGTATCACCCATCATTATGATTGTGGCCTGAGTGGGACCAGCACATAAATTCTAGCACTCAGATTGCCTTTATGAATCCTCTTTCCTTCAACCCACTGGTAGAGATGACCTGCCTTTGAAATTGGGACCAGCATTCAAGTTCCAGTACTGGGATTACTTCCAGGAATCCATTTTCCAGTGGTTGAAGATGACCTGACATGGAGGCTAGAGCATATGCTGTTTCAGCACTAGGATGCACTTCAGCAATACTTCTCCTTTCACCACAAGGGCACAAATGTTCTTCATTTGGGCTGGGACCCAAGCATAAGTTCAAGTAGAGCTGTAACCAAATTGAGATGACAACATCTACTTCATCCACGAAGCATTAGCAATTATCTCCAAGTACTATGAAGCAGAGAAAAGCCAAGTAAACACACAAAAAAAAATCAAACACCATTCCAAGTGCTCACTTAACACAAGTGTGCCAGAAAGACCTGACTAGTGTGTTATTTTCAGGCATATCAGTCTCAGTGCAAAGTAGGTAACATAAAATACCAAGTCAGTATGTCTCTTTTAAGAGGTGCTAATCCTGGATTAGAGGACTCCTGTGAGAGCTAGTAGAGGAAACTCCAGAAAAACGGCTCAAAAGAATGATTATAAATATGTATAATTGATTAAAAAAAGACACAGATAAACAATTGAATGAAATTCTGGATAAATAGAAAGATTGGATAAATACACATGTAATCAATTCCAACACAGCACAAATGAACACCTTTAACAAATAAGGAAGTTAAACCAGGATATGAAAATAGAACTCAATAAAGACATAAATATTCTAAAGAAAAACAAACTGATATAAAGCTCAAAGTAAAAACCGCAGCAAGTTCAAGGGAAAGCTTCACCAGTAGGATGGGTCAAGTGGAAGTTAGACTTAGGCCTTGAAACAAGGAAAAGGAATTGTATCAATTAGTCAAAACCAATGAGAAATTCTAAAAACATATGAACACAATATGATGAAATGTGGGACATCTTGAGAAGACCAAATGCTCAAATAATAGGCATATAAGCAGAGTAAGAACTTCAGGTCAATGGTATAGAAAATATTTTTAAAATTTTATTTATGCATTTATCTGTGTGTGTTGGGGGAGAGATAATAAATGAGTATGCTAGGGCCTGTAGCCACTGAAAACAAATTTCAGATGCATGCACCACTTTGTTCAACTGAATTTACATGGGTACTGGGGAATCAAACTCTAGTTGTTAGGCATTTCAGGCAAGTGCCTTAACTACTGAGCCCTTTATCCAGCCTGAAAATATTTTTAATAATGAGATAGAAGAAAAAATTTTCCAAATCTAGGGAAAGGGATGCCCATTCTGGAACAGAAGCCATACAGGACATCACATAGAAAGGACCAGAAAATAAATTCTGAAGTCACAAATATACAAATACAAATAAGAACAAATATACAAAACAAAGTATAATGTAGTTATATTATAGTCGAGACACTAAGAACAAATATACAAACATACAGAACAAAGAAAGGGCACTGAAATCTATAAGAAGGAAACATTCAGTCACATATAAATGTAGGCCCATCAAAATTATAGGCAAGTTTTCAATGGATACTCTAAAAGCTGTAAAGGCTTGGAATGATGCATTTCAAGTATTGAAAGGATACAGATGTCAAAGGAAATTACTATAGCTAGAAAACATCTCTTAAAATAGGAGAAAGAAAAACTTTCCCTAATAAAAGCAAGCATAATGAATTTATAAGCACTAAGCCAGCCCCACAGAGGCTATTGGGTGGAATACTTCACATTGAAGAGAAGAATAAACATATTAAAAAGCATACTGGAGGAAAACAATACCTAATACCAGAACAGTCATTAAGAAAATGAAGATCAAGAAAATAAGACAGGCGTTGTGGTGCATATGTTTAATCCCAGCATTTGAGAGGCAAAAGTAGGAAGATCTCTGTGAGTTCAGGGGCCAGTCTGGGACTAAAGAGTGAGTTCTAGGTCAGCCTGGGCTATAGTGGGTTCCTATCTTGGAACAAAAAAAGAAAATATCATATTCCACAACATTACAAGGATTAACCCACACTTTTACAGTATCTTTTTTTTTTTTTTTTTTTTTTTTTGAGGTAAGGTGTAGTTGTAGCCCAGGTTGATCTGGAATCACTACATAGTCTCAGGCTGGCCTGGCAATCCTCCTTCCTCTGCCTACCAAATGCTGGGATGAAAGGAGTACACCACCTTTCCTGGGTTACTCACACTTTTAAGTAACTCTGCATATTGATGGTGTGAACCTTCTAAGCAGAAGACACAGATTAATAGGTTAGATCAGAAAACATGGTTGATTTTTTTCCTGTCTTCAAGAAACTCACTTCATCATCAAAGACAGTAACTACCTTGGATTGAAAGGATGGAAAAAGTTATTCTAAACAAATGCAACCAGGAAAAAATTAGGTATTGCTACTCTGATAAATAGACTTAAAACCAAAATTAATCAGAAGAAATAAAGAAGGTCACTTCATATTGGTCAGGGGAATAATTCAACAAGAAAAAATTGCAATTCCCAACATAAAAAAACACACCAAACACAGGTGCACCTAATTTTATGAAACAAAATTTAGTAACTACAATGTCAGAGGCAAATTCCAATACAATAATAGCAGGTGATTTAATACCCCATATTTTAGTCAGATCCATGCTGCTGGGATGAACCTTCAAACCAGACACACTTTATACAAGGAAGGGATTTATTTCAGGCTTTTAGATCTAGAGGAAATTCCATAATGGCAAAAGAGGCTGGTCCCCTTTCACAGATTCAAATAGATAGAAGAGAAACCACCGCCAGCACCAATCAACAGCAAGGATCACCGCAAGCATCAATCAACAGCAAGGAACCCCCAGCAGAGTTCAAACACTCTGCATACTTTCAGGCTGGAAGGAGATCTTCCCCCATAACAATTTAGGTCTAGATCCTTGACACCTCTTCCAGCCAGGCTGCTGGAAATCCAAGTTACAAACTTTAAAAAACATTTGAGGCTATTAGAGGACATAAATTCAGAGTACATCCTACTATCACCAATAGACAGAAAACAAACAATGGAATTAAATGACACATAGAATGTTCCATCCAAACACTTTAAAACACACATTCTTCTCAGCAGTTCCTGGAACTTCTTCTATGATAAATCACATGTTAGGACACAAATTAAGTCTCAACAAATTTAAGAAAATTAAAATTACTCCCTGTATTTTATCTGATCACAATGCAATAAAGCCAGAAATTAACAGTAAGAAAAATATAGGAAATATACAAATTCTTGGTGATTAAACAACACACCATTGAACAATGGGTTGGTCATCAAAGTAATAAAGAATAAGGATGGGAGGATGACTCAGTGGTTAAAGGTGCTTGCTTGCAAAGCTTGCCAGCCAGGGTTCAGTTTACCCATTGCCCATGTAAAGCCATGAGCCAAAAGTGACAGTAGGGTTTGGTGTTTACAGCAGCAAGAGATACTGGTAAGTCCCTACACACACACACACACACACACACACACACACACACACACACACACACACACCACAAAATAAATAGGTTAAAAAAAGAAACAAAGAAGGAAATCTGGAACTGAATGAAAATGCAAACACAATGCATAAGATACAATGAAGGCAGACAGAACCTAAGAGGGCAATTTACAACACTAAATGTCTGTATTATGAAAACAGAGAAATTCCAAACAAACAACTTAATGATGCATCTGAAAGCCTTAGAGAAACAAGAAAAAAGTACCAGATTGAAAGAAATAATCAGGATGATGTCAAAAATTAAAGAATTCGTGGAATAAAAACAAAAATTTAAAAGAAGTAATGAAACAAAGAGATGGTTCTTTGAAAAGATAAAAATACCAAATAGTTGGGCTGGAGAGATGGCTTAGTGGTTAAGCGCTTGCCTGTGAAGCCTAAGGACCCTGGTTCAAGGCTTGATTCTCCAGGATCCATGTTGGCCAGATGCACAAGGGGGTGCACACATCTGGAGTTCGTTTGCAGTGGCTAGAAGCCCTGGCGTGCCCATTCTCTCTCTCTTTATCTATCTGCCTCTTTCTGTCTCTGTCACTGTCAAATAAATAAAAAAAAATGAACAAAAGAATACCAAGTAGCCAGTTAACTAAAAGAAAGAGAGAAGGTCCTTATAAATAAGATTGGAAATGAAAAGAAAATAGCAGATACCAGTGAAATTCAAAAATATAACAAGCAATGACATTTAAGCAGTAATTTGAAGTCTCCACATCAAAAACCATCCAGGCGCAAATGGATTCACTGCAGAATTCTATCAGATCTTTGTAGAAAAACCAAAGCCATTGCTTCTCAAATTATTCTATACAATAGAAAAGGACAAGCTGGGCATTGTGGTGCATGCCTTTAATCCCAGCACTTGGGAGTCCTAGATAGGAGGAACACCTAAGATGGGACTAGAGTGGTTTGAAGGAAAGAATGGTCTTCATCTAGCATTACATTAATGGCAAAAGCAGATACATACACATACACAAAACTAAAGACCAATATTCTTGATGAATAGAGACACAGAAATTCTCAGTAAAGGGCTTGATAAATGCTTGCAAAGTCTGATGGGATAGGTTGGATTCTCCAGTCCCCATATAAAGCCAGATGCACAAAGTGGCACATGCACCTGGAGCTTATTTGCAGTGGCCATTGGCTCTGGTGTGACCATCCCCCACTCTCTGCTTGCAAATAAACAAAAAAAAAAATAGAGGAAGAAGTAGAGAGGACATTTTAAGATATAGGCATAGCGATGCTGGAAAAAATTTAAAATACTTATTTCAGTATTTTTTGCCATTAGGGAAATGCAAATTAAAATGACTTTGAGATACCATCTCACCCTACTCAGAATGGCTATGATCATAAAAACCCTGCTGTGGTGGTTTGATTCAGGTGTCCCCCATAAACTTAGGTGTTCAGAATGCTAGGTTCCCAGCTGATGGAGATTTGGAGATTAATGCATCCTGGAGGTAATGTATTGTTGGGGGTGGGTTTATGGGTATTATAGCCAGTTTCCCCATGCCTGTGTTTGGCACACTCTCCTGTTGTCCACTTTATGTGGGCCAGGGGGTGATGTTCACTTTCTGCTCATGCCATCATTTCCCCCTTCCATTCCGGAGCTTTGTCTTGAGCCTGTAAGCCAAAATAAAACCCTCTTTTTTTCCCCACAAGCTGCTCTTGGTTGGGTAATTTCTACCAGCAAGGTGAACCTGACTGCAACACCTGCCAACAAATGCTGGTGAGGTTGCCAGCCAAGAGGAACTCTTATTTACCAATGGTGGGAGTGCAAACTATTTCAATCATTATGGATGGAGGTATCTCAAAAAATTAGAAATAGATCTCCCATATGATCCAAATGTTATTACTCCTAGGAATATACCCTAAAGGGATCCACACCACTACACAGATACTTGCAGA
This sequence comes from Jaculus jaculus, assembly GCF_020740685.1. NCBI lineage: Eukaryota > Metazoa > Chordata > Mammalia > Rodentia > Dipodidae > Jaculus > Jaculus jaculus. The sequence goes on from NC_059102.1 coordinate 36,717,518, forward strand.
TCTATTTTTATTTCTGCTCTGTTTATAAGACCTAAGAATTATAATCAGCCTAGGTGCCAAGCAACAGATAAATGGATAAGGAAAATGTGGTAAATATACACAATGGAATGAAATTATGAAATTTTTAGGAAATGAATTGACCTGTAAAGAATAATATTAAATGGAATGATCCAAACTCAGAACAACCAAAACTATATGTTACCTCTGATATGCAGTTCCTAGCTTCTGGTATGTATATAGGTATGTTTATAAAGTGGGCTAACGATCAGTACACCCCATGAGCTGTACAACAGGCCAGCAAGACAAGATATTTCCACTGGCCTACAGTGGCATGACTCTTAATGGGAGTAACCAGTTGCTCCCTGATTGGATTTGAGACCCACTCCACAGGCATGAATTCATGCCTGTTACTGAAAACGTAGTCAGGAACCTATAGCTGGGAAGGTAATAGGCCCTAGTGGGGAAGTTACTGCTGTTGTTTGTCTAAATGATTATGTTTAAGTTTATTGATTTATATGTCTTGAGCCATCCTTGCATTCTTAGAATTAAACCCACTCAATCACTATGCATCTTTTTAAAAATTATTTTTATTTGACAGAGAGAGAATGGGTATGCCAGAGCCTCCAGCCTCTGCAAGCCAACTCCAGATGCATGTGCTACCTTGTACATCTGAGCTGGTTTACATGGGTCCTGGGGAATCAAACCTGGGTCCTTTGGCTTTGCTGGCAAGAACCTTAACTGCTAAGCCATATCTCCAGCCCACTGTGCATCTTTTTAGTAAGTTGTTGAATGTGGTCTGCAAAGATTTTATTGAGAATTTTTTATCTATATTCATCAAAATAATTTGTTATAGTTTTTAATTTTTGTAGTTTGAAGAATAAGTTTGTTAATATCAGTTCCTTCCTTTTCTATTTTATTATGGAATGATAATGACATTGGAATTAGTTCTTTAAACACATTAGTATTTGATAGTGAATTGATCTGGTTCTCAGCCTTTATTTGGAAGACTTTTTTTGTTTTATTAAATAGAAACTTTGAATAGATACATCATGTTGATACTATCATCCACCTCCTCCCTGCCTCCACTACACTGAGGACACTCCTTTGTTGGATTCTGTATTTACCATGGAGTTGAGGGTTATGAGTTGTGAGAGTAGCAATCAGTCATTTTGGGGGGAGTAATGCCTCCAAGTGTGCCCTCCCTGTCAGTGACTCTTATATCATTTCTTCCCCCTCTTCTGCAAAATTCCCTGAGTCTTGGTGAGTGTGCTTTAAGTCTACTTTGGTGCTGAGCTCACAGCAGCTGCTGGTCTCTGCCTTGGTGCATTTTGAGTATCCTTAGTATATTTGGAGACTTAACATTTTATTGACATTTTTCATAAATATACATAATGTACTTTGATCATAATTCTTTCCCATTATTTTCTTTTGTTTCCCTTTCCTTGATCTCTTTCCACTTAGTTTCTTCTTTTCCAGAAGGTCCTTCTTCTATTAGGTTTTAATTATTTTGCTCTTCTCCATCATCATACTTGGGAGACTTTTTATTTCACCTTTAATATCATTCCTTATTATTGATCTGCCTGGGTGTTTTGTATACTCTTAGTTAAAATTTGTAAGGTAATGCATATCTACATACTTTTAGGTTTTTTATTTTATGGGGATATATACTTTCAAAAGCCCAGTGAACCTCTGGATTTTATGACTACCTATTGTAATATTATCTTACATCTCTAATTTTATTATCATTTTTCTCTCGGTTAGTTTGTGTAAAAGTATTTTTAAATTTTTTAAAGGGATAATTCTCTATTTCACTGATCCTTTAAAAATTATTTATTTCAGAGAGATGGAGAGAGAGGCAAAGAGGAGAGAGAGAGAACTGACACACTAGGGTCTCAGGCACTGCAATTGAATTCCAGACACATGTGCCACCTAGTGGGCATGTGAGACCTTGCACTTGCCTCACCTTTGCATCTGGCTAACATGGGATCTGGAGAGTAGAACATAGATCTTTAGGCTTTTCAGGCAGGCACCTTAACCACTAAGCCATTTATCCAGCCCACCACTGATCCTTTTTTTTTTCTTTTATAGAATTTCATCTCTGAACTTTATTATTTATTTCCTTTTACTGGTTTGGTTTTTGGATTGTTCTTGTGTTTCTAAGGTAATGAGATGTAACTTTATGTTATCTATTTCTCATTTCCATAATTTAAATGTTTTAGTAGGCATACAGAGACTTAGTTATCATTTATTTTGAAATTTTCGTATTTGTTTTTGTTGATTCTCACACATTTTCTATCACTAGTTCTCCTTTTGCCCAAATCCCTTCCTCCCTAATATCTTTTCCCCATATGTATAAATGACATATGTGACATTTCACCCTTCTCTCACTCCTGTTCCTACTCATCTCTTTATACTCACTTTTGACCACCATTTTTCCTTTATAGGTTTTACTCTCATTTGTTCCCCTATATGTACATACTTATAGATATTACAAGCTAAGACCTGCATATGACAGAGAACATGCAGTGTTAGTCTTTCTGAGTCTGGGTCACTTCACTTAATATAATTCTTTCCAGGTCCATCTACTTTCCTGAAAATTTATTAATTCTATTTTTCCATAATACTGAATAAAATTACATTGTGTATATGCATTACATTTTCCTTATCCATTCAAATGTCAATGTGCAGCTAGGTTGATTCCAATTCTTAGCTTTTATATACAGAGCAGCAATAAACATGATGTGCAAATACTTACCTCTGTAGTAGGATGTGGATTCCTTGGGGTATATGCTTAAGGGTGGTATAACTGGATTGCATGTGAGTTTTACTTCTAATTTTTTGAGATATCTTCATCCTGATTTCCATAATTGCTAAGCTAGATTACATACCCACCAACACTGAATAAAGGTTCCTTTTCCCCCTATATCCTCACCAGCATTTGTTGTTAGTTTCCTTGATGATAAATCTGAAACAATGAAACTGCTAGAGGAAAAATAGGAAACACACTTCAAAATATAGGCATAGATAAGAACTTTCTGAATAAGACTCCCATAGCATAGGAAATAATCCAAGAATCAACAAATAGGACTAGATGAAACTAAAGTTTCTGCACAGCAAAAGAAACGTCAGCAAAGCAAACACAACCTGTAGAATGGGAGAAAAATCTTTGCCAACTAGACTTCAAACAGAGGTTAATAACCAGAATTTACTAAAAAAAAAAAAGAAATGAAACAGCAGGGCTGGAGATATGCCTGCAAAGCCAAAGGAGCCAGGTTCAATTCCACAGGAGCCATGCCAGCCAGATGCACAAGGTGGCACATGCATCTGGAGTTTGTTTGCAGTGGCTAAAGACCCTGGCACACCTATTCTCTCTCTCTCCCTCCCTCTCTCAAATAAATAAATAAAAGTGGGGGCGGAAGAGATGGCTTAGTGGCTAAGGTGCTTTCCTGCAAAGCCTCAGAACTCAGGTTCAATTCTCTAGGTCCCACATAGGTCAGATGCATAAGGTGCCACATGTGTCTGGAGTTCGTTTGCAGTGGCTAGAGGCCCTGGTGTGCCCATTCTTTCTCTCTCTCTCTCTCTCTTTCTGTCTCAAATAAAAATGAATTAGAACAATAAAAATAAATAAATAAAAGTAATCTATATTTAAAAAAAATGTACCAAAAAGAGAAATCTGTCCATCACCATATAGACGAATAAAATGAATTGGAAATTCACTAAAGAAATTCATTAATGGCCAATAAGTACTTTAAAAAGTTTTAAACATCTGTAGCCACCAAAGCAATGCAAGTTAAGACCACTTTGAAATACTTTTTTACTGTAGTCAGTATGATCACCCTGAGTATTTATTTATTTATTTGAGAGTGACAGACACAGAGAGAAAGGCAGATAGAGGGAGAGAGAGAGAATGGGCACGTCAGGGCTTCCAGCCTCTGCAAACGAACTCCAGACGCGTGTGCCCCCTTGTGCATCTGGCTAACGTGGGACCTGGGGAACCGAGCCTTGAACCAGGGTCCTTAGGCTTCACAGGCAAGCGCTTAACCGCTAAGCCATCTCTCCAGCCCTGAGTATTTATTTTTTTAATAAAATATTTTAGTTTTATTTATTTATTTGAGAGAGGGAAAGAGGGAGAGAGAGAAAAAGAGAGAGAGTGAGAGAGACAGAGAATGGGCGCATCAGGGCTTCCAGCCATTGCAAACAAACTCTAGACTCATGCTCCACTGTGTGCTTACATAGGTACTAGGGAATCTAATTGAGGCCCTTTGGCTTTGCAGGCAAGTGCCTTAACTGCTAAGCCATATCTCCAGCCCTATTTTTTTTTTAAATTAAGAACATACTTTTTATGGATACATCATGTCTTGGTGCTGTCTGAAAAAGAAAAACAGATTCTCCAACATAGAGTTTACTCAGCATAGGATAAATTGGATAAGCATTATTAATTTGGGAGAATTTGATGGCACTTCCCCTGTGCTCCTGTTGAGGGTTATATCTTTAAGTCTACCTTCAAGGAGAAAGGTCTCTATGATAACAGTTCATTTTTAGGCTTAGTTTTGTGTTTATTTTCCCTAACCTCCTCTTTCTCTCCCCACTAAACCTTTCTATCCCTATTGTGTGGGCCTCAGGTTGCTTATCTGCTATGCCAGCAACTCAACTTGACCCAGGTTAGGAATGATACATGAGTGAGAACATGTGGAGTTTGTCTTTTGTGAATGTGTGTATTTGCTAACTATGATCAATTCTAAGTCTACCCATTTTTCTATAAATTTCACTGTATCTCTTCTTCTTCCTTTTGAATTGAATTCCATTGTGTATATGCCCCACAACTTTGTTATCCATTTATCCAGTGATGGTCACCTGGGTTGATTCCAGTTCTTAGCTATTATGAATTGAGCAGCTATCAACATGGTTGAAAAAATAGCTCTATAATGAAGCATGGAGCATTTAGGGTAAATGCCCAGTATGGGAACAACTGGGTCTGTTGGTAGTTCTCCATTTACATTTTTCCAGAATTACCATACTGATTTCCACAGTGGATGTGCAAGTTTGCATTCCCACCAACAGTGAATGAGAGTTCCTCTTCCCCCACATCCTCAACAACATTTGTTGTTGTTTGATTTTTTTAAGAAAAATTTTAATTTTATTTATTTAGTTGACAGAGGGAAAGAGTGAGTGAGTGAGAGAGAGAGAGAGAGAGAGAGAGAGAGAGAGAGAGAGGGGTAGATAGATAGATATTGGGCATGCCAGGGCCTCCAGCCCTGCAAATGAAATCCAGATGCATGTGCCACCTTGTGTATCTTGTGTATCTGGCTTATGTGGGTCCTGGGGAATTGAACCGGGGTGTTTTGGCTTCACAGGCAAGTCCCTTAACTGCTAAGCCATCTCTCCAGTCCCCCACCTTTTTTAAGAAAGTTATTTTATTTATTTATTTGAGAGAAGGAAAGAGGCAAAGAGAGAGAGGGAGGGAGGAAGAGAGAGAGGGAGTTGTTTGACTTTTTTTAATGATTGCCAACCTTACTGGAGTAAGGGGGGAATCTCATAGTTGTTTTAATTTGCATTTCCCTGATGGTAAGGGATGTTGAACTTTGTGCATCTAGCTTTATGTGGATATTGGGTAATTGAACCTAGGTCATTAGGCTTTGCAGGCAAGTACTAGACCCTGAGTTTTTTTTTTTTTTTAAAGTACTAGAGCCTGAGTTTTTTTTTTTAAGTACTCTTTGGAATTTTTAAAATAATTTTTTTGTATTGACATCAGTACCTTTGGGTTAGAGAGTTTTGTACTTTTGAGGAGTCATGTTGCTTATTTTTTTCTCCATTTCTTGTATTTCTATGTTGAGATTTACACATATGTTGGGACTGATATTTCTTTTGTTTTCAAGTGTGAGTTTTTTTTTTATACCATGATCTTCTCATGACAATGTTTCCTTGTATATTGGTTTGTTGCATAGTGTTGAATATAATGTCTTAATTATAAATAATTATAAGTTTATAGGAAATTTTATTTATTTATTTTTATATTTTATAAAGAGGAGAGAGAGAGACAGAGAGAGAATGGACATGACTGAGCCTCCAGCCACTGCAAACAAACTCCAAATGCATGTGCCACTGTGCATTTGGTTTTGCATGGGCATGGGGGAGTTGAATCTGGGCTTTAGTCTTTTCAGGCAAGTGCCTCAACCCCTGAGTCATCTCTCCAGCCCTGAAAAATTTATTTTAAAATTTAAATTAATTTAAATTTTTTATTTTTAAAATGTAGTCCAGGCTAGCCTTGAACCCACCAAATATCTGAGATTTGCCTTGAATTCCTGATCCGCTACCATTGGAATGCTAGGGTTATAGTTATGTTAGTATACTTCTGACTGGACCATATATTGTAGGTTCCCTATAGTTTCTGAGACATATTTGATGAGTTTTAATTGTGTGCATAGTTTCAGAACCTGACAAACCTACTTTCTCTATAGGACTCATGAGAGTGGGGTCTGTATGGTTCTTTAGAAAGTATGTTTACACTGTGAGGTCTGAAATACTCTGGAAGTGACCTGTCTTTTCTGTATTGAGCAACTGTACCAGTTGTGTTATTTTTGCTGTTGTTGCAGAGGTTACTAATAGAGACTCTTGAGGACCCCTTATCTGTTTGTGGATCCTGGGTGTAAGGAAATCAACTAAGATCTTTTGACTCTTATATTCTTTTTTTTTTTTTTTGGTTTTTCGAGGTAGGGTCTCACTCTAGCTCAGGCTGACCTGCCGTTCACTATGTAGTCTCAGGGTGGCCTTGAACTCATGGCTGTCCTCCTGCCTCTGGCTCCCAAGTACTTGGATTAAAGGTGTGTGCCACCACGCCTGGCTCTTATATTCTTTTTATTGAAGTATCCACCCAAGTTTCGACAGGACTTAGCAGTGAATGAAATATGGTACAATTTCTCTTAAGTGGGATGTGAGTATACCTTATCATCTTAGCTCAAAGTGCTGAGCTTGATGCCCAGCACCTCTTTGGGAAAACATAACCCAAATTAATCTCAACAACTTACAAACAAAATAGATATAGACTTAGAAATATCATTAAAATAATATCTATGACACCAGTGATGAAAATAGAAAGGAAAGTGGTAAGGGTAAAATAGTTTAAAAATATGTACATTGATGAAAATAGAATAAAGAAGAAAAGTGTACAAATGAGAAAGAAAAAGAGGATAGAGCCAATTTAAATAATCAACGTATATAATTAGATAAAGATATATGAAAAAATAGTGAGGGGAAACAAAATAAAGGAAATCCAAACAAAAGCTGAAGAACAGGTGAAAGTCAGAAGTTACTGTTTTTAAGGAAATGGAGAAAGCTTCTTCTCTTCCAGGCCTTTGATTTTGAAGTTTACCAAATACAGGAGGATAATGTAACTTTTCCCTTCTTAGATCCAGTGGGAACAAATCAAACAAGACTGGGAAGGTTTATACTATTAAGCACCAGTAAACTCCTGAGTTTCTGAATAGGCATAACTTTAGAAAGAGCCCTAGACTTGAATTTGAAAACTTCTGGATTTTTTTTTTTTTTTGTTTTGTTTTTTGGTTTTTCGAGGTAGGGTCTCACTCTGGTTCAGGCTGACCTGGAATTAACTCTGTAGTCTCAGGGTGGCCTCGAACTCACGGCGATCCTCCTACCTCTGCCTCCCGAGTGCTGGGATTAAAGGCGTGCGCCACCACGCCCGGCTAACTTCTGGATTTTGAACTGACTAGGCTATGTGAATCTGAGCAGGTCACTAAAGCTTTGTGGACTTCTAAATCCTCATATATAAAGTAGAGCTAACAATTTTTAGCATTTAGAATTATAAAACAAGTTAGGATTTAAAAAAACTGGTAACTATTTCGTGGCTTATAAGAATAGTCTATCTCACATAAAAAGAAATCAAGAGAAAACCAGTCTAGTTCATAGAAGCTTTGACTCTTCCCATTTTTCTCTTCACTATCCTTAGTACATAGTATTTTGTCTCTTTACTCCTTGACTCATAGCCACAAATTTTTCAGTGTAACTCTAAGCCTCATGTCTGTGTTTCAGGGATAAAGAATAGGAAGTAATTTACTAAATGACTAAATGAAAAAAAAAATCCCTCATTTTGTCTTACTGTAGTTCTCACTTTAATTTAGTGAGGGAAGTTTCTTTTGGGATATCTTTCTGCAACTCATTGGCTAGAACTATGTTACATAGGCACTCATTGTCTTAATGTATTTTTCAGTCTCTACAATACAAGAGAACATAGGGGGAAGGATTATATTTAAGCTTGGGAAAGACAACCAACAATGTCATGCACACTCTTTTATAAGATTGTTCTAAGGATTCAGTAAGACAGTCTAAAATGTTTTATAGAGTATAATTTAAATAAATACATCATTCCCATGGTCTTCTATTGGATAGTCTTCAAAACTTAAGTGCATCTTTAATTTAATTCATTCTATGTTTGTGTTTCCATCTCAGAAAATCTATGAGGCTAGTTACTTATGTTAAATGAGCTCACTTTATTGCCTATGTTCTAGAAATTACTATAAATGTTTAGGCACAAACAGTACATCATTTCCAGCCAGCTCTCTTGTTTTCTTCTAAGACCTAGAGTAGGCCATTTCCACGTCTGGGTAATCCTTGTGCAGCATACATCCTAACCCTTATTGTAATGAGTTTGTATGTGTATATGGAGTATTCTTTTACAGAGCTCATAAAAGTCTATTTTTTCTAGAATAGTATTGCACCCTTAATTCCTCATATTTTCTTTTAAGTGTTATTAATCACAACTTAAAAAGTCAAATTTTTCCTGCTGGTACCTTTAACATAGGCATTTTTTTCTTTTGTATTCCCCTCTAAAACCACTGGTTTCAGCAATTGCAGAGGTGGTGTATTTTCAATAGTTATTTTCTCTAAAATCCTATAATTAGCTATGTAAAACTTAAAAATTTCCATAGTTGCCACCCATATTGCTTCTGATAGTACCATTTGTTTCTATAAGAATTGGTTGGATTATGTTGTAATTGGTAAAAATGGACAAGTAACATCCAGACTTAATGATTGGGAAGCATTCTATATGTTTTTTTTTTTTTTTTCAAGGTAAAGTCTCACTCTAGCCCAGGCTGACCTAGAATTCACGCTAGTCTCAGGGTGGCCTTGAACACATGGCAATCCTCTTACCTCTGCCTCCAGAGTGCTGAGATTAAAGGCGTGCACCCCCCCAACTTTTTATGGATGTTTCTTTTTTTTCAAATTTTTATTAACAACTTCCATGATTATAAAAAATATCCCATGGTAATACCCTCCCTCCCCTCACTTTTTCCTTTGAAACTCCATTCGCCATCATATCCCTTCCCTATCTCAATCAGTCTCTCTTTTATTTTGATGCCATAATCTTTTCCTCCTTTTATGATGGTCTTGTGTAGGTAGTGTTGGGCACTGTGAATGTTTCTTTTTGAGCAAAGGTTTTATCTGAATATCTGCTTTAAGTGCAGAGTCATACTGGAATATATAAAGTAGCCTACAGGGCTGGAGAGATGGCTTAGCGGTTAACCACACTTGCCTGTGAAGCCTAAGAATCCTGGTTTGAGACTTGATTCCCCAGTACTCACGTGAGCAAGATGCGCAGTGTGGTGCATGTGTCTGGAGTTTGTTTGTTTGCAGTGCCTGGAGGCCCTGGTGGGCCCATTCTTTCTCTCTCTCTGCTTCTTTCTCTCTCTGTTTCTCCCAAGTAAATAAGTAAAAATAAACCAAAAAATAATTTAAAAATGTAGCTTGTTGCTAGTGCAAACATAACTGGGGAAGAGGAAGATCTAAGTGACTATATCTCTTTTTATTTATTACAGTGACTCACATAATCTTTCTAGATTGAAGCAGTGATTGGCTAGATTGAAACTATTTCTCCCATAGCGCATGAAAAATCCCAAGAAAAACCCTGATTAGGTAAAACATAGAATACCAATCCTAACTTGGACTGAGTGACCTGGCTAGCAAATGAATTTGAAAATAGGCTAAATATCTAAAATACATATATGGTCCTAAAGCACGAGGTAGAAGAAATTATCCTCATAGTCCCTAGTATTCAAAGTTGTATTATTATCCCCTCTGGAAAAGGCAAAAGATGTTAAGAAAAGAAGTAAATAAATCTTGACAGTAAATTAAGGGGAATGTCTGAATGGAATCTTTCATGAGGTCACAGATAGCTAAGAAACAAAAATCATCAAAAAGTTGGGAAATAACCAGAGAATCTTTTAGGAGGTGTCATGGAGTTAAAGCAAGCTCTCAGGATTATTATTTTGCCATCTTATCAGCTTGATGAGAAAACTGGTAGTTTATATATTTTGTAAGTTTTGATTGAAACAAGACTTCCATATGAGTTTTTTTTTTAAATTGTTTTAGATTATGTTTTTGCTGCCTGCTTCTTTCTTTTTGTAGACATTGTTCGGAGTGATGTTGCCTTGGATAAACAGAAAGGCTGTAAGATTGCCCAGCACCCTGATATTATGCTGGAGCTCCAAAGAGAAAAGGCAGCTCAGATGCATCTGGTTCTTCTAAAGGAGCAATTCTCCAATACTTACAGTAATCTCATCCTAACAGGTAAGACTACTGGAGTGTTTTAGAACTTTAGAACATTTTACATTGATGACCTCTATCAGTTAACAAGTTGATGCTTAGGGGACACTAGTATGGGATCCAGATGAATCCACATATCCATATTTTTGACCACTGTGTCACATCTTTAACTGCGACGACTCTTCTATTCCTACAACAAATATTCCTTGTAGTTTGCAGATGTATTCTTGTTCAATGTTATGGATGATTCAGCATGTGTTTTCCCAAAAGACAGAGCCAATGAAAACCTAATGATGTCTTGTAAAAATACAGCTTTCTAAATCTGTACCAGTAGATTTGAGAGGATTACTAAATTTGGTATCTTTTAAGATGCAGCTATTTTCCTCTTTCTGTGTATGCCCTTTCTATGAACCTAGTGAACATAAAGATGAAATATAAAAAAGATAATGATCTTCAGGCAGAGCTGAGCTGAGAATATTCTATTTCTGATGATGTTTGAATTTATCTGGGGAATTTGAGTTTCTTTTTTAAGAGTGAAGAGGCTGTGAAGCTGAACTGCCCTCACTTTCTTACATCCTTGGTTCTAGGAGGAAAGTGAATATGTGACAAAGCTTCAAGGAGAAATAACTTTGTGTAGGGCTACCTGTAAACTCTTTTTGTTAAGAGCACGTTGAGTTGTACACCTTAGGCTTTAGAAGAGATTCAAACAATGGACTCTAATCTGAGAACCATTTAGGATCTAAGATGAACTAAGAAGAGCAGTCAAGAGTGATCTCCTTTTCTTGACAGCATGCAAGGCATATTTGCATATTGACTGGAATGACCTTTTAACAAGTCAGAAGTGTGTATTTTCCTTTGTTTATGATCTAGAAAACATGGCATATCTGATAGTCTATGAACATCTCATACTTATTTTTGTGAACTTTTAAGTTAGGAAAATTTTAACTTTTTTTTTTTTACCAGCTTCCTGGCATTTCACCAGGAATTGCTGACTGACAACCAAATTGTTTTGCTTTTGAAAAAGCACAAGATTCTTCCAAGTTTTCATCTTGTACCTGGTTGGAAAACCCAACAGCATGAGATGAAAGCCAGATTTAAATGTGGCTTTGGTGAGCAGAGAAGAGGATTATGGATCTTATAAGTACAGGCCCTGCTTTTGCTCTTTGATAGGTCATTAAGGAGGGATAATGATTTATGGCAAATGCTTGTACTTCCCTAAATTGGCTAGTATAACTGAGTTTAAGTTTAGATCTTTGGGAAGAACATAGATTTTTCTCCAGGATTCTTCAGAGTACCTCATGATGTACACTTGCATATATATTTACCTTTTTCCAATTTAGTGATTGGAAATGAAATATTTTTATTCTACTTTTTTCTAATATTTTTAGACTAGTATCAGAGGGTCACACACTGTATTTTTTTATGTGGCATACAAAGGACTTAGAGTAATTCTAACCCTAAACTGTGGATCCAGAGTATGGCTTGAAGGCATATTATCTTTAGAAACACAAGAGTTCTATTGAGTTCAGTGGAATTTTTCTAATTCTCAGTAACATAATCCCTTTGGATGTTTATTCACAGTTCAAACTGTTGAAATCAACATTGTCAACTTTTACCCTGACAACTTGCTTACTTTCCACTAAACAAACTTATCCTAGAGAAGAGCCTCTTTCCTGCTCTTATTTCTCCCAAGCTGCTTCAAAGAGTCCTCAGGCATTTTCCACATTTTTCACCCATAACCCAGTACAGAGGTGGTACCTTATAGTAGACAGAGCATTTGGTGTGCCCTAGTTTGTTTACATGAAAGTTCAAAAGGTTTTATTTAGTTCCAGGTGTTGGGAAAAGATGGAGTAATTTCAGTTTAGCACCAATGATAAAACTATTTTAATGTCCTTTAACTAAGTCTTTGATTTTACACAGTGTGGTTTTCTAATTGTTATGAAGTTTAATCCTTGATTTCTTGTATAAATCATAAGAACATGGTCTCCAGATAGCTAAACATAATATTTAAACATAACTAAACTAAGTTTTGTAAATATTTCCCTTTTCAGTGATGAATGTATATTGCTAAGGAGGGTGAGGTTGAAGGGGCATAGTCCTCTCAAATGAAGTGACTTTCTACACCAACGAATTCAGAACACCTACCCCAGGAATTCTATTTGGTTATATAGTCTACTTATTTTTTTAAAAAAATATATATGCATATACATGTATATAAATATAATATAAAATAATATATGTATATGCATATATGTATTTGAGAGAGACAGAGAGAGAGAAAGAGACAGAGGTAGAAAGAGAGAGAGAGAGATACAGAGAGAGAGAAAATGGACATATCAGGGCCTCCAGCCACTGCAAACGAACTCCAGATGCATGCACCACCTTGTGTATCTGGCTTAAGGAGTCCTGAGGAATCGAACCTGGGTCCTTTGGCTTTGCAGGCAAGTGCCTTAACCATTAATCCATCTCTTCAGCCTCTAATTATTTTTATAACTCTAGACTAATACATGAACTATTTATAATGAAAGTATTTATGTGGAAATATTATGGGAAAACTGGGTCACTAAATTCTGAGCGAGAAAAAGAGAAAGAGAACTTTTTCTCACCCTCCCCAGTTATCTACAAAATTTTATGTTTATGAATAGCAGTATAATATTTACTAACTTATAATATTATAGTATAATAATTACTTATTGTTAAGTTTGCAGTATATTCTTTTATGAAGATAAGACAACAAAGATTCTGTAGAGTAAAAAAAATAATGTGTTTAAAGTGTGATGTTCAAAATATAGATTCCACTTTACAAGCAAGAACTCATTTTTAGGTGATATTATTATGAGACATTGAGGAGAGAGGTATTGATGGCTTCATAACACACATTTCAGTTGATCCCTTTTAAACAATCACTTCTCAGATGAGGGCAAATTTTACTATAGATTTGAATGTCTTCTAACCATTACTTATTAAGAAGAAACAACTTCTGGCCCTACATATAACCCATTTAATGCAACAAATATGCAAAACAATTCCTTATTACATTGTATTTTTAATGTTTTCTTCATATTATTTTAATGCCTTTGGGTTTGTCTTCATGTTCTTATATGAATTATTTACATGGCGTTGGAAATAATACCTCACCAAAACTCGAGGGTTTCTGAAACAAGCACTTAAGGTTATTAGTAGGTGATGGAGTAATTCTAATAGTGCACCAATTACAGAGTTACTTTAAATGATGAAAATTCTGAAGTTTTCTTAGATGAGAGTTGTCTGTCACTGGGTATAACAGTAAAGGGATAACAAATGAGAGGGAGAATTGATTAGGAGCTTTTAAGAAAGAACAGAGATGTCTTACACTGCTTTGTGCTCTCATGATTCTTAATATAGTATTGCTATATAAATGTGCTGAAAATATTTGTTCTATACATAAAGATGAATTAATTTGAAGACTACTTCTTAAGGAATAATTTTCCTTCACTTCCTTTATTTTCTTCCCCCTTTAAAGGTGTAGTTTATTTTATTTATTTATTTATTTTTGGTTTTTCAAGGTAGGGTCTCACTGTAGCTCAGGCTGACCTGGAATTTACTCTGCATTCTCAGGGTGGCATCAAACTCAGTGATCCTCCTACCTTTGCCTCCCAAGTGCTGGAATTAAAGGCATGTTGCACCACACCCGGCTAAGTTTATTTATTTATTTTTAATTTAGACACACCTTTTTGTTTTCTTTTTATTTTAGTCAGGGTCTCACTGTAGCCCATGCTGACCTGGAACTCACTATATAGTCCAGGCTAGCCTTGAACACACGGTAATCCTACCTTTAGTATTAGTCACCACACCTAGCTTAAAGTAAAGCTGCTAAAAACTTAATTGTGCTATGAAGTCATCTAGCCAATCTCTGCATATAAACAGCTCAAAACTGTGCATTCATTATAAATGAATAGCATTACTCTAAAAACTTTCCAGTTATTGCTCTATAAGGAGTTTTATTGTGTCATTGGCTTGACTTTTTTGGCTTTGTACCACATTCTTTAATCATTAGACTCTTGAAGTAATGTGGGATTTGTATGATTGGCTTTCCTGTATTATTGTGGCAAATGAGTGGAGTAAAATTTTATACTTCCTTGTTTTAGCCCGTCCTGTGAACATCAACTAAGGAAAATGAAGAACTCAAATTAGTGGGACAAGACCAGTTAGCCCTATGTCCACAAAACATAATGACTAGAGCTGATTTTTTTAGTTAATTCTATACTGGCCAAGAAAGCACAAGAATCTTTTTTGATTTGAATTTTCTCTCTGTAGCAACTATCTTGATTACATCAATTCAGAGATCTTGTCTTCAGTTTTTACTGTTATTTAACAATCTTCTGTGCCATTAATTTGGTAATTTGGTGGAAGTTTAAAATAATGTGTGATTACTAATTTTAACTATGGTTCAAAATCAGTGTTGTAGTTTGAAAATATTTTTTTCTTTATTAGTTATGTATATACTCAGTGTGTAAAGAGCTCATGTTAGCACCATTCTTACCCTCATCCCTGTCCCCCACCCTCTAAAGGGACCTTCCTCATTGGGGATACCATTGATCTCCATGGGGATTATGGGTTGTGTAGCCATCAGTTATGGGGAAGAGTGTGTAATGTCGCAACTTGTGGCTCTAACAATCTTTCCACCCCATGTTTCATGAATTTCTCTGAGTCATGTTGGGTTCATTTTAGGTCTACTTCAGTGATGAGGTCTTGGGAGCCTCTGTGTCTCTCGATCTCTGGTTTGATAGGAGTTGAGTACTCTCTGTATCTATCTCCTTCACCCTTGTGCTGATACCAGGATCACCAAGAAAGCAGCCCTCTTGCTCATTTCCCCAATTACTCTATGGTTTCAGCTGGTAAGGTGAGATGGGCTGATTCTCTCCTCAGGTTCTGAGTCCATCTTAAAAAGAGTAGCAGATTCTCTAATGGAGAGTGAAATCAGCACCAAATACATGGGATAACCTTTATTAGAGAGAATTTAATAGGTGTAGGCCCACTGTAGCCCAGGATTTGTGGCAGATTGATATTGGATTGAGAACTTGTTATTTGGATATGATTCTGACTTGTTTCCCAGTGTCAGCTATGGGTCTCTTCCATTTTTCATACCAACAGCATATGGTGTCGTTAGCAGTAGGGTCTTACCATTAACCTTTGTTGGATAATCAAGTGCTCTGACAGAAGTCTGTCTCCTTTTGGGAAACCTTGCAGGTCTCTGTAATCAACAGCTCATTGTGGATATTAACTGCATCCTGGTACTTGGTGTTACAGTTCAACACCAAGGAGAAAGAAGGAATAAAAAGATAGATAATATAAAAGAGAAAGAGAGAAGAAAAAAGAGAGAAAAGAGATGGATAGATAGATAGATAGATAGATAGATAGAGAGATAGAGAGATAGAGAGAGAGAGAGAGAGAGAGAGACAGGAGAAAATTGAGGTTAGTCTTCATCATACCCTCTCCAGGGCCCATTGATTCAGGTGTTCCCTTTAAGGACCAGATGAAGGTTCAACCTTTTAGTCTGTCTTTTAAGATATACGTTTTTAGAATATCACTTCCATTTGGGTCCAGTTTTGTGTCCTCCCCCCTTACCCTCCCCTTCAGCCTTACCCTCCCTATTGTCCAGTCCTCAATATGCCTTTAGGTATGTTAGCATCTTGGGCTGATCTAGGTTAGGAGCCACAGATGAGTGAGAACCATGTGATGATTGTTTCTGTGATTGGGTGAGTTCTATGAGACTGATCTGTTCCAAGTTGGACCATTTTTCTACAAATTTCATTGTGCCATTTTTTTTTCTTACTTCAACGTAGAATTCCATCATGTAGATATACCACATCTTGGTTATCCATTTGTCTAATGATGGGCATCTGGGTTGATTTCAGTTCTTAGCCATTATGAATTGATGAGCTATAAACATGGTTGAACAAATATTTCTGAACTGAGGCATGGAGCTCTTAGGGTAAATGCCCAGTAAGGGAATAACTGGGTCTGTTGGTAACTCTATAGTCAACATTTTTAGGTGCCTCCATATTGCTTTCCATAGTGGTTGTACCGTCTTTTACGTTCCCACCAACAGTGAATGAGGGTTACTTTTTCTCCACATCCTCACCAACATTTGTTTTCATTTGATTTTTTAATGTTTACTAACCTTACTGGGATAAGGTGGAATATCATAGTTGTTTTAATTTGCATTTCCCTGATGGTTAGGAATATTGAACATTTTCATAAGTGTGTGTGTGCCATTTGTATTTCTTCCCCTGAAAACTCCCTGTTCAGTTCTTTTCCCTGCTTTGTGACTGGGCTGTTTGATTTTTTATTGGTTAGGGTTTTGAGTGTTTTGTAGATTCCACAAATTAGGCCTCTGTCAGTTGTATAGTCGGCAGATTTTTTTCTCCCACTCTGTGGGTAGTCTATTGGCTCTGTTTATTTTATGTTTCTCTGTGAAAAACTTTTCATCTTCATGAGTTCCCAATGGTTGAGTGAATCCTGAGCTACTGGGATTTTGTTCTGGAAGTCTTTTTCTATTCCTATGTCATGGAAAGTTTCTTCTATTTTTTCATCTACTAATAGCAGAGTTTCTGGTCTTCTATTGAGGTATTTGGTCCATTTGGACTTGACTTTTGAGCATGGTGAGATGTGTGGATCTAGTTTCGTTTTCCTACATATGGCTATCCAGTTTGTCCAGAAAAATTTGTTGAAGATGCTGCCTTTTTTACACTCTACATTGTTAGGCCCTTTGTCAAATATCAAGTAGCTGTAGTTACTTGACGCAAAGTCTGGATCCTCTATTCTGTTCCATCGGTCTATAATCCAGTTCTTATGTCAATATAATGTTATTTTTTACTATGGCTTTGTAATGTAGCTTTAGATCGGGTATGGTTATGCCTCCAGAGGTGTTTCTTTTGCTGAGGATATGCTTGGATATCCGAGGCCTTCTGCCATTCCATACCAATTTTCAGATCATTTTTTTTCTGTCTCTTTGAAGAAAAATGTTGGAATTTGGGCTGGAGAGATGGCTTAGCGGTTAAGCGCTTACCTGTGAAGCCTAAGGACCCCGGTTCGAGGCTCGGTTCCCCAGGTCCCACGTTAGCTATGATGCACAAGGGGCGCATACATCTGGAGTTCGTTTGCAGAGGCTGGAAGCCCTGGCGCGCCCATTCTCTCCCTCTCCCTCTATCTGTCTTTCTCTCTGTGTCTGTCTCTCTCAAATAAATAAATAAAAAAAATTAAAAAAAAATGTTGGAATTTTTATTGGTATTACATTAAATCTGTATGACTTTTGGTAAGATTGCCATTTTCACAATGTTAATTTTGTGTATCTAGGATCATGGGAGGTCTTTTCATCTTCTCAAGTCCTCCTCAATTACTTTCCTGAGAATTTTTATGATTTTTTATATAAGTCTTTAACATCCTTGGTTAATGTTATTCCAAGGTATTTTATTTTATTTTTTTGCTATTGAAAATGAGACAGTGTTGCAAATTTCTTTCTCTGTATTTTTGTCTTTTGCATATAGAAAGGCTACTGATTTTTGTGCATTGATTTTGTATCCTGCTACTTTGCTGAAGGATTTAATCATCTTTAAGAGTTTTGTGATGGAGGTTCTCAGGTCACATATGTACAGAATCATGTTGTCTGCAAATAGGGCTAACTTAACTTCTTCCTTTCCAATTTGTATTCCTTTTATTTCTTTATCCTGTCTTATTGCTTGAGCTAGGACTTCTAGTACTACGTTGAAAATCAGAGGTGAAAGTAGACACGCCTGTCTTGTTCCTGATCTTGATGGTAATTCCTTCAGTCTCTCCCCAGTAAGTATTATTTGGGCATTAGGCAATTTATATATAGCCTTTATTATGTTGAGATATAAACTGTTCATGCCTATTCTTTCTAAAGTTTTGATCATGAAGTGATGCTGTATTTTGTTGAAGGCCTTTTCTGCATCTATTGAAATGATCATGTGGTTTTTGTGTTTAAATTTATTTATGTGATATATTACATTGACAGATTTTCATATGTTGAACCAACCTGCATTCCTGGGATAAAGCCTACTTGATCAAGTTGGATAATGCTTTTGATGTGCGGTTGAATTTGGTTTGTGAGGATTTTGTTTAGGATCTTTGAGTCTAATTTCATCAGGGAATTAGGCCTATAGTTTTCTTGTAATGTCTCTTTGGTTTTGGTATTATGGTGATACTAGCTTCATAAAAGGAGTGGGAGCTTTCCTTGTTCTCAGATTATGTCGTACAGTTGAGAAAAATTGGATTCAGTTCTTCCATGAAGGTTTGATAGAATTCAGCAGAGAAGCCATCTGGTCCTGAACTCTTCTTTTGGGGGAGATTTTTGATTACCTTTTCAATCTTGATGGGTGTGATAGGCTTGTTTAGGAGATTAATCTATTCTGAGTTTAGCTTTGCTAGCTGGTATGTATCCAGGAATTCATTCATTTCCTCCATATTATCCATTTTTGTGAAGTAGAGGTTTTTGAAATAAGTCCTGATAATTCTTCCAATTTCATTTATGTCTATTGTGATCTCTCTTTCTTCATTTCTAACTTAATTTGATGCATCTCTCTCTTTTTGGTTTTTTGCTTGATCAAATTGTCTAGGTGTTTATCAATATTGTTTGTTTTCTCAAAGAACTACCTCTTTGTTTCATAAATTTTCTTGTTTTTCCAATGCCTTTAGGTGGATGGCAAGGTTCTGATTTGTGATCTCTCTGTCTTTGTTATGAAGATATTTAATGCTATGAATTTTCCCCTAAGGACTGCCTTTATTATGTCCTGTAAGTTTTGGTATGATGTGTTCTTATTGTAATTCAATTCTAGAAATTTTGTAATATCAATTTTTATTTCATCCACTACCCATTTAAACGTGTGTTGTTCAATCTCCAGGAGCTGGTGGGATTCCTGGAACATCTCTTGTTAATTTCTAACATTATAGCATGGTGTTCTGAGATCATGCAGGAAGTTATGTTGATTTTCCTATATATATGGAGACAGGTTTTATGACCTAGTATATGATATGTTTTAGAGAAGGTTCCATGGTCTGCTGAGAAGAATGTGCATTCTGTAGATTTTGGGTAGAATGTTCTGTAGATATCCTTTAGGTCTAACTGATCTATGGTGTTGTTGAACTCTCTTACTTCCCTATTGATTTTCTGCTTGGATGATCTATCTATTGCTGATAGTGGAGTATTGAAGTCCCTGGCTATAGTGGTATTGGTGTTTATTTCTGTTTTGTTTTCAAGTAGGTTTTGTTTTATGAATTATAGTGCACCTGTGTTTGGTGGTGGCCTTTGTCTTATTTTATTACTTTTGGCTTGAAGTCTATTTTATCTGATATTAGTATAGCAACATCTGCTTGATGAATTTGGGAGCTCCCATGTTAGGTACATATATGTTTAGGATTGTAATGTCCTCCTGTTGGAGTGTGCCCTTAATCAATATAAAGTGACCTTCATTATCTTTCTTGACTAATGTTGGACTGAAGTCTACCTTGTCAGATATTAGGATAGCAACCCCTGCTTGTTTTCTAGGCCCATTTGCTTGAAACACTGTTTTCCAACCTTTCATCCTAAGATAACGTTTATCCTTTGTAGAAAGGTGAATTTCTTGGAGACAACAAATTGTAGGATCATGCTTTTTAAACCAGTCTGCAAACCTATGTCTTTTGGTTGGGGCATTGAGGCTGTTGATATTAAGAGATATTATTGAAAGGTGTGTATTTATGTTTGCCATTTTTTTTTGTGTGTGTATGTGGTTCTGGTTCTACCTTTGCTCTCTTATGTTAACTAGTATTTGAGTATTGCTTGTTTTTACCAGGTTCCTTATATGTGCGTTTTTCCTTTTCTTTGGCATGGAGGATTCTATCAAGTATTTTCTGTAGAGCTGGTTTTGTATTCAAATACTCCTTTAACCTGCTTTTGTCATGGAATGTCCTTATTTCTCCATCTATTTGAATGGATAACTTTGCAGGATAAAGTAACCTTGGTTGACAGTTGTTATCTTTCAGAACTTGGAATATATCACTCCAAGCCCTTCTGGCTTTTAAAGTTTGTGTTGAGTAATCTGCTGTAATCCTGATGGGCTTGCCTTTGTAGGTGACTTGATTTTTCTCTCTAACTGCTTTCAATAATTTTTCTTTAGTTTGTGTGTTTTGTAGTTTGATTATGATATGGGGAGGAGAGGTTCTTTCCAGGTTTTGTCTGGCTGGTGTTCTAAAGGCTTCCTGTATCTGCATTGGCACCTAGTTCCCAATTTGGGGGAAGTTTTCTTCTGTGATTTTGTTGAAGACACCTACTATGCCTTTGGAGTGATATTCTCCTTCTACTAGGCCCTGAATTCTTATGATTTGATCTTTTCCTAGTGTCCCGAATATCTTGAAGTTCCCACTCATACTTTTCTGTAAGTTTGTCTTTCTCTTTGTTGGAATGTATTAGATCTGCCACCTGGTCTTCTTTCTAGCTTAGATATTCTGTCCTCTCCTTCATCCATTCTACTGGTGAGATTTTCTACAGAGTTTTATATTTCATTAACTGTGTTCTTCATTGCTAGTAATTCTGACTTGTTTTTCTTTATTATTTCTATTTCCTTATTTATGTCTATTAGTGCCTTCTTTATTTCATTAAATTGGTGTCCTGCATCTTCTTTGATTTCCTCTTTGATTTCTTCTTTGATTCCTTTGATTTGTTCTTCAACGTCTTTGAACATATTTACAATCATTCTTTTGAAATCTTTCTCAGGCATTTCCTCTATCGTTCTCACTGGAGGTCATTCCTGATGCATTAATACTTTTAGGTGGATTTATATTGTCTTGCTTCTTAGTGTTTCTTGTATTATAATGTATATATTTTTGCATGTTGGATTAAGTTAATGCTTGGATTTTCTAGCTAGCTGGGTATTCTTAGCTGTTTCAATTGATTTGATATTATATATCTTCAGGGTAGGAACTTAAGGTGTTAGGTGTGGCTCTTAAGATTCTCAGAGTATCTACAAAAGTGTTCCTAGGGGTTGAGTTTCCCTGCTATGGGAGTATTCAAGTAGGCTAAGTGGAATAAAATGCAGGTAGATTCTGAAAGTTAACTAAACACTGTACACATTCAATCAAAAACAGCACCGGGTATTTATGCAAGACTAGTTATTATAACAACCAGATCCTCTATCAACAAAGAGGTTAAGATTTCTGGTCTGTTGAGGGATCCAAGTCAGTTTGTGACCAAGTGAGACCCTTCTCTGGTGCAATCCCAGTTACCTTGGATGATTTTTGTCTTAGTCAAGTTGCTGGCTGGATCATTGGGCTGATGTTCTGATTTCTGGAGCTGGGCACTGGCTTTTCCTGTGGGGCAAACCAAGCCTGGCAACTGTGGCCCTGCAGAATGGCACCCCTGGTGCTGGAACCACTACTGCCACTGCTGAAGCTGCCGCTGCTGGAGCCGCTGCTGCCGCCACTGAAGCTGCTGTTGCTGCCACTACTGGATCTGCCGCTGCTGGGGCCGCTCTTGCTGGTGCTGGAGCTGCTAATGTTGCTGCTGGACTCTGCTCCTTTTTGGGTCCCACTGTTAGCTCAAGTTGGCGTGGCTGGGTCTCGGGACCACTGCTCTGTTTGCTGGTGCTGGGCACAGGCGGTGGGGGAGGGGAGGGAGCCAGTGCTGCTCTAGTTCTCTTGCTGTTCCATGTGTTCTTCTACCTTGTGATCTGCTCCTCCATTGTTCACTGCTGCTCTCCCTTCACGTTTCTAGAGTTTGTGGAGAGCTCCAGTGTTAGTGGAAGCTCCCTTCTCCTGGCTTTTCCTGTGGCTTGAGCTGAGCCTGGTGGCTTTCTGGTGTGCCACGGTCAGCGGACCTGCCGGTGCCACTTTTGCCGTCCTGTGCAGGCTCTGGATGCTCTGGATCTCTTCTACTTCTCCACTGCTGTTTCAACTTCCTATACACCCCACGTTTTATTAAAGTGTGTATTTTGCTGAGTTATTTTGGTCTCCCCCCCCGGCTGCTTTGGTGTGGTACCTGTGCTGCCATCTTAACCTGAAGTCTCTGCTTGTTTCTTATTTCCGTTTGCTTGGAATATCATTTTCCACCCTTTCACCTTGAGGAGGTGTCTGTCTTTAGTGGTAAGCTGGGTCTCTTGGATACAGCAGATTTAGGGGGTCTAATTTTCTGATTTACCATGTTAGCTTATGTCTCTTGATGGCTGAATTAAGGCCATTAATGTTTAGGGCAAGAATTGTGAGGTTTGATTTAATCCCTGCCATATTGTGATGGTTTATGTGGTTTTGTATTTTCCTGGGCTTTATAATTTTTTGCACCTTCTCTGAGTGTGGTTATTGTGATGTGCTTCTTGTAGGCACTTGAGGTTGGTTATTGGATTCTTCTGTGTGGAGAATTCCCTGAAGTACTCTCTATAGGTTTGGCTTTGTGTTCATATAGGTTAGAGCTGACTTTTATGATGGAAAGTTTTTCTTCCACCATCTATTATGAGGGATACTTTTGCTAGGTGGAGTTTGGGTTGGAAGCCATAGCTTCTTGGACTTTGTAATGTCCCATTCCAGGCCCTTCTGGCTTCAGGGTTTCCATTGAGAAGTTTGAAGTAATTTTGATGGAGTTACCTTTATATGTAATGTGTTGTTTCTCCCTAGCTGCTTTTAGGACTTTCTCTTTGTTATTGATGTTTAGAATCTTAATGATAATACATCTTGGAGAATTTCTACTTTGTTATAGTCTGTTTAGCGTTCTGGTAGCTTCTTGTAACTTGATAGGACTTTCTTTTGAGATGTTGTGGAAGTTTTCTTTGATTATTTTGTTGAATAAACTGTTCATGCCTTGGGTCTGAATTTCTTCACCTTCTGGTATTCCCATGGTCCTAATGTTGGGACATTTAAGAGTATCCCACAGTTCCCTCATTTCTGTTCACAAAAATTTTGAATTTATCCAAATTTTTGGACTCACAAACTGTTTCTTTTGTTTTGTTTTCCAGTTCTGAATCTCTATCCTCCACATGACTGATTCTATTCTTGAGAGCTTCTATAGATATTTGGAGTTGTTCAATTTGGTTTGTATTTTCTATTGCCTTTTTATATATAGTATCCATCCCTCTGTTCAGTTCACTTCTCATGTCATTTTCTGATTTTCTTAACGCTTCTTGGAATTCACCTTGCATTTATTTATGTCTTCATTGAGCTTAGCCAGCTGATTATTGAGGTCCTCTTTTTTTTCACTCTCCTTCAGGACATTTAACTATCTTTGGAACACTTCTTGTTTTGTTTTTTTTTTTTTTTTCCTATTAGGTCCAATCTAGTGAGGACAACATTCATACATTTATTGGGCCTTTGTTGATTTTCTGCAGGTTCTGCTATTTGCTTGGCCCAGGCACATAGCTTGTGTCTTCATTTTGGGGTTCTGATCCTGTTGTCTCTTTTTCTTGATTGTAGACTTACATTGTGGGGCTGTGAAACCTTGTTTGATTTACTTCCATTTGATTTTTCATGTTATTCATTTGCGCTGTGGTCTGCCCATCACAGTGTAGGAATCTTATTTAATTCAGGAGGAAGCTACAGTTTACCCTTGAAGTGTATTCAGTACACATTCCCTTGTATGTTTGACTAGATTAGGTTTCTGATGGCAATGGGGCCTGTCTGCGCAGAGTGGAGGAGTCCCAGAGGCTCTGGTATGGGTGGAAGGCCTGGTAGAGGGGCTCATTGGTCAGTGGTTTGGGGTATGGGATTGCGTGGTCAGGTGACCTGATGGGTTAGGGGGTAGGTGGTAGGATTGGGACTAAGCAGTCTGGTGTTGCAGCAAGGTGGGGAAGGAGAGGATGGGACTGTATAGTTCTGTGATGCTGCAGGGTGAGGGGATGGGACACGGGTTCTTCTGGCACCATAAAGCAGGGGGTGGATAGGACTGCTGGGTCCTATGACATGCATATGGGGGTGTTGTAGTCGCAGTAGCAGGAAGGGGGAAGAGGGAAAAAGGGGGAGTGCTTTCCAGCTGGACTGGGTCTGTGTAGCCTGCAGCTAGTGCAGGAGGACCTGGTCCATGCATAGTGGGTGGCAGCTAGGATGGTCGTAAAAGCCAACAGAGGGAGGAAGGAATGTAAGCTGACTGGCTTGGGCCCAATAGCCTGTGGGTAGTGTAGGAGGAATCTGGTAGCCCAGCGCTAGGAGTGCTTGAGGGGTCTGGGCGACTGCTGGACTACCTGAGAGCATGGGAATCAGCAGATTTCCTACTTTGCTTTGCCATGCCCTCCCACTGGAGGTCTTCTAGGACCTGTAGATCCTAAGGCCCCCATCAATCTCGCCTTTCCTTCCCAGTGACGTGAGGCAAGGTTATTTAGTTGCCATCTTGACTGGAAGTCTGAAAATATTGTTCCATTTTTTAAGTGGCTCCTGTAGCATCTCACTAGAGTGAGTTTATTATCATGTTTTTAGATCCATCCACTTTCATATTTTACTCATTCATTATTCTTTCTATTATTTTCTCTGCTTATGTGTAATGAAGAAGCCTTATATTTGCTTATTTATGTCTGTTGGGGAGCAAGAAATCTAAAAAATTACCTTGATTTAATTTGTAGCAATATTTATCAAGTACATACTGCATTTTACTATTTTATGCTTCTGCTCATAATATGTACTATGCACACTTTAGTGTACTCCATTATCACACTTCCTGTGCCATTTCCCAGTCACTTGTCCCCTGTCACCAAACCAGGCCACAGTGAATCTGCATACTTATGGCTTGGCTTATATGCTCCAAGCTGATCATTCATCATCTGAATGTCATGACTAAAAGTTTTTGGGACAGTGGAATCAGATGATGACTGATTGACCTTAATATTTCTGATTCTAACTTTATCTCATACTTTCTTTCCTTTTTTTTTCCCCTGAGGCAGGCCCAACAGACTGGCCTTTTTTAATAAGAAAGAGAGAGAGAGAGAGGATTAGTGCACTAGGGCTTCCAGCCACTGCAATGGAACTCTAAACATGTGCACCCTCTTGTATGTATGTGCAACCTTGCATGCTTCCATCACTTTGTGTGTCTGGCTTACCTGGGACCTGGAGTAGAATATTAGGCCTCAGGTTCCACAGGCAAGTGCCTTAACTGCTAAGCCATCTCTCCAGCCCATAATTTATTTAACTTCTTTCTCATAATTAAATGTTACAAGGTAAGAAAAAAAAAACTGGAGGGCATTCTGTCATTCAAATTTTTCATTGCTAAATGTTTAATTAAACATGAAGAGTTGTGAGCATGTGGCTGGTTTTATAAGGCAAATGTCTTTCTTCTCCCTTTCTATTTGATACAGAGAAAATTTCCCTCAAATGCAGATGTTTCTTACTTTATCTGAGGAAGTACTTTTAAAAATTAAGTTTTCTACCCAGTTGTAAAAGTAATGCATGCCACTAAGGAAACCACAAAAAATCTCTGTATCTAGAGGTAACAAATCAATGCAGTCCCCTGTATCTACAAGTTTATATCCACAGAGTCAACCAACTGAAGATTGAAAATATTAAAAGAATACTGTGCCTGTGCTGAAACATGTATAGAGGTTTTTCTTGGCATTATTCTCTAAACAACATAATGTCACTGTTTTATACCATTTATAATTCGTCAAGGATTTTAGCATATTGGTAAACCTTTCATTACTATAATAAAGTGCATG
The DNA here is from genome assembly GCF_020740685.1 of Jaculus jaculus. Classification (NCBI taxonomy): domain Eukaryota; kingdom Metazoa; phylum Chordata; class Mammalia; order Rodentia; family Dipodidae; genus Jaculus; species Jaculus jaculus. The sequence goes on from NC_059102.1 coordinate 36,743,734, forward strand.
ACATTAAGCAATTATGAAGGAAAGAAGTTTATTGAGTTTTTGGTTCTGGAGGTTTAACGCCCAAGTTATATAATGTAGGCTGTGTTCGAAGAACCATTCCTTGCTTGGTTCACATCACAGTGGCTAGCAATGGGACACACATAACGAAGTGGGAAGATTACTTACGGAGCCAGGAAACAGAAAGAAGTTGGTCAGGCAAGGCTTGCTGCATTTATCAAATTAATCCTTTTTCAGAATAGGATCCTAGTAGCTTAAGGATCTTGCATTAGACTCCACTTCGAAAAGTTCTAACACATCTCAACATTGATCCCCAATAGTTCTTTAACAAATGCACACCTGGAGATACATGAATCATAGTAGTGAGTAATTAGAGATGCTCTAAAATATGCAGAACATTGTGCATCATTGGCATGCAAATATTATGCCATTTTATATGAGATGAGTCTTCACAAATTTTGGATTCCTCGGGGAACCCTAATCCTTCATGATTACTAAGGGGCAACTCTACATGTAGCTGTGTGTGTGTAAAGCATTTGTGGTGTGTATGTGTGGATATGTGTAATATGTATGTGTGCGTGTGAGTTGTGTGTGCACTTGTGGAAGCCAGAGGAAAACTTTGAGTGCCCTTCTTTATTGCATGGGAGGCAGAGACAGATGATCCCCAAGACATTTTAGGTACAGCCCAGTGAGAGAGTCCTGGGTTTAAGTGAGAAACCCTGCCTCAGTAAATAAGGTGGAAAGCAATAGAGGAAGACACTCAGCATCACCCTTTGGCCTCCACATGCATAGTTGCATATACATACAACCTCACATGCACCCACACACATGTGAACACACATATAAACATGCATACAAACACACACATACACATACAAAAAACCTGAGAAAATAAAATTTACATTTTGGATTTGCAAAGCACAAGTCAAAAAAATAATTCTGTGGAAAGCCTCACTAATAAAATAGATCAAGTAGAAGACAGATTATCAGAGCTTGAAGACACACAGGCAGACAATGAAAAAGATAGTAAGAAAGTGTAACTGAAGCCTATAAGACTCTTATGAGAATAGTATCCAGTAACATACTATTCAAAGACAAAACCTACAAATCATTGATATAGGAGAGGGAAGAGAAACTCAAAGGCATACGAAACATTAAATAAAATCATAGAAGGAAATTCAACAAATCTTGGGAAAGATTATTAGGGAGAATTTGGGATGCAAAACAGACAAGAAAAGTCCTTGTCCATGTTATATTATAGTTTAAACACTAAGTAAACAACAATGAAAAACTACTGAAAGGTGCAAGAAAGAAGCAGCTAGTAGCATAAAGGCAACACCATCGTAGTTATGCAAAATTCCTCATAGAAAATTTGAAAGTCAAGAGGGCAAAGGTTGATGAAATTTACGACTTAAAAGATGATAACTTCCAACACAGATAACTATATTCAGCAAAACTATCCTTCATAAGCAGAGAAACAAAGACTGTCTAGGATAAACACAAACTAAAGTAATTTATGACCACTAAGCCAAGGCTACAAAACATGTTTGATGGAATCATATATACAGAAGAGAAAGATAAACACTTCTGTAAAACCACAGGAAAGAACAGTCTGTACTAGAATGGTAAAAAAGTGAGGATTAGAAGAGTATCGGACACTACAAAAACAACAAAATGACAGGAGTGGATACAAACTTTTCAGCAATAACTCTGAATGTTAACAGCCTCAATTCTCTAATCAAATGACACAGACTAGCAGATTGGATTTTTAAAAAAATCAGGGCCAGTCTATCTGTTGCCTATAAAAACTGCATCTTACTGGCAATGACCAACAAAGCTTTAGGATGAAAGCTGGAAAAGGACATTCCAAGCTAACGGAACTAGAAGAGCAAGCAGGTGTAGGAGTACTGATATCTGACTTTAAAATTAGAAAAATAAAGGTCACTTCATATAAAGCAATCCATCAAGATACTACAATTTAGAAAATATATGCATACAATATCAGTGTACCCAATTTCATAAAATAAAAATTACTAGATGTAAAGATTCAAATTCACCTCAACATAATAACTACCAATAAATGGGCTAATGAGGTAAACAACTCCTCAGTTTTCAAAAAATAAAATACAAATATAATAAATATATGAGAAAACTGTTCACCATATTTATCCATAAAGGAAATGCAAATTAAAACTATTCTATAATTTAAGAAAATAAATAATAAATGCTAGTGATGATGCAGGGGTAAAAAGAAACCCTTAATACATTTTGGTGGGGATATAAATTAGTACAAACCAAGTGAGATCAATATGGAGATTCTTCAAAAAATTAACAGTGTAACTACCACGTTGTCTACCTCTATTATTTCTGGGAATATATCTAAAGAACTTGTAAATAACAGAGGTAACTCTGCACCCATGTTTATAAAAGCACTATTCACAATAGTCAAGTTATTGAACCTGCCTAGGTGTTAGTCAATAGATGTGTATAAAAATGTGTTAGTCAACAGATGTGTATAAAAATGTGTGGGGGCATATATATATATATACACACACACATACACATACATATACACACACATACATACATACATATATATACACACAAATATCACATCTCTTATTTTTGGATATAATGTTTTTTAATATATACAAAACTTCACTTCATACATATGACATGAAGGCAGAAGGGAGGTGATGGAGAAAAAATACAATGAGGGGTCAAAGAAAGAAAGGAAAAAGAGAAGTGTATAAGGGTTGAATATAGCCAAAAAATATTTTTAACGAAATTGTGTTTATTAAACAAACACTACATACAGTAAATATTACCAACAAACCTTTTTTGTGTTGACTATTCCCATCTTGTCAAAACTTTCCAAAGGTGTTTCTGAAGGAAACATTCATTTTAATTATGCTAAATATACTTTAAAGTGATGGTACATAATATTTTTAGTATTTCAGTACTTGTCATGTAAATTTATTTTCTAAATCTTTTCCTAACCCCATCACTTAGAAATTGACTAGCATACTTTTATATTGTTATCTACCAGTTTTGGCATAAGTAGTTTCTATATATGACATTTAATCTTGTGTATTAAAGTACACCTAATTTATATATTTAAATTATATATGGTTACATACTACACAAAGACATTTCAGTTCAGTGGTGGGCTGCATATGACATTAGCTATGCCACATAGCCCAAGTGTTTAAAAGGCTATAGCATCTAGGTATGTATAAGTACACTATATGATGTTTGCTCAATAAAGAAATTGCCTGACACATTTTTGGAACTTATCCACCTTATTTAGTGATTTGTGTTTTTATACATTCAAAATATATCTACAATTTCAAAGTTGGAATTATTTTGTATGGATAGTTTTTGATATCTAAGTTGTTAAATATAGTATACTCTTATCTTTGTTCTCAATTTATCAAAAGTTTTGAAATTATAAACATATATATTTTTTAATTAAACAGGGGTGTTCAGATAAAAAGGTGATAATTTCTTTTTCTGGCCTCCTCAGGTTTTAACCCTTAAAAGCTATCCAATATTTGATTTTTATAGTTTCACATTTTGTTTTAATGTCTCATACTATATTTATGTTTATATAAATTATATTTATATTTGTTTAACACATTATTTTGTACATGTATATTGCATATTCATTGCATATATAAATGTAAAACGTTTTCTTAGTGAAAAAATGATTCAAATATGATCATTATTTTATAATTTTCTCCACACATGTACTGTTATGTCATAGAATTCTCACTAGGTCACACCATATAGATCTAACTCATTCTTTTAAATTATGTGTATAGTATTCCATAATATTGAATATAACTAACTTTTTTCCTATTAATATACACTGCTTTATGTTCTTGTTTTTCCTTTCCACTTTCTCTCTCACAAGCACACCACATATACACCCATTTATATCTGTAAATACCACAAAGTGGGATGTATTGATCAAAATACACAATGTACTTAACAATCTTGGAAAGTCAGATTTATCAAAGTATAATTTGTATTAGGCAAATATTACTTCAAGAAATGTATATAATATACATTCCTGTAACTATCACCAACACCTGCAGGCTAGGACATGGTTCTGCAGTTAAAGGCATTTGATTGCAAAGCCTGTTGGCCTTGGTTCCATTTCCCAGAACATATGTGGTTCTATTACCCTGAAAAGTTTCTTGCCTCCTTTTAAAAAATATTTTTATTTATTCATTTGAGAGAGGGAGAAAGAAGGAAAAAAATATATATAGAGAGAGAAAGAAAATGAATGGAATGAGTGAATGAATGAATGGGTGTGTCAGGGCCTCTACCAACTTCAAATGAACTCCAGATGCATGCACCACCTTGCGCATCAGGCTTATGTGGGTCCTGGGGAGTCAAACCTGGGTCCTTTGGCTTTGCAGGCAAACACCTTAACGGTTAAGCCATCTCTCAAGCCCTCTTGTCTCCATTTTTATTTTTATTTTTCTGTGTCCCAGGCTACTTTATTTTAAAACAAAGTAGTGAGTGACTTGGGGATTTAAAAATCAAGAACATCCTTAAACTTCATCTTTCCTCCAACTACCTCCCCCTAAACTTCCTGTACCAACCCTTCCATTCCCTTTTAAAAGCCCAGGTTGGCTTCCCCTCCCTCCTCCCTCCTGTTCCTCCATCTGTGGGCAGGGTAGACACCTCAGTTTGAACGCGTGGAAGAACCCAAAGCATTAACAGGAACAGAGGGGAAGGCTTCACCCTCTGGGAAAAGGATAGAGCCCTGGGGCCAGAGGGAAGGATACAGCTGCTCCCCCCCACCCCCCGGAAAAGGAGACCCTGCGGCCTCAAACTCTTTCCACTTGGCATAGTTACTTCTTGATCGCTTGCCCTTCTGGCACCGGTTGCAGAACCACACTCAGACCACATCCTCCTCCAGGCCCAGCTGCTCAGCGATGAGGCTGATCTGCTGTCTCTGGGTTTCCTCTGACATGTTTCTTGATACTCGTTGGCTTTATTTTCCAGGCCTGTACCAGAGTCTCTGCCTTGCATATCTCCTGAAGATTTTTGTTGTTGTCACCTTCCTCCACCCACTTCTGCAGCAGGGGCCGTAGCTTACATATGTTCTTGAAACTGAGCTGCAGAGCCTCAAAGTGACAGATGGTCGTCTGGCTGAACACCTTTCCAAAAGGAACCTGTGGGTGAGCCCCACATTGGCCTGGGTGTACCCCAGCGTGATCTTCCTCTGCTTCAGAAGCTTGGCAAATTGTTCCAGTTCTTTTTGCAGAGCTTTCATATCCTGGGACTCCTAGGGGTTTGACTCCAGTTTCTCCACCTCCACCTTAACCACACCTGGGTGGGGAGCACAGAGCCCGGGGAGATGCCCTCTGAGTTTCTCTCTACCCTGGCTTCTGCCTCTTCCTGGGGCTGCAAGATTTGCAAGCCAACCTGGGGCATCTGGCCCACTCCAACCTGAGGTCCACAGAATGCCATCCCGCCACAGAATTGATAAGGAGAAGGTGCCTGGCCCAACCCCCGTGGATTCCTGGCCCACCAGGAAGGCCTTGGAAGCTTAGCCAGGTAGAGGGTCCACCTAGCCAGGCTCTAGCCCTCCTGACCCACCACTACCACCATCTGGCTGGGGCAAGAAGGTGAAGTCTGAAGCCGGTGTACAGCCATGAGGAAGATGGGCACCCCAAGCTGGGGGCCTGATGGAAGGAGATACATTTTTTAAAAGTTAAATAACATATTTTTATTAGATATGGACATATTTTGTATGTAAACAATACATGTTGGTACCATCCTTTGCCTCCTCTCTGCCCCTTTTCTGAAGAGGCCTTCCTCCTTGGGGATATAGGTTAATCCTATGGAGATTGTGGTCATGCCTTATGGGGTCAGAACTTATAGGGGACAGGTAATGTCTCTGTGAAAAATGTCTCAACTTGTGGCTCTAACAATCTTTCCACCCTCCTTTCTGCAAAATTCCCTGAGCCAAGCTGGGAGCATTTTAAGTCTACTTCAGTGATGGTCACTTAGGAGCCTCTGGATCTCTGGTTTGGTCGGTGTTGAATGTCCTCAGTATCTATCTCCATCACCCTTGTGCTTATATCAGATTAACTAAGAAAGCAATACTCTTGTGCATTTCCCCAGTTCCTCTGTGGTTTCAGCTGGGGCCAAGGTGGAGTGCACTGGGTCCTTTATATCCTCAGTTTCAGCTCCTGTCTGAAAAAGAGAAGCAGATTCTCCACCACTGGTTAAATGTGATAACCATTATTAATTTAGAGAGAATTAAAAGGGTATAGAGGCTTTTATAGTCTAAGGTTAGTGGGAGCTTGACAATGGAAAGCAGAATCATTATCTGGATATGATTCTGACTTGTTTCCTAGGTCCAGACATGGTTTCCTTACCATCTAATGAATCTGTTAGCTAATCCAAGAGCAGCTGGGTACTTACCATGGCCGTGTGCCACTATTGCATTTGTGTGAGCATCACAGCAGGTTGTTTGCTTCTGAGTCACTTAGACTTTGAGTTTCTTGGACAGCCATTGGCCATTTTCCCCTGGTAGCTCATGTAGCACCTTCCAGCACTAGATGGGCTAATTGTCTGGGGACTGGCACTCTTCCGGATTCCAACCAGGTCTCTCAATGGTCTGTGCTGATGGTGTATGGTGTCTTCAGCAGTAGGGACTTATCATTAACCTCTGATGGGTAATCAAGTGCTCTGACAGAAGTCTGTCTTGTTTGCTTTGGGAGATCTGTTAGATCTCTCTGATCAACAGCTCATTGTGGATGTAGACCACATCCTGTTACAGGGAATTATAGGTCAGGGACAAGGGAAAAGGAAAAAGAAAAAAAACAGAGAAGAAAGAGAAACAGGAGAAATTTGAGGTTAGGTTTTATCTCACTCTCTCCAGGGCCATCCAATTCAGGTGCTCCCCCTAAGGTCCTCTTGAGGGTTCCACCTTTGGGTCTGACTTCCAGGATATAGGATTCCATGGTACCAGTCTAATTTGGATTCAGTTTTGTGTCCCCCTCCCCTTCTTCTTTCCCCAAGCCCTACCCTTCTTATTGTCCATACCTGAAGATGTTATTCATTTATTTCAGCAACTTGGGTTGATACATGTTAGGAACTTCAGTTAAGTGAGATCATGTCATGGTTGTTTTTCTGTGACTTTGTAAGTTCACTTAGAATGTTCTGTTCCAAGTTCGACCATTTTTCTACAAATTTAAATGTGTGATTTTTTTCTTATTGCTGAGTAGATTTCCATCATGTGGATATACCACATCTTGGTTATCCATTCATCCAATGCTGGGCACCTGGGTTGATTCCAGTTTTTAGTTATTATGAATTTAGCAGTTATAAATGTGGATGAGAAAATATTTCTCAACTGGAGCTTTTAGGGTAAATGCCCAGTAAGGGAATAGCAGGGTCTGCTGGTAACTCTATATTCATCCTTTTCAGGAGTCTCCTATTGTTTTCCACAGTGGTTGTACCAGCTTATATTCCCACCAATAGCCAATGGGTGTTCCTATTTCTCCACACCCTTGCCAACAGTTGTTTTCACTTGATTTTTTTGTTTGCTACCCTTATTGGTGTAAGGTGGAATCTCATAGTTGTTTTAATTTGCATTTCCTTAATGGTTAGGGATGTTGAACATTTTCTTAAGTGTATGCTAGCCATTTGTAATTCTTTCTGGCAAAGATTTTCTCCCAGTCAGTGGGTAATATATTGACTGTGCTTATGGTATGTTTGTCTGTGCAAAAGCTTTTTAGCTTCATTAGATCCCATTGGTTGAGTGCTTATTTAATTTCCTTTGCTATTAGTGTTTTGTTCAGTAAGTCTTTTCCTAGTCCTATATCGTGGAGAGTACCTCCTACTTTTTCTTACAGTAGCTAAAGTGTTTCAGGTCTTATATGGAGGTATTTAATCCATTTGGACTTGATTTTTGTGTATGGAGAAATAAGTGGGTCTAATTTCATTTTTCTACATATGGTCATCCAATTTGTACAACATCATTTCTTGAAGATGTCTTTTCTTCAGTCTACATTATTGGCACCTTTGTCAAAGATCAAGCATCTGTAGTTACTTGATCTATTGTCTGGGTCTTCAGATCTGTTCTGTTAGTCTACGTTTCTGTTTTTATTCCATTACCATGCTGCTGTTTTCACTATGGCTTTGTAATATTGCTTTAGATCAGGTAGGGTAATAACCAGAAGAGGATTTTTTTTTTCTGAGTATATGTTTGGATATTCAAAGCCTTCTGTCATTCCATATGAATTTTCAGATCATTTTTTCAATCTCTGTGAAGGATGATGCTGGTATTTTTATTGGTATTGTGTTAAATCTGTATATTGCTTTTGGTAGAATTGCCATTTTCACAATATTAATTGTACATATTCAGGAGCATGGGAGGTCTTTTCATCTTCTCAAGTTTTCCTTGATTTCTTTTTTGAGTGTTTTTATATTTTCATTATATAGGTCTTTCTCATCCTTGTTTGTGTTATTCCAAAGCATTTAGTGCTTTTTTGCTGTTGTTGTTGCTATTGAAAATAGGACAGCCTCACTGGTTTCTCTGTATTTTTGTCCTTTGCATATAGAAGAACCACTGACTTTTGTGCATTGATTTTGTTTCCTGTCATTTTGCTGAAGGAATTTATCACCTTTAGAAGTTTTGAGATGGAGATTTTTGGGTCATTTATATATAGGATCAATTCATCTGCAAATAGGGCTAGCTTGATTTCTTCCTTTCTAATTAGAATCCCTTTTCTTTCTTTCTCCTGTATTTTGCTTGGGCTAGTACTTCTAGTACTGTGTTGAAGAGCAGTGGGCACCCCTGTCTTATTCCTGATCTTAGTGGGAGCTCCTTGAGCTTTTCCCTATCAAGTATTATTTGGGCTTTAGGAGCTTTATATATAGCCTTTATTGTGTTGAGATATAAACCCTCCATTCCTCTTTCCATTGTTTTGATCATGAAGTGTTGTTGTATTTTGTCAATGACCTTCTCTGCATTAATTGAGATGATCATGTGTTTCTTATGGTTCAGGTTATTTATGTGATATATTATGTTGACTAGTTTCCATATGTTAAATCATCCCTGCATCCCTGGGATGACACCTACTTGATCAAGGTGCTTTTGATATGTTGTTGAACTTGGTTTGGATCCTTCTTGTTTTTCCAGTGCCTTTAGGTGTGCAGTCAGATTTTTGATTTAAGATATCTCTGGCTTTGTAATGAAGGCATTTAGGGCTAAATTTCCCCTTATGACTGCCTTCATTTTGTCCCATAAGTTTTGGTAAGTTGTGTTTTCCTTATCACTCAATGCTAGAAATTTTACAATTTCCTTTTTTATTTCTTCCATGACCATTGTTTAAAAGTGTGTTGTTTAGTCTCCAGGCATTGGTAGAGTTCCTGATGTGTCCCTTGTTGTTAATTTCTAGCATTAAAGCATTGTCATATGACATGAAGCAGGAAGTTACTTCAGTTTTCCTGAGTATATGAAGGCATGCTTTATGGCCTAATATATGGTCAATTTTGGAGAAGGTTCTGTTGGCTGCTGAGAAGAATGTGTACTCTGTAGAGTTGGGGTGGAAAGTTCTGTAGATATCCATTAGGTCTAGTAGATCTATGATGTTGTTGAACTCTATTATTTCCCTGTTGATTTTCTGCTTGAATGATCTGTCTATTGATGATAGTGGAGTACTGAAGTCTCCGACTATGATGGTGTAGGTGTTTATTTCTGTTTTATTGTTGAGTGGATTTTGTTTTATAAACTGTGGTGCACCTATGTTTGGTGCATATATATTTATGATTGTGATGTGGTCATGTTGGATCATTCCCTGGATGAATAAGAAGTGGCCTTCTTTGTCTTTTTTGACTACGTTTGGTTTGAAATGTATTTTGTCAGATGTTAATATAGCAACATTGTTTGTTTTTTATTTCCATTTGCTTGAAATACCATTTTTCAGCCTTTCACCCCAAGGAGGTATCTGTCTTTAGTGCTGAGGTAGATCCAGTTTTTTTAATCCATATCCTGTTAACCTGTGTCTTTTGATGGGTGAGTTAAGACCATTAATATTTAAGGTTATTACTGTGAGGTTTGAATTAACCCCTGCCATGATGAGGTATTTTATGGGGTTTGGTACTTTCTTGTGTTATGTAGTGTTTTGAGCCTAGTCTATTTAGGTTGTTGTGATCTTCTTGTTGGCTCTTGAGATTGGTTGTTTGACTGTTGTGTGTGGAGTATTCCCTGAAGTATTCACTGTAGGTTTGGCTTTGTATTCATATAATCATAGAGTTGACTTTTTTCATGGAAAGTTTTTCTTTTGCCATCTATTATGAGGGATACTTTTGCTGGGTAAAGTAGCTTGGGTTGGAAGCCATAGTTTTTTAGAGTTTGAAGTGTTACATCCCAGGCCCTTCTGGGTTTCAGGGTTTCCATTGAGAAATCTGGTGTAATTCTGATGGGATTTCCTTTGTATGTTGTGAATTGGTTCTCTTACTGCTTTTAACACTGTCTCATTGTTTTTGTTGTTAAGAGCCTTAACTATGATGTGTGTTGGAGAATTTCTTCTTTGGTCCTGTCTCTTTGGTGTTCTGTGGACTTCTTGTATATGGATGGGCCTCTCTTTTGAGAAATTTGGAAAATTTTCTTTAATAATTTTGTTGAATATGCTCTCTATGCCTGTGGCCTGGATTTCCTCTCCTTCTGATATATCCATGATCCAGATATTTGGCCATTTTAGGATACCACAGTTACCTTGTATTCTGTTCACTTGATTTTTTGAACTTAGCAAAGTTTTTGGCCTCCCGAGCAATTTCTTCTGTCTTATATTCCAGGTCAGAGGTTCTGTCTTCCATATGAGTAACTCTGGTAGTGAGGGGTTCTACAGAGGTTTTCATAATTTCTGTTTTTTTTTTTTTCCTGTTGTGTTATTTTGCATCATGTCCATCCCTTTTTTGAGGTATAATTTTAATTTGAATTCTGATTTTCTTGATGCTTCCAGTAGTTCATCCTTACATTTGATAATCTTCATTAATCTTAATCAACCATTTGTTGAGATCCTCCATTTCTTGACTCATCTTCAATTTATTCATATCTCTTTGGAGGGTTGTAATGTTTTCTGCAATCAAGTTAAGTAAGCCTACTGTCAAAAGCTGAACACTCTAGGAGAAGATTCTGTTCAATTTCATTGATATTATTGTTTTTTCTTTGATAGTTTGATTCTCATTCAGTAATTTTGTTTTGATCCAGGTCTCATTGGTGGTTGTGTTTTCATTTTGGGAATGAATTTCTGTTGATTTCTCTATGATTTTATTGGAGGCTTACATTGTCGGACTAGGCATCCTTGGTGGATATCTCTCAGTTTTCTGTCTTTTGTTGGCTTTTATGCATTTTTGTATACCCATTTTAGGAAGACTCTTTATTTTATTGAGTTGGAAGCAAGTTTTTGTCTTTTGGCCCTTTCACCCTCTGACTCAAGTGAATAGGGTTGTTGGTACCCAATGGTATCTCAGGATACCAGAGCAAAAGGCCTGATTACACAGCTCAAACAGGGACCAGGCCTTCACAAGCAAGGCACAATGGGACCTACCAGGAATAGGGGACTGGGAGGAGCAAGGGAACAGGGATCATCAGGTCTATTTCATCTGCTCCTTCCAGAACACAGACCAGCATAGGGAACTCAGACCAGTGAGGTGGGAGGAGCCCAGAAACATGGGTCTGGTCGACTCACTCCAGACCACAGTGCCTGCCCACACACTGTCAGAGCAATTTACTCAGACCTGGGGAGGTAGGAGGAGCCCAGATAAGGACCTGACCTTCTCACTCCAGATCATTTTGCCCACACACTGCCCACACAAGGAACTCAGACTCCCCTTTGTCTCCTTTTATAGTCAGTCTCCTCTTCCCAACTTCAGTCCTTAGCTGCGTATGAATTGAACTTTGTCCCTAAAGGTTATATTGACAGAATAATAATAATATGGTCACGTATGCAATTTCTTCCACTTAGCATAAGTTTTTGAGGTTCACTTATTTGTTGTATATACCTAAATTTCATTCCTTTTTAATTGAATGAATAGCATGTCATTATATAGATATCCTATAATTAGTTTATTCATTCACTGTTAGTGGACAGATGTCTTGTTTCTTTAATATTTAGTTCATTACCTGTTTTTTTAATTTTGTTCTTTTCTTGCCATCTTCAATGAATGACCAGCACAGACATGGCAGGAGGGCTAGTTATTCCAATTTTATTTTAGAAAAGAAAGTAAAGCAGAAGACTTTTGGGATTTGGAGAAGTCATGAGTGGGTAATGCTAGGGTGACCTAGATTGGATTTTTTTTTATCTCTTTAGGGGTGTAAATTAGGCATCAAATTGGGGTGGATTGGAATGGTTACTTAGAAGGTATGTGAGACATTCTGATAGGCTACTTAGATAGAGGAATGTCGATGCTTGCCAGGGGAAAAATGATCTGGGAAAGGGTGCCAAGAAGGGGGAAGAACCAGAAAGTAAAACAGAAGTCTGCCTTTTACCAGGGCCAGTAAACAGTAATGTTCTTTTGGACCTTGTCTTTACCAACAAAAGAAGCCTGCCTTGCTTTTAATAGCCATCATGAATTTGGGAAAGATTGATGTTTTTGAATGTGGTTTTCCACCTAAGAATAAAATATTTCTTTCTACCTGCTCAGTTCTTATGCCATTCGATGATATTTTAAAGATATCTTCCTTTTATATACCTTTGTTATTAAGTTAGTCTTTGACACTTCATGGTTTTGTTGATGCTGAGAATGAGTTTTTCTCTTAAATAACTATTCCAGTATACATAAAAACAATATATTTAGCTCATATTCATTTCCTTTATTTTTATTAAGTGGAAACTTTGGACAAATCATGTGTTGGTAACATTCCCCTCCTCCCTGCCACAATTCCACTGAGGGGCCTCCTCAGTGGGATTGCTGGTATTCACCATGGGATTGTGGGTTATAAGTTGTGAGAGCAGCAGTCAGTCATTGTGTATATGTATGTGCGTGTGGGGGCGTCGGGTAGCAATACCTCTGTATAGTTTCTCTTACCCTGTGGCCCATCCCCTCTCCTGCAAAATTCCTTGAGCCTTGGCAGATATATATATATCTGGTTTACTTTAGTGCTATGCTCTTATCAACCTCTGGATTGCTGCTTTGTTACATTTTGAGTGACCTCAGTGTCTATAGCCATCAACCTGGGGCAGCTTGTCAAGCTTGCCATGGGAGCACCACTCGTGTTTACCTCACCGCTTCCTCTGTGGTTTCACATGGACACTAGCTAATGTGCTAGGTGTGGTACTCATTTCAAGACAGGAACTTTGGTTGTCCTCAATTTTTGCTGCCTTCTATGAAAGAAAAACAGATTCTCCAAAGAAGAGTGAGATTAGTATAGGGTAAAGAGGATACGCATAGTTAATTCAGAGAGATTTTGAATATTTCTAATAACTCATCAGTAAAAAATTCTTATATTTCATATGTTCACAATCCTACAAAGATATAGATTTATTTCTTTTCTAACTTTTTACAAATTGCTTTTAATTTCTTAAAAGATGTAAAGTAATATTAAAAGTTTGTGACCATATATATAATTTTATATATGTTAATTAAGACAGCACATACTGCACATACCTTTGTGTAATCATTTTCTTTCCTTTATTTATTTACTTATTTTGGCATTTTGAGGTAGGGTCTTGGTCTAGCATAGGCAGACCTTGAATTCACTATGTGGTCTCAGGGTGGTCTCGAACTCACAGTGATCCTCTTACCTCTGCCTACCAAGTGCTGGGATTAAAGACATATACCATCATGCCTTGCTGGTAATCATTTTCTTTTTCTTTTGTCTTTTATTTTGTTTTTTTTTTGAGGTAGGATCTCACTCATTAGAGTCCAGGCTCACTGGGATTCACTATGGAGTCTCAGGGTGGCCTCAAACTCATGGCAATCCTCCTACCTCTGCCTCCCAAGTGCTGGGATTAAAGGTGTGAGCCACCACACCCAACTTCATAATCATTTTCTTAATAAAACTTGTGGACATCTTTCTCTATCAATAAATATCTTCTCATACAATTTTTATGGCTACATTAGAATTATATCATCATGGAAATATAATTATTTAATTGTTCTGCTGATATACCATAATTTTCTCTAATTTTACATGAGTATTAATAAGGTTATAGTGAAAATCATTGGAAATATACTGTTGCAGTCGGGTTTGCATTGCTGGTAGAAATCACCCAACCAAGAGCAGCTTGTGGGAAAAAGAGGCTTATTTTGGCTTACAGGCTTGAGAGGAAGCTCCATGATGGCAAGAGCAGAGGGTGGACATCACCCCCTGGCCAACATAAGGTGGTGTATAGCAACAGGAGGGTGTGCCAAACACTGGCCAAGGAAAACTGGCTGTAACACCCATAAGCCCGCCCCCAACAATGGGGAGTCATTAATTCCCAAATCTTCATCAGGTGGTGATCTAGCTTTCAGAACATCTAAGTTTATGGGGGATATCTGAATCAAACAAATTTCTTGCATTTGTGAAATATTTTCACAACCATTGTCTCATTGTTTAAATATAAGGACAGAACATTATTCCTTCAGTTTTAATACCCTCTAAAATGATGATCCCCAAAAATAACCCCAAAGGAAAAGCAATACAAATACACTACCAACCTAGTAATGACAGGGAAGTGAAGACTTGTAACATAGTTACAATTACACAGTTGGAAGGTCACAACTAAGATAATAAGCCTTTCCTGACTGCCGTATCTAGCATAAACCCTGCACCACATATACCTTTGTATAATTGCCAGAAGTGTGAATCCTATGTCAGAGAGAGTCACATTTAAAATTTTGGTGCAACAAATAGTCTTTAATAAGGGTTATACCATTTTGCACTTAACACTAGCAATATGCAAGACACCCCATTTATCTTATGTGTTACAAATGTTGATTGTTTTTTACTCTTTTGTATATGACACGAAAATTTACATGGCATTATTCTAAATTTTATTGCATTACAAACAATGTTTTTTTTTTACATTTATTTTTATTTCTTCAAAAAATTGGTTCTTAAGCTTACTTTTTTTTTTTTTTTTTTTTTTTTTTTTGGTTTTTCGAGGTAGGGTCTCACTCTGGCTTAGGCTGACCTGGAATTCTCTATGTAGTCTCAGGGTGGCTTCAAACTCTCGGCGATTCTCCTACCTCTGCCTCCTGAGTGCTGGGATTAAAGGCATGTGCCACCACGGCCGGTTTAAGCTTACTTTTTTTGGGGGGGGGGATTGTTCATATATTGCTGAATTATAAGGTCTCTACATATTATGAACAATAATCTTTCATCATGTTTATTGCAAAGTGAGTATCCTTGGTTTGATTTCTTTTATTATGTATATTACTTAGTATATTTCTGTTTTTAAAAATTTTTCTCTTTCACCCCTGTGCTCCTCTCTGCCAGACTAGCTGTGTGTGGATTATCTCTATTGTATTGTTGGTGTACTTAGTCCAGGTTTTACGATGGTGTTTGGGACTCCTGCTTTTTGGAATACTTGATGATGTGGCACTTTGGCTCTCAATCATGGCTTGTCTGCTTGTAAGCAGCACAGCTGTGCATTTCTCCTCTTGCTTTTTTGCATGTACTTTCTCCCCTTCTCCTTGCCACTTCCCATCAATTGTTTAATCTGGCAGTAGGTCATCAATAAGTTTTCTTCCACTTCCTTTCGAATCATCAAGTCTGATTCTAGCTTTCCATCTTTCAGAGGGAGTTTTTAATCTGCATTATCTCTTAGCAGTCACACTACTGGCTGCCTCTGTGATAGTGATGAATCTAATAAGTTTGGAGCAGGGTTTACGCTAGATAGGGCATATTTTATCTTATCTTAGTTGTGACCTTCCAACTGTGTAATTGTAACTATGTTACAAGTCTTCACTTGTCTGTCATTACTAGGTTGGTAGTGTATTTGTGTTGCTTTTCTTTTGGGGATCATCATTTTAGAGGGTATTAAAACTGAAGGAACAATGTTCTGTCCCTATATTTAAACAATGAGACAATGGTTGTGAAAATATTTCACAAATGCAAGAAATTTGCTGTACTTATTTATAGATGAAGGAGTTCTGGTGGTTACTTGGTGCAGAAATATGTAGGTTGTTATACAGCTTTCCTTCTACATGAGTGTATTGTTCAATGTGTAAGGTTTGAACTCAGACTATGTGAGTTTGATTCTGCATCAGCCACTTTGTTGTTCCAGGCAAGTTTACTTTTAAACCTTCTCTTTAGCTTTACTTTCCCCAGAAGAACTGTGATTGATTATGTCAATATTTACCTGGAGAATGTTTGTGGATTAAATTCTGTTATGTACATTTAGCACATGGCACACAGTAAATATTCAACATACAATATGTTTTATTACTTTGATAATAATAAAATGTGTGCTTTCAAAGTGATTTTTCAAGCAATTTTATTTTCCTTGGATATCTCAGTTTCTCCTTTCTTATTGAATTATTTTTTTAAAAAAAAAACCACAGTTAAAATTGTGGAAAAGTGGGCTGGAGAGATGGCTTAGCGGTTAAGCGCTTGCCTGTGAAGCCTAAGGACCCGGTTCGAGGCTCGGTTCCCCAGGTCCCACGTTAGCCAGATGCACAAGGGGGCGCACGCGTCTGGAGTTCGTTTGCAGAGGCTGGAAGCCCTGGCGCGCCCATTCTCTCTCTCTCCCTCTATCTGTCTTTCTCTCTGTGTCTGTCGCTCTCAAATAAATAAAAATTAAAAAAAAAATTGTGGAAAAGTGGAAGCAACTAGAAGCATTTTGACTTCTGCTGTTGTGCTAACTCCACTACAAATGTCCTATTACTCTGTTTCTTAGATTTCTTAAGCTTTCTGGGATATGTATAGGAAATGGTGAAATACAGCACAGAAAAACACCCTCTGGCAAACAATGGTCTGAAAAATGTGGGAAGTATTCTTAATTTTTTGGCCAAGCAGTTTGAATTTCTTGAGGGAATAATACTAACTATATGAACATTAGTTAGTATTAGATTTCTGCCTGGTGTGGTGGCGTTTGTTTTTCATAATGAAATGAAACTGAGAACAGAAAATGGATGGAGTATAACATATATAGAATGAACCTGTTTCAATTATCAAAATATTGAAATGCCTGTGTTAGTGGCCATGCATAAAAGTTTTATTAAGAAATTAAAAAGCACATGATTAGAAGTTCCCATTTTCTCCAACTACTTTATAGTTTTTGTATGAAAAGTTATACTCTTTTAAAAATATTTTGTTTATTTATTTGAGAGAGAGGAAGAGAAAGAGGCAGAGAGAGAGACTGAGAGAGAGAGAGAGAGGAGAGAAAGAATAAGCATGCCAGGGCCTCTAGCCACTGCAACAAACTCCAAACAAATGCACCACCTTGTGCATATGGCTTTATGTGGATACTGGGGAATTGAAACTGGATCCTTAGGCTTCACAGACAAGTACCTTAAGTGCTGAACTATCTCTCCAGCCCCCCAGCTTCCTTTTTGTTTGAGAACTTTAGAGGTCCAAAGGCATCCTCTCATTTTAAATCATGTTTACTCCTGAAAAGCTATATTTTGTTGCTTGTATGTCCTCTTAAGAGTCATTACATAAGGAACTTTTTTAAAGCTCAATTTTTAAATTAGGGAAGTATAGTTTATAAAAATATTATCAGAAAAAAATGATACAGAAGGAAGGGATATAAATTTAGGACCTACATGTTCATTAAAGCATTGTATTGTCAAGTCATAGAGAGAATCACTACAAGATAGAATGTTTTAAAGCACTCATGGCTCTGATTTTTTCCAAAATGAAGCTTGGGGGCATTGATTGATTTGTCTCCCAAGTAGATGAAAGCTGTCTTTATGAATACCAGAGTGACTTTATTGTTTGTAGGCAATGATTATTATTTCTTGCTTTCTCCCTTATTTTGTAAAGGATGTTATAGGAAAAGTCTTTTAAATTCATTTTAGCTTTAGCTCTTTTGCTTTCTCAGGTTGAGAAGCAATTTCTTATAGGTCCTTTCATTTAGGCAATGGCATTGCACCAGAACATAGTTCAATAGACACATTTTTTTTGACAAGGTATTAAGGGAACTTAGATTTCTGGAGGTCTGGATGAACTCAAGTGTGAATTTTAGCATATTTAGGTCAATGCTATACATGGTTGAAATGGGGATGAGAAGGAATGTAGAAGTGTAGAAAATGAAACAGGGAATCTGCTGAGTGTGTTGTTAGTAATTATGTATTCAATCTGCTACAATAATTTCTTTATTTCTTGCTTATACTGAAAATAGAATGAAAAATTTCTAAGTAATGGTTTACTTCCATTATTATTGTAGTTCACCTTGCCCAGTTAAGTAGATTTAAAGGGATTTTTGAAAGAAATTGGATTAAGCATGCTATTAATAATGCCAGAACAAGGGAGCAAGAAGAAAATTAAAAAGCTGACTGTCTTTATATGAACACTTTTTCAGCTACATAGTGGAGTAAAAATAATCACATAAGTTGACAAAAAATGTCTAAATTATCAAAGACTTTGAAATTTTGATTTACTTATATGTCTAGAACACAATTATTAATCCTATTTTATGAAATAGGAATAAAGAAGAATTTGAGCATATAAAAATATAATAGAAAAACTTTAAATGTTTGATTTTTAGCTGATTAGTTAAAATTTATATTTTGTCTTATTTATAATGTACTTAACTCTTCCATGATAGGCATGCATTTTATGTAAGTGTATATATTTGTGTATGCACATATATATATGAAAGCTCAAAAAATATTCATTGATAAATATATATAATAAAAAAAAATCTCTGGAGACCAATAATGACCTGTGAAGTCTAAGGGTCTTCAAAGTAGCATAGGAGAATAGATGTGTGTAGGAGCTTTTTGGTTAAACAGAGCTGTTCTTAAATATTATTTTTATGTATTTGCAAGGGGAGAGAGAGCGAATGAGAATGGGTATGCGAGGGCTTTCAGCTGCTCCAAATGAACTCCAGATGCATGCACCACTTTGCATCTGGCTTTATGTAAGGTATTGGGGAACTGAGTCCTGGTTGTTAGGCTTTTCGGGAAAGAGCCATCTCTCCAGCCCCAGAACTGTTTTTGATTTATAATTATCATGTATTAATCAGGTAGATTTAGGTAAATTAATCTCAGTCCCATTTGCAAAATGAGAGAAAGTTTTGAGGGTGAAATTAAGTAATATTATTAATTGCTTTGTAGAAAGCAATACACTCAAAGAGTGGGTTCTCTCATTATCACTATGTTATTAATAGATTGATAATCCTTGAGGAAATTATAAATAAGCAGTATTATTTTGCAGGGACTATCACCATACAAAGTGAAAAAGAGCTAAGTGAATTTCAGAAGTTAACTAAGTTTCTTGTTTGTCAGAGTTAAGTGTTCTGTGCTACCCAGCTGGTGTGTGTGTGTGTGTGTGTGTGTGTGTACATTAACACACATGTGCATGTTTGTCTGTGTAAGAGCCTAAGCCTTGGAGGATATAGAGTTTATTGCAGATAATATGGGAGTATAGGCATATAAACATCTGCATACACCTCTACAGAGCAGTTACAGTGTCTTTCAGAAGGAGAAATGCAATCAGCTTACAATTTCTTTAGTGTGTTTCTTTTGAGTATAATTAGTTCAGCTGTCCTATGTTACCTGGACACATAAACATGGAGAGTATCCAAAGGTTTACAGATAAATCTTCAAATGTAATCTGGGGTGAGGTTAGGAAGTATCTTGAAGTAGGAAGTGGTAAGCTGTGCTATGCAGCAATTTTTTCATTCATAATAGTCATTTTATTCTCTAGTGACATAAAAAACACAGTGTAACAATGATTACAATAAAGTCACTGTAGTAGGGAGAAATTTTCAGAGTAGAGACACCTGAATTTCAGCTTTTCTTTTTCCTTCATATGTGTCCATATCAAGCCTTAGCTTCTATTGTAGTCAGGTTTGCATTGCTGGCGTAAATCACCTGATCAAGAGCAGCTTGTGGGAAAAAAGGTTTATTTTGGTTTACAGACTCGAGGGGAAACTCCATGATGGCAGGGGAAAATGATGGCATGAGCAGAGGGTGGACATCACCCCCTGGCCAACATAAGGTGGACAATAGCAACAGGAGGGTGTGCCAAACACTGGCATGGGGAAAATTGGCTATAACACTCATAAGACCCCCCCCCCCCCACCAACACATTGCGTCCAGGAGGCTTTAATTTCCAATTGGCATTAGCGTTCAGTATACCAAAGTTTATGGGGGACACCTGCATCAAACCCACCACATTCTGCCCCTGGAGCCCATAAACTGATAAAACATCCATGATGTAAAATGCAATGCATTCTGTCCAACTTTAAAAGTTGCTATAAGCCGGGCATGGTGGCACACGCCTTTAATCCCGGCACTCGGGAGGCAGAGGTAGGAGGATTTCTGTGAGTTCGAGGCCACCCTGAGACTCCATAGTGAATTCCAGGTCAGCCTGGGCTAGAGTGAGACCCTACCTCGAATCCCCCCCCCCAAAAAAAAGAAGTTGCTATAGTTTTTATCAATCTTAATGATTTTCAAACATCCCCATCATACAAGTTCTTTTAACTGAGCCATAATACCAAAAGTAAAATCCCCTCAAAACCCATAATGGCACGGAGTGAACATTCACACTGCAAAAGATGGCATTGGACATAACCAAGAAATAGTCAACCAATACAAGGTTTAAAATAACCAGGGCAAATATCAAACTCTATAGTTCCAAGTCCAACAGCTCCTAGTCAGTGATAGATCTCCAAGTCTGATAATTCTAACCAACAACAAGTCTCTGGAGTTCCAATTCCAACCCTCCAGCTAGACTACTCACAGTCCTGGAAAACTTCATCCAAGGCTGGCAGCTTTCTTTGGAAGCCATCTAGTGGTCCTGGCATCTCCGCTGGGTCTCCACTGCAACCCATGGTCCATCCTCATGGCTCTATTGGGTGAAACCTGCTTCACACTGCCCATGGCCATTTCTACAACACACGACCGTTCTACAAACTCACTGACCCTCTCTTTCCTCCATTTCTTATACTCCATAATACCAGGTGGGGTGCCAATTTGTTAATCTGAGGGGTGTGGGACAAAGCAGACTTTGAAGAACAGGACACTCCAGCATTCTGGCCCCTTCAAAAGATTGCATTTTTTTCTGTTGTCCCAATGCAGGTCAGGTGGCCCAATCTCAATAGTTGTAATCTTTCAATTGCAGCTGAACAGGTAGCAGTTTCAGCCTAAAGATTTCTTTCTGTGCTATTTCCCTCTGCTCACATCAGCACATTTCTACACAATTCAACCCTGCACAAATTCTCAGGACATGAGCATAACAGCAAGCCCCTCACACAAGCTGCTTCTAGCCTAGTCTAGGCAAAGCTCTTTCTCACCCTCACAGGCTAAACTTCATAGTCCATAGTTCTTAGTGCATTCAAGTCTTTCAACTCTGACCAGAATAGTCCATCAAGCTATATTTACAGCATTGAAATGTGTCTCTTAGGTCAAGGCTTCAAACTCTTCCACAGTCCCCTTGAAAATCAGTTCCAAAAGGCCAAAGCCACACAGTCAGGTGTCTAGCATCAAATGACACCACTTCTTGGTACCAACATTACTGTTGCTGTCAGGTGCACATTGCTGGCATAAATAATCTGACCAAGAGCAGCTTCTGGGAAAAAGGGGTTGTTTTGGCTTACAGACTTGAGAGGAAGTTCCATGATGGCAGGGGGAAATGATGGCATAGGCATAGGGTGGACATCACCCCCTGGCCAACATAAGGCGGGCAATAGCAACAGGAGAGTGTACTAAACACTGGCATAGGGAAACTGGCTATAGTACCCATAAGTCCTCTCCAACAATACACCACCTCCAAGAAGCTTTTATTTCCAATTGCCATCAGCTGGGGAGACTAGCATTCAGAATACCTAAGTTTATGGGGGGCACCTGAATCAATCTACTACAGCTTCCTTATTGATAGACTTGAAATAATAATGTTTGCCTTTTGTCAGTATTCATTCAGCTCATACTTGAGCATCTGTTATGCTATCTCTGTATATTCACTAATGATAATGTAAATAAAATTAGATCCAGTCTGCCAGGTCCTGAAGTTATAGTCCAGTAAGTGAAGTAAGCTTTTATAGCTCACTGTGACTATGGGTATATTGGAGGAGTAGGAGTTTGAGTTGACCTAGGGAAAATTAGAGGAGTCTTCAAGTAGTGGTGGTAAAGTTTCCTACTTTAAAAAATATTTATTTATTGATTTACTTGTAATGATAGAAAGAGCGGAGAGAGAGAGAGAGAGAGAGAGAGAGCAAGCATATACACCAGTGTTTTAGCCATCTTATTTTGTCTTCTCTACCCTGATGGTTCATTTCTTCCTTTCCTTCATTCTTTCTTTCTTTCTTTCTTTTCATCCCTCCTTCCCTCCCTCTCTGTCTCTTTCTTCCTTCCTTTCTTCCTTTCTTCTTCTTTCTTTGTTTTTAATTTTTTTTGGAGGAGGTGGAGGTAGGGTTTCACTCTAGCCCAGGCTGACCTGGAATTCACTCTGTAGTCTCAGGGTAGCCTTGAAGTCACTGTGATCCTCAAGTGCTGGGATTAAAGGCATGCATCACCATGCCCAGCTCTTTCTTTCTTTCTATCTCTCTTTCTTTCTTTTTCTCTTTCTTTCTTTCCTTCTTTCTTTCTTTTCCTTCCTTCCTTCTTTTCCTCCTTCCCTCCCTCCCTTTCTCCCTTCCTTTCTTCCTCTTCTCTTTTCCTTACCCTTCCTTCCTTCCTCTTCACTTTGTTTTACTTCTTCTTTCCTTTCTTTTCTTTTCTTTCTTTCATAAATGAGATTGTTGTGTGCTGCTTGAGCTGGTCTCAAACTTTTGACCCACCCAATCATCCATTATTACAGGCTCAGCTTTCATTCCAGGTTGTAATCCATACTTTTATGACTTGAACCATCATATAGAGATGGGTCCTAGTTTTAGGATCTGTAGCTTATAGCATTTTAGAGGCCTTATTTAAGAAAAAGAAAACAAAATAACAACAAAAAAAATTACAAGGCAAATGACCCAGTAAAGAACCTAGTCAGGTGACTTATGTTTCCTGACTTTATGACTTATTGTAACATGACAGTAATAAAGATTGTATTCTGTGAAAAAATAGACAAATAGATCAATGGGTAAGATTAGAGAGCTCATATATGCATGCATTTACATATGTATATTAATGTAAATATATATATTTATGTGTGTATATAGTTACATGCATATATATATAAACACAATTACAATGCTTATCTTTGACAAAGGGAAGGAGCAAAGAGAAGTGGATTGAGACAGTATGGTCTTTTCAACACATGACATTGGAACAATTGAATATTCACACACCAAAAACAAAAAAAAAATTTGGAATCAGATCCATTACCTTTCATAAAAATGAACTCATATCATAGACTTAAGTATAAAGTGTTAAACTCTAAAATCTCTAAAATAGTGATAGTAGATGCAAAAGATGACTCATGAAATTGATGTTGGCCTTTGCTAAATACTTCTACTACAAATGATATTGCTAAGAGAATGCCCAGAAATATTCTTAATATTTTTAATTTGAAATAAAATAAAAATTGCTAAAGCTTAACTCTATAAAATTATCTTTTTTTTTACATTGTATTAAAAGTGAAGTTATTGATCCTTTATAAATATCAGAAATTTGTATTTTATGCAAGAGAAAGTACCTAATACTGATTATTTTATTGATTATTTTGCAAATAATTTGGATTTTTTAATTTTGCTTTAAGATTCATTAATAATTTTCACATTTTCTTGTATATTTAGGAATTTTATAGTCAGTATAGGAGAAATAGAATAAAAGTAGCATTTTCTTCTGTCATCAGGATTTAAGTATAATATTTATTTTCTATTTCTTGTTTCTGTATGCATGTGTGGTGTGCATGTATGTGTGTGTGTGTTGTGTACATGTGTGCATGTGCACATATGTGTATCGGCATGTGGAGATCAGAGGTTAACATCTGGTATCTTCCTCCATTGCTCTCCACTTTACTGAAGCAAAGCCTCTCATTTGAACTCAAAGCGCACCAATTTTGTTAGTTTAGCTAGCTGGTTTGCCCAGGGATTCCTTGGTTCCATCTCTGAGTGCTGGGATTACAGGTGGGCTGTATAGGTGTTGGGGAGTAGAACTCCAGTTCTCAAGTTTGTGCAGTGAGTGCTGTATCCACTGAGCCATCTCCACAGACAACGGAAGTCCTGTTTTAAGTTTATACTTTTCATTAACTCTGGATATATTTTTTCAGGTTTACTAGTTTTTCAACTCATTTACTTATAATGTTTAAGAAGGTAGTTATGATATAAAATTATTTATTAGGATATAATATGTGGAGAAGAAATTTGGTCTGATTTCTTTAATGACTTTAAGATTTATATTTCTATATCTCTCCTTACATTTCTGTCTGAGTCTTATATTTCTGGATTCTCTATGTCAGTAGCGTCATAGAATCTGATATTCATTGGGATCTCAGACAGCCAGTCTCCATATTATTTTTATTTTTTCTCAAATGCTGTGCATATTGTAACTCCATAATTTTTAAACATTTTTATTGACAACTTCCAAAATTATAGACGAAAATAGTATGATAATAATCCCCCTTCAATTCTTTCCCTTTCTCCTTCCCAAATATCTCCTTCACTGAATCCCTTCTTTCCAATTAGGCTCTCCTCTATTTTGACACCATTTTTTTTTTTTTGATTCCTATTATGCAGGTCTTGTATAAGTAGTGTCAGCTACTGTGAGGTCATGAATATCAAGGCTACTTTGTGTCTGGATGGCAACATGGAGTCTTCCCCTTTCTTTGGTCTCACATTCTTTTGACCACCTGTTCAACAATTGTTCCTGAGCCTTGGAGAGTGGAGTAGAGATGTTTCACTTAGTGCTGAACACCCCACTGTCACTTCTCAGCATTTTGGTCTATTTTGAGTGACCCTAGTCATCATTGCCACCTGAAAAGAGAAGGATAGCATTAATATAGACATAAACATAAGTGTTTTAGAGTACAGTTTTGTGGGTATAGTATATTCATTTTTCCAGACTACTGTGGCCTAGGGCCTAGAACCTCCTCAGCCATAGGATTTTGACTAGGTTTTTAGTAACAGACATGAATTCCCTCTTGTGGAGCAGGCCTCAAATCCAATCAGAGAGCAATTGATTTTTCCCCAAAACAGACATGCCACCATTATACCATTTGGCACATTTGACCTGGATGTCCAGCCATAAAGCTTGTAAGGTTCACTGTTGGCTAATAATTTTGATGATTCTTCTCCCAAGGCTGCATGCTGCATAGCTCTTTCCAGCATTCTGACAGCTAGTTAACATGTGGGAGGCTTCTAGCTCAGCTTCAACTTGATTTCTCAATGACCTGCAGGCCAAGCATGTGAACTCTTTGGCAGTAGGGTCTAACCATTTATTTCTGGTGGGCAAACAAGATTCTTGACAATGGCCTGTAATGTTTGTGGGAGGAGCATCAGGGGTCTACCTGGCAAACAACTTGTTGGAAGGTATCCTACTCCTGGCACTGACATTTTTTCTAATAACAGCCTATTGCTCTTGGGCACAATATTTTCCACCTCTACAGTCTATTGCTGCCAAAGTGCTGTATATTTTTGCAATGGCAGTTACAGTTTACATTTCTAACAACAATGGAGAATTGTCCCTTTATTCCCACTGTCTTACCAGCATTTATTGTTTGATTACTTCCTTCCTGCCTGCCTTTCTTTCTTTCTTTCTTTCTTTCTTTCTTTCTTTCTTTCTTTCTTTCTTTCTTTCTTTCTTTCTTTCTCTCTTTCTCTCTCTCTCTCTCTCTCTCTCTCTCTCTTTCTTTCTTTCTTTCTTTCTTTCTCTTTCTTCATTTGATTTCTTGATGTTAGCCATGCTGACAGGAGTGAGATGGAATCTCAAAGTAGTTTTAATTGCATTTCACTAATTGATAAGGATGTAGAAGATGTTTTTAGATGCTTAATGTCCATCTGCCTTTCTTCTTTTGAGAACTCTCTATTCTGTTCTGTAGTCCTGTATTCCTTTATTCTGTTTGCCATTGCATGTTAATTATATCTCAATAACTTTAAAAAGTATATTAGATAAATACTAAAATAGAAATCACAATAGTAGTATCAACAAAAGCAAATGTTAAGCTAAAAATATTCAATGAAACAAAATTTACTATATGATTATATATAATATGCAATGTGTGTGAATATCTGTGTACCACACTCTAAACCAACTTTTCCTAAGTAGAAATCTAAGATATAAAGGGACTAGAGCTTTTAGATATAAAAAGGAAAAATAATTAGGAATATTAGTGTTCATGATTTTACCTTTCAGTTTCACATAGACACTAAAAATATGAATAGACATAGAAATATATGTATACCAAATATATGCATATGTGCACAGCTTTTACATAGAAATAAAATAAAATTCATCTGTCTAAGTGCCCCATGAACTAGTTTCTAAACCTAATCATAAAAAGTTTGCAATTCACAAAGAAAGCCTGAATATAGCCCTTAAAGAGTAATCATTATGTGATGCATTAAAACTAGAAATTAACATGAAGAAATTCAAACTCTGTCACAATCTGGAAGCTAAAGAACAACACTGAAAAATCTAACAATGTCTTGGCAAACAAAAAATACCTCATCATTGAAGCAGACCAAAAATGAACCTAACATGGCTCAGGGAAATTCTGTGGAAGAGGGGCTAGAAAGAATGTCAGAGCTACATGTTGGGTCATGTTATGCAGTGACATTTCTCCTACCCATAACTGTGGGCTAACTCTACAATGCATGACCCATATACCTCAACAAGGAGGGGCCAAAGGGAGGGGTAGGACATGGATGAGCCTAACAGTGGTAACAACTTGACTATTCACTGAGTACAAAACTAATTAATAAAATAAGAAAATACTAAATACCAGAAAGCATGGAGTACAGCTAAAACAATGGTTATAGGAAAATTTTTGGCCTCGAATAATTATGTTAGTGAGAAAGCATGAAAAGCAATCCTTTACATTTACCTAAAAAGTAAAAAAGGAAAGAGATGTACACAGGTGTTAGTATGTATTTAAAGAAATTTAAGACAAAAAATAAATGGCAATAATGATTATGTAGTGGTAGACACAGGCAGGGACATGGAATGAGTAACAGTAGTTTATGAGGTAGAATTTTATTCTCTGTAAATTTCCTTTGCTTTGAATGTATCTATCCAAAATTCATTTGTTGGAAACCACTGTCCAATGGAATACTGTTGGAAGATGGGGCCCACCCTCATAAACTATCAGTGGTGCTATAAACAGGCTCTCAGAAGTAAGCTCTTGCTGTTACTCTTTTGAGGATGTTCTTACTTGTGGTATAAGATGCCATTTTGCAAGAAAAGTTTGGGTTCACCAGACCCTGAACCTTTGTCCTCTTGCCTTACATTTCCCAGCATACAGAATTGTGAGTCAATATATTTCTAATTAGAAAGTACCCAATCTATTGTATTCCATTATCACCAAATAAAATGAACCAAGTATCTTTTTTTTGATATTTTACTTTTTAAACTACATGAATGGATTATTTACTCAATGTGTAAGGAATTTTAAGAGTCAATACTATTAATTTTTGTAGGAAGGTATTCTAATTGAAATACTTTAACAATTCAGCTATGATTGTTATCTAGTTAATATAACTGAGAGAGGAATTCTCAAGAAGCAGAAATGGTTGTACCTTTCAAGAAGGATCTTTTCTGGAGGATGAAGTAGGGTCAGTTTACATGGTTAAATCTATATTATTTAAATTTTTTTCCAGAAGCCAACACATATCATGGAAACCAAAAAACAACAAATTCATTTTTTTTTTTAATTTGAGAGAGAGGCAGATAGAGGGAGAGAGAATGGGCATGCCAGGTCCTTCAGCTGCTGCAAATGAACTACAGACACATGTGCCACCTGGTATATCTGGCTTACGCAGGTCCTGGGGAATCAAACCTGGGTTCTTTGGCTTTGCAGGCAAGTGCCTTAACTGCTAAGCTATCTCTACAGCCCAATTACTTAATTTTTAATGCTTGATATGTACTAGATGTAATATTTCTAGTTCTTTAGACAATCTTCCAAAAATTGGTAGTTGTATTAACAACTTTCATTAAGAAACTGTGGCAGGGAAAGGCTAAAGAACTAGACTTGGCTTTGAATATTTAACTCCAAAACTCAGTCAGGCTCCTTCCTTTCATATTTGACATCTTCAAACTGTCACTGATTATTCTTTAAGACCTTCTGAAGCAGTAGCTTTAATAACTACAGATGATCAGTTTCTTTAATAGTTTCCCCTATGAATTTTTCAGTAAAAAATTTAAACTGATACTATTTCCAAGAATCACTGGGGTACTTTTGACAGAGTATATCAGAACTACAATCTGCCATTTTTTTGAGGTTATGACATATATCAATTTGAGTATTAATATTAATAACAATAGCTATCACTTGTTGAGTACTTAATATTTAACAAGAATTATACATTTATTCTATTTCCTAATGTTTACCACATACTAAAATTCTATGGGATTTTATTAGGTGTTGAATGTGTGTATGTGGGAAAGGTTGTGTGGTTAATCAAGGTAGAAATGTTGAATTAAAAGAATTTATACTCTGTTAGTGCTATGGATAAAATTTAAAATGAAGGCATAGGGTGTATACCTTTATAGAACCAATGAGGAGGAGGAACTTGGAAATTGTGGTATGGGAGGAGACAGAGTACTGAAAGTCTTAGAAAATTTTCAAGTTAGAATAAGGATCCTATAATTACCAGAAAGCACCACAATATTATTAGTGCTGTTTTAATAATCTGATTAATAATCTGATTAATAATTATCACATAAGATATTCATATAATATATTTGTTGAGCCACAGTTCTCATGAGTTATCAGAAATAAGGTTTAGGACTGCATTTTCATGTTAAGAGTTTTTAGAAGAAATTTATTTTGATAATGCTAAAGTTTAATCAATTTTTAATTAACCATTCTTGATAAAAACATATATCTTGAGGTTAGCAAATTCAAAGCCTAAATAATTGCTAAAGTATTTTTTGGATAAAATATATGTTTTTCTTTTGGTAATTTTTAAAACTGAAATACCTTATGCATACTAGATTTTTATTATACCTTATACAAGTAAGCAACATGTTTATTATCCTTAAGTCTGAATATTAAAAACTTTATAAAGTTTTCACAGCTTAACTGAGCAAACTTAAATCTTATCAGATATGATGAATAGGTTGGTAAAGGGCTCTAGATAACTTTATTGAACTTGGGATAGTTCAAATTTGGGCTGCTCAGAATTGTTTGAAGACAATGAGAAGCCACCAGTTTCTATGAATGAGAGTATTTTTCTCAGACTTGGAGTTTGTAAGGCTCACTATGATCTATGTAAAGTGTGTAGAGTACTGAAATATGGAGACAGAGGCTAAAGACAGTATAGCAAAGATATAAGGAGAAACTCAAATGATATGAAGGAGATAGAAATGAGAACTTTTGGTGATTGAATGCATGTGGATATATTTTTTTAATTTTTATACTCAGTAAATACAGTCAAGTTGGTACCAATGTTAGCCTCCTCCCTGTCCTCTCCACCCCACAGGGACCCTCCTTGTTGGGATATATGGGTCGTGCATTGTGAGGTTGCCATCAGTTTTGGGTAGGAGGGAATGTCTTTGCATATCAAGACCCAACGTGTGGCTCTGACATTCTTTCCACCCCTTCTTCCACAAATTTCCCTGAGCCATGTTGGGTTCATTTTAGGTCTGCTTCAGTGTTGAGATCTTGGGAGCCTCTGTGTCTCTGGATATCTGGTTTTGTAGGGGTTGATTGCTCTCTGTGTCTATCTCTTTCATCATTGTGCTGATTCCTGGTTTACCAAGAAAACAGCATTCTTGCATGTTTCCCCAATTATTCTTAGTTTCAGCTGGGGCCCTTTTGGGGTATGATAGGGTGTTTCTCTCCTTAGGGTCTGCATCTATCTGAAAAAGAGAAGCAGATTCTGTAACAGAGAGTAAAGTTAGCAACAGATAAATGTGATAACCATTATTTTTTAGAGAGACTATAATAGGTGTTGGCCTACTGGTAGCCCACAATTGGTGGGAACTTGATAATGGAGAGTGGGCTCAGTTTTGGATATGGTTCTGACTTGTGTCCCAGTTCCAACTATGGGTTCCATTCCAATGAGCAGATCAGTTAGCCAAATTAGGAGCAGTTGGTTTCTCACCATGGCTGTGTGTCACTATTTCACTTGTGTGAGCATCACGTCAGGTTGTTTGCTGCTAAGTAGATTAGACCATGAGTTGTTTGGACAGATATTTTTCATTTTCCCTCAATTGCTCATGTAGCACCTTCTGGCACTAGACACACTAACTGTCTGGGGATTGACTCTCTTTCAGCTTCCAGCCATGTCACTCCATGTTACACACCAGCAGCATATGGTGTCTTCATCAGTAGGGTCTTACCATTAACCTTTGGTGGGTCATCAAGCACTCTGGCAGAAATTTGTCTTCTTTTGGGAAACCTTGTAAGTCTGTATGGTCGAAAGCTCATTGTGGATGACACCTGCTGGTACTGGGTGTTACAGGTCAGCGCCCAAAAAGAGAAGGAAGAAGGAACAAGGAAGAAAAAGATAAGTGATATAAAAGAGATGGACAGATGAGAGAGAAGTGGGACAGAGAGGGAGAGAGAGGAGAGAAACATAAACTGGAGGAGATAAAGGTCAGTTTTTGTCATACCCTCTCTAGGGCCTTGTGAAACAGGTGTTTGGGGCCTGGTGAAGGTTCAACCATTTGGTCTGTCTTTTGGGATGTAGTGTTTTATGGTACCATTGATGTTTGGGTCCAGTATGTGTCCCCCACCCCCTCCCTTTCCATTCTCCCTATTGTCTGGTCCTTGAGATGCTGCTAGGTATGTTGGCAACTTGGGTAGATTCAGGTTAGGAGCTATATATTAGTGAGATTATGTGGCTATTATCTTTCTGTGGTTGGGTGAGTTCACTGAGAATAATATGTTCCAGGTACGATCATTTTTCTTCAAATTTTGTTGTGTCTTTTTTCCTTACTGATGTGTAGAATTCCATATTGTAGATATACCACATCTTAGTTATCTGTTCATCTAATGATGGACATCTGGGTTGATTCCAGCTCTGAACTATTATGAATTGAGCAGCTATAAACATGGTTGAGCAAATAAATCTGTTTGGACTGAGGCTTGGAGCTTTTATGGTACATGTGCAATAAGGGAATAACTGGGTCTGTTGGTAACTCTATAGTCAGCTTTTTAAGGAGTCTCCATAATGCTTTCCAATGTGTTTGTACCATCTTACATTCCCACCAATAGTGGATGAGGGTTCCTATTTCTCCAGATCCTCACCAGCATTTATTTTCATTTGATTTTTTGATGTTTGCTATTCTTACTGGGGTAAGGTGGAGTCTCATAGTTGTTTTAATTTGTATTTTCCTGATGATTAGGGATATTGAACATTTTCTTAAGTGTGTGTTTGCCATTTGTATTTTTTCCTCTGAGAACTGCCTGTCCAGTTCTTTGCTCAATTCTGTGAGTGGGTTGTTTGACTTTTTATTGTTTAGGTTTTTGAGTTCTTTGTAGATTCTAGAGATTAGGCCTCTGTCAGTTGGATATTCAGCAAATATTTTCTCCTATTGTGTGGATAATCTATTGGCTGTGCTTATTGTATGTTTGTCTGTGAAGATACTTTTCAGCTTCATTTTATCCTATTGGTTGAGTGATTGTTTAAGATACTGTGCTACTGAGGTTTTGTTCAGGAAGTCTTCCCATTCCTAAAGACAGTGGAGTGAAGATATAAGGACAAACTCAAATGATATGAAGGAGATAGAAATGATGTCTTGGTGGTTGAATGCATGTGTATATTTCTTTTTTTGTTTAAAAATTCTTCTATTTTTTAAAATTATTTTTGTACTCAGTGAATACAGTCAAGCTGGTATCATTGTTCGTCTCCTCCCTGACCATCCCCCTCTGCAGGGACCCTCCTTGTTGTGGAATATGGGTTGTGCATTGTGGGGTTAACCATCAGCCACACATTTGGTCATGATACACAGAGACATTGTCTTCTACATATGTGTATATTTGTATTCATGTATGGTCCAGGTAAGATGTGAAGAGTGAGGAACATAGGATGAGACTTAGATTTTAGGTAGCTTCTGATTGTCACTTTGTCTCCATTTTTATATAAGATTCAGTAAGAAACATTAAATGTAAAATAAGAAAAAAAATTAGTAGCCAAAGACCGTTGCTTTGGTATTGAGTACAGCTTTCATTCTAATATTCTATGCTATGTTAGTCCATGGCCATACCACCATGAGCACACCTGATCTTGTCTAATATTCTATGCAGTGTTAAAGATTATCATCACTAATTAAAATCTCAGTTTTATTTTTCCATTTAAATAGAAGATGATTCTAAGGGATGGGGTTTGGAGAAGCTGTGTTCTGGGATGATCACCAGGAACATTTACAGACCCAGGAATTTAATAGACTTAAGTTTTTCATTATTTACTTACATCAAGAAGCCAAATAGGAGTCTACCAGGCCATGTAGCTCATTTGACCACAGCCTTCATTCATCATTCTGATATTGTGCCTTTACTGAAGTGTAAGGGAGCCCAAATCAAACCAATTTTAACAAAAAGAAAATTGACAGTCACTTTGGGAATATTCAGAGAACCATAGTCTGCAGTAAAGATGAACAACCAGAATTTCCATTGACGTCAGTACTTACTGCTCACACATATCCAAGGGCTGAATATGGCCCTTGGAAATTAAATTAAATAGTTCTCTGTGTGGGATTCCAGAAAATATCACAGATATGTTGAGAGGAACAAGCTGCTAACCATGAAAGGGAAGTTTTTTTTTTTTGTGGTAATGTCAACACTGACAAATTAAAATGGTCCACTGATGCAAAACATGGGGCCTGCTCATTCCTGTTTGTTTACAAACATTGTGATCTGAAAATGTGTTTTCAAGAGTATACATGATTTTTCAAGTAGGCAGGAGATATTTCCAGTTGTATTTTCTTCCTTTGCTTGTGCTCATTTAAATGTGGAAAAACTAAAATCCTAACTTCTAACATTCTAAAATCACTTTCACTTTTATGTATGGCTTGACACAATACAGAAAAGACCAAACATTCTCCACACTATTGTTATTTTGTATCCCTTAGATACATTATCCCTAGTGAAAGCATTTGGAGTTTAAGAATTACTGAGAAACATTTTCCCTATTCCTTCCTTCCTCCCTCCCTTTATTCTTCCATCCTTTCTTCTTTCTTTTTTCTTCTTTCTCTCCTTTCTTCCTTTCGTGCTCTCTTTGTTCCTTTCTCACTTTTTTCTTCTCTTTCTTTTTTTTTTTTTGGACAGGATCTTGCTATGTATCCTAGGGCATATAAATTATTCAATCTTACTGCCTCAGTCCCTTGAGTGCTAGGATTACTGCAATGCATCACCAACCCTGACTACTGAAAATTTATTGGATTAAAAATTGTGAAAAGGGCTGGAGAGATGGCTTAGCGGTTAAGCGCTTGCCTGTGAAGCCTAAGGACCCCGGTTCGAGGCTCGGTTCCCCAGGTCCCACGTTAGCCAGATGCACAAGGGGGCGCACGCGTCTGGAGTTCGTTTGCAGAGGCTGGAAGCCCTGGCGTGCCCATTCTCTCTCTCTCCCTCTATCTGTCTTTCTCTCTTTGTCTGTCGCTCTCAAATAAATAAATAAATTAAAAAAATTGTGAAAATAATATTCTTCAAGTGCTGACTTGGAGGTTACATGTAGATATATATATTTTTTTAATACTCAGGAAGAGAGGAATAGTGTTGTGGTTTAAATTGTCAAGTTGACAGGACCTAAAATCACCTCTGAAGGATTATAATGACTAAATTAATTGAGGTAGGAGAACTCACCTTAACTGTGGGCTGAAGTGGTGGATTCTATAAAAAGAGTGTGCCCTGCCTGAGGATGACCCATTTGCTTTTTAGATGAATTCCAAGATTAGGATAATTTTTTTCTATAAACAATCCAACTTGAACACACACACACACACACACACACACACACACACACACACACACATCCAGAGGCTATCACTTATATGTTTTAGATGAATGCATTCTTCTCTATTAACATAATTAAGATGTCTAATGTTGACTAATAAAGGCTAGTTTCTTTTGAACCTTCTATTAAAGAAACATTCATTGTTTTAGACTAGTTCTAGGGATAGCACTCTGTGCTGAATACTCTCAGCTAGCTAGGTATTCAGCATTTATTAAGGTGGGGGAAGACATAATACACTGAATGCGGAGAAGACAGTTTAAGTTACATGACACACACATAAGCAAACTTCTGGAATATAACCAGTGGGGGAGAAAGTGCTCAGATTTGTCTGCTGCTTTGGAAAGGTTTCATGCAACCCTGTTCATCTCTGATCCACTTTGGGAATGCATGTGGTTTCTGACTGTGACAGATACATGGGCAGGATAATAAACAATTAGAACAGTATTCCAGAACAGTGATATCTCTGAACAGAGAATTGGGTGTTTTATATTGATATGGGGGATAGATATGTTTTATATATATATAGGTATGGGGGAGCAGCATGGTATTGTTAGAATATAGGATACAATAAGTATTAATAGAGTGGATAAAATAGCTGATTGGGACCAATATTGGCCTTTGAATGTCAAGCTGAGGATAGATTTTTCTGTGAAGGTATTTCATAGTTTTGAGTATGTTGTGTAACTTCAGATTATAATTTTAGTTATTTCTTTAAAACATTAGCCTTATAATATAGAAGCTTTTTATATTTTTCATACCTAGGCTGTGTGTGTGTTGTATAACTAGTTGTATTTTTTTCATTTTTCTCTCCATAGTCCTAATAAATATGATTCCCTACCCACTCAATTAAGTAAATAGGTTTGTGAACCACTGTGATGGACATCAGAGGGTTCATATGAAAGAAATGATAGAAATCTTTGAATGAGAAAAATATTCATAGAAGGTAGAAACAGTTTTGACTTTATATCTTCTTAGAGTTTCCTTTTGTTTAGAGATGATGTAATTTTCTATCATAGAAATGCAGCTAGCCCCCACCTGGAAAACTGTGGTGTTTATCATATATTTGGGCCTTGGTGTCCAAAATATATAGGCTTAGACAAAGTCTTTCTCTAGAGCTTCTCCCTTCCTCCCTCCCTTTCTTCTTTTTTTTTGAGATAGAGTCTCACTCTCTCCCAGGCTGACCTGGAATTCACTATATAGTCTCAGGTGGCCTTGAACTCTCAGCAATCCTACTTCATCCTCCCCAGTGCTGGGATTAAAGGTGTGCACCACCACACCTGACTAGATCTCATTTTACTTATTTGGAAAATGAAGAGTTGGTACGAATAAGTTTCAGGATTCCCTCTTCTTCCACAAATCAACACTGAACATTCATGACTTCACCTAGTAAGAACATACTAGTATCTCACTTAGTATACATTGCAGGTTCCTGCAGCTTGCCACACTTCCTCTGCTTGCAGCATACCTATATGCCAAGTAAAAGATAGTGGAGGAAAATGTGTAGAAGTAATGAGAATGAAAGGTTCTTGCTAAAGGTGGGGGAGGAAATTACTAGCCAGATGTATACTCTGAACTGGAGGTCTGAAACGTACAGGATTAGAGAGAGAATTACAAAACAAGCCCAGCTGATCTTTTTGTTTGTTTGTTTGTAGCTTTTAAAATGTAACCTATGTGTCAGGCCATATAGACTGGAGCAGTTGGTCTGCCACTGGTTCCACTCTGTTAATTTCTTTAGATAAGATCACCTGGCAACCTAAAGCATATATTTATAAAGGTACCGTCTCTGATCTTTCTAGGTATTGATTTTTGTTTGTTTGTTTGTTTTTGTTTTTGCTGTTTAGAACTTTTCTCCTTGAGGAAATAAAATTTGAACTATTGACCTTGTATAAATCAGTTTTAACTAGTGGAGCCAACCTGCCCAACAAAAGTGATTCCCAGGGAGGCTCAGCACTGATGTTTGCTAAAGTGATGTTTGCTAAAGTGTCTAATTTTAAACATAACCTTTTCAATATAAGGGAAAACACATGTCCTGAGAACATTTGGATTCTCCCTGTATGAGGAACTTTATGTACCTGGTAGTTTTTTAGTGAACGAGGCAATGTATAGAAAAGGGCCACTTTGCATCTTAATTTTCTCCCAGCACTTTTCTTAGGGAACAAAAAGCCTGCAGTGATTGTGTTGTCTTTAGTTTGCTGGAATTGAAAGTATGGACTTAAGCGCCCTTAAATGCACCAGTTACCAAGAAAAGCAAATGCTTCTCTGTGGCATTCTGTTGACATTCTGAAGCATTGCTCTGCTTAGGATTTATTTTAAGATGGGGAAGAGTTGTGTTTTATGGTCTTTGTTGCAAAGGGCATAAGCCAAATAAATTCTGGGCTTCTGACCTGGCAATGAATCAAGAGTCTTTTCCCAGCAGCTTTATCTTCCTTTTCATATTGGAAATGCGGGGGGGGGGGGGGGGATTAGGCCTTTCTCTTGAGAAAAGCCCAAATTAATTGAAAAAATAAAACAAAATAAAACAACAACAAAAACCTTCACACCCTCCTAATAGGCTTTGTTGGCCTATGTTCACCTTACACAAAGTTCACTTTGTCTCTCTTTGTTTTCACTGCTCTTATTGTAGTTTATTACACTTTTGGAAACATTATTTTTCATAAAATATATTATTTGTTATTTAATAATTTTAAAGTTAGCATCAAATGTAACAGGTTTCAAAGTGGCATTTGTTTTTGTGATTCTGATTTATTTTGTTTAACCTGATTTCCAGTTCCACCCATTTTCCTATAATGCCATGGTTTCAATTTCCTTTACAGATAAATAAAATTCCATTGTATATATGTACCACAATCTCTTCATCCATCTATCTGTTGATAGACATATGGACTTGTTTGATTTCTTAGCTGTTGTGAGTAGCACAGCAATAAATATGGATATGTGAGTATCTCTAGGGTAGAACTTAGTTATTTTGTTGTATAACTTGGAGTTGTATAGCTGGACTATATGGGGACTCTAATTTTATTTTTTAGGGTCTTTCATACCATTTTCTATAGTGGCTGCACTAATGTATATTACCAACAATAGTCAGTGGCATTACTCTTTCCTCACATTCTCACCAGCATTTTTGTTTTTGATGATAGCCATTCTGAGTGGGATGAGATGAAATCAAAGTATTTTCAATTTGCATATCTTTGATGCCTAAGGATTCTGAACAATTTTCAAGTATTTATTGGCCATTTGTCTTTAAAATTTTTTTATTTAAGAGAAAGAGAGAGAGAGAGGGATAGAGCACGAGTGAACAAGCGTGCCAGGGCCTCTATCCACTGCAAACAAACTCCATATGCACGTGCCATCTTGTGTACCTTGTCTATGTATATACTGGGGAATTGTACCTGGGTCCTTAGGCTTTGCAGGAGAGTGCCTTAATCATTGAGCAAACTCTTAAGCTCCTGTATTCTTCTTTTGAGAATTGTCCACTTCATTAGTCTATGTATTGATTTGTAGATTTATTTTGGCTTTTAATTTTTATAGTTCTTTACATATTCTAGGTACCAACCCTCTGACATAAAATTAGTATAGAGTTTTTCCATTTTATGGGCTTTTCCTTCATTCCAGTAATTGTTCCTTTTCTGTGAAGAAAGTTTTTAATTTCATGCAATCACAATTTGTTAGTCATCGGAGTGAGCTAACTGCAAACACCCAATGATCTGGACTAATAAACCTCAAGGTCCATCCCCATCAGGGTTTTACCTCCCAAAGGCTCAAACACTTTCCCAAATTGCCACCAGCTAAGGACTAAGTATCCAAAACACATAGGCTATAAGGCTCATTTCATCCAAAACATCTCATCCACTGTTCATTTAAAAAATAATCAGTTTCCAAGTATTTGTGTAGTTTCTATAGTTTCTTTTAAAATATTTTCTTTTACTTATCTTATTAAAGAGACATGGATATATATGTACATATGTATATACATATACATATATGAGATACATATACATATACATATAAAATAGAGTGAGGAAAAATGGGCACACCAGGGTCTGTCGCCACGGCAAATGAACTCCAGATACATGTGCCACCTTGTGCATCTGGCTTAAGTGGGTCCTGGAGAATCAAACCTGGGGGCCTTAGGCTTCACAGGTATAACTGCTAAGTCATATCTCTAGCTCTGTAGTTTCCTTTCCTATTGACTACTACTTAATTTTAATTTCACTATGGTCTGATAAGGTACAAGGAATTATTTTGATTCTTTTTTGTATATTAAGGCTTGCTTTGTTGCATATAATGAAATAAATTTTAGAGAAGGTTCTATGGCCTGATGAGAAAATTGTATATCCCCTATCTGTTGAATAGTATATAATGTAAATATCTGTTGAGTCCAATTGATTTATAGCATATATTAGCTCTGAAATTTCTCTGTTGATTTTTAGTTTTGAAGGCATATGTAAGATGAGAATGAGATATTGAAGCCTTCAAGTATTGTTCTGTCAGGACTTTGTGCATTATTGTCTTTTAATATCTGTTTTATGAAATTGGATGCCTCAACACTTGTTATATAAATATTTAAAATTATTACATCTTCTTGATGAATTGTTCTTATATGGTGGCTTTCACTAACTCTTCTAATGAAGTTTGTTTAAAAATATATTTTATCAATATCAGAATAGTCAGGTTTTGTTTGTTTCAGTTTTGTTTGATAGATTTTGATTTCCATCTTCTGAGTCTTAGTTGATTCCAGTGAAGCATACTTTTTTTTTTTTAAAGAAAAAAATACTTGGATTTTATTTTCAATGTATTTAGCTTATATGCATCTTTTAATTGATGAGTTGAGTCTATTTGCACTTAAGGTGATTATATAGAGAGCTTGACTATTTCCTGTGGTTTTCTTTGTTGTTCTGATTGGATGGATTATTTCTAGTTCTTTTCTTTCTATACTGTTAATCTTGGAAGTTTATGGTTTTCTGTGTTGGACACAATGTAATCATTCCCAGACTTCCTTTACTCATTTCTCTCATGAAACGTATTGTTCTGTCTCTTGTGAGACATTTTTTCTTTATATATGAATAGTATTACATGAACTATTTTCTGTAGTACTGGGTTGGTTTCCCTGAATGGCCTTAGTTTATATTTGTAATATTCCTATCTATAAGCTTTAAAAGGTAACTGCTGGGTATAGCTGTGTTGGTTAGCAGGAACTTTCAGAGGTTGAAAGGGTAAGTTTATGCTTTACTGGCTTTTATGGTTACCAATGAGATATCTTTTTTTTTTTTTTTTTTTGGTATCCAGTCAGGGTTCTCTTTTTTTAAAATATTTTTAATTTTTTTATTAGTTTTCTATTCAGCAAATACAGGCAGTTTGGTACCATCATTAGGCTCATCTGTGACCTACCCCATCCCCATTGGCCCCTCCTTCTTGAGGTATATGGGTCATGCATTGTGGAGTTAGCCCATAGTTATTGGTACGATAAATGTCTCTGCATATCCTGACCCAACATGTGGCTGTGACATTCTTTCCGCCCCCTCTTCCGCAAAATTTCCCTGAGCTATGTTGGGTTCATTTTTGGTCTGCTTCAGTGCTGCGGTGTTGGAGGCGTCTGAGGCTCTGTCTCTCTGATTTGGTAGGTGTTGATTTTTCCCTGTGTTGGTCTCCTTTCCCCTTGTGCTGGTATCTGGTTCATCAGGAAAACATCACCCTTGCTTGTTTCGCCAATTTTCCTTAGTTTCAGCCGGGGCCCTTTTGAGGTATGACGGGGTGGCTCTCACCTTAGGACCTGCACATCTATCTGAAAAAGAGAAGCAGATTCTACAATGGAGAGGAAGTTAGCTCCAGGACAAATGAAATAACCATTACTTTTTTTAATATAGAGTTTAATAGGTGTAGGCCCTCTTGTAGCCTATGATTGATGATAGTTTGATATTGGAGAGAGGGCTTATGTTTGGATATGATTCTGACTTGTTTTCCAGCTCCAGCTATGGGTCCCGTACCACTGAGGGGATCAGTTAGCCGAATCAAGAGAAGTTGGTTCCCCACCATGGCTGTGTGCCACTATTGCACTTGTGTGGGCATCACAACCGGTTATTTGTTGCTAAGTAGGTTAGACCATGAGTTGCTTGGACAGATATTGGTCATTTCCCCCAGTTGCCCATGTAGCACCTTCTGGCACTAGATACGCTGACTGTCTGGGGACTGACTCTCTCCTGGCTTCCAGCCATGCCATTCTATTTTATGTATCACCTGTATATGGTGTCTTCAGCAATAGGGTCTTACCACTAACCTTTGTGGGTCATCAAGTACTC
Source organism: Jaculus jaculus (assembly GCF_020740685.1). Classification (NCBI taxonomy): domain Eukaryota; kingdom Metazoa; phylum Chordata; class Mammalia; order Rodentia; family Dipodidae; genus Jaculus; species Jaculus jaculus. Next base: position 36,784,202 of record NC_059102.1, read on the forward strand.
TGACAGAAATCTGTCATTCTTTTAGGAAACCTTGTAGATTTCTCTGATCAAAAGCTCATTGTTGATGATAGCCCATGCTGGTACGGGGAGTTACAGGTCAGTGCCCACTAAGAAAATGAGGAAAAATATAACTAATATACAAGAGTTAGAGAGGAGAGAAAGAGAGAGAGGGAGAGGGAGAGGGAGGGAGGGAAGATGTAGAAGGTTTAGGTTAGACTTGATCCTACCCTCTCCAGTGTCTTGTGATTCAGGTGTTTCCTGTAAGGGCCTGGTGAAGGTTCAACCATTTGGTCTGCCTTTTATGGTACCATTGCCATTTGGGTCTAGATTAGTGTTTCCCACCCCTTCGATGCCCTCCCCTCCCTCCCCATCCATCCTAGTGTCTAGTCCATGAGGTGCTTGCTGGGTATGTAAAGTATCATGGGTAGATTCAGGTTAGGTGCTATAGATATCTCATACTATTCTGATGTGTCTGTCTTTGTAGGCAATTTATTATTTTTTACCTTTATAGAAATATACACATGCACATGTGTGCTTTGTATTTCTTATTTATTTATTGCTTTTTACTTTTGACATATTTGATATATTATAGAGAGCTTATTTTCTGGCCATATTTATTTTGACTTCTGAATGTATCTAATGTTTTGAAGTCCAATTCTTTCTGTAGGTTTGGAAAATTATGTGCTATAATTTTATTAAATAAGTTGTTTCTATGTTTATTCTTTTTTAAAAATATTTTATTTTTTTATATCTTTGCAAGCAGAGAGAAAGAAGGAGAGAGAGAGAAATAGAGAGAACTTGAGAATGGGCATACTTGAGACTCCAGTCTCTGTAAGTGAATGCCAGATATATGTGCCACCTTGTACATCTGAATATACATTAATGGGGAATTGAGCCCAGGTCATTAGTCATTGCAGGTAAGTTCCTTAACTGCTGAGCCATCTTTCTCCCGACATTTATCTTTACCTCAGCTCCTTCTTATGTCCTGTGGTTTCTGAGGCTTGGTTTCTTGAATGTATCCTAGAATTCTTGGAAATTTAGATCATGCTCATTAACTTGGTTTTTGTATGTGTCTAAAAGCTCTATTTTCTTACCCTTGTTATCCATCCCTGAAATTCATCCTACTGCTTTGTCTTGTTATATTAATGATGCTTGGCACTGTTTTTTATTTAATTTATTGGTTCATTCCTTCCCAGAGTTTTTATTTAGTTCTTTTTCAGAGTCTTAAGTTTCTGTGCTGAATATTTTCTCCATTATGTAGAATTTCTCCTCCAAATCGCTATCCATTCCATCATCTTTTATTTGAATCATCTATTGTTTTTTGTCTTGGGTCTTCTCTTTCACTGAGTCATATAGAGATAGCTTCGAATCTTCCATCTCATCTGGATATCATCTTCTTTGACAATTCTTTCCTCTAAACATCATTTTCCAATTATTGATCCCAGAGCATATTTATTGGCAGAAACAAAATTCAGTGCAACTGTAATGATATTTCTCCCCTAGCACAATAAATGAAAGACGTTGCGAGGGGATGTAGAACTTAGTTTATTTAAAACCAGGACTCATTTAAAATTTTTTTATTAATTAGTTTTGTATTCAGCAAATACAGTCAGTTTGGTACCATTATTAGGCTCATCCATAACCTACCCCCTCCCCTTGGCCCCTCCTTGTTGAGGTATATGGGTCATGCATTGTGGAGTTAGCCCACAGTTATGGGTAAGATAAATGTCTCTGCATATCATTTATATATATAATGTTTTATCAATCCTTCCCCCACTTTCCCCTTCACAACTCTGCTCTCTGACATATCCCCTCCCTCTATCCATTAGTCTTTCTTTTAACTTGGTCTCATCATCTTTTTCTCCTATTACGAGAGTCTTGTGTAGGTATTTCTAGGCACTGCAAGGTCTTGGATATCGAGGCCAATTTCTGTCCTGACAGTTGTACGTAAGGAGTGATATACTTCCTTTTGCTGTTACATTCTTTCCACCACTTCTTCCTCAATGGACCCTGAGCCTTGGAGGGTGTGAGATGTTTAAGTGCTGGACACTCTTTCATCCCTTCTTCTCAGCATTATGTTGCCTTTTGGGTCATCCCAGTGGTCATCACCATCTAAAAAGAGAAACCTCTCTAACCAGAAGTGAGAGTACTATTAATATATGAATGTGAACATTAAGTGCAGTGCTTTCGGGGCAATTTGGTGAGAGTAATATATGCATTTATCCAGACAAGAGCAGGCTTCATACCCCTAAAGCTTATGAACTACCCTGCCATAGGCTTTTGATTAGGTTTTCAGTTCCAGGCATATATTCCCTCCCATAAAGCAGGCCTTCAGTCCAATTAAAGAGCAGTTGGTTTCCTCCAGAGCAGATATGCCACTATTGCACTTCCTCAGTCATTTGGCCTGTCTGGCCAAACTTGAGGCTTCCAGTGTCCACTGTTTTCACTACTTTTGACTTCTGTCTCCCATAAGCCTGCATACAGTGCATCTTTTTCCAGTGTTCAGTTGGCTGGGCTACAGGGAGAAAGTTTTCTGCTCAGCACCAGCTTGATTTCTCAGTGACTTTGCTACTCAGACATGTGAAGTCTTCAGTAATAGGTTTTTACCATCTCTTTCTTATGGGAAACCAAGGGTCTTAGTAATAGCCTATAATGTTTTGGAGGCAACAGAGACCTCCCTGACCAACAACTCACTGGAAGGTATCACATCCCTGGCACTGAAAATTTTCTAGTAATAATCTATGGCTTTTGGATGTGCCATTATTCAAGAAAGAAGATTTTCATATGTCTTATTCAGAATATTTTGAATTTTGATTGACCCTCCCCCTTCTTTTATACAATCTCTTCTCATGACATGGCTTATGCCTTTCCTCTCCCTATAATCTGTTCTTCTAATTATATATACATATACAATACCATCCCCTAAAGTCCTTCCCTCTCCTCCCTTTCTTATAGGCCTTTTCTATCTTATGGGCCTCTGCTATTGATTTTTGGTTCCAGCTCACACACATGTCTAAACATTTGTAGCTAGGATTCACATATGAGAGAGAACATGCAACATTTGGCTTTCTGGGCTTGTGTTACCTCACTTAGTATAATTATTTCCAGATCCATCCATTTCCCTGTGAATTTTATAATTTCAGTTTGATTTACCACTGAATAGAACTCCATTATGTAAATGTACCACATCATTGTTATCCATTCATCTGTGGATGGGCATCTAGGCTGGTTCCATTTCCTAGCTATTTTGAATAGAGCAGCAATAAACAAAGTTGTGTAAAGGTCTCTAAGGTAGTGAAAAGGGTCATTAGGATCTATGCCTAGGAGTGCTGTAGATGGATCATATGGTAAATATATTTTTAGCTCTCCCAAGAACCTCCACACTGATTTCCACAATGGCTGTACCAAACTACATTCTCACCAACAGTGTAGAAGGGTTCCCCTTTTACCGCATTCTTGTCAACACTTACTGTTTTCTTTCTTTCTTTCTTCCTTTTTTTGATTTTTTGAGGTAGGGTCTCAGTGTGGCTCAGGGTGATGTGGAATTCACCATGTATTCTCAGGGTGGCTTTGACCTTACAGTGATCCTCCTACCTCTGCCTCTGTAGTGCTGGGAATAAAGGTGTGCACCTCCATGTCCAGCTTTGTCATTTGTTTTCTTTTTTCTTTTTGCATTAACAACCTCCATGATTGTAAACAATATCCCATGGTAATGCCTTTCCTCCCCCCCCCCCCCGCTTTCCACTTTGAAACTACATTCTCCATCATATTCCCTCCCCCTCTCAATAAGTCTCTCTTTTATTTTGATGTCATGATCTTTTCCTCTTATTATGATGGTCTTGTGTAGGTAGTGTCAGGCACTGTGAGATCATTTATTTCCAGGCCATTTTGTGTCTGTAGGGAGCACATTGTAAGGAGACCTACCCTTACTTTGGCTCTTACATTCTTTTTGCCACCTCTTCCCCAATAGACCCTGAGCCTTGGAAGGTGTGATAGAGATATTGCAGTGCTGAGCACTTCTGTCACTTCTTTCCAGCACCATGATGCCTTCTGAGTCATCCCAAGGTCACTGCCATCTGAGAAGAGAAGGTTCTCTACCAAAAGTGAAAGTAGCAGTAATATATGGGTATGAACATTAAGAGAAGTGCTTACTAGGCAGTTTAATAAGCATAGTATATACACAGCAGCAGATGTTACACCCCTAGGGCTCATAGTTACCCCTGTTGTAGGTTTTCAGTATCAGGGATGTGTTCCCTCTTGTGGAGCAGGCTCCAGTCCAATTAGAGTGCAGTTGGTTTCCACCATGACAGACATGCCACAATTGCACCTGTTGGCTCATTTGGCCTGGCTGGCCAAATATAAGGCTTTCAATGTCCACTGTTGAATATCTTCACTGGTGATTTCTCTCTCTCCCAATTAACTGCATGCAGAATGGCTTCTTCCAGCTTTCTGTTAGCTGGTCTACATGGAGGTTATCAGCTCAGTTCCAGCAGGATTTCTCAGTGGCTTTGCAGCCCAAGTATGTGAAGTCTTCAGCAATAGGGTCTTACCTCTATTCCTGGTGGGAAAACAAGGGCCTTGGCAATGATCTATAATGTTGTGGGGGCATCAGGGTCCTCTGTGGCCAACAACTCACTGGAAGGTATCTCATTCTTGACACTGAAAATTTTCTAGCACCATTATATGGCTCCTGAGTGTTACATTGTCCAAAAAAGTAGGTTTCCATATGATTTATTTATATCATCTTTGATTTTGATTAGCCCTCCCTCCACCTTTCCTTTACTCAGTCTCTTCCCCTGACTACACTTGGGCCTTTTCACCCCCATTAATCTGTTCTTCTACTTTCATATATACAATACCATACTATTAAGTACCCTCCTGCCTTCCTTTTTCTTCCTTTTATATCTCTTTTCTAGTTTACTGGCCTTTGCTACTGAGTTTTCTTCCTACTCACACAGAAATGCAGTCATCTGTAACTAGGATCCACATATGAGAGAGAGCATGTGATGTTTGGCTTTCTGGGCCTGAGTTACCTCACTTACTATAATCCTTTCTGATCCATCTATTTTCTTGCACATTTAATAACTTCATTTTTCTTTAGTGTTGAGTAGAACTCCATTGTATAAATGTGCCATATCTTCATTATCCACTTATCAGTTGAGGGACATCTAGGCTGGTTCCATTTTGCAGCTATTATGAATTGAGTGGCATAAACATGGCTGAGCAAGTATCTTTAAAGTAATGCAATGAATCCTTAGGATATATGCCTAGGAGTGCTATAGCTGGGTCATATGATAGATCTATTTTTAGCTGTCTTGGAACCTCCACACTGATTTCCACAATGGATAGACCAGATTGCATTCCCATCAACAGTGTAGAAGGATTCCTCTTTTTTCTCATCCTCACCAGCATTTGTGATCATTTGTTTTCATGATGGCAGCCAATATGAAAGGAGTGAGGTGGAATCTCAACATAGTTTTAATCTCCATTTCCCTGATGACTAGGGATGGTGAACATTTTTTAGATGTTTATATGCCATCCATATTTCTTCTTTTGAGAACTCTCTATTTAGTTCCATAGTCCATTTTTTAACTGGCTTGTTTGATTTCTTATTATTTAATTTTTTGAGTTCTTTGTATATCCTAGATATTAATCCTCTATCATATGTATAGCTGGCATAGATTTTTTCCCATTCTTTAGGTTGCTTCTTTGCTTTATTCACAGAGTCCTTTGCCATACAAAACGTTAGTAATTTCATGAGGTCCCAGTGGTTAATCTGTGGTTTTATTGCCTGAGTGATTGGTGTTATATTCAGAAAGTCTTTGCCAAGACCAATATGTTGAAGGGTTTCCCCTACTTTTTCCTCTAGCAGTTTCAGAGTTTCAGGTATGATGTTAAGGTCTTTAATCCATTTGGATTTAATTCTTGTGCATGGTGAGAGAGAAGAATCTATTTTCATCCTTCTGCAGATACATATCCAGTTTTCCCAACACCATTTGCTGAAGAGGCTGTCTTTACTCCAATGAGTATTTTGGGCATTTTTATTGAATATCAGGTGGCTATAGCTACTTGGGCTTACATCTGGGTCCTCTATTCTGTTCCACTGATCTACATGTCTGTTTTTGTGCCAGTACCACACTGTTTTTGTTACTATGGCTCTGTAGTATAGGTTAAAATCAGGTATGGTGATACCACCAGCCTTATTTTTGTCACGCAGTATTATTTTAGATATTCAGGGTTTTTTGTGATTCCAAATGAATTTTTGGATTGGTTTTTCTATTTCCATGAAGAATGCTTTTGGAATTTTGATGGGAATTGCATTAAACGTGTAGATTGTTTTTGGTAAGATTGCCGTTTTCACAATATTGAGTCTTGTGATCCAAGAACAAGGGATGTTTTTCCATTTCCTACTGTCTTCTGCAATTTCTCACTTGGGTGTTTTAAATTTTTCCTTGTAAAGATCCTTCACTTTCTTGGATAGGTTTATTCCAAGATACTTTATTATTATTATTATTATTTTGATGCAATTGTGAGTGGGAGTGATCTTCTGATTTCATCTTCTATGTGTTTGTTGTTAGCATATAGGAAGGCTCCTGATTTCTGTGTATTTATTTTATATCCTTCTACATGGCTATAGGTGTTTATCAGGTCTAACAATTTGCTGGTAGAGTTGTTAGAGTTTTTTTATGTATAGATTCATGTCATCTACCAATAATGATAACTTGATCTCTTCATTTCCAATTTGTATCCCTTTTTGCCTTATTGCTATGGCTAACACTTCCAGTACTATATTACATAATAGTGGGGACAGCAGACACCCTTGTCTTGTTCCTGATTTCAGTGGACAAGCTTCAAGGTTTTCTCCATTTAGTATTATGTTGGCTGTAGGCTTGTCATAGATAGCCTTTATTACATTGAGATATGTTTCTTCTATTCCCGGTCTCTGTAGGACTTTTATCATGAAGGGATATTGGATTTTGTCAAATGCACCCTTGCTTGTTTCGCCAATTTTTCTTAGTTCCAGCCTGGGCCCATTTGAGGTATGATGGGGTGGCTCACCCCTTAGGGATCTCAATCTATCTGAACAACAGAAGCAGATTCTGCAATGGAGAGGAAGTTAGCAGCAGGACAAATGAGATAACCCTTACTTTTTTTTATAGACAATTTAATAGGTGTAGACCCTCTTGTAGCCCATGATTGATGGTAGCTTGTTAATGGAGAGAGGGGTTATGTTTGGATTTGGTTCTGACTTGTTTCCCAGATCCAGCTATGGGTCCCATACCGCTGAGGGGATCAGTTAGCCAAACCAAGAGCAGTTGGTTCCCCACCATGGCTGTGGACCACTATTGTTGTGTGGGCATCCAACAGGTTATTTGCTGCTAAGTAGGTTAAACCATGATTTGCTTGGACAGATATTGGTCATTTTACCCCAGTCACCCATGTAGCACCTTCTGGCACTAGATGCGCTGACTGTCTGGGGACTGACTCTCTTCCAGCTTCCAGCCATTCTATTCCATTTTACGTGTCAACAACATAAGGTGTCTTCAGCAGTAGGGTCTTACCACTAACCTTTGGTGGGTCATCAAGTACTCTGATAGAAATCTGTCTGTCTTTTAGGAAAACTTGTAGGTCTCTCTGATCAAAAGCTCATTGTGGATGATAGCCACATGCTGGTACTGGGAGTTACAGGTCAGTGCCCACTATGAAAAGGAAGAAAAAGATAACTAATATAAAAGAGAGAGAAGTGGGGAGGGAAGCTGTAGAAGATTAAGGTCAGTCTTCATCATACCCTCTCCAGTGCCTTGTGGCTCAGGTGTTCCCTCTAAGGGCCTGGTGAAGGTTCAGCCATTTGGTCTGCCTTTTAGGCAGTAGAATTTTATGGTACCATTGCTGTTTGGGTCTTGATTTGTATTTCCCACGGCCTCTGTTGCTGTCCCATCCCTCCCCACCCATCCTATTGTCTAGTCCACAAGATGCTTGCTGGGTATGTAAGGCATCTTGGGTAGATTCAGGTTAGGTACTGTAGATGAGGTAGACTATGTGTATTTTTTTTTCTGTGATTGGGTAAGTTCACTGAGAATGATCTGTTCCAGGTTCAACCATTTTTCCTCAAATTTCATTGTGTCATTTTTTTCTTAGTGTTGTATAGAGTTCCATTGTGTAGATATACCACATCTTAGTTATCCATTCTTCTAGTGATGAACCTCTGGGTTGATTCCAGCTCTTAGCTATTATGAATTGAGCCGCTACAAACATGGTTGAGCAAATCTCTCTGGCCTGTGGTTTGAAGGTTTTAGGGTAGATGCCCAATAAGGGAATAGCTGGGTCTGTTGGTATCTCTATAGTCAGCTTTTTCAGGAGTCTCCATATTGATTTCCAAAGTGGTTGTACCATGTTACATTCCCACCAACAGTGGATTAGTGTTCCTACTTCTCCACATCCTCGCCAGCATTTATTTTCATTTGATTTTTTTATGTTTGCTATCCTTATTGGGGTAAGGTGGAATCTCATAGTTGTTTTAATTTGCATTTCTCTGATGATTAGGGATGATGAACATTTTCCTAATTGTGTGTTTGCCATTTGTATTTCTTCCTCTGTGAATTGCCTGTTCAGCTCTTTGCCCAATTTTGTGAGTGGGGTGTGTGACTTTGTACTGTTTAGATTTTTGAGTTCTGTGTATATTCTAGAGATTAGACCTCTGTCAGTTGGATAACCAGCAAATATTTTCTCCCATTCTGTGGGTAATCTATTGGCTTTGCTTATTGTATGCTTGTCTATAAAGAAACTCTTCAGCTTCATGTGATCCCATTGGTTGAGTGACTGTTTAATATTGTGAGCTACTGGGGTTTTGCTCTGGAAGTCTTTTTCCATTTCTTTATCATGGAAAGGACTTCCTATGTTTTCTTCCAGTAGTAGTTGCGTTTCTGGTCTTATATTGAGCTCTTTGATCCATTTGGAATTGAGTGTAATGGATAGTGAAATGTGTGGATGAAGTTTAAATTTCCTGCACATGGTTATTCAGTTTGTCCAGCACCATTTGTTGAAGATGCTGTTTTTTTTCCAGCCTATATTGTTTGGGACTTTGTCAAATATCAAGTAGCTATAGTTTCTTAACCCAAGGTCTGGGTCCTCAAGTCTATTTCACTGGTCTATACTCCTGTTTTAATGCTAGTTCCATGCTGTTTTTATTACTATGGCTTTGTAATATCACTTTAGATCAGGTATGGTGATGCCTCCAGAGGTATTTCTTTTGATGAGGATATGCTTGGATATGCAAGGCCTTCTGGCTTTTCATATGAAATTTGAGATCATTTTTTCTATCTCTGTGAAGAACACTGTAGGGATATTAATTGGAATTGCATTAAATCTGTATATTTCCTTTGGCAGGATTTCCATCTTTACAATGTTAATTCTACCTATACAGGAGCATGGGAGGTCGTTCCATTTTCTCAAGTCCTCCTCAATTTCTTTTTTGAGTGTTTTTATTGTATAGATCTTTCACTTCCTTGGTTAACATTATTCCGAGGTACTTTATTTATTTATTTTGTTGCTATTGAAAATGGGACCATATTGCTTATTTCTTTCTCTGTATCTTTGTCATTTGCATATAGAAAGACTACTGATTTTTGTGCATTGATTTTTGTATCCTGCTACTTTGCTATAGGAGTTAATCAGGTTCAGGAGTTTTGGGATGGAGTTTCTTGGGTCTCTTACATATACAATCATGTCATCAGCAAATCGAGCTAACTTAACTTCTTCCTCTCCAAATTTTTTCCCTTTTATTTCCTTTTCCTGTCTTATTGCTTGAGCTAGGACTTCCAGTACTATATTGAAAAGCAGAGGTGAGAGAGGACAACCCTGTCTTGTTCCTGATCTTAATGGGAATTCCTCCAGTCTCTCTCCATTAAGTATTATTTGGGCCTTTGGAGCTTTGTACATTGCCTTTATTATGTTAAGATATGAACAAACCATGCCAGTTCTCTCCAACGTTTAGATTATGAAGTGATGTTGTATCTTGTCAAAGTCCTTTTCTGCATCTATCAATGATCATGTGGTTTTTGTGTCTAACCTTGTTTATGTGGTGTATTACATTGACCGAGTTCTGTATGTTGAACTACCCCCGTGTTCTTGCGATGAATCCCACTTGGTCAAGGTGGATAATGCTTTTGATATGTTGTTGGATTCAGTTTGCAAGGACTTTGTTCAGGATCTTTGCTTCTAAGTTCATCAGGGAAACTGGCCAGAAGTTTGATATTTTTGTGGCATCTCTGCCTGTTTTTGGAATTAGGGTAATACTAGCTTCATAAAAGGCGTTGGGTAGCTTTCCCTGTTCTTCAATTGTGTGGTACAGTTTGAGGAAGATTGGTTTGAGTTCTTCCATGAAGGTTTGATAGAATTCAGCTGAGAAGCCATCTGGTCCTGGACTCTTCTTTTTTGGGGAGGTTTTTTTTTATTACCTTTTCAATCTCTATGAGTGTAATAGGTTCATTGAGGAGTTTAATCTGCTCTGAGTTTAGCTTTGATAGATGGTATACATCCAGGAATTTATTCATCTCCTCCACATTATCCAGTTTTTTTTAAAAATTATTTATTTATTTATTTATTTGAGAGCGACAGACACAGAGAGAAAGACAGATAGAGGGAGAGAGAGAGAATGGGCGCGCCAGGGCTTCCAGCCTCTGCAAACGAACTCCAGATGCGTGCGCCCCCTTGTGCATCTGGCTAACGTGGGACCTGGGGAACCGAGCCTCGAACCAGGGTCCTTAGGCTTCACAGGCAAGTGCTTAACTGCTAAGCCATCTCTCCAGCCCACATTATCCAGTTTTGTGGAGTAGAGGTTTTTGAAATAAGTCCTGATGTTTCTCCCAATTTCATTTATGTCTGTTGTTATCTCTCCTTTTTCATTTTGAATTTTGTTAATTTGAAGCCTCTCTCTCTGTCTGTTTTTTTTTTTTTTTTTTTTTTCGCTTGATCAAATTGGCCAGGGGTTTGTCAATCTTGTTTAGTTTTTCAAAGGACCAGCTTTTGGTTTTGTCAATTGCCTTGTTTTTTAGTGTCCAATTCATTAATTTCTGCTTTGATTTTAATTATTTCTTTCCTTCTGGAGCTCTTTGGGTTTGATTTTTCTTACTTTTCCAGTGCCTTTAGGTGGATGGTTAGGTTATTGATTTGGGATCTCTCTGTCTTTTTTTATGAAGGTATTGAGTGCTATGAATTTTCCCCTGAGCAATGCCTTCATTGTGTCCCATAAGTTTTGTTATGATGTTTTCTCATTGTTGTTCAATTCTAGAAATTTTGCAATTTAATTTTTTATTTCATCCATTATCCATTTATTGTTTAAAAGTGTGCTGCTCAGTTTCCAGGTGCCATTGGAATTCTTGGTGGGTCTTTTGTTGTTAATTTCTAGCAATATATCATTGTGATCTAACTTTTTACTCTAGGCACTAAAGCTATACATTTCCCTCTTAGGACTGCCTTCATTGTGTCCCAAATGTTTTAGTATTTGTGTTCTTGTTATCATTTGACTATATGAATTTTTTTTATTTCCTTTTTTATTTCTCCAATGGCCCATCATTTAGTAGTATCTTGTTTAATTTCCATGATTTTGTGTATGCTCTATAGCTTTCCTTGCTATTGATTTGTAGTTTGATTCCATTGTGGTCAAATAGATTGCAAGGAATTATTTCAATTTTCCTATATTTGTTAAGTTTGGCTTTGTGCCCTTATACATGCTCTATTTTAGAGAATGTTTCATGTGCTGCTGAAAAGAATGTGTATTCTTCAGCATTTGGATGAAATGTTCTGTAGATATCTGTTAGGTCCATTTCTTTTGTAACCTCATTTAATCCAGATGCCTCTCTGTTTATTTATTTTTTTTGCCAGGATGACCTGTCAGTTGATGAGAGTGGGGTGTTGAAGTCACCCACTACAACTGTGTTTGGTGTTATCTATGACCTTAGTTTTAATTGTGTTTGTTTGATGAAGTTGGGAGCCCCTGTGTTCTGTGCATATATGTTTAGGATTGCATTGTCCTCTGTTGGAGTGTGCCTTTAATCAATATAAAGTGAACTTCCTTATCTTTCCTAACTAATGTTGCATTGAAGTCTACCTTGTCAGATAGTAGGATAGCAACCCCTGCTTGTTTTCTAGGCTCATTTGCTTGAAACACCATTTTCCATCCTTTCACCCTAAGATAGTGTCCATCCTTTCTAGAAAGGTGAGTTTCATGCAGGCAACAAATTGAAGGATCCTGCTGTTTAACCCAGTCTACAAACCTATTTGTTTTGTTTGGGGCATTGAGGCTATTTGTATTTACTAGTTTATGAGTATGGTTTGTTATTTCCAGGTTCCTTATATGTCTACTTTTCTTTCTCTTAAAAGCATGGAGGATTCTTTCAAGTATTTTCTGTCGAGCTGGTTTTGTCTTCAAATATTTCTTTAGCCTGGTTTTGTTGTGGAATGTCCTTATTTCTGTGTGCCACCGCTGCTGGAGCAGCTTCTGCTTGCTTATGTGGGCTCTTGATCTCTCCTACGTCTCTGCTGACATTGGTAATTTCCTATATACTTCAGTTTTTAGTATAAGAGTGTATTTTGCTGTTTTTTTTTTTCCCCTGATGCTTTGGCATGGTTCCTACTCCACCATTTTAAGCAGAAATCATATGAAGTCTTCTGCAATAGAGTCTTACTATCTCTTTCCCATGGGAAACCAAGGGCCTTGGCAATAGCCTATACTGTTTTGGAGGCAACAGAGACCTCCCTGGCCAACAACTCACTGGAAGGTATCCCATTCCTGGCACTGAAAATTTTCTAGTAACAATCTGGGCTTCTGGTTGTGCCATTATTCAAGAAATAAGATTTTCCTATGTATTACTTAGAATATCTTGAATTTTGATTTACCCTTCCCCCACCTTTCTTTTTTACAATCTTTTCCCCTGACCTCTCTTAGGCCTTTCCCCTCGCTGTAATTTTTTCTTCTATTTGCATATATACAATACCACACCCTTAAGACCTTCCCTCTCCGCCCTCCCTTATTATAGCCTTTTCCTAGCTTGTGTACTTCTGCTACTGATTTTTGGTTTCAGATCACACACAAGTCTATACATTTGTAGCTAGGATTCACATATGAAATAGAACATGTGATGTTTGGCTTTCTGGGCCTGGGTTATGTCACTTAGTATAATCCTTTCCAGATCCATCCATTTCCCTGCAAATTTCTTAATTTCATTTTCTTTACCATTGAATGGAACTCCATTATGTAGATGTACCACATCTTTATTACCCATTCATCTGTGGATGGGCTACTAGGCTGGTTCCATTTCTTAGCTATTGTGAATAGAGCAGCAATAAACAGGGTTGTGTAAGTATCTCTAAGGTAGTGAGAAGCGTTGTAAGTTCATGATATCCCAGTGGTTAATTAGTGGTTTTATTTTCTGAGCAATTGGGGTTATATTCCAAAAGTCCTTACCTATGCCAGTATGTTGAATGGTTTACCCTACTTTTTCCTCTAGCAATTTTAGAGTTTCAGGTCGGATATTAAGGTCCCTTTTCCACTTGGATTTGATTCTTGTGCATGGAGAAAGACAAGGATCTATTTTCATCTTTCTACATATAGATACCCAGCTTTCCCAGCATCATTTGTTGAAGAGCCTGTCTTTACTCCAGTGAATAATTTTGGCATTTTTATAAAAAATCAGATTGATGTAGCTGCCTGCATTAACATCTGAGTCCTGTATTCTGTTCCATTGGTCTACATGTTTGTCTCTGTGCCAATGCCATGCTGTTTTTGTTACCATGGCTTTGTAATATAGCTTAAAGTCAGGTATGGTGATACCACCAGCCTTATTTTTGTTGCTCAAGATTGTTTTTGATATTTGAGTTTTTTTTTCTGTGTTTCCAAATGAATTTTTGGATTTTTTTTCTATTACTGTGAAGAATGCCATTGGAATTTAAATGGGGATTGCATTAAAAGTGTAGATTACTTTTAGTAAGATTGACATTTTTACAATATTGATTCTTCCAATCCAAGATCATTGAATGCTATTCCTTTTCCTTGTGTCTTCTACAATTTCTCACTTGAGTGTTTTAATGTTCTCATTGTAGAGATCTTTCATTTCCTTTGTTAAGTTTATTCCAAGGTACTTTATTATTTTTTCCAAGGCAATTGTGAATGGGAAAAATTCCCTGATTTCATTGTCCACATGTTTGTTGTTGGTATATAGGAAAGATACTGATTTCTGTGTATTTATTTTGTATCTTGCTACATTGCTAAAAGTGTTTATCAGCTCTAGAAGTTTGCTGGTAGGGTCTTTAGGGTCTTTTATGTATAGAATGATATCATCTGAAAATAATGATAATTTGATCTCTTCCTTTCCAATTTGTATCTGTTTTATGAGTGTCTCTGGCCTTTTTGCTATAGCTAAGTCTTCCAGTACCATATTAAATTAACATAGGGACAGTGGACACCCTTGTTTTGTTCCTGAATTTAGTGGAAAAGCTTCAAGGTTTTCTCCCTTTAGTATTATGTTGGCTGTAGGTTGTCATAAATAGCTTTTACTATGCTAAGTTCCTTCTATTCCCAGTTTCTATAATACTTTTACCATGAAAGGATGTTGGAGTTTGTTGAATGCCTTTTTTTGCATGTATTGAGATGACCATGAGATTTTTGTCCTTCAGACCATTTATATGATGTATTACATTTACCGATTTGGGTATGTTGAACCATCCCCGCATCCCTGGGATAAAGCCAACTTGGTCAGGGTAAATAATCTTTTTGATATATTCTTATATTCTGTTTGCCAACATTTTGTTCAGAATTTTTACATCTATGTTCATGAGATGAGGGAAATTGGTCTGTAATTTTCTTTTTTGTTCTGTGTTTGTCTGTTTTTGGTATGAGGGTAGTGCTGGCTTCACAGAAGGAGCTCAGTAGAATTCCTTCCTTTTCTATATTATGGAAAAGTTTGAGAAGCAGTGGTGTTAGTTCTTCCATGAAGGTCTGGTAAAATTCACCAGTGAATCCATGTGGGCCTGGACTTTTTTTAGTTGGGAAATTTTTGATAACTGCTTGGATCTCCATAATTGTTATAGGTCTATTTAAGTGGTTAGTCTCTTCTTTATTTAATTTAAGTTGTTCATATAAATCAAGGAAACCATCCATTTTTTCAGATTTTCATACTTAGTGGAATATATATTTTTATAGTATGTTTCTATGATTTTTTGAATTTCTCTAGTTTTTCTTGTGATGCTGCCTTTTTCATCTCTAATTTTATTTATTTGTTCTGGTTAAATTTGCTAGGGTGTTTATCAAACTTGGTTGTCCTTTCAAAGAACCAACTCTTAGTTTCATTGATGTTTTGGATTTTTTTTTTTTGTTTCCATTTCATTAATTTTTGTCCTAATCTTTATTATTTCTTCTTTATTATTTTTGGTTTGCCTTGTTCTTCTTTTTCCAAGGCCTTAAGGTGAAGCATTAAATTGTTTATTTGTGACCTCTCTAATTTGTTAATATAGGCGCTTATAGCTATAAATTTCCCTCTTGGGACTGCCTTTATTATGTCTCAAATTTTTTGGTATGTTGTATTATAATCATCATTTGATTTTATGAATTTATTGATTTCCTTTTTTTATTTCTTCAGTAGCCCATTCATCATCCAGTAGTGTACTGTTTAGTCTCCATGAGTTCCTGTATGCTCTGTAACATTTCTTGTTGCTGATTTGCAGTTTAATCCCATTGTGGTCAGATAGGGTCCAAGGGATCATTTCAATTTTTCTGTATTTGTTGAAATTTGTTTTGTGTCCTAATATATGGTCTATTTTAGAGAATGTTTCATGTGCTACTGAGAAAAATGTATATTCTGCAGCATTTGGTTTGAATGTCTGTAGATATCTCTTAGGTCCATTTGTCCCATGACAAAATTTAATTCAGATGTCTCTGTTTATTTTTTGCTGGGATGATCTGTCAATTGATGAGAGTGGGGTATTGAAGTCACCTACTACAACTGTGTTTGATGTTATCTGTGACCTTAAGTCTAATAGTGTTTGTTTGATGAAACTGGGAGCCCCCATGTTAGATGCATATATGTTTAGGATTGTAATGTCCTCCTGTTAGAGTGTTCCTTTAATCAGTATAAAATGACCTTTATTTTTCCTCACTAATGTTGGTTTGAAATCTACCCTGCCAGATATTAGGATAGCAACCCCTCCTTGTTTCCTAGGCCCATTTGCTTGAAATACCCTTTTCCAACCTTTAATCCTAAGGCAGTGTCTATCTTTTATTGAGAGATGAGTTTCTTGGAGGCAACAAATGGCAGGCTTCTTCCTTTTAATCCAGTTTGCAAGCCTGTGTTTTGGTTGGTGCATTGAAGCCATTGATATTAAGAGTTACTATTGAAAGGTATGCATTTATTCTCACTATTCTTCTTACTTTGTAGTGTTTCCTGTTTTTCCTTTACTCAGTTTTTAAAACTGTTAATTGTTTTTTATTTTTTCCTATTTCCTCCTGTGTACATTTTGCTTTCTCTTCACATTTAGAATTCCTTCAAGAATTTTCTGTAGAGTTGGTTTAATTGTCATAAATTCCTTTAGGCTGTTTTTGTTGTGGAATATCCTTATTTCTCCATCAATTTGGTTAGATAGCTTTGCAGGATAAAGTAGTCTTGGTTGACAGTTGTTATCTTTCAGAACTTGGAATACATCATTCCAAACCCTTCTGGCATTTGAAGTTTGTGTTGACTAATCTGCAGTTATTCTGACAGACTTGCCTTTGTAGGTGATTTGCTTTTTCTCTCCAACTGCTTTCAATATATTTTCTTTGGTTTGTGTGCTTAGTAGTTTAATTATAACATGGCGAGGAGAGGTTCTTTCCAGATTTTGTCTGTTTGGTATTCTAACAGCCTCTTGTATCTGCATTGGCATTTATTTCCAAATTTTGGGAAATTTTTCTTCTAAGATCTTGTTGAAAACACCCAGGAAGCCTCTGGATTGAAATTCCTCTCCTTCTACTATACCTGAATTCTTATGTTTGATCTTTTCATAATGTACCAGATATCATGAAATTTCCCTTCATTCCTTGCTATTAGCTTGTCTTTCTCTTTGTTGGACTGTATTAGGTCTGCCACCTGGTCTTCTAGTTTAGATATTCTGTTCTCTCCTTCATCCATTGTACTGGTGAGACTTCCCATAGTTTTTTATTTCACTGTCTCTATTATTCAGAGCTAGGATTTCAGTCTGGTTTTTCTTCAGTATTTCTATTTCCTTTCTCTTGTTTTCTAATGAACTCCTTATTTCATTAAGCTTGTTTCCTGTGTTCTCTTTAAGAAGTTTGTTTTCTTCTTTAATTCCTTTGCTTTCTTCTTTGATTTCCCTTATTTCTTCTCTGGTTGGTTTGAACATAGATACCATCATTTTCTTGAAATCTTTGTCAGGCATTTCATCTAAAACAGTCTCATTGGTGATCATTTTTGATGGATTTATAATTTTTGGTGGGACTGTATTGTCTTGATTCTTTGAGTTTCTTGTATTATAATGTAGTGACTTTTGCATCCTGAATTGATTTGATGCTTCGGTTTTATACTTACCTTCAGTGTTCCCAGAGGTGGCAGTCTACCTTTATATACCCTTAGGATTTGTGTTCGAGGTACCAGGTATAGCTCTTATACCCCAATCAAGCAGCACTAATCCTAGGTGTTGAGTTTGCTTGCTAAGCAAGTATTCCAATGCACTGGGTGGAACAATTTACTGACGAATTCTAAATTTCATCTGAACAACACACACAGTCAATGAGAACCAGCACAATGTATGCAATTGTGGGGATTAAAACAAACAGATAGTCTTATAAAGCCAAATTCTCTAAGGGTATGTGTTTTTCTACACCTTCGTTTTCTAGGTCAGCCTGGATCTGGATCAGATCTTTACCCCCAAAATGACAGAAGCAAAAGACAAAGGCCCTATAAATATGAAAGCATCAAAGTGAACAATATTAACCCCCCAAATGCAGGTTATTTGAAAACGTAAAGCCAAGAATATATAACCCATAACCTACCCTGACAAGGAAAGAGAGATTAGCTCTTTTTTTTTTTTTTTTTTTTTCAGCTGGCGTTGTTACCTTTCATGGTGGATTCTAATCTCTTCAATGCTGTATGCCCACCTCGATCCCTCTGTTAGGTCTGTGGAGCTGGAGCTCTGATCAGCTGTGGTGACTGCGCAGCCACTGGGGGCTGAATGCTGGAGATTCCTGGTTCTGGTGGTTGATGGGGGAGTTCAAACTTCTGCAGTTGCTCACACAGTTCCACCTGTACCTCTTTCAGTAGGAATCTTGATCTCAGCTGTCTTTACTTCTGTTTTCTTAAACTTTTCAAGGAGGCTGATGAAATTGAAAAATCCCCTTGTTTGTTCTCTTCTGCTGCTGCCGCTTGGCATGCAGGGCGGGTGCATGGATTGCATGGAGGGTGGATTTTGGTCTGTATGGCTTCTCTGCTGTGTCTAAGAATAGTCTTTTTGCTGGGGTTTTGCTTAAATCCCTCCCTAGGCTGGTTTGGTGTGGCTCCTATGCCGCCATGTTACCTGGTAGTCTAAAACTGGGACTCTTGATCTGTAGGTTTCTCATTTCATGGTTTCAAGGTTGGGCAGGAATTCCAGGGAATCATTTCATGTAATTGTGAATTAAGGAGGTGAAATACATGAAAGCTCACTGCAAATTGTGAAATACTGTTGAAATGTGAGCCCTTAGAGAAGTAGACGGACTAAGGGTTTCAAAAGCTCTCTTGGGGTGGGCATGGTGGCTGGCACATGCCTTTAATCCCCCTACTCAGAAGGTAGGGGTAAGGGTCCACCCTGTAACTACATAGTGAATTCCAGGTCAGCCTGGGCTACCTCAAAAAAAAAAAAAAGCTCTCTTGTACCTATTATAGTATATAATATAGCTGGACTTCTTCATATAATATACTTTCGCCTCTTAGAAATGCTCTATTTTATTTTATTTTATTTTACTTTACTTTATTTTATTTTATTTCATTTTTTTGAGGTAGGGTCTCGCTTAACCCAGGCTAGCCTGGAATTCACTATGTAGTCTCAGTCTCAGGTTGCCTCAACTCATGGTGATCCTCCTACCTATGCCTCCCAGGTGCTGGGATTAAAGACATGAGCCACCACTCCTGGTTTGAAATGCTCTGTTTTCCAAGGCTTCTTTTTATTAAAAATGTTGTAGAATTGGTTCCTTAAGGTATTGTATTTCTCATATACCTCTGTTCAGAAAGTTTTTAATGGAAAACTATAAAGTAGGAGAATCCATTTCTCTTTGGCAGCCTTTGCTACTATTCATCTCTTGAAGTGCAAATTTTTGTTTGTGATTTAAGGACATCTTGATATAATTGAAAACTTTTTTGGCCTCATTCCTGTTGTAATATTCTAATAATGTCAATTTAAATTCTGGCACACTCAGCTTTTCTGGGTTAAGTATGCTTTGAGTATTTAGATATATATGTAGTGGCTATTGTTAAAACTCTACCCCTCCAAATATCATTATTTTCAAATCCTGTTTTAGGTAGAGCTGAAAGTAGAGATCTCCAGTAAAAGCTTGTTTAGTACTTTAAGATGAATTTGTTATCTATTTGTTTTTCTAACTTTCACATATAGTAAGTAATCATTTTTTTGTTTTGCTATCAAATGACATTATTTAGTTTTGTTAAGATTTATTTTTATTTATTGACTAGAGACAGAGAGAAGGAGAGAAATAGAACATGAGAATGGGTACTCTGGGCCTCTAGCCACTGCAAGCAAGCTCCAGACACATGCACCATATACATCTGGCTTATTTGGGACCTGGAAAATTGAACCTGGGTCCTTAGGCTTCGCAGGCAAGCACTTTAACCTCTAAGCCATCTCTCCAGCCCTTGTTTTTAGTTTTTGACATTAAAATTTGTACACACACACACACACACACACACACACACACACACACACACACACTAAAGCTCTAGACTTTTAGTTATGTTCTGGGTAAATATGAACTCAGAGATTCCTAGAAAAGAGGGTAGAAATTACCCCCTAACTAATGGCATTTATGTTCCCTGTGAATTCACTTTTACATTCTTTTAATAAATGAGGTATATCTATTATATTATTATACTTTGTTACTCCTGGGGAATTGAACCTGGATCCTTTGGCTTTGCAGGCAAGTGCCTTAACCACTAAGCACTTCCTCCAGCCCTTATTTTTATTTGTTTGTGAGAGAGATAAAAAAAAAAAAAAGAGGGAGAGAGAGAGGAAGAGAGAGGAAGGGAGGGAGATAATGGGCATGTCAAGGCCTCTAGCCAGTGCAAATGATGCAGATGCATGCACCACTATCTGCATCTGGTTTACATGGGTACTGGGGAATTGAACCTGTGTCTTTAGGCTTTGCAGGCAAGTGCCTTAACTGCTAAGACATCTCTCTAGCTCCTTTCCTGTGAATTTCTAAGAAAACAAAAGCAGAAGACAAATCACACAAAATTTGAGAAATTAACTAAGGTTGCTCTTGTAGTAGCAAACCCATATAACAGAATGTGCGACAACATTGTTCTTTTTCATGTGCCACTTATTGTGCTCATCGGTTATTATATCATAATCATTACTCAGGCTTTTGGGGCAGTTTCTAGCTACTACAACCCAATGCTTACATTCAACTTGATTTTATACTGGGGTTACATTTTAGAATTCTAGCATTTCCACTCTGAACATTAGAGTTAGATTTAAGGATGGAGTGAATGTCCCTTCTTATTGCCATGGTGAGCATGTAACAGGTCCCTACCTTTCCTTCCATTTTTCTTACTATTTAAAAATTCATATTCTATAACTTTTATAGACTGTAATAATAGATTTTGCCCCTGTTTCTGCTCATGTGAAGAATTTTGAAAGAAGGATTAATCATGGTATAATTTCAAAGGAAATACATTTTAAATACATATTTTCAGGCAGGGAGAGAACAAGAGGGAGGAAAAGAGAGAAAAAAAGAGAGACAGAAAGAGAGAGAGGGAATGAAAATATGGGCATGCCAGGGCCTTTAACTGCTGTAAAACAAATTCCTGATGCATACCACTTTGTGCATCTGGCTTAACATGGGTACTGGGGAATCCAACCCAGACCAGCAGATTTTGTAAGCAAGTACCTTTAACTGCTGAGCCATTTTTCCCAGCTCAAAAAAGGAAATAATTTTTATTTTACTGAGTGGAAACATTTATATGAAGCTGTGTAGATGGCTGAGGAGATGGTTCAGTGGGCAATGTGCTTGTTGCATAAGCATAAAGACCTGAGTTTGATACTCAGCACCCAGGTTAAAAGCGATTGTCTGCTGCTGGTTTGGGACTCCCTGGACCTTGCGAGCTTGCTGTGGAAGCAGACCCATTACTCAACCTTATGATTGAATGGTCCCCAACTGCCTGATCCCTTGCTCTTAAGGGTGCACCAGGAGGAATGATAGACTGGAGGAGAAAAACTACCCCTGGTACTTCAGCCAAGCCACAGCTGAAAATTGGGGAAATGGGAAAGACTGCTGCTTCCATGGTGACCCTGATAATCAGTGCCAGGGTGTAGTAGATAGACCCTGAGGATACTCAACACCTATGAAAGTAGAGATCCAGAGGCTCCTAAATATCACTGAAGTAGACCTAAAATTCACTCATGTCTGCTCAGGGAATTTGACAGAAGAGTGGGCAGAAAGATTGGAGGAGCCGAAGGTTGAGGCTTCATGCCCAGGATTCGCTCCCTCCTTGAAAGCAAAAACTGATTGCTGTTCCCACAACATATAAACCACAACCACATAGGAAATACCTGTAACCCACTGGGGAGACTCAGTGGAATGGAGGTAGGAACCAAGGAAAAGAGGGTACCAACCCATGATGTATCCATAAAAATATGTTAATAATGATAATAATAATAAGAGAAATAAGCTGGGCATGGTGTTACATGGCTTTAACCCCAGCACTTGGGAGGCAGAGGTAGGAGGATTACTGTGAGTTTGAAGCCACTCTGAGACTACAGAGTAAATTCCAAGTCAACCTGGGCTACAGTGATACCCTACCTTGAAAAACCATAAATAAATAAATAAATAATATTTTTTAAAGTAATGAAAGAATTAATTTAGCTATTTAAAAAGGGGAAAAAAGAAAATCAGTGGTGAAAATAGCAAACCAATGAAGATGAAGAAATACGCATGGAAGTACATAAAATATAAATAACTAATAGTCACAAGGAAATTTTCCAATTCACTAATGGCCAAATAAAATTGAATAAATAACGTACTTTTATTTATATGCTTCACAAAAATGTGGAGAAACAAGTAGTACTTTTTAAACAGTTATAATTAGAAACAAAATGGACTATTTGTAGAGGACAACTAGCAAATTCCATTAAGAGTTTTAGAAAACATATACTGTCTTTGTTCCACAAACATCACTTCTAAGATATAATATGGTGGAAAATAATAAGTGAAATATACACATATTTATGTAGAGCATGACTTTTATAACACTATATATAAAATCAAAAAATTATGATAAAAATGAATATATAGCAATAGAAATAGAGTAACTATGGTGCCCATCTTTTTAATGAAAAATTATAGCTTAAAGGTTTTTGATTTATTTTTATTGTTTAATTTTATTATTATATTTGGACATATTTTGTATGTAAATATCACATGATGGGATTATTCTTTCCCTCCTCCCTGCCCCTTTTCTGAAGAGGCCTTCCTCGTTGGGGATGCATGTCAACCCCATGGGGATTGTGGGTCATGCATTATGGGGGCAGCAGTCAGTTATGGGATAGAGGCAATATCTCTGTGCAAAATGTCCCAACTTGTGGTTTGAACAATCTTTCCATGCCCTCTTCCGCAAAATTTCCTGAGCCATGCTGGGAATATTTTAAGTCTATTTCAGTGATAGGCACTTAGTAGCATCTGGATCTCTGGTTTGGTAGGTGTTGTGTGTCCTCAGTATCTTTATCCACCACCCTTGTGCTGATGACAGCTTAACTAAGAGAGCTGCATTCTTTCTTGTTTCCCTAATTCCTCTATGGTTTCAGCTGGGGCTGGGGTGAAGTGCACTGGGTTGTTTATCTCCCCAAGTCCAGTTTCCATCAAAAAAGAAAAGCAGATTCTCCAACAGAAAGTGAAGTCAGGGCCAGTTAAATGGGATAACCATTATTAACTTGGAGAGAATTAAAAAGGTTTAGACACTCATAGTGTAAGGTTAGTGGGAGCTTGAAAATGGAAAGCAGAATCATCATTATCTGGATATGATTCTGACTTGTTTCCCAGTTCCAGATATGGTTTCCTTTCCACTGAGCAGATCTATTAACCAATTCAAGAGCAGGTAGTTACCCACCGTATCTGTGTGCCACTATTGCACTTATGTGAGCATCACGTCAAGTTGTGTGCTTCTCTGTCACTTAGACTTTGAATTGCTTGGACAGATGTTGGCCACTTTCCCCTGGTAGCTCATGTAGCACCTTCCAGCACTAAACGCGCTAATTATCTGGGGAGTGGTTCTCCTTTGGATTCTTACCAGGCCTCTCCATGGTCCATGCCAACAGCTTTTGGTGTCTTCAGCAGTAAGGTCTTACCATTAATCTCTGGTGGGTAATCAAGTGCTTTGACAGGAGGCAGTTTTGTTTGTTTTGGGAGATCTACAGCTCATTGTGGATGTAGACACAATGCTGGTACAGGGAATTACAGGCCAATGCCAAAAGGAAAAGAGAAAAGAAAAAGCCAGAGAAGAAAAAAAGAGAAACAGGAGAGATTTTGAGAGTAGGTTTCATCTCACTCTCTCCATGGCCCTTCAATTCAGGTGCTCCCCCTGAGGTCCTTTTGAAGGTTCTACCTTTTAGTCTGACTTCCAGGATATAGGATTCTATGGTACCAGTTCAGTTTGGGTTCA
Source organism: Jaculus jaculus (assembly GCF_020740685.1). Taxonomy (NCBI): domain Eukaryota; kingdom Metazoa; phylum Chordata; class Mammalia; order Rodentia; family Dipodidae; genus Jaculus; species Jaculus jaculus. The sequence goes on from NC_059102.1 coordinate 36,808,111, forward strand.
GATTTTGTGCCCCTTCATTCTTGCCATTCCCCCAAGCCCCACTCTCCCTATTTTCCATGCCTCAAGATGCTATTCAGTTGCGTCAGCAACTTGGGTTGATCCAGGTTAGGAACCGTAGATGGGTGAGATCATGCGAAAGTTGTCTTTCTGTGATTGTGAGTTCACTTAGAATGATCTGTTCCAAGTTTGACCATTTTTTCTACAAATTTCAATGTGTCCTTTTTTCTTATTGCTGAGTTGAATTCCATCGTGTAGATATAGTACATCTTGGTTATCCATTCATCCAATGATAGGCACCTGGGTTGATTCCAGTTTTTAGCTATTATGAATAAAGCAACTATAAACATGGGTGAGCAAATATTTCTGAACTTAGATGTAGAACTTTTAGGGTAAATGCCCAGTAAGGGAATGACAGGATCTGTTGGCAACTCTATATTAATCCTTTTTAGGAGTCTCCAAATTGATTTCCACAGTGGCTGTACCTGCTTATGTTTTCACTAACAATTAATGAGTGTTCCTATTTCTCCACAGCCTCACCAACATTTGTTTTCATTTGATTTTTTTTCTCTCTCTCTCTTTTTTTTTTCGAGGTAGGGTCTCACCTTAGTCCAGGCTAACCTGGAATTCACTACAGAGTCTCAGGGTGGCCTTGAACTCATGGCAATCCGCCTACCTCTGCCTCCCGAGTGCTGGGATTAAAGGCGTGTGCCACCACGCCTGGCTTTCATTTGAGTTTTTAATGTTTTGCTACCATTACTGGAGTAAGGTGGAATCTTATGGTTGTTTTAATTTGCATGTCCTTAATAGTTAGGGATGCTGAACATTTTCTTAAGTGTGCATTAGCCATTTGTAATTCTTCCTCTGAGAACTCCCTATTTAGTTCTCTGCCCCACTTTTGGAGTGGGTTGTTCAATTTGTTTATTGTTTAGTTTTTTAGCTCTTTCTGGATTCTAGATATTAGGCTTCTTTCAGTAGTACAGCTGGCAAATATTTTCTCCTATTTAATGGGTAATCTATTGGATCTGCTTATGGTATGTTTGTCTGTGCAAACGCTTTTTAGCTTCATGAGATCCCATTGGTTGAGTACTTGTTTAATTTCCTTGGCTACTGGGGTTTTGTTCAGGAAGTCTTTTCCCAGTCCTGTATCATGGAGAGTGCTTCTTGTTTTCCTCTAGTAATTTAAGAGCTTCAGGTCTTATATTGATATCTTTAATCAATTTGGACTTGATTTCTGTGTATGGAGAAATGAGTGGGCCTAATTTCATCTTTCTACATATGGTCATCCAATTTGTCTAATACCATTTTTTGACGATGCTGTCTTTTATCCAGTCTACATTATTGGCATCTTTGTCAAAGATCAAGCAGCTTTAGTTGCTTGCCCTAAAGTCTGGGTCTTCAATTCTGTTCCATTGGTCAATGGTTTTGTTTTTATTTCAATACCATGCAGTTTTGTCACTATGGCTTTGTAACATAGCTGTAGATCAGGTATGGTGATTCTACCAGTGTTGTTTCTTTTGTTGAGGACATGTTTGAATATCTGTGACCTTCTGCCATTCCATATGAATTTTGAGATCACTTGTTCAGCCTCAGTGAAGAATGATGCTGTTACTTTTATTGGTATTGCATTAAATAAATATATTGCTTTTGGTAGAATTGCCATTTTCACAATATTAATTCTGCCTATTCAGGAACACGGGCAGTCCTTACATCTTCTCAAGTCCTCCTCTGTTTCTTTCTTGAGTGCTTTTATGTTCCATTATAAAATTCTTCACATCATTTGTGAGTGTTACTTCAAGGTATTTTTTTTTTCCTGTTGCTATTGAAAATGGGACAGCCTAACTGATTTTTTCTCTGTATGTTTTCCTTTTTATATAGAAAAATTACTGTTTTGTGCATTAATTTTGTATCATGCCACTTTCCTGAAGGAATTCATCACCTTTAGAACTTTTGGGATGGAGTCTTTCAGGTCATTTATATCTAGGATCATATCATCTGCAAGTACAGCTCACTTGACTTCTTCCTTTCCAATTTGAATCCCTTTTTATTTCTTTCTTCTGTCTTATTGCTTAATTTCTAGTTCTATGTTAAAGTGCAGTGATAAGAGTGGGCACCCCTGTCTTGCTCCCTATATCAGTGCGAACTCCTTGAGTTTTTCCCCATTAATAATTATTTTGACTTTAAGAGCTTTATATATAACCTTTATTGTGGTGAGATATAAACCCCTCATGCCTATTCTTTCCAGGGTTCTGATCATGAAGTGGTGTTGTATTTTGTCAAAGGCCTCCTCTGCATCAATTGGGATGAATGTGTCATTCTTATAGTCAGTTTATTTATGTGGTGTATTACATTGATCAATTTCCATATGTTTAACCTGCATCCCAGGGACAACGCCTACTTGATTAAGGTGGATAATGCTTTTGAGGTGTTGTTGATTTGCTTTGCAAGGATTTTGTTCTGGATCTTTTCATCTAAGTTCATATATTTTATATATATATATATTATATAGTTCTTTAATATTCTTTCTTTTTTTATTATATATATATATATATGGTTCTTTAATATTCTTTCCTTGTTGCATTTCTGTCTAGTTTTGTTATTAGGGTAATGTTAGCTTCATAAAAGGAGTTGGGGAGGATTCCCTGGTCTCTGATTATGTGGAATACTTTGAGAAAAATTGGTTTCATTTCTTCTATGAAGGTTTGATAGACTTCAGCTGAGAAGCCATCCGGTCCTAGACCTTTCTTTCTGGTAGGTTTTTAATTACCTTTTCAATCTACTTGGATGTGATAGGTTTGTGTAGGAGATTAATCTGCTCTGAGTATAGTTTTGGTAGGTGGTGTGTGTCTAGGAATTCATCCATTTCTTCCAGATTATTTAATTTTTTGGAGTAGAAGTTTTGGAAGTATACCCTGGTGATTATTCCAATTTCATTGATGTCTGTAGTGATCTCCCCTTTTTCATTTCTGATTTTGTTAACTTGAGACTTCTCTCTCTCTCTATTTTTTTTTTTTTTGCTTGATTACTTTGGCCAGTGGCTTGTCAATCTTGTTCATTTTTTTAAAAGAACCAGCTCTTCATTTCATTGAAGACTAAACAACACACTTTTAAATAATGAACAGATCATGGAAGAGATCAAAAAGGAAATTGTAAAATTTGTAGATTTGAATAATGAAAATACAACCTACCAAACTTAAGGGACTCAATGAAGGCAGTCATAAAGGGAAAATTCATAGCCTTAAGTGCCTTCATTACAAAGACAGAGAGATCACAAATCAATAACCTGACTATCTACCTAAAGGTGCTGGAATAAACAAGAATTATCCAATCCTAAGAGCTCCAGACAGAAAGAATTAATCAGAATTAGGACAGAAATTAATGAATTGGAAACCAAGAAAACAATTTTAAAAATTAATGAAATGAAGAGCTGGTTCTACTTTTGATATTGTGTGTGTGTGTGTTTTTTGAGGTGGGGTCTCACTCTAGCCAAGCTGACTGGGAATTCACTATGATGTTTGCTGGGTATGTAAGGTATCTTGGGTAGATACAGGTTAGGTGTTGTAGATGAGTGAGACTATGTGTCGATTTTTTTTCTGTGATTGGGTAAGTTCACTGAGAATTATCTGTTCCAGGTTCAACCATTTTTCCTCAAATCTCTTTGTGTCATTTTTTCTTACTGCTGTATAGAATTCCATTGTGTAAATATACCACATCTTTGTTATCCATTCTTCTAATGATGGACATCTGGGTTGATTCCAGCTTTTAGCTATTATGAATTGAGCCGCTACAAACATGGTTGAGCAAATCTCTCTGGCCTGTGGTTTGAAGGTTTTAGGATAGATGCCCAGTAAGGGAATAACTGGGTCTGTTGGTATTTCTATAGTCAGCTTTTTCAGGAGTCTCCATATTGCTTTCCAAAGTGGTTGTACCATCCTGCATTCCCACCAACAGTGAATGAGTGTCCCTGCTTCTCCACATCCTCACCAGCATTTATTTTCATTTGATTTTTTGATGTTGGCTATCCTTATTGGGGTAAGGTGGAATCTCAGTTTTAATTTGCATTTCTCTGATGATTAGGGATGATGAACATTTTCTTAAGTGTGTGTTTGCCATTTGTATTTCTTCCTCTGTGAATTGCCCGTTCAACTCTGCGCCCCATTTTGTGAGTGGAGTATTTGTCTTCTTACTGTTTAGACTTTTGAGTTCTTTGTAGATTCTAGAGATAAGGCCTCTATCATTTGGATAACCTGCAAATATTTTCTCCCATTCTGTGGGTATTCTATTGGCTTTGCTTATTATATGCTTGTCTGCAAAGAAACTCTTCAGCTTCATATGATCCCATTGGTTGAGTGACTGTTTAAGAACTTGAGCCACTGGGGTTTTGTTCAGGAAGTCTTTTTCCATTCCTATATCATGGAAAGTACTTCCTAAATTTTCTTCCAGTAGTATTCGTGTTTCTGGTCTTATGTTGAGGTCTTTAATCCATTTGGATTTGAGTGTAGTGCATGGTGAAATGTGTGGAACAAGTTTTAGTTTCCTGCATGTGGTTATCCAGTTTGTCCAGCACCATTTGTTGAAGATGCTATCTTTTTTCCAGTCTATATTGTTTGGGCCTTTGTCGAATATCAAGTAGCTATAGTTGCTTGGCCCAAAATCCGGGTCCTCAAGTCTATTCCATTGGTCTATACTCCTGTTTTTATGCCAGTACCATGCTGTTTTTATTACTATGGCTTTGTAGTATAACTTTATATCGGGTATGGTGATGCCACCAGAGGTATTTTTTTTGCTGAGGATATGTTTGGATATGCGAGGCCTTCTGCCTTTCCATATGAAATTTGAGATCATTTTTTCTATGTCTGTGAAGAACACTGTAGGGATTTTAATTGGAATTGCGTTAAATCTATATATTGCCTTTGGTAGGATTGTCATCTTCACAATGTTAATTCTGCCTATCCAGGAGCATGGGAGGTCTTTCCATCTTTTCAAGTGCTCCTCAATTTCTTTTTTGAGAGTTTTTATATTTTTGTTGTATAAATCTTTTACTTCCTTGGTTAATGTTATTCCAAGGTATTTTTTTGTTGTTGCTATTGAAAATGGGACTATGTCCTTTATTTCTTTTTCTGTATCTTTGTCATTTGCATACAGAAATGCTACCAATTTTTGTGCATTGGTTTTGTATCCTGCTACTTTGCTATAGTAGGTAATCACCTCCAGGAGTTTTGGGATGGAGTCTCTCGGGTCTCTTACATATACAATCATGTCATCAGTGAATAGAGCTAACTTAACTTCTTCCTTTCCAAATTGTATCCCTTTTATTTCCTTCTCCTGTCTTATTGCTTGAGCTAGGACTTCCAAAACTATATTGAAAAGCAGAGGTGAGAGAGGACATCCCTGTCTTGTTCATGATCTCAATGGGAATTCCTCCAGTCTCTCTCCATTAAGTATTATTTGGGCCTTTGAAGGTTTGTATATTGCCTTTATTATGTTAAGATGTGAACCAGCCATGCCAATTCTCTCCAATGTTTTCATCATGAAGTGATGTTGTATCTTGTGAAAGGCCTTTTCTGCATCTATTGAAATGTTTATGTGGTTTTTATGTTTAAGCTTGTTTATGTGGTGTATTACATTGACAGATTTTCATATGTTGAACCACCCTGTGTTCCTGGAATAAATCCCACTTGGTCAAGGTGGATAATGCTTTTGATGTGTTGTTGGATTCAGTTTGCGGGTATTTTGTTAAGAATCTTTGCATCTATGTTCATTAGGGAAATAGGCTGGTAGTTTTCTTTTCTTGTGGCATCTCTGTCTGATTTTGGGATTAGGGTGATACTAGCTTCATAGAATGAGTTGGGTAGCATTCCCTGTTCTTCAGTTGTGAGGCACAGTTTTAGAAAGATTGGTTTGAGTTCTTCCATGAAGGTTTGATAAAATTTGGCTGGGAATCCATCTGGTCCAGGACTCTTCTTTTCTGGGAGGTTTTTTAAATTACTTTTTCAATCTCCATGAGTGTTATTGGCTCATTGAGGTGATTAATCTGCTCTGAGTTTAGCTTTGGTAGATGATATGCATCCAAGAATTTATCCATCTCCTCCACATTTTCCAGTTTTGTGGAGTAGAGGTTTTTGAAATAAGTCCTGATGATTTTGCCTATTTCACTTAGGTCTGTTGTGATCTCTCCTTTTTCATTTTGAATTTTGTTAATTTGGAGTCTCTCCTTTTTTTTCTTGATCAAATTGGCCAGAGGTTTGTCAATCTTGTTTATTTTTCCAAAGAAGCAGCTCTTTGTTTTGTCAATTGCATTAATTGTTTCCTTGGTTTCTAATTCATTAATTTCTGCTTTGATTTTAATTATTTCTTTCCTTCTGGAGCTCTTTGAGTTGGATATTTCTTGTTTTTCCAATGCCTTTAGGTGGATGGTTAGGCTATTGACTTGGGATCTTTCTTTCTTTTTTTTTTTTAAAGGTTTTTTTTTTTTTTTAAATTTATTTATTTGAGAGCGACAGACACAGAGAGAAAGACATATAGAGGGAGAGAGAGAGAATGGGCACGCCAGGGCTTCCAGCCTCTGCAAATGAACTCCAGACCCGTGCGCCTCCTTGTTCATCTGGCTAACGTGGGACCTGGGGAACAGAGCCTCGAACCGTGGTCCTTAGGCTTCATAGGCAAGCGCTTAACCGCTGAGCCATCTCTCCAGCCCTCTTTCTTTCTTTTTTATGAAAAGAAAAAAAAACCAAGTTTTAGTTTTTTTTTTTTAGTTTATTTTAGTTTTTTTCATAAAAAAGTGCTATGAATTTTCCCCTGAGGACTGCCTTCATTGTGTCCCATATGTTTTGGTACGATGTGTTCTCATTGTCATTCAATTCCAGGAATTTTGCAGTTTCCTTTTTTTATTTTTTATTTCATCCACTATCCATTTATTGTTTAAGACTGTGCTATTCAGTTTCCAGTTGCCATTGGGGTTCTTGTTGGTTTTTTTGTTGTTCATTTCTAGGAATATAGCATTATGATCTGATATTATGCAGGGAATTATGTCAATCTTCCTAAATATGTCAAGGCAGTCTTTGTGACCCAGTATATGGTCTATTTTAGAGAATGTTCCATGGGCTGCTGAGAAGAATGTGTAGTCTGTGGATTTGGGATGGAAAGTTCTGTAGATGTCTGTTAGGTCTAAGTGCTCTATGGTTTTGTTGAGCTCTCTTACTTTCCTGTTGAGCTTCTGTTTGGATGATCTGTCTATTACTGATAGTGCTGTGTTAAAGTCCCTAGCTATGATGGTGTTGGTGGTTATTTCTGTTTTATTATCAAGAAGGTTTTGTATTATGAACTGTGGTGTTCCTGTGTTTGGTGCATACAGATTTATGATTGTAATATCCTCTTGATGGATTGTTCCCTTTATTAGTAGGAAGCAGCCTTCTTTGTCTTTTTGATTGTTTTTGGTTTGAAGTCAATTTTATCTGATATTAATATAGCTATACCTGCTTGTTTCTTATTCCCATTTGCTTGGAATATTGTTTTCCACCCTTTCACCCTGAGGAGGTTTCTGTCTTTAGTGGTAAGATGGGTTTCTTGAAGGCAGCAGATTGAGGGGTCTAATTCTTTGATCCACCCTGTTAGCTTGAGTATCTTGATGGGTGAATTAAGGCCATTAGTATTTAGGGTGATGACTTTGAGATTTGATTTGATTCCTGCCATGTTGTGGTGGTAGAGGTGTGTTGGTGTCTCCATGGAATTTGAAATTTTTTCTGTCTACTCTGGGTTTGGTTGTTGTGATCTGCTTCTTGTAGGCATTTGTGTTTGGTTATTTGTTTCTTCTCTGTGGAGAATTTCCTGGAATACTTTCTGTAGGTTTGGTTTTGTGTTCATATAATTTTTAATCTGAGTTTTGTCATGTAAAGGTTTCCTTTCACCATCTATTATAAGGGAGACTTTTGCCAGGTAGAGTAGTTTGGGTTGGAATCCATAGGTTCTTAGACTTTGGAGAGTTTCATTCCAGGCCATTCTAGCTTTCAGGGTTTCCATTGAGAAGTCTGAAGTAATTCTGATGGGGTTTCCTTTGAAAGTGGTGTGCTGTTTTTCCCTAGCTGCTTTTAGGATTTTCTCTTTGGTGTTGATGTTTAGAGTCTTAATGATAATATGTCTTGTGGAGTTTCTCCTTTGGTCTAGTTGGTTAGGAGTTCTGTTTGCTTCTTGTATCTTGATGGGCCTTTCTTTTAAGAGATGTGGGATGTTTTCTTCAATTGTGTTAAATAAGTTCTCCATGCCTTTGGTCTGAAATTCTTCTCCTTCTGGTATTCCAATGATTCTGATATTAGGACGTTTAAGTGTATCCCACAATTTCCTCATGTTCTCTTCACAGGAACTTTTGAACTTACTGAAATTTTTGGACTCTTGAACTGTTTCTTCCATCCTGTCTTCCAGATCAGAGTTTCTATCTTCCACTTCGCTGACTGTATTCTTGAGAGCTTCTAGCGAGTTTTGGGCTTGTTCAATTAAGTTTGCATTTTCTACTACTTTCCTATGTATCACTTCCATCACTCTGTCCAGCTCCCTTTTCACCTCATTTTCTGATTTTCTTGATGATTCTTGGAAATCCTCCTTGCATTTCTTTATGTTTTCATTTAGTGTGGCCAGCTGATTTTTAAGGTCCTCTTTTTTTTCACTCTCCTTCAACTCTCTTAGCTCTCTTTGAATTCCTTCCAGTGTCTTATCATATTGCTCTAGCTTAGTGATGGTAGCATCCACACAATTATCTGTCCTTTGTAGCTTTCCTGCAAGTTCTACCAATAGGTTGGTCAGGGTTGCATTGCTCATAGCTTCCACTTGATGTTCTGATCCTAAACACTCTTCTATGTTTTGGTTAGATGTAATCCTTGTTGGACTGGGTGATCTGTCTGGATTTTCTTGCATTTGATTTTTCATGTTATTTCTTTTGTGCTGTGGTCTACCTATGTCAGTGTATGGGCAGGTAGGTGGGTGGAGCAGCCTGGGATCTAGCTCAATGAGAATCCAAGGCAGCCTGTGGCAGTTGCAAGCAGCCTGGGTTTTTGCTCTCTCTTGCCAAAGCCGCCTATCTACTGCCTGGCAGGGATACCAAAGTTGCCTGAATTCTCACCCAGTAATGCACCAAAGCTGCCTGCCTTCGAGTTTGAAAGGGGACTGAGGTAGCAAGCCCTGAAGCTGCCCAAACTCTGGCTGGGAACACTGGGACCTGCAAACAGTCTGCGCTCTCCCGCCTTAGGGGAGTGGGGGATGGGTGGTGACGGACAGGTAGGGGATGGCCCTTGAGCTGGCACTAGTGACTCAGTGTGGACTTGTGTGGCCCTTGCTGTGGGACTGGGCCCACTGCATGTGCAATTGTAGTGCAGAGGCAGCTGATATGGGCACGGGATCAGGACACAGCAGAGGCTGGCCAGTGGGCAAGCGATCAGAGCACAGCAACGGGGGTCTGGCAGCTGCCTAATCATGGCAGAGGCGGCCCCCGTGGGCATGCGAACCGAGCACAGCGTGGTGGGCCAATGCACATGATCAGAGCACAACAGCGGAGGTCCCCGCATCAGCGCAGCAGGCTGGTGGGCGTGTGATGGGCTGGTGGGTGCGCGATAGGAGCAGAGCTGCCCAGTGCGGGTGCGGCGGTTGTATGTGTGGGGGTAGACTACCTACTCGAGGGGGGATCTGTGCTTCCTTGTTTTTCCCCACTCTGTGCCCTCCCATTGGCAAGACGACCCTGATAACCCTTAATTTCTTGCCTTTCTTTCCCTGGTATCTGCAGCGCAGCTAGGCGGTTGCCATCTTGGCCGGAAGTCCTTCTTTTGATTTTTTGAGGTATGGTCTCACTCTAGCCAAGGCTCACCTGGAATTTACTATGTAGTCTCAGGGTGGCCTTGAACTCACAGTGATTCTCCTACCTATGCCTCCCAAGTGGTGGCATTAAAAGTGTGTGCCGCCTTTTCTTTAAAAGAACATTTAATAAAGTAGAAAAGTATCCACCTTAAAATTCTATAAAGAAATGTCTTTAATAGTATTCCAGTGATGTAAAATATATACATATGTGAGAAGATATATGTGTATATGACTGTGCACATGCAGAAAAGACTGGAAAGAAAGCTCCAAAATTCTGAAAATATTTTCTCTGAATATTAGATTAGTATTTTTGATTTTCTTTTTTGTGCTTTTCTGCACTTTCCACACTTTCAAGGTGAACATGTGTTTATTTAAATAAGTAAAATATTAAATAAATATTATTTTGAAAATTGAAAAATAGAAGGTTATCAAGCTGTGCAGAAATGAATTGATAACATTGGGAAATTGTATTATTGTTATGGTTGTCATTGCCATCATCATCATTTTCATTGTTATAATTTTAAATTGTAGGATAGTAGCCTCTCACTCATGGTCTGATATGTTCAGTTGTAAGTTTTTCATGCTTACATATGAACAATACTTTTTGACTCATGTATTTTTAATCTTTTGAAAAATTCACATTATCTTCTTTGACTTTTAGTCTTTCTTCAAGACATTTTTTTCTATATTGCTAATCTCCAAAGCATATTTATGCTAAAGATATTAAAGAAATTTATTTGAATCTTAAACATTATCTTGAGAAATCTTATTATTCCTATCTTACAAATGAGGAATCTAAGTGTTATCATTCAACCCTGTTACTAGACGAAATGATTATGTTACAGAAATTGAAGCAATAGATGGAAGAAAGTGGACTACTAGTAGTTTACATATTATCCAATATGAGTTTAAATTTAACTATCAGTGAATTTAACTTGTGTGTGGACCTCCATAATCATCTGTATGTATTATATGACTTGTGGTTTAGCTTGCCCATGAGGTTTATTTTACTTTTACTAGAACAGTGTAAATTCTAGGCAAGTCTAATAAACAGCTTTTTAATCTTTTTTTCTGAGTTTCATTTTTATTGAGAACTTTAAGATGTGAATATTAAGTATTATTCAATTAAATAAGTATTAATAAATTAAATATTAAATATTGTCTTGGTCCTTCTCAATCCCCTACATCACAGTGTGAATGGGCTCAGAACCATGCTTGTTACAATCACCAGTTGGTTCATATTGGGAAGACAGGTGCCCACTCCTACACACTCTATTTCTTTTACATTCTTTCTGACTCTTCTTTCACTGCAATATACTGGCTATAATACCCATAAGCCCACCCCCAACAATATACTCCCTCCAGGAAGCTTTAATTCCCAAATCTCCATCAGCTGGGAGCCTAACATTCTGAACACCTAAGTTTATGGGGTACACCTGAATCAAACCACCACAATCTGCCCCTGGTCCCCATAAACTGATATCCATACATGATGTAAAAAATACCCCCAAAACCCATCATGGCACAGAATAAATATTCACACTGCAAAAAGATGGCATTGGGCATAGCAAAGAAATATTCAAGCAATACATGATTTCAGAACACCTAAGTTTGTTTATGGGAGACACCTGAATCAAACCACCATATTTTCCATACCACAGATTTTTTTTTTTTTTTTTACAGGATCAACCCTAAAGGGCATCCTTTTTTTTTTTTTTTAAATTTTTATTTATTTATTTGAGAGAGACAGACACAGAGAAAAAGACAGATAGAGGGAGAGAGAGAGTGGGCGCACCAGGGCTTCCAGCCTCTGCAGACGAACTCCAGACGCGTGCGCCCCCTTGTGCATCTGGCTAACGTGGGACCTGGGGAACCGAGCCTCTAACCGGGGTCCTTAGGCTTCACAGGCAAGCGCTTAACCGCTAAGCCATCTCTCCAGCCCCCATACCACAGAATTTTTTATTCCATTCTAGGACCCAGGCATGAATTCCTTCCCACTGAGGGGAAGGTATTCTTCACTAATCAGAGACCAGTTGATTACTCCCATTACTTATATGCCACTACTATACTGGTGGATGCATATTGCCTGGCTGGTTGATTTTGTAGCTTGTGAGAGCCACTGCTTGTTCAGATTATAGATGGCTTTTCTCCCCTTGCAGTTCAAATAGCACTTTCCAGTACTGTGGCAGCTATTCAGAAGGGAGATGGTTTCCATCTCAGTTTTGATTTCTCAGTGTCCTGTGACCATAGTCTGTAGTGTCTTATCAATAGGTTCTTATCATCTCATTCTGGTAGTTAACTAAGCACTTTGTTAAAGACTTGCATTGTTTTGGGGGCCTCATGGACCTTCTTGCCCAAAGCTCACTGTGTGGTGGTGACCCATCTCTGGTGCTGGGTTTACCTACATTTCATGGCTTGAGAATAAAACTTTCTCTACCCCAGCAGGATGTTCTCCCCAAGATATCATTCTCACTCTCTCCTCCTCCTTTTAAAATATATTTTTAATGTCCTTTAGGTTTCTATGTTTCTTATTCATACTGTCTTTAGTTTCTTGTTTCCCTCCCCCACCTCTTCTTCCCTTTCCTCTGTTCTTCTTAGACTTTCTACCTCAAATTTTCTACTTTTGACCTACTAATTAATAAGACTAGAAAAGATAAGAAACTATGAGTTGTTCTATCCTTCTTGTCATGAATCATTTTCATTATAATCAGCTGATACAGGGAAGGAAAATGAGTAAGAAAAGGTAAGATATGGTTGCTTGATTGCTCATGCTTCTTAGACTATTTCTACATTAAAGAAATTTCTTGTTTGATTGGACATTGTGATTATGTATGGATTTAGTGCTTACTCAGTCATAGATGTGACATGTTTACCCCGGACTTGCTTTGAATCTGACTGGACTTCCTCCAATTGTAGAACCATTGGGATTCTTAGCTTATAGAGAGTATCATGAAGGCCATATGTGAAAAAGGGAGTAAAAGATAGGCAGAACATATGTATAATACACAAAACTCATCTACCCCTATCCATGCTTAATTGTCCTATGGAAGTCATTTACAAACACAAGCTCACAGATATAATTATTAAGAAATTCAAGATGAAAATAGTAGGGATTAGGCTAAGAATGGAGCTCATTTAATCATAAGGCCTTTGAGTATAAAGCAAACATGTAATATAAGTTGTGCAGTAGCATTTCATGTGCTCTGTGCTAATGGGACAGCAAGAGACTGGAAGACATGCATATTGTGTGCCTCCACTGTGCACATGTATGTTTGATTTTCTCATCAGTTATCACTTAAAGAACATAGATTAGAAGAGAAAGATATTATGAATTTAAAGTAGAAACATTAGAGAATTAAAGTAACATGATGCTTGATTTAGGTTTAGCATAGAACCCTTTATGACAGCACAGGTTGTGTTTCTTTGAAACACAAGTTTGATTCGCGCGCGCGCGTGCGCGCGCGCGTGTGTGTGTGTGTGTGTGTGTGTGTGTGTTATCCAGAACGGAAAGACTCAAAGATTGAACATAGGTGGGCTATTTACTGGGAAATCTACATTTAGCCTTTCAGTGTGATTTGAGTTTTTCCAAATGCAATGGTTGGGTTCTAACTGGCAGGCTTTTATAGGAACCGTTTTCAGGAATAAAAGAACTGATATGGGCTTTTCTCCCTTTAATGACCTAATCTTGAATATCAACATCATATCATTTTGCCATATTCTATTGGGAGAATGGTGGTCAAAAGCCTACTTATGGACTCACTTCTGTTATTTGCTGCTGAGGACAGCATTCCACCATGGTCGGTGAAGGATCCTAATATGACTGAGTGCAATCTTACTCTAAAAATCTGTTAATCGAGTAGCTTTTGGGTAAATCATTCTTGGAAACCAAAAGGCTACTGATAACTTCCTGAAGTTCTGGAATGAAACCCTCAGAACTAGGTTAGCTAATCTACCTGAGAAACCACCAGCAATTGACTGGGCATACTACAAGGCCAAAGTAGCCAAAACAGGCGTGGTGGATGATTTTGGAAAGAAGTATAATGCCCTGATGATACCTGTTCCCAAGGATAAATACACTGCCCAGGTGGATGATGAAGAAAGGGAAGATATGAAGAACTTTATCTGAGTTTGTGTCTCAGTCAAAGGTCAGAATCCAGGAACTGGAGTCACAGCTGGAGAAAATGAAGAACAGTTTCCTTTGATCAGATGACCATTAAGGACTTCAATTAGGCCTTTCCAAAAACCCAATTAGACAAGAAGTATCCCTATGGGCCCACTAACCAATTGAGAGCTTATAAGCTTGAGTCTAGGAGGATGCTCTGAACCTTACAGAACAAATTCTGGACATTAAAAATAAAGATAAAAAAATATATTTTACTTAGATTCAAGAGAAAGAGACATGGAAGGAACATAGTTCTTCAAAGGAGCAGCGGGGAGTTCGGAATAATGTCTTAAAACTGTTTCAGTACTTAAACTTGTCAAGTACTCATGTATTTTCTATTTCTCTTTTCTCTCCTCCCCATTAAGATTCTTCTTCTTCCACTTTCTTGATCCTCCTCCTCTGCTTCTTTCTCTTGTTGCAATATAGTTTTTCTTAGTGTTGAACAGAATTAAATATTTAGTAATCTGGAGAGAAGCATGAAAGTAAGTAGACACTAAGAAAAGGAAAGAAACAGTGAAATTATTACTTATCTTCCCATTTTACTATGTGAATTCATGATAGTGTTTAAGAACACCAGACATATCTTCAGTCACTCAATGTGTCTGCTCCCACCCAATTCAAGTGATTTTTGACATATATTCATGGGTCCTTAGGCTTTGCAGGCAAGTGCCTTAACTTCTAAGCCATCTCTCCAGCCTGCTAAATATGTTTTAAAACATCACACTTGTGAAGAAAATTGGGTACTAGGATCTTGTTGATATAACTATATCCAACATTATATAAGTATAAATATATAAGTAAGAAGAAAGAAAGGGGAATTAAAGGTTTTCTTTTGTAATATATTTTTAAATATGGATTTCAAAATGCATTTTTATATCTGTAGTAACATCATGTTTGAGATATCATCTAAACCAATAAGGATTTCCAAATCTTTAAAATGACTTGGTAGCTGAGAGGTCTTTTTTTCATGATATGACTTCAGTATTTTACTGTATGGCAAAAAAACAAACAAGCAAAAAAAAAAAAAAAAAAAAAAAAAAACCCAAAACCTCCTGTAATGCCTGATAGGTTATTAAGGTAGTTATCAATTTACATTGAATAGTTGAAGGACTGAGATACAGATTATTTCTAAGATTTTTTCTCAGCATATACAGAGTCATTTCAAGCTTTCCAGATGGCCTTAAGAAATTACCTAGAATTAGTTTCAGAATTAATTGACGTCTGTGGCCCTAGGATTTTTTGTTGTTGTTGTTGTTTGTATTTTTTTTTAATTTAATTTATTAGTTTTCTTTTCAGTAAATACAGGCAGTTTGGTACCATTATTTAGGCTCATCTTTGATCTACCCCCTCCCATTAGACCCTCCTTGTTAATGAAAATGGGTCGTGCATTGTGGAGTTAGCCCCCAGTTATTAGTATGATAAATGTCTCTGCAAATCATGACCCAACATGAAACTCTGACATTCTTTCCGCCCCCTCTTCCGCAAGATTTCCCTGAGCCATGTTGGGTTCATTTTTGGTCTGCTTCAGTGCTGAGGTGTTGGGGGCCTCTGAGGCTTTGGCTCTCTGATTTGGTAGGAGTTGATTTTTCTCTGCGTTGATCTCCTTCCCCTTTGTGCTGGTATCCGGTTCACAGGAAAATATCACCCTTGCTTATTTCGCCAGTTGTCCTTAGTTTCAGTTGGGCCCCTTTTGAGGTATGTTGGGGCAGCTCTCTCCTTAGGATCTGCATCTATCTGGAAAAGAGAAGCAGATTCTCCAACGGAGAGTAAGTTAGCACCCGGAAAATTGAGATAACACTTACTTTTTTGATAGACAGTTTGATAGGTGTAGGCCCTCTTATACCCCGTGATTGATGGTAGCTTGATATTATAGAGTGGGCTTGTGTTTGGGTATGGTTCTGACTTGTTTCCCAGCTCCATCTAAGGGTCTAGTACCACTGAGTGGATCAGTTAGCCAAATCAAGAGCAATTGATTCCTCACCATGGCTGTGTACCACTATTGCACTTGTGTGGGCATCACATCCGGTTGTTGCTAATTAGGTTAAACAATGTGTTGCTTGGACAGATCTTGGTCATTTCCCCCAGTCGCCTATGTAGTGCCTTCTGGCACTAGACACGCTGACTGTCTGGGGACTGACTCTCTCCTGGCTTCCAGCCATGTCATTCCATTTTACGCGTCAGCTGCGTATGGAGTCTTCAGCAATAGGGTCTTACCACTGGCCTTTGGTGGGTCATCAAGTACTCTGACAGAAGTCTGTCATTGTTTTGGGAAACCTTGTAGGTTTCTCTGATCAAAAGCTCATTGTGGATGGTAGGCCCAAGCTGGAAGTGGGGGTTACAGGTCAGTGTCCACTAAGAAATTGAGGAAAAAGATAACTAATATACAAGAGTTAGAGAGGAGAGAGATAGAGGGGAGAGGGGGAAAGGGAGGGAGGGAAGATGTAGGAGATTTAGGTCAGTCTTGATCCTACCCTCTCCAGTGTCTTGTGGTTCAGGTGTTTCCTGTAAGGGTCTAGTGAAGGTTCAGCCATTTGGTCTGTCTTTTAGGAAGTAGAATTTTATGATACCATTGCTGTTTGGGTCCGGATTACTGTTTTCCACCCTTTGATTCCCTCCCCTCCCTCCCATCCATCTTGTTGTCTAGTTGTTGTTTGTATTTTGTTTTACAAGGGACTCGCTCTAGTCCAGGTTGACCTGGAATTCACTATGTAGTCTCAGGGTGGCTTCAAACTCACAGTGATCCTCCTACCTCTGCCTCCTGAGTGTTTGGATTAAACGTGTGTGCCGCCCACCTGGCTTCTTTGGTCCTATGTTTTGTTCAGACCAAGTATAAATGGAAAATTTTAATTAGTTTTAAAATGTTTATACATTATAGGTCTTTTCAAATTTTCTATGTCTTCTTGAGTCAGTTTTGGTAACATCCATTTCATCCAAATTGTCTAATTTGCATAAATTTATCAGAATGCTGTAATAATCTTTTAAATGTCTGTATGATCAGTGGTGATATATGCTCTTTCATTCTTGCTTCTAGTTTTTCCTCCCTTTCTTCCTTTCACCATTTTCATGTTATTTTCTTTTTCCACTCCCTCCTTAGTGGGTCTTATTAAAAGATTGATAATTTTTATTCTTTTGACCACTTCAGAGGAGAAATTTCATTTTATTCATTTTCTTAATTTTTAAATTTTCTATTTACTTGCATTCTGCCTTAATCTTTGTTATTTCCTTTGTGCTCTGAGTTTTTGATTGAATTTGTTCCTCATTTTCTAGGTTACTGAGATAGTGACTTGAGATTCTTTTCATTTTCTAGTAGAGGCATTTCAAGCTATAAATTTTCTTTTAAGTATTGCTTAGCTGAAAATGGATAAATTTATTTTTACTTTAGAAGATATAGTTGTCGTTTGTAATCATGGTTTGGCAGAGACTATCCAGATATTTATTCTGTTTGGACATTTGGATTGAGTATTTACTGCCTTGCCAAAGCTATAGTCTTTAGTGGCATATACACTACTTCTGGGAATTTCTTTTTTCTAGCAAATATTTTCCCTCTAGAGAAAAATTTTACAAAAGTATTTCCCCAGATGCCTGCCTGTACTTTTTTAGCTCTGCCCTGCATTTGTGGTCTTCTATGACTTCTCAGTTTGCTAGTTCAGTTATTTTCTTTGAATACTTGAGCTGTAGAGGTGAAGTGAGGGAAACAGTATTCCATATGATGAAAAGAAGTGGAAGTTAGAAGGGTTGGCCTTTGTTTCAAATTTGGTACTTATCAGGGCAGACATATCTTGGATAAAGAGAATGATATGACTTCAGAAGTGTCAGAAATTCATTTTTATATGTCTTTCTTTTCTTACACTTTTGTTTGGTTAATGCCTACTTATTCTTTAAGTTTAGGCTTATATATTTCTTTTACCTGAATTTTCTGAGCCTTTATACTTAGTTCAACTTCCTGCCTTACAAAACCCTATCTCAGCCCTATTATATAATTATGATGCTTTAGTGTGGTGCTGCTTATTTACCTGTTATTCATGTCCTCTGAGAATAAGATATACCAACGCAATTTTCACTGCATTGAGTACCTGATAATAGTGGGTATTCATGTAAAATGAAACAGTTGATTTCTAAAATTTGGCTTTATTATCTTGCATGTTTATTCATCAATGTAAATTTGGTTTTTACATCCTGAAAGCAGGTTTTGTTGGAAGGGAGTTAGGGACTTTCAAGTGATAGTACCACTATCAAATTTGGCACAGAAAGGGGAAATAGGTGCCCTGGAGACAAACTGCACTGGCCTATAGGTTCTGAATAGTGTTCTTTATGTGCCTCTACATCATTTTTCCTAATTCTTGTGTCTTGAAAAAAATTGTAGCATTTTAATATTATCATTGGTGATAACATGGAGAGAATGTATGTTTATATTACTGGTCTCTCACATATGAGATCATGATCTGGTACCTGAGAGAAATATCTTCAAATTTAAATCTCATCAAAGCTTCATGTTCACAACATATTTGTTAATAAATCAGGAATGGCCTCCAATGACCCACATGTTAAAAGCTTGGCAAGTGGTGCTATTGGCAGGTTGTGGAACTTCTTTGTTTTGAGTCCTAATAGATTTTCAGGTTATTTGGAATGTCCTTGAAGACAATAGGATTTCAATCATTTCCTCTTTCTCCCTTCCTTCCTTCCCTCCCTCCCTCCCTCCCTTCTTTCCTCCCTCCCTTCCTTCCTCCCTCCCTTCTTCCTCCCTCCCTTCTTCCTTCCTCCTTCCTTCCTCCCTCCCTCTTCTTCCTTCCTTCCTTCCTTCCTTCCTTCCTTCCTTCCTTCCTCCCTCCCTTCTTCCTCCCTCCCTTCTTCCTTCCTTCCTCCTTCCTTCCTTCCTCCCTCTTCTTCCTTCCTTCCTTCCTTCCTCCCTCTTCTTCCTTCCTTCCTTCCTTCCTTCCTTCCCTCCCTCCCTCCCTCCCTCCCTCCCTCCCTCCCTCCCTCCCTCCCTCCTTTCTTTTCTTTCTTTCTCTATCCCTCCTTCCCTACCTCCCTCCCACCCTTCCTTCCTTCCTTCCTTCCTTCCTTCCTTCCTTCCTTCCTTCCTTCCTTCCTTCCTTCCTTCCTTTCTTTTGTTCTGGGATATGAGGTAAGTGATTTTGTTCAGCCACATGTTTTCATCTTGTGCTGCCTTGACACAGGTTCCAAACAACTGAGTCAACTAACCTTGGTCTAAAACCTCACTAACTGTGAGCTAAAATAAATTTCACTTTTAAAGTTGGTTATCTTAGTTATTTGTTACAATAATGAAAAGGTGACTAATTCAATATTCTTTCTAAAGGCAGTAGAGATTCCATTTTAAAATTTAGCACAGTTATATTTTTAATGCTCATAGAAAGCTGAAACAAGAATTTTTATTATTTTAATGACTTTAATTGCTAAGAAATGCTGATAAAAATAGCACAATACATTCGTACATCATCCTAAATTTCGTTTGGTTGATTAACATAACTTTACATCAATAACATCTATATTTTGTTTTATGATCTGCAAGATATTTTAAAAATGGTTTTTATTTAATTTAAAAACTAGGAAAAATTTATGTGGATTGAGAATACTACAGGATCTACTAAATGCACAACAAACATGTTACTAGGAAGATCTAGCTACTGGATACCAAATATATATATAAGCAAATAGGGAAAAGTTGAGAGAGTGGTACATTTCTTTCTCTCTTTTTTTCTCTAAGACTAGAAAGAACTAGTTAATAGCAGTTACTTTCTCAGTATGGGGTGAAGGAATATATTATATTAAGTGTAAGATTCCCTCTCTATCTTCTGCTTATATTCCCCAATCTTACTTATTTGGACTAAATACCATTAACATTGTATAAATTTTCCAACCTTTTCTAATAAAGTATTTCTTATATAAAATGTTTATGTATATAATAAACATAGTAAGTATTTAAATATTAAAATGCACATGAAGGTACAAAATTTACATTTAATTTGATTATTTTAACTCATATAATTGTACATGTATTTTCACAACCTTGTGATAGCATTGAATTAATAAAGTTTATTCACATTTAAATGTTATTGGTGAATTTCTTACATGAATGGCTTTTACTTCCTTCTACTCTAAATGTATCATTTTCCCATGTGCTTTAAATATTGTCTTATTAATCTTTCAAATTCTTGCCAAGCTGAAAAATGGCATCTCCATTATTGGTTTTTAATTTCCTAGTCTCTAAAAAGACTGAGCATCTTTTATTTCTTCTGTGAATTTCCTAATTTTTTCCTTGTCATTATTTTCTAAGTCTGTGTTGCTTGTATTTTTCACATTGATTTGTAGAAAGCTTTCTAGTAATAGGGATATTAATAGTTTTATTCAATATTTTTTACAAATAGTTTCACTCAAACTTGTTTTACTTGAGAGAGAGAGAGAGAGGCAGAGAGAGAGAGAGAGAGTATGGGTACAACGGGGCCTTCTGCCACTTCATTTGAAGTCCAGATGCATGCACCACTTTGTGAATCTCGCTTTACAGGGACCCAGGCCATCAGGCTTTGCAAGTAAGCACATTTAACTACTGAGTCATTTTTCCAGCCCAGGAATTCTTATTTTGTCAAATCTTCAGCATTCGCAAATGTATTCTCTTTTGATTCTCACAACTATGATGAGACAAATTGTTATGATTTTCATATAGATAATTTAAATTGAGTATCATAGAGCTTCCGTGTCTTATCCAAAGAGGAATGACACACATCTAAGCTTGTATTGCTAGAAATGCATATTCATCAGGGAAACGATAAAGAAAAGGTGAAAGAGCTAAGAAGCCACATGAGAGCAAAGGCTTTAGTGCCATCATTGCTGAATTGTGAATTGACTACTCAGGGGCTGTCCATTGGGCAGCAGTCTTAAAGGAGACTGTATCTCAAGCAGCAAAAATAGTTTTGCAGTGGCTCTAGGTGTATGTGGTGAGATGAGGTGTTAGTAAATCCTTTGGCTTAGATTTGACACCCATTTCCCTTCCTGCCAGTTTTGTTTTATAGTCCTTGGCTTAGCTTTTGGATTTTAACTTTGCTTACTTCATGACTTCTGGCTCCTACCACTGGGTAGACCTATGGACAGATTATTGGCTGAAATCTCAGTGGATTGACTGGTTACAGATTTAGGACTCTGGTTGAAGGCCATGATGCTGAAACTGGTCCCTTAGGAGCTTGTATAAGTGGATGTCAGCGAGATGGGCTAAGAAGCAACAGAAAAATGTCACCCTTCAAAATAGACGCAAAATATTGAATGAGAAGATTTAGCTACTAGATACCAAATATCTATGACCAAGTAAGGAAAAGTTGAGAGAGTAACATGTGTCATTATTTTTGTCTCTAACTGTAAACAACTAGTTACAGGCAGTTCCTCTTTTAGTCTGAATTAAAGTAACATTAATTCTCCTTAATTATTCTGACACCTGGTGGAAAGGAGCAAGGATGCTAGAAGAAATTAACTTGTTTCTCCTACCTAGTCTGAAATCTAGAAAGCAAAGCAAGACTTGTAGAAGGAAGTTATCAAATTAAGAAAAAGAAAAGAAAAAAAGCAAGATATAGGACATTAAGCATGGTATTTACTGAAAATGAAATCATTGTTTGAGTATACTATGTGGGTTTTGACTCTTAACTCATAAGCAGTAAAAACCAACTGTGGCTAATTGAAATAGAACACTTCCTTATATGGAATTTATAGGAACTTGATAGAAATCTTGGAGTGATTTATTTTCTTGCCAATTTCTCCCTCCTTGTATATTCACTCTCCTGTCCCCACTACCTTGAGCTTCCTATACATACATGTTCAATCATTGTCCCTTTACAATATAATGAAAAGCCTCCATTTCTCTTTCAAAGTTCTTAATAGATGGAAATTTCTATTATATAAATTTATTTTTAAGAAACATTTCGATTTTAAACCATTTTATATATAGCATATCATTTGCAGATAGGGAGTAGAGGCACAGAAAACTTAAGCAAGGTTAGCAACTTCAGATGCCTAAGTGACAGAATCTTTGCTCCTAATCTTCTTAACCATTAAATTATTATTCCCTGTAGGTGAAAATATGAGATACAATTTATGTTTTCCTTAACAGTAATCAACATTCATTATGGCTGATAGTTATTGAGGGTTTGTTATATTCTGGAGCATGTATTATGTACTTTCCTTGTAAAGTAGTATTTAATATTCATGATAGTCCTTTGTGGGAGGTGTCACCATCATCTCTATCTTATAGTTATAAAGCTCGAGGCCTAGAGAGGTGAATTAGCTTACTCAAGACCATATACTAGTAATGGTAGCACTAGAGATTGGTTCAATGCCAAAACTCATATTATATTGCAATGTTTATCTCAAAAATCAACTACATTTAGCCTTCTGGGTGTGATACAGCTATAAATTGAGATATTGAAAGGCAACTTTTAGCAATTTTTGGGAAAGTAACTGAAATAAACACACAGCCCTTAAACATTAGGTATGGAGGTGGTATACTGCAGTGGACAACATATTGGACCGTTTAGGGGTGGCAGAAGTCAAGGGTTGGAGTTCTAGACCTACCACCATCACATTAACCTCTCTGGATAAAAGATTTGCCTATAAAATTAATGCCCAGGATTAGATCATCTTAATCAGGAACTGTCTGATTCTAATGTTCAATGTTTATTGCAACAAATTGGCTATATAGAGATGTTGCATTGTCCTGGAAATATGGACTTTGCTTGATTGCCTATGCTGCTATTAGATTGTCTGAGCACTTTTTTGATATGGTTGATTCTTTTTTTAAAAAATATTTTTTATTTATATTTGAGAGAGAAAGGGAGGAAGGGAGGGAGAGAGAGACAGATACAGTGGCTGCAAATGAACTCCAGAAGCATGTACCACCTTGTGCATCTGGCTTATGTGGGTCCTGGGGAATCGAACCTGGACCCTTTAGCTTTGCAGGGTAGAACCTTAACCACTAAACCATCCCTCTGGCACATGGTTGATTCTCTTTGTCACAATAGGTGGGTTTCCTTTCTGAAAAGTTAACCCTGCATCCTCACTACCACTGGCACACCACCCCTTCATTTCAACATCTGGATTTGTCTTTGCAGGAGTTTATATATATAAAAGCATGTTATTCAGAAAGTCATCTACCCTAGTCCACAGTTTTTGAGTTATTTAACTAACTTATCAATACCTGTAACTAGATAATTAGTTATTTTAATTTTTCTGGAACTGTTTTTGTATGATGTGTGTATGTGTGTGTATTTATGTTTGTGAATGCAGGTACACACATTTCATGTCATGGATGATAGATAGTCAAAGGACAACTTTGAATGTTGGTCCTTATGTTCCACTTGGAGGCAGGGTCTTAGGTTGTTCATGTTGTTCACCATTGTGTTTTCCAAGCTTGCTTGCCCCATGAGCTTTTGGGTGATCATCCACTTCCCTTGTTGTCCTAGATATGCTGAGATTACAGACACTAGCACTTACAGCATCAGACTTTCCATGAGTTCTGGGGCTCCTACGTGAGGCACTCACACTAGCACTGCAAGTACTTTATCCACAGAGCTATCTCCCTAGTCCAATTTCTTTGAAAAAATATACGATATTCCAGCTATAAAGGGTATGTTAAAATTTTAAACATTATATGTTAAGACTTATTAATAGTTTGATGTGGTGACACACACCTTTAATCTCAGCATTTGAGAAAGAGGAGGAGAATTGATATGAGTTTGAGGCCAGCCTGGGACTACAGAGTGAGTTCCAAGTCAGCCTGGACTGGAGTGAGACTTTACCATGAAAACAACAACAGCAACAAAATATTTATTAATACACAGTTGACTTTGAACAAAAATATGCCTTCCCAACATATGCCCTTATTATCTGTTTATTATCTTTAGGTCTACATTTCTCTTATTTTACTGTCCTTGTAATATACTGTTTTTCTTTTCTAAAATTTGTTTTTACACAGGTTTATTTGGGGGAAGGATATTTTATTATTATGTTAGTTTTTCTAGCATTTTTATAATTTTGTTCTTGCTAGGAAAGAAGTATTCAGCTTTTTGGGAGACTTGGGATTTTCTAATATAATTCCTTTAAGATTTAGTTTTTATTCTATTTGTGGGGGAATTCCATATTGCTATGCAATTTCAATTATGTCAAATTATTTGAAATATTTGTGGTTATTTAGTACTCTTTTTTTGCTTCATGCTGATGGTAAGATTGTTGAAAGCAAGACCATATTTGTAGTAGCAGTTATTGGTCTGGTATCTTAGGTATAGTCTCTTCACTGAAAACTTTGTGGAAGATTTTTACCAGAACTTTTATTTTAAAATTTAGAATGACATTCTGTACCCAGGCCTTTCTTTTTTAAAAATACTATATGAATTTATCATTCCTTGAAAATGTCAGCTAAAGTCAGGTGTGGTAGCACATGCCTTTAATCCCAGCACTTGGAAGGCAGAGGTAGAAGGATTAGTGAGTTTGAGGCCACCCTGAGACTTCAGAGTGAATTTCAGGTCAGTCTGAGCTAGAGTGAGGCCCTACCTTGAAAAACAAAACAAAACAAACAAACAAACAAACAAAAAACCCAAAACAAAAACAAAAACAAAAACAAAATGTCAGCTAAGATAGAGTTGTTAATTTATTTGGTGGACATGCTAGTGTTTTAGTTTAAAAAAGAGAAGAATGATGCTTATAGTAGCCCTTGTCACCAAAGTAATGTATTACTATACTTCAAATTGTTCAAGATCACTGGAGACTACCTTTTTTTGATAACAGAAATTAAAAGAAGATAAATGAGTAAAAATAGGCTAGCAAAAAATTTTTAAAAATTTAAAATTATGAAAGGATTTATTTCATATATATTTATTTAGACTCCAGTTACTTGTTGATCTTGAGAATATGATGCTTACCACAATCTATTATCCAATAACACACTTTGAAAGTTTTAAGAAAATTACCAAGTAAGAAAGCTATGTGAGACTTTTATTGAAATATTGTATAATTTTGGAAATGAAACTAGGAAAATTGTCTTTATTCCCATAAAACAGAGATTGGTAAATTATGGCCAAAACCTGACCAACTGCCTGTTTTTATATAGTCTAAAGATAACAATGGTCCTAGCATTTTTATTTATTATTTTAGTTTTTACATTCATAAGTGATGTTAAAACAGATAACATTTGATGTTATGTGAAAAGTATGTGAAATTGAAGTTTGAGTGTCTCTGTATTGGAACACTCATATATTTACATCATTATGGTAGCTTTTATGTATGTTACAGTGGCAACACAGAATAAGTACAACAGGGTTCATATGGCCTACAAAGCTTAAAATAATTACTATCAGGACTTACAGAAGAGATAGGATGGAGAAAACAACAAAATAACAAGAACAGGGCTGGAGAGATAGCTTAGCAGTTAAGGCACTTGCCTGCAAAGCCTAAGAACCCATGTTCAACTCTCCAGATCCCACTAAATCAGATGCACAAATTGAGACAAGCATAAAGTTGCACATGCCCACTAGGTGGCAAGTGTCTGGAGTTTGATTACGGCAGCTGAGGCCTTGGCGTGCCAATTCTCTCTCTGTCTTTCTTAAAAAAAAGTGGGGGCAGAAATGAGGATAGATCAGAATTCTTTTCCTGCTACCTTTATTTACCCCTCATCTTCCTACTCCTCCTTTCTTTTACATACTTCTACTCAAGACTACCTGCATATGCACAAATCCATGTTTGTGAAAGAAAGAAAACAAATTTCTTTATTATGATGAGAGTATATGGTTACTCTTTACTTCTTAAAAAATGTTTTGTGCACATGTGGGTATGCGTGTGAGCATGTTTGCATGTGTGAGTGTGAAGATCAGAGAGCAAACTTGGGTGTTGAACTTCACCTTACACCTTGTTTGAGGCAAGATCTCTTGATCATCACCACATTTGTCAGGCTTGCTGGCCTGGGGCTTTTGAGATTCTCTTGACTCTGCTTTCCATCTCACTGTAGGCATACAGGATCACAGTGTATTCTGGGGATGTGATCTAACATCCTCCCATTTGTAGACAAGTGCCTTATCCACTGAACCATCTTTCCAGTTCACTTCTCATGCTTTTCATCTTTTAACCTTTATTTTTCTTTAGTTCTTTAAATCTGAAATTTAGGTCATCTGGGAAAGAAGGCTGAGGACCTCAGTATGTAGGCTGTCTGTTTGGCAATAGGTAAAAATAGTGCTCAGACCAATTAAGAGGAGTGAGACTGGAAATGAAGTTTTATTGGCCCGTACTGGGAAATTTGGACCAGATCTGACAGTTTAAAATGCCCTTTCTGACCACCATGCTCAGACTCTTGTTGTTTTACTGTAGAGAAAACCATTAGGGGTTAAACTCTAAGCACTCAGTCCTTTGTAAGGAAATAATACAAAAACTCAGGGCTCAGTTTGGAGAAGCTGAGACTGATTCAAACAAGATTTCATTAACTAATTTGGGGAGCACTTGACGCTATTCTGAGCTATACAATCCACCCTTTTTCTCATCTCCATTGGCACTCTGAGAATCAGATCACCTGGGGAAAGCAGATTTAAAAAATTCCAGATGGTGTGTGTGATGCTCCAGCTGTGGAGAATCTCTCCCAGTCAGGCAATCTGCCTTTCTGCCTGAACCCTCTAAAACTGTGCTGCCCATTTGTCATGCTTCTCCAATTGCAGCCTTCTGGATAGCTTCTCTTTGCCTTGTCTGACTCTTCCTTTCCAGTTTTTATCTTCCCCCCTCCATGAGCTAATGTACAACATCTCTTCATTGGCTATAAATCCATAGAAGAACGTGATATAAAATATAGTTTTGTGAAGGAAAATTGGAAAACATCTGTTTTTTTTTGCCCATAAGATTCAGTGTTCACTTGTTTTATATGACGATGTGACTGTTTGTGCATGTGTGAAAAAGTAAAGAAACAGGAAGAAGGGAGGGAAAGGCTAGCAAGAGGGTGAGCAAAAAGGAATTCACTCATGTGTTTTGCAGCCAGCTGGACAGCATAAGTTCATCTCCCTGTCAACTTGGTTAGAATCTTGGGTTACTGTTGGGAAAGGTCAGTCTTATTCACTGAATGACCTTGTTGGGACTACTAAGGAAATGATTACTTCTGGATTGGTCATGACTGTTGTCTTTTGACCAGGTTTGTCTGGAGTTGTTCTCAGCTAATGGGGGCAAGACTGGAAAGGTTATAGAAATATTTTAGTCTTTAGAGTATTCAGGTAGGTTTTCCTTAAAGCAGAGCACTGTGCGGATGTAAGGAAAGAAGTCACTGGCAGATGAAGACCCATCGTATTGGTGTCTTCTGTCCTCGTTTTCTGTTGTGAATAAGCTTTTCCTAATCTTAGAAAATTAAATGCACATTGGGAATTCCTATTTAAGCTATGTATCATTTATAACCAAATTTAGGGAAGGCATATGGGTCACGTGAGCTTTGTTTTACTCAGTATTTGGTACTTTTTGAAATATAAGTGGAAAATTATATAAATTGCTAGGACCTGTCATTGATTTTTCTATATTAATTAGCACTTTAAGAGAATTGTAATGAAATCTATAGAAGGTGAAGTGAAAACCTTTAAAAGGCACAGTTTGATTAGTTTAATAAATGTGTACACCAAATATAACCATCATCTAAATTAAGATTACTCAGAAGTCCACCATTACGCTTTTCCAGCCAGTTCTTCCAGAGCTATCCAACATTTTGATTTCTATCACAGTATACTTGTTTGCTTTATTTTGAACTTTTTATGTACTCTTTTGTATCTGCCTTATAAAGCTTAACATAATGTTCTCAATATAAATCCATTTCATTATATGTATCAATAGCTCATTACTTTTTTTTATTCGGTTGTTTTAATTGTATAAATATTCCACAAGGTATGTTTGTTTTCTTAGGTTACCTTATAACAGTTTTAAGTTTTTATAGCATAGAGGTTTTAAGTATGATAGAGTTTAATTTATAAAAATTTTATTTTGTGATCTAATGCCTTCTGCATTCCATCTAAGAAAACTATTCCTACTCCCAAGGCTGCAAAACTTTTGTTGTAGTTTCTTTCAGTTACTTTATAGGTTTTAGATTTTATACGGAGGTTTATGATGCATTTCACATTACTTACAGTGATGTCTATGATTTAGATTTTGTCAAGGAAGTATTAATGTTCATATTTTCTTATCTTTATATGGTTGTTCTCATAGCATTTGTTGAAAAGACCATTATTTCCCCATTTAACTATGTAGCTGATGGCTTAGGATATTGGTATATATACATTTTTTTTGTTTCTGTTGTTGTGTCTTTATCAGGCTTTGTTACTGATGTTAAAGAAATTCATAAAATGAGATGGAAACATTCTTTTCTCAAGGAGGTTTTGTACTTTTGTTATTGCTTTCTTTAAACATTGATAGAATTTACCAGTTAGCACATCTGGGTCTGGAGTTTTTTTGTGGGAAATTTTTATTAGAAACTTAATTTCTTTATTATGTATAGGACTATTTGGATTTTATATTGTTTCTTGAATTAGTTTCATTGCATCATAGGTTTTAAAATAAATTTCATAATCTTTTTAAGTTGTCAACTTTATTGGCATCATGCTGCTTGCAATATGCTCTTATTTTTCCTTTAATGTATATGTTTATTTATAGGCTCTTCATTCTATTTCATTTGGTCCTTTTTTTAAAAAAAGATATTTATTTATTTGACTGAGAGAAAGAGAGAGAGAGAGAAAGAATGGGTGTACCCGGGCTCCAGCCACTGCAAATGAACTCCAGACGTGTGTACCCCCTTGTGCATCTGGTTCACATGGGTCTTGGGGAATAGAACCTGGGTCCTTTGGCTTTTCAGACAAACACCTTAACTGCTAAACAATCTCTCCAGCCTTGGTCTTTTTCTTTAAAAAAATACTAATAGCATACTGTTTTATTTACTATAGCTTTGTAGTACATTTTTAAGTTGGGTAATATGATACTTGTAGCTTTCTTCTGTTTGCTTAAGATTATTTTGACTATTTGGAGGTCTTTTGTGGCTCAATACAATGTTTATGATTTCTTTTCTAATTTCTGTGAAGAATATCATTAGGATTTTGACATAGAATATAATGAATCTATAGACAGCTTTGCTATGAACATTTTAGCAATGTTCCTACAAATCAAGAACATGAGGTGTATTTCCATTTCTTTGTTTCTTTATTTTTGTTCATCACTGTTTAAATATTTTTACTTTGTAGGCTCTTTCTTTCATCTCCTTGAATAAATTTACTTTTAGGTATTTTTATTTTATCTTATAATTTAATATATGTATATCATATTTTGATCATCATTACCTCTAATTTTTCTCTCTTATCCCTTTGTACAATTAAAAATATAACAAGCATGTTATTATTTTATAGCTTTTAGATATAGGATAACTTTTCTTCTTTTTTTTCTCAGAGAAATGCACAGGAATTGAAAGTTTCAAAGATGAATTCTACCAGTATTTCAGAAAGAACTAGCAAAACCCCTTTAAGAAGAATGACATTATTCTGATAACCAAGTCAGGCAAGGATAGTACAAAAAATAAAATTAAAAACTGATATTAATGATACATATGGTGTGAAATTCCTTAACAAAATACTAAAACACCAAATTCAATGTCACATTCATTCAGCATGATCAAGTGAGATTCATAATAGGGGTTCAAAGATAATTTGAAGATACACAAATTCATACATGTGTTATACCGCACCAATAGAATAATCACTCATTCAGTGTAATCATTGTTTCTAGTGTTCAGATTCAGTCTTAATAGGATATGTTTCTAGGAATTTATTCATTTTACTTAAGAATATGTTAATAACATTTGTTTAAGAAATCCTTTATGATCCTTTATGCTTATGTGATAGCTACTCAGTTTAATTTTTCTTACTATAGCTAAGGATTGATTTTCACTTGAAAAACAAGCTCAGGCTTGTTTTTAACTGTTTGATTCTTCTTCTTTTTTCTTTATTTCATTTGTATTTTGTTTTGTCTTTGTTATTTCCTTCTTTCTGCTGATTTTACATTTTGTTTGTTTTTTTTTTTTTGTACTCCATTGATAGATTTTCTTTGAATTTTCACAATGGAAGCTTACAACTCTTCATAGTTGCAAAGGAACAGTTGTTGTAATAAGTACAGAGGATGAAGCAAACATTTTCCAAGGACTTTTGGATCTTCCCATTATCTGGAAATTTTTAAGGTCTTAAAATTTGTGGAGAAATGAAAATTTTATTTGTTTGCTTATTTTTAAATGAAGAGTCTCCATTATGATAATTAGCATCACCTGTTTGGAATCAACCCTTCTATTTTTCACTTAGCATTTTTTAGCACATGTTTCCTTAATTCCACTCCAAAATGTGAACACCATCAAATAAAAAATATATAATATTACCATTTAAAATAAACAGTTGGCATTTCCAGGAGAGTCATTTCCATGAAATTCCAAACTTTGTGAACTAATACTATACATCTTCAAGTTAATTGCTTCAAGTATATGAAAAAATTACTATTAAATCTTAGCCAGATGACAAATGATAATGGATTGTCTAATTTTAAAATTTGTTTTGGGTTACCAGAGATAAAACAGTAGAATACCTTCTGAGAAATCAGAAGGAAGGCCAAGGAAAAGTTCTAAAATATGTTAGTATTCTGGAAAACTCTTATCAGAAATAAGATAACAGATAATATTACTAAAAATATGTGAAACTGTCTTTTCCCCAATGCCATTTGTAATATTCTGCTTCATTTGTGATTGTAGTATTTACCAAGTAAATACTAATTATATCTAGTCAGCTAGTATTAGGTAATGTATGTATGTATGTATGTATGTATGTATGTATGTATGTATGTATATGTGTGTGTGTCTGTGTGTGTGTGTGTGTGTGTCTGTGTGTGTGTCTGTGTGTGGTCTTCTTGTCCCTGCAAATGAATACCAAACACTTCCACCATTTTTTTGCATACAGCTTACCTGGGTGGTTTGAAAATTGAACTCAGGCTCATAGGATGTGAAAGCAAGTGCCTTTAACCAGTGAGTCTTCTTCCTAGCCCCATGGCAAAGATATTAGAAGGAAGAGCTAATAGTCCAGAGTTCTTTACATAATGATGTTTAGATAGAAGACATTGTCATTGCACTTTTGGAACTATATGAAAATTAATCTATATCTTTTACATTCCAGTCTAAGAAAGAATAGCAACTGTTACATTGGACATTGTTATTAAGACACAATATATACAATACATTATATGTCCAATTTTAAAGCAAAGAACAAACCCAAGATGCAGATGGATCCACCTAGAAACTAGTCACCAAATCCTAAAAACTGCTCACACACCAGGAATGCATTAAAGGTAAATATTAGAAAATGCTTTTCAAAGATTTTTGTTAGGGGGTTGTTGAATTTTTTAAAATTCTTTTCTGTAAGAGGTACCTATTCAGTGATTTTACATTGTGATTGATGAATCTTGCTCCAGCTGTATGCTTACTGCTAAGCACATAATCAGGGTGACATCAAAGAAATTTTTACTGGACAAAGGAATACTGGTAATCTTTGATTAGCCATCTCTCCTCATGGATGTGGTGAGAGTGCTGCTCTTTTTATTTAAGGATAAGGGAGAAGAGCTTCTGTCTTCATCTAAGCTTAAGAGAGACGAGTTATTTAAGGCCTTTGATACACATTTCTTGCTCTTTCGGAAGTCTAGACAATAAAAGATACGGTCTATCTATATTCATGGTGGGTCAAAGCATAATTGTTACATTAGAATTATGTCCATACTAAAGTTATATATATTGGAATACTATATTGGCCTGCATTCCCAGCATATATTTGGGGAGAAGAGTACATGAGTATCTCTAGTAGGTCATGTGTGAGGTCATATTAGCAACAGCTAATATGGGGAACATCCAGTCCATTGGAAATTCCTAGAGAGTTATACAAGTGAGGGACTACAGAGGAAATGAACTGTTGTTTTTCTAGATCCTGAAAAAGGAATCAATGGATACCAAAACAGATTGAAGCCTTTCAAGTTAAGGGACACATACATGGCACACTACCAGCAAATGTAGGTGGTAGTGCTTTGAAAAGAAAGAGGAGTTTTTAATTTTCTGCCTGTCTCAGAAAACATGAAAAACATTGTAAAAACTGTAATACGAGTTAAATTACTTTTCTTTCTTCCCTTATTTCATGTATAAATCCATTAGCAGCAGGTATATATAATTTGGAATGGAGTTAAAAACTTTGATTAGGGGCTGGAGAGATGCCTTAGCAGTCAAAGGCACTTGATTGCAAAGGGTGAGGGCCTGGGTTGGCCTGGGTTTGATTCCCCAGTGCCACCACAAAACCAGATGCACAAACTAGTGCATGCATCTGGAGTTCATCTGTAGTGGCAAGAGGCCCTGGCATGCCCATTTATCTCTTTTCTACTTGAAAAAAACACATTTTTAATCAAAAAAGTATGATCAGACACTTTATGTATTTTGAGACTGTAATTGATTCTTTTTTTTTTTTTTTTTTTTTTTTTTTTTGGTTTTTCAAGTTAGGGTCTCACTCTGGCTCAGGCTGACCTGGAATTCACTATGTAGTTTCAAGGTGGCCTCGAACTCTCGGCGATCCTCCTACCTCTGCCTCCCAAGTGCTGGGATTAAAGGCGTGCGCCACCACGCCCAGCTATAATTGATTCTTTAAACTGACCACACAGCATACAACTCTTACCTGAAGGTGAGAGTTAAAAGCTACTACATATCCTATTTCTATCCAGGGACATAAGAAATGCTTCCTCCATAGGATATATTTTGTATGGATGGTAGGAGACAAAAATAATAATAAGATTTATCTCTATTGAGCTCATTTGTTAAGTGAGCAGGTTTTGGAAATGGTTTTCTTCACCAGTATTTGCAAATTTTTATACAAAGTTTATAGCATGAAAATTAAGACCATAAGTTCCAGAATCAGATGATGTTCACATTTGATGCTGTCATTTATAAGCCATGTGATTTTGGATGTTACTTAACTTTCTTAGAATTGATGTCAATATTTGTAAAATGATGAGAATGGTAGTAAGTACGATTAAGTTTAGATTTAATGGAAACAAAGTACACACATTATTTCTTATCTTGAAATGTTAGCTACATAACAAGCTTCAACTATGAAGAGATCGAATTTGGTCATCATTTATTTTGAAGTAAAAGTCAATTGTCAACTATTTTGGTGTTTTGACTTAGAAAATATTTAAGGGCGAGAGAGAGAGAGAGAGAGAGAGAGAGAGAGAGAGAGAGAGAGAGAGAGTGAGGGAGGGAGAGAGAAAGAGAGAGAGAGGGAGAGGGAGAGGGAGGGGGAGGGGGAGAGGGAAAGGAAAAGGGAAAGGGAAAGGAAGAGGGAGAGGGAGAATGGACCATGCCAGAAACGCCAGCCACTGCAAATGAAGTCCTGATGCATGTGCTACTTTGTGCACCTGGCTTATGTAGGTTCTGGGGAATTGAACTTGTGTCCTTTGGCTTTGTGCGCAAGTGTCTTAACCACTAAGCCATCCCTCCAGCCTCATTTTAACTTCGTGTTGTCAAAACTATTACCAATACCAAAATCAGTGGTGTAGCCTCTAGTAAATTACCCATGTTCCAATAAGTAACCTCCATCTATGCTTTTGCAAGCAACTCTAATTAAACTCAGTGGGTCACAAAAACAAAAGATGTGAAAGTAGCTATGAAACTAATTGGGAAGAAAAGGGGCTTAGTAGAGATAGGCACAGGATAAGAGGGTAACATACAGGTGAGAATAATCAAAAAAACATTTTATACATATATGAAATTATCAAAAATAAAATAAAATGATGACTTTTAAATATAAAAATAACCACATATTTTTAAATTAAGTTTGCCACTACAAATCATGATTAAATAAAAACTCTGTACCACTTTTCTGACCTCTCTTGGCCTTTCTTTTTTCCTTTTCTCTGTATGCATTTGTTTAATGATGCATTTAATTGTATAGATTTCTCAAGTGTTATATCATCAGGGTCTAAAAATTTATTAGTTTTAAATGTTATAGTGTCACGTGTATTACAGAAAAGGATTTTGACAAATATAGTTTATTATGATGTAATCATAACTACTATTAAGATACAGATTTCTGTCACTGAAAAATTCTCATCTTCCTTTTTTGTTGTTGTTTCTTTTGTTTTTTTCAAGGTAGGGTCTTTCTTGAGCCCAGGCCGACCTGATAATTCACTATGGCCTCTGACTCTCAGCAATCCGCTTACCTCTGCCTCTCGAGTGCTGGGATTAAAGGCGTGCTCCACCAAACCTGGCTTCTTGTCTTCCTTTTAAAGTCAGTGTCATCATCTTACCTGTCTAAGTTTTGTTTTTCTCCAGTGACAACAATAAAGTAGTCATGTGTGTTACTTATTTTTTCTTAGCATCAAGTCTTTTGTCTTTTTTGATCTTCAGCCATCTTGTTGCATATATTAGTAATTTATCCTGTTTTATTACTGCATAACTGAATTACTGAATAAAATATTCCATTATGTGGCTGTTCAACACCTATTTATTGACTTATTTATTGATGGACATTTAATTTGTTTCTGATTTTTGGTAATTATAAACATAACCATTATAAATATTTGTTCTTAGATTAATGTCTGGAATTATAGTTCATGTTTCCTGGAACTATAGCTAGGACTGGACTTCTAAGGGTTATTAAAATATATTACTTTTAAAAAAGTTTTTCCAAGGCTCCCATTCTAGCCCAGGCTTACTTGGAATTCACTATGTAATTCCAGGTTGGCCTGGAACTCACAATGATCCTCCTACCTCTGCCTCCCAAGTGCTGGGATTAAAGGCATGCACCATCATACTTGGCTAAAATGTTACTTTTTAAAAAAGTATCAAACTCTCCAAACTTTTTCTAAGTGACTTCCATTGCACACTCTCACAAACAATGCATGAATATTTTTACAGTATTACCGACACTTATTATTGTGAATCTCTTCAATTATTGACATTCTTGCATTGGTTGACAGGCTCAACATTGAAACAACACTCTTGTTCACCTCACCAATTCCTCTGTGATTTCACCTGGGCCTTGGCTGATTTGCAAGGGGTTGTTTATCTCCTCAGTTCTCACTGCCTTCTGAAAAAGAAAAACATTCTCCAATAGAGAATGAGTTTATCATAGGTTCAATGGGATGTAAGTGTTAATTAAAAGAGATTTTGATGGGTGTAACCTCTTTTTTGGCTAAAGACTACTGAGGGATTGTCACTGGAGACTGTAATTTTGGTATCCATGGGATTGTGACTTGGTTCCCAGTTCCAGCTATGGGTTTCTTTGCACTGAGCAGATTTCTTAGCCAATCAGAGAGCCATTGGTTACTCACCTAGGCTGTGTGCCACTATTGCACAGGTGTGGCCATCTTGTCAGGCTGGTTGCTTTTGAATAGCAGTTTCCCCTACTAGCACAAGGTTGTTAGCCATTTTCCTCCAGTAGCTCATGTAGCACTTTCCAGCACTATGTGGAAAGATTATCTGGGAACTTGCTTCCTTCCAGATTCCAGGCTGATCTCGATATGTTCTGTGTTGGCAGAATGTGGTGTCTTCAGCAATAGTCTTTTACTTCAGGCACTCTACCTGTTTTAAATTGGATTTTTTTCCCTTTTGCCTCTTATTGGTTGTAAGAGTACTTTATATATTCTGGGTGTGAGACATTTGCCAAATAAGTGATGTATGAATAACATTTCCTCATACCTGGTAATTTGTTTTTTAAAATTCTTAAGTGATGCAGTTTGAGGAGTGAACGTTGTTTTGGATGAAGTTTTTAATCAATTTTCTTTCAAGATTGTTTATATATACTTTGTCTTTACATTCATAGTATATCTTTGCAGATACAGATTTCTTGATGGACTAAGTTTTTTCCTCTAGTACTTTGAATATGCCAGTCCACTGACATCAGTCCCTCACTGTTTCTGATCAGAAGCAATATGTTTTTGTTATATTATTAATTAGCATACAAATTAATGGGTTTCACTATGGCATTTAAATGATTGTTTTAGTTGATTCTCATCTCTCTATAATTCTTCTGAATTTTCCTCAAACTTGTACCTATCTACCTCTAGCAGTCTTCTTTCTATTTTTATGTCACGTGTATTCTATTGCTATCTACCTCTTTCCTTCAAACCTCTTCTCTCATTATCCCCTTTCTAGTTGCATGGTCTGTAGCATACACACATTTGCATATACATATAAATAAATTCATATCTAGGATCCATATCTGAGAGAGAATGTACAGTATTTGTCTGGGTTACTTCACTTAACACAATAATTTACAGGTCATTTCATTTTTCCTGAAAACTTTTCATGCTTTTAGTTTTCTTTATATGTGAATATAATTTCATTGTGTGTGCATGTTCCATATTTTCATCATCTGTTCATCTATTGATTTACATCTATGCTCATTCTATTTCCTTACTGTTGTAAGTAGTGTAGCCATAGACATGGATGTGCAAGTATGTCTGTGCTAGGATTTAGATCTTTTGATTATATGCTCATGAGTAGTATAGTTGTGGTATGTGGTAATTCTATTTTCAGGTTTTTTTTATTTTTTCCAGAAAATCTCCGTACAGACTTTTATTTTGGTTGCATGCTCCTACCAGCAAGGAATAAGTGTTACTATTTCCCCACATCCTTGCCAGCATTTGTTGCCAATGGTTTTCTTGATTCTAGCCATCCTTACTGGAGTGAGATCAAATATCAAGTTTTAATTTGCATTTTTCTAATGGCTAAGGATATTGAACACTTTTAAAAATATTTATTGATGGGCTGGAGAGATGGCTTAGCGGTTAAGCACTTGCCTGTGAAGCCTAAGGACCCCAGTTCGAGGTTCGGTTCCCCAGGTCCCACGTTAGCCAGATGCACAAGGGGGCGCACGCGTCTGGAGTTCTTTTGCAGAGGCTGGAGGCCCTGGCGTGCCCATTCTCTCTCTCTCCCTCTATCTGTCTTTCTCTCTGTGTATGTCGCTCTTAAATAAAAAAAAATCAAAAAAAATATTTATTGACCATTTATTTCATTTTTTTCATTTTAGAAGTGTCTGTTCACTAGCCAATTCATTGATCGAAAGTTTTGATATTTTGATATTTAAATTTTGCAGTTCTTTATGTATTTTGAAGACCAGCTGCAAATATTGTCTCCTATTCTATGCATTTACACCTGTGCTGATCAAATTCTTTGCTGTGCAAACATTTTAAAATTTCTTATAGTCTCATTTGTCAATTGTTGCAATTATTTCCTGTGCTTTTGAAATTTATTTCAGAAACCTCTTGCCTATGCTTATATTTTGAAGTACTTTTCCCCATAGCAGTTTTGGTATTTCAAGTTTAAATTAAGGTTTTCAATTCATTTTTGCATAGGTTTTTATGCAAGATGAGGTATAGTACTAATTTCATGTTTCTGCATGGGTATCCAGTTTTCCCAGCATCGATGCTGTCTTTTTTCTGCTATAAATTTTTGACTACTTTATCAAAGAAGCCACAGCTTGGGCTGGAGGGATGGCTTAGTGGTTAAGGGTTTGCCTGCAAATCCAAAGGACACTGGTTTGATTCCTCAGGACCCATGTAAGCCAGATGCATAAGGTGGTGCACATGTCTGGAGTTCATTTGTAGCAGCTGGAGGCCCTGGTGTGCCCATTCTCTCCCTTTCTCGCTCTCTCTCCCTCTTTCTCTGTCAAATAAATAAATAAATAAATAAAACTAGATTCCCATATTAAAAAATCTAAAGCTCATAAATTTAGTTTTGACTCCTCTATTCTGTTCCATTGGTCTTTATGCCTACCTTTATGCCAGTACCATGCCGTCCTTGTCACTATGGCTCTGTAATATAATTCAGGGTTAAGTAATGTGATATCTCCAGTGTTCTTAGTGTTCTTTCTGTTTAGGATTACTTTGGCTATCTGTAGTTTTTCTATTTCCATATGAATTGTAGTATTTTTTAATAGTTCCTTGAAAAATGCCAGTGGAATTTTGTTGGAGATTGCATTGACTATCTAAATTACTTTAATAAAGTAGCCATTTTTACAGTATTAATTCTTCCAATCCATAGAAATTTGTCAGCTTCTAGTGTCTTCTTCAGTTTTTATCACTGTATTAGTTTTCATTGTAAAGTTTTTGTTTTAATCTCCACAGGTAGGTTTATTCCTAAGTACTTTTTGATGATACTGTAAATGGGATATATTTCCTATTTTTTTAAGCAAGCTTTTTATTGGTATGTAAAAATACTACTGATTTCTGATTGCTGATAAATATTATTGAAAGTTTATCATATCTAAAGATTTTTAAGTATAGAAGCACGTTGTCTATCAATAGAGATAATCTGACATCTTACTTTCCTTTTTGTATCCATTTCATATATTTTCTTCTCTTATTACTATATTTAATACCTCAATCATTTTAACTTGATTCTAGGAATTTTCAAATTATCTATCTGATTTCTTCATTGATACCATATTAATTCAAAAGCTGAGGTAGGGGAATTGCTGTGCGTTTGAGGCCAGCCTAAGACTACATAGTGAATTACAGGTAAGCCAGGGATAGAGCGAGACCCTACTTCAAAATAAAATAAAATAAAATAAAAATAAAAGTGCATTATTCAGTCTCTAAGTAGTTCTGTGGTTTCTGTTCTCTTTTTCTGTGGATTTCTAGTATTATTCCACTTTGGCCTGATAAGATACAAGAAATTATTTTAGTTTTTTTTTGTATTTGTTATGGTTTGCTTTATGATCTGTAATGTGACAAACTTTAGAGACAGATTCATACAACATTAAGAAGATGTATATTCCTGGATAAAGTGTTATGTGGATATGTGTTAAATCTAGTTTATCTATGGAATTATTAAATCTCAAATTTCTGGGTTGATTTTTAGTTTGGAAGATCTATTTAATATGGAAGCAGGGTATGGAAGTCTCCTACTATTATTATATTAGGACTATGTGACCTTCTATGTTTTTAAGCATTTGATTATAAAATTGGGAGTCCTCAGATCTGAGATTTCTGCTATTCCACTGTCTTTGGTTTACATATTGGGGAGTTTAGCTTTGGTAGAGGCTGTGTAGTGAGTTGGTGTAAATTTTTTGTTGTGTATGTGTGTGTTTCTTTGTTGTTGTGTTTTGAGTATCTGTTAAGACGGATGTGGTTTCAGTGTTAATTTTGCCCCCTTTTTGTTCAGTTGTTTTATTTTATGTGATCCTTTCATTTATCTTCACATGGAATTGTTTTATTCTGCTGTTTAGGGAAGATGTAGCTGCAGATCCATTTGATGAATTATCAGCAGTGTAGACACTGACTTGCAGTCAGAGACACTTACGCACTTCATTCATGTCCCTGATAAAGTTCAAAGATCATGTCACTAGGGTAATGGTTGATTAAAATATAGTTTATAGATTTTTTTAGAGCTAAAGGCATCAACATTTAAGTAGTAAAATGAGGAAGAAATGGAGAAAGTGGGGAGGAAAGAAAAAATATGAATGAGAAGAAAAATATGTGGGTTGGAAAAGAGAGAGGTAGTAACCATACTATTGTAGACAGAGAAATGTAGAAAATTGTCTTAAGTGTAGAAGTACCAGTGTTTTAGGTACAAAATTGGGGCTGGAGAGATTTCTCAGTGGTTAAAGGCACTGCTTGCAAAGCTTGACAGCCCAGGTTCAATTCATAAGTATCCACTTAAAGGCAGATGCAGAACAATGCATATGTTTTGAGTTCATTTACAGTGGCCGGTTGTTCTGGCATACTCATTCACATACACACACTCTCTCTCTTATGAATAAATAAGTATATTATACATATTTTTAATGTACAAAATTTAAGTAATAGAGAAAAATAAGAAAGAAAATAAAACTAAAACGTTAAAAATTAAAATATGCAATGCTATGAAAGAGAATATATTGTCCATAATAAGTTGTTTCTTTTTCACTGGATTAATATGGTTTTTCATTCCCCTTGGATTGTTATTTGTATCAGTCTTGACAGGTGACAAGGAAGATTTCTAGTCTCAGTAAGTGAGCCATGTTTAGTCTTTCTAGTTGAAAAGGACTCCTATGACTATAGTTGTCTATGTTCAGAATTTTAGAGTCTGGGGTTCCCCACACCTCTATAAATTTTAATCTTGCCTCTGATGAATTAGGGTTTGAACTTCCCCCATGCAGGGCACTCTGGGATACCAACTCTGAAGAAGTGAGGGAGGCCTGCACACCTGAGTAATTTGTGTGTCATTGGGATACTCTGCTGAGTTGCACAGCACACTTCCAGGTAGACTGTGTGTAACTTGCTTCCACAGGAGGGAGCATAAATTTTTCTTGCTGGCCAGTCTTAGTTCAGATTCCCTAGCCATACTTTTGCTGCTCACTCTCATGTTTACCCTGCTGTAGTCTGTTCTTTTTTGCCTGTCTAGCCCAGCATCTATTTTTTTTCAATAGCTTACACCTTCTCTTTCTGTCTCTTGGGGTTCCCCACATCTCAGCTCATCACCAGCAGCTATAATTTATGCTTATGGCCAGATAGTGGAGTCCCAGTTGGGTTCCAGCGTCAGTTAGCCTGGGTCTATTTTTTGCTTATTGCATGTTCTGTGCACATCTAATCCAGGTCTTGTAGTGCTACTCATGGGAGCTATGGCAGCCATAGCTAATCCTCGTTGGTGGATGTGCTATATCTTGGTTTGTCAAAGAAAGTAGAGACAATGGCATGACCACAAGTGCCCAGAATATAAACATACACAAGGGCATTTTGAATGGATTCTAATGTCCTAGTAAATGATGGTAACAAATGGCATTGCATCAAATTTGAAAGCGTTATGACAGCAAAACAAACAACAGAGCCAACACCAAACTTTACTGAAGCTCATTAAATTAGAGTTGAATAAATACAGCAGCATATCATATTCTTCGAAAGGAAAACTCAGTGTTCCTCCATTTTTTATCGCATAAGGTGAAACATAGTATTGTTTCCCCACCACTAGTAACACAATTTTAATTTGAATTCTAAAGTATCCCCACCAAAGACATTTACAAATTACTGGTATGGTTTTAACATATGTACAGAAATTCTTCCATGCACTTTCATCTATAGACTGAAACTTAATCCTTATTCCTTATGTGTGAGTTGAACTTAGTTACTTGCTTCTAATAAATTAGAGTATATAAGCAGAAAACATCAATTAAAGGCATAAACCTTTGCAACCACTATAGGAACCAAAAGAGCAAGATTAATGTCACTAGTGATGATTTATGCTGATATTCTGTGGCATCTGAAATGATATCATGTTAAAGCAATATCACCTCTAGTATTCTTTCAAATTCGTAACTCTAGTGCAAAGATAAGAAACTACGAGACAAACCAAAATCAAGTGACATTTCTTTACAACACTTGACTAAAAGTTTTAAGGTCATGAAAGAGGGGAAGACTAAGGAAGTAGCTCATGTTGGAAGAGACTAGGAGATGTGACAAATACATGAAATGTAGTATCCTACACAGGATTGTGGAATACCAGAAGGACCTTGTATGTCACTTGGAGAAATCTGTATAAAATCTACATTTAATTATATAATACTATATGACTTTCTTGGTTTTGGTAATTATCACATAGATATGTACTACATTGGCAAAGCTGATGAACCACATGTGCAATTTATTTAAGTATAAAACTAGTTCTTGTTTAAGAATTTATTTATCTTGTAAAATTAGTTTTAAACACAAAGGATTTAAATGAGGGTTGGGGGTGTATCTCAGTTGTAGAGTGTTTGCCTAGTGTAGATCCAAACCCTAGAACTGCAAAGAAAAAGAATTAATAAATAGAAACCATTTAGCATCATATAGTAGTCTTGAAAACATGGAAATACATATAATTCAAAAGTCATATAAAACAAATGCTAAGTACTAATGAATTTATCAGAATAAACGTATATATTTGTGCCATATTAAATGTGCTAGAATGGGTATCCTTAAGGAAGCAATCTAAGCACTGAAGCAGTCATAATTGTGCTATTCTAATGATGATTTTCTGCTTCTTTCATTTTTTATATTTATAATTTTGAATTACTTTGTAATAGAGTTACTTTTCCTCCATTTTTTAATTTGTTCAATTTTTAAAAATTTATAACAGTATAAATCTAGGAATATTATATTATTTTGGTGGTTATAATCAAGTACTATTGCTATTAAATTTGTTCTTCAGATTATTTCAACTTTGGTCATTGGGAGCTTCCTCCAATTGATTCTCTGCATCCTTTTCAGTTAGTGGGTTCATCTCTAAGGTAAATGTGACATACTGGCAATGAAAAGAATTGGGCCAGTTTTCACACACTTTTCAGGCTTATGTAAACAATGTCAATGTGTTGAGCTACTAAAGTGTCTTGTTCCTGTGATTTGAACTACCTTATTAAGTTTGAGGACAATCACAACATTTACAAACTTTACACAACTCAGTATAGGCCCTCAGTTTTAGTTTGAATATCTGTTTCAATCACACTAAATATATCTTGCTCAAAAATAAGCACAATAATGTTAATCTTCACTTGACACATAATAAAGATGACATTTTAAAGGTGTTTTTCACAGATACTGCTGAATGTTTGGAGTATATCAGTAATAAAGTAAGAAACAGCTGTTGTATCTAGGTTCAGTGGACATAATAGCATAGAGGACAATATTTAGAAAGTTATCTTCAAAGTATGTCAGTATTTCTTAAGATCACAAAGTATTCCTCTGATCATTCACTGAAGAAATAGCTAGAGAGAAGAGAAAACATCAAATACAATATTGTGAAAGTTGGGGTGGCAGCATATGCCTCTAATCCCTATGTTGAAGAAGCAGAAACAGAAGAATTCCTGGAGCTTGCTGACTAGCTAAGCCTTCCCCAACCAGCAAAAAATCCTGTGTCAAAAATAATCTACCCAGGGAGGAAATATTTTGGAGGGTGGATTTGTGAGGGGGATAGTGGGCATGGGGAGGGAATTATCATGGGTTCTTGTCTATAATTATGAAAGCTGTCAATAAAATAATTGAAAAAATAAATAAAGGTGGATAGTGATTGAAGAGGACACCTGATGTCAATCTCTGGCCTCCATATGCATGTGCACATATATGCATGCACACCCACAATTCACATGTGCACATGCACATAGGAGTATGCTCATATACACACACATAAATAAAATTATGGGCTCATGAAAGCATAAAGCATACCACTTTTCAATCATTAAACTTAATCATCTTCAAAGGGACTTCCATGGAGTATTAAGTGTTCCGCTGACATATTTCAGGATCTTTGCATTCTCCACCATCTTCCTCCTTCCTCATCCTTTTCATGTTATCTGTTTTAACATTAACTTTGCCTCTGCTTTTGTTATGTAAAAATATATAGTAAATAAAAATGCTAATTTAGAGGAATTTCCTGATACTTTTGTTCTTCTGTTGCTGCTGTAACAAATTACTACAAACCTAGTTGCTTATATATGCTTATTATCTTGCATTAGTGGAAGAAATGTGAAGGGGATCTTGGTGAGCTAAAATCAAAATGTTTCAAGGCTTCATTCTTCTATGGATTCTAAGAGAAAATCTGTTTCTTTGGCTTTGCTTTTGGGAAGCTGTCTGCATTCCTTTGCTTATAAACACTTTCTTTCATCTTTAAAGCCAGCAGTAATTCAAGCCCTTCTCACATCACATGTATTGCCCCTGACTTATGTGCCTTGGTCTTCCACTTTTAAGGATCCCTGGGAATACATTGAATTTACTTGGGCAATCCTATCCCAATTATATGGCAGAAGCATATGCTTATATGTGGAATATTTATATTGTTATGCAGAATTATGACCTTGATATTGACTTGCATTACATAAGGATGTGATTTTATGTCAACCTGACAAGGTATGGAATTCTTACATTTAAATTTCTATGGTTAAC
This sequence comes from Jaculus jaculus, assembly GCF_020740685.1. Lineage (NCBI taxonomy): Eukaryota > Metazoa > Chordata > Mammalia > Rodentia > Dipodidae > Jaculus > Jaculus jaculus. Next base: position 36,852,059 of record NC_059102.1, read on the forward strand.
TTGATCAGATCAGGAAACAAGTAAAAGGCATGCATTTTGGATCAATCTTTTGAGGGTATTTTCCAGGGAGAATTAAGTGAAGTACTTCTCCAGAGTAAGTAGATTGTCTGGTGGCAGTCTATATGTAAAGAGATTCCAGGAAAAAGCAGTGCAGTTTTACCTAGTTTTCCTTGCTTATTGCTGTCACCCTTCATGGACATTGGAACCTAGCTTCTTCAGCCTTCAAACATGGACGGAAGACCAGAAACTCTCTAAGAATCCTACAGATCTTCCACACCAGATTTTGAGTGCTGAGGTATCCAGCCTTGTGGACTATACAGCCACCAGGTTCTCAGAATCTCCAGCCTACAGACAACCATTGTTGGACTGTCCAGCCTGCATGGTATAAGCCAATCCTACTGGTAGAACTTGCAGGAAAGCAACAAAGGACCGATAATCATGTGGATGCTGCCATCACTAAACTAGAACTAATAGATAAGCCAATTGAATAAACCCCCTTTATAATATAAATCCACTCTATTAGTTCTGTTCATGCAGCAAGCCCTGATGAATCTAGTTTGTGATACAAGGAGTGGAGTGATGATCCTCAAGAAGCTACTACTGTTGCTATCACATTGAGTTTGCCTGCAGCCTGCTGGCCATGAACACTATTTGTCCCAGCAATTGAGCCTTTTTAGTTAACTCTTTGGTACCTGCTCCAAACTGGCCAAGTTCATCACTGACTCTTGGTTCTAACCTGGAGACATACATCTACCAAGAGACTAACAGAGAAACAAAAGTTGAAATCAAAGAGTCTTCATGACCAGGATATTTTCATTATACAGGCACTACACAGAGATGAGAGTATAGCTGTGATGGAGTTTCTGGTCATGGCTTATGTACTGAATCAACCCCTACTACCCCTATAATAAGTGAAGCAAGATGCAGAACAGGGGATGCTTCATTTGCAAGATCTGGCATCCATGCTGGTGAGAGCAGGTTTAACTCATACTATTACCATTGGAAATACAAAGCTTTTTCAGCTTTCCTATGGATGACCTTAGAGCTTCACCTTTCCAACTTCAGTATATCCAGAAAGAAACTCCAAACTACAGAAATACCAACACTGCCGCGAAGCAGTCATGATGCTGCAAAAGGGCCTCAAGGCTATGCTGAGAGACTGTGTCTGCTATGGCCTGTGTTGGCTATTTCCCATGGAAAAATTCAGCGCACAGAGCTGGCTGGATATGACTAGTGGCCATCATTTCTCTCCAGTTTTCAAGAATGTTACTGTATCAGGCCTGCAGTTGCCCTTGGTGATAGCCAAAGAGAAGTTGCCAATAACAGTAATAGGAGTTGTTGAAGGATGTATCACAATCATAGTGATAACACTGGAAGCATGGTCAGTCTTGTCATTGCTGTGGAGATACTGAATGATAGGGGTACTTATAAGATCTGTGTCATGGCCATATACAACATTATGTGTGCTGAATACCTGTCCCCAAGTAATAGACATTTGTGAAGAATACTGTCCTTTATGAGGTATAGAAGCTAACTGCCTCAAGATAAAGACTGGAGATACCATCTTAATTCTTTCAGAAGCATTTCAGAGAATCCACAATGCACACTCCATGGCTTACCTTTTTTGAAACGTCACAGTGGATGACTTACTTACACAGATGCTTTGATCCTAGAACTCCAGAGGAAAGGATGTTCAGAACAATTCCACTGATTATGTTTAGAGTATATCCTTGCTGGGGAGGATTTGAAATAGTCTACAGTCAGTAGTCTCATTCACAAAGGCTGGTAAGAAGGAGGCATTATGACAGGCAAGAATAGAGAGTTAAAGGATAAATAACATGCTCTCAAATGTTTGCCCAAATCATTTTGTTCCATAAGCAGAAGTCATGCTCTGCAATGAAATGAAAATTTTATTGATGTGAAAGAGGAGTTAAAGGCAGAAAAAATTCTTGGTTGGGGAGTTTAGTGATCCTGGAATTCCTTTTATCCAGTTATCCTCTTCCTAGCCAAGCTCACATAAGTCTTTATATAGAACAATATATATATATTATGTATATATATATATATATGGTGAAGCTACTTGCCTAATTCCATTGGACAGCAAAGTATTCAGTGTCATTGCATTTGTTGAGCTTTTCGTTGTGACTAAATTTATCCACTTCATGCAGAAAATAGCAGAAAAACTTCATGGAGTAAACAAAGGGTGGTCAGGGTCTATTGGCTGGTTTAGACCACACATAGGAGTCTCTTGTAGGCTTTGTCCTCTTCCTAAGTACTGAAGTCAAATATGTATATATTTGTGTGTGTATGTATATATATATATATATATATATATATATATGTATATTATATATATATATATATATATATATATATATATATATATATATATATAAATATGTGTGTGTGTGTGTGTGTATATGAAGTCAAATATATATATATATGGTGGAGGAGACAGAAACTATAGATACCATGAGCCAAGAAAGTGGCTAATGGAATTATTTTCATGTTACACTGTGATACTGGATGTGTCAGTGAATACATTCATTTCATCAAAACCCACAGAAATGTATACCAACATAAGTGAATTTTATAGTTTTTTAAAATTAATCATGATATTGCAGTTAGATATAACCTGTAACAAATGATTCTACCTGCATTAAATATGTACATATGTTCACAAATACAAGCATACTTACACAAATACAGACATTCATAAATGAGAGTACTTGTATGCATTTATATGTTAATAAAAATTGACATATATCCTTGCTTTGCCTTAATGAGGGAACATCAAAGCAGTGACATCCAGTAGCAATGTATACTCTTGGCTTCCAGTTAGTGACCTCTAAATGTTATTCTATCCATGGAGCTTTGTAGCATTATTTGGTTAATTCCAAGAAGATTAAGGTACCAGAAACACAGATGAGTCTTGGATGATCTTGTCTGGCAAGAAAGCAGAACAAAAATTATTTGACTTGACTTTTTTTCCAGCTGTTTGAAATTGCTTTTTTTGTAAATATTTTTCTGTAAATCATCCTAATATTAGAAAAAACTAGTTATTTTCTGTTACTTATAACTTTTTGTATCATTTAGTATCCCTGTGTTCCTGTACTTACAATTCTTTGCCACCCTACCTCATGTTAGCCTACTAAAATAGCCAGTATTTTTTCAAGTCCCAGTTCAAATTCTATCTCCTTCCACTAAATATCTTACTCTTCTCAAGTAGAAAGAGTTGTTTGTTTCATGAGGAGGTCTATATTATGTATTGTGGAAATTTGAATCCTTAGGGACTTTCTGAATTTCTTAGGGAATTTCTGAATTTTTTATTCCTTTAGGACCAAGTATAAATTTTAGGTTCTCAGGAGGTATTGCACACAAGATTAATATTTGAGCAGCAAAAATTGGACATATAAATATTAGTACCAATACACAAAAACTTCACATTTGAAATTCATGTCTTGATGATGTGATTTTAGTGCCCATATGTATTCTTTTGATTTGGTAGTGATGCATCATATTCCCAATAAACTGGCTTTGTTGTGCCAAGACCCCTGACTAGGAGCCAAGTACCCCGGTCACCCAGGAGTCACCCAGAGAACCGCCACAGAAGCCAGGACACTCGAATGTAAAAGCATCAGATTTCTTTATTGCAAGCCTAGGCCTGGGCTCCATCCCCACAGTCTGGCACAGCAGTAGTGAGGGAGAGAGCCCCTTTCTTTTGGGGGAAGGGGTTCATATAGGAATTCGAACAAAGAAGTAGGGGATAGATACATGATTGGTTGATTTAAACAGTTCTGATTGGCTTGGGGTTTCAGTGGGCAAAGTTGGGGGTAGGAGCTAGGGGCACTCCAGGCAGATGAAGTCATCTCCATTGTCCTTGAAGTGGAGATTCCTCAGTTTCTTATCTAAGCAGGTGGTTGGAGGCCGGAGACCCCCACCCCCACAGTGGAGTGTCTGCAATGTCCTTGAAGTGGAGATTCCTCAGAAACTTTAGGGGGAAAGGCAGCAATTAAGCAAGCAAAGTTTACAGAAGCAAAAGGTCAGCACATTGGCCAGCTAGTTCTCTATCTAAGTCAGGCCTGGGCCTTTTTTTAAAAAATGGTTATATTTGGTCTCTCAGCTTTACTATTTGACATTGAAATTCTAAAGGAGACTATTTAAAAGCAAAGAGTACATTTATCTGCTTGATCACATTAGAACAAGGAATGACAAAATTTAACTTATTAGTTCTGAGCTCATTATATGAGTAAAGAACATTTCAGACATTGTTATTTTCTCTTAAGACCTAGAAGCATAAGGTAAAAACGAAGGCTTTTCCCCTCTAAAGGGAAATCTTAATATAGGATTACTTTTAAATTAAGTATATTTATATTTCTTCCTTAGGCTGTTCACATTAACCAAAAGCCAGCTTTCAAATGAAACCAGAGATTTTGTACATATTTCTCATTTCTCCATATCCATTTATTCATGAGTAATGAAGGGCCTGTGTGGTGGTTTGAATAGATGGCCCCCAATATATTCAGTTGTTTATTTGTTTGTAGTTTGCATCTTTAGCCACCTGGCTGGAGGCAGTATCACTGGGTAGATATTAAGGTGTGGTGGTGGGTTTCAGGTTTCAATCTAAAGATATGCAAAGTGTGCCTAGCTGGAGTTCCTGAAGTGTGCTGTGTGGCTTTTGGCTTTGGGCTTTTTGGCTTGTGCTTCTCTCTGTGTGTTTGGTCCTGTGAAGGCAGGCCAGCTTCTTCTGCCATTTATGGAACTTTCCCTGGACCTGTAAGCTTCAATAAATATTCCTTCCTCCATAACTGTGTCTGGTCTGAAAGTTCATCTCAGTGAACCTGAAGCTGTCTGCTACAGTCTGTTTCATCCATATTCATTTAGCAAATAGGTACCAACAAATATATATTGGGCATTCAGAACAAAGTTGAACCAGTGCCGTAGGCCAAATAATTGTCCTTTTTGAGCAATCATTGTAGTGGAAACTTCTAGATCTTCAATCCATAATTTTCTCACTGAAAATCTATTATCTATTCCTCCCATTTTTTTCTCAGCTACATTATTGAAATTCTATCTTCTGATAAGACTTCATCTAATTATTTTTTTACCTCAGTCAAATGTTATTTTGATTTCCTCTTATATATCACCATTTTTCATAGTCAAAATTTGGAGCTTGCTATCATAAGACTGGAGACTTCTGTTTATGTAACAAGATGAAATAATGGAGCTTTAATTTACCTTGTTATCTGAAGTAACTAACATTATAGGAAATAATCATTTTGAGGACAAGGCACATCAGATAGTATAAGGTAATCATGAGAAATGGGAAACAAATAAGATAGCTCTAGAGGCATACAAAAGTTACTGCTTGGAGATTTTCCACTTCAGTGCATGGAACAAAGACCAAAGTTTAGCCCCGTGGCATCAATGAGATGAGGAGGTGAAACTAGAAGCCCAGGGAAACTAAAGTGACTAGAGTTCATAACTACATATGCCCAGAGGTTCAAAGGATTCTCATACTTTTAGGTAATTACAATTAGCAAATATATGCAATGAAACTGTCTGGAGTCATGGAATATCCACCCAAAAGAAGGACAGGGGAAAATCTGCAGGATATCTGGGAGAAGTTTATAGTCTCACAAGCTAGCATTAAGTTCTTCAGAGATCCGGGGACACTGAGTGAATTACTTAGAAGGGTGTTCCCTTATTGGTGGACCAAAAGCAATACAAGGCCAATAAGGTTGCTCTGGTCCTTCTGGAACTAAAGGTAAGCTTTTAAAAAACTAGATGAGTACCAAGAGGGAAAAGCTCATTAAAATGCCAAATTGAGTACTACAAAGTTCATTCCTGAGCTGGTCATGTAAATATCAAATTCTATGTTTAAATAATTGACATGCCAACTAAGAGATAATCCACAAACCCAGCATGAATCCAATAAGGAGATGGACCATTAATTCAATATAACGGTTTAGGGAACATAAACACAGAATAGATTAAAATAATACAAAAATGCATGGAAACAATAACTTAAGGAGACCTAGTTTGAACTTACAGCATGAACTCATCCAAGTAGATTGGCTACTGAAACAAACATCCATATTCTCCATAAGATTGAACAAGAATGAGATTCTTCATACTATTCAAAATGAACAGGATGTTACCAAAATTGCATAGAATACAAAGACCTAAGATATTCCTAACACATATTGTAAAAAGAAACGACCACCAAATGAAAATTACAAGACAAAATACATTTTAAGTTAGCTGTTATTAAATTTAAGTTTGCTGTTCTTAAAATTACACAGCAAGTAAATATGAACACTCTTAAAACAAATTCAAATAGAAGATGCCTTGGGCTGGGGAGATGTTTCAATGGTGAAAGCACCTTGCTTGCAAATAGAGGGTGCCTCAATAAAAAAGTGGAAAGCTTAAAGCATAAGCAAAAAATTTAAACTGGCCCAACTCAACACTTACCAAAGCATAGTTCCAGAGGCTCCTAAGAGGTCATCACTGAAGTAGACTTAAACTCACCCATCATGGCTCAGGGGATTTTGTGGAAGAGGGGGATGGAAAGATTGTAAAAGCCACAGGTTGAGACATCATCCTCAGAGGCATTCTCTCCTCAAAAAACTGCTATTACCACAATGCATAACCCATAATCCCATGGGAAATACCTATAATCCCCACTGAGAAGGGTCCTTAGTGAAATGGGGACAGGGACGAGGGAAAATAAGCTATCAACACATGATGCATCCATACAAAATATGTTGTTAATAATAAATAAATTAATTAATTTTAAAAAACAAAAAACTGCAAAACATAATAACTGAAATTAATAATGTGCCTCAGAGGCTTAGTGGCAGAGTAGAGATGACAAAGTGTCAACAAATGTGAAATTATTGATGAAAACCTATTCATTCCTAACAACACAGAAAAATATTGAGAAATAATTTAACAGACCCTCAGGGGCAAGTGGCTCAATATCAAAAGTTCAATACTTGTATTTATTGGAGTACCACAGGGAGAAGAGAAAAAATTTAAGTGTAGAAAAATATTTAAAGCACTAGTATCTGAAAACTTATCAGATTTGCTGAAGACATAGGCCTGTAGTTGCATAATGCTCAGAAAATGCCACATGGAATAAACTGAAAGAAATCTGTACCAGGCAGTTCATAATTAATTTGCAGAAAATTTGAAGCAATGAAAGGAAAAAAAAAACTATTTGCAGCAACCAAAGGAAAATGTATTTCTTATAAGAAAGATATATAATTCAATACCTTCAGAAATTTTGTCAGAATGTGACCAGAAGGAAGTGGAACAACATTTTTAAATTGCTAAAACAACCAACTGAAAATCTTCTATAAGATGAAAATATGTTTCAGAATAAAAATGAAATGAAGATGCTCCCACAGTAATGAAATCGCTCATTGCCAGAAAACTTCTTCTAAAAGAAGTAGATGTCCTTTAGACAGCATAGAAATAATACTACAAAGAAAATTGGAAGGATAGAAATAAAGAAGGAGCATGGCAGTACCAGTTTTCAATCATAGTAAAACATGAAAGTGTGGGGAGTGTTATAGTATGAAAACACTAACCAAAGTTTGAAAGGTTATTATCAAAGTAGACTTAAGAGCAAAGAAAATTACTCAGCATAAAAAGAATATTCCATAAGGATAAATGGACCAGTTTACCCATGCACAGTCAAGGTCCATACTGTATTTTTGTTGCAGCAATCAGTTCTTTGTCTGTGCTTATGGGCAGGGTAATGGAAAAATTGCTTCTACATACTTCTTTTTGTCTAGAATCTGGGCTCTAGATTCACAGAAACCATGAATTTCTTCAACTTTAGGTAAGTAGAGAACTGATTGTTTTTGTTTTAACTATAATTTACTCTCATTCTCAAAACCCAGAGAATTGGAATTGATTACTGCTTTGCCCCTCAGCTTGAATAGAGATTTCTACCACTATGAGAGCTCTTCAGCAGGCTTCTATCTCAGTTCTAGAATGATCCCTCAACAATGTATCTTCAACAATAGGGTCTTACCATTTAGGTCTGGTAGGAAACTAAGTGTTTTGACAGTGGCCTGCACTGTTTTGGGGGTTCCTTCGTCCAGCAGCTTACTGTGGGGGTAACTCAATTCTGGCACTAGGATTTACCAGCAGCAGCATATGGTTTTAGGATAAAGCTTTCTTCATCTCTGCAGGGTGCTTCTGCCCAAACTATACTCTTCTGCTGGCTCTGTTTTTTAACAAGAGTTATATCTTTTAATTAGCTAACTAAGAGGAAGGTTTCTATGGTAGTGATTCATGCCATAACAGTTTTTGTATTTCTTTGCCCTCCCCTCCCTTACTTTGGCCCCTCATACCCTTCCAATCCCTGTATTCTGTCTTTCCAGAAATTTGCCTGCCAAGTGTCCCCTCATCCCTGTCTGCTACTCCTCTCTCCAAGTTTCATTCTAGCTTCCTTATCAGTACTACTGATGTTTACTTCAACTTATAAACAATTCAAACTATTCCATGTTAGGATCCCTATATGAGAGGAACGTGCAGCATTTGTCTTTCCAGGTCTGTGTAATCTTGCTTAGTATGATTTTTTCTAGGCCCATCCATCTTTTTGCAAATTTCATTTTTCCTTACCACTGAGTAGAATTACATTGTTATATGTAACACATGTCTATTCACACTCATCAGTTCATGGGCATCTGTGATGATTCTATTTCCTGGCTATTCTGAATGGAATAGTAATAGACATGGCTAAACAAGTATCTATCGTAAAGGGTAGAATCTTTAGGGTATGTGCTTGGGAGTGGTATAACAGAGTTAATGGCATATCTATTTTTAGATTTTTGAGGAGCCTCCAACTTTCCATAGTAGTTATATAAATTTGCACTCCCACCAACTGTGGATGAGGGAATCTGTATATTGCTTTTGGTAAGATGAGCATTTTACAGTATTAATTCTTCCAGTCCATGTGCATAAGAAAATTTTTCCTTTTTCTCATGTCTTTAATTTCTTTCTTCAGTGTTTTAATGTTTTCATTATGGAGGCTTTTTACTTCCTTGGTTAGGAATATTCAAAGATACTTAATTTTTTGAGGCTTTTGTAAATGGAACTGCTTTCCCAATTTCTTTCTCCATATGTTCGTCATTGGTATATACGTAGGCTGTTTTTTGTATGTTCACTTTATGTGATTATTGTTTTAAATAAATGCACTGCACCTATGAAACACTATGTGAGGCTGCGAGGGCCACAGCTGCTCCAGCCATTGTGCAACGTGTTATTAGTGGCCAAACCCAAAAACAAAAGTCAGCCCTCAGTGGAAAGCTGAGCAGAAATTGAAAAGACATGTCATTAAAGCATCAGTGAGCCACATAAAGCACATTACTTCAACTATTTCCCTTTTATATACAATATTTTAAAATATATTTCATTTATTAATTTGAGAGGGAGAAAGAGAGGGAGGGAGGGAAGGAGAGAGAGAGACAGAGAGAGAGAGAGAGAGAGAGAAAGGGAGAGTGAGAATGGTCCAGCCAGGGTCTCCAACCACTGCAAATGAACTCCAGATATATGTGCCCCCTTGTGCTTCTGCCTCACATGGGTCCTGGAGGACCTAACCAGGATCCTTTGGCTTTGCAGGCAAATACTTTAACCACTAAGCAATCTCTCCAACCCTACATACATTATTTTATACTTACATGATTTATTTTTATTTTTCTTTATTATTTTCTAAGAATGCGTCTTAGTTAATTCACATTATGAGATAATCTGTATCTTCTCTTGTATGAACAAGACGATCAGGAACAGGAGCTTTGAAGAAAGTCAGATCTACTTTAAATCTTACACATCTTTTACGAATTAACCTAGAATAAGTTTTTTAGCCTCTTTAAAACTCTTTTTTAAGCTATGTATTGAGAAAAGTAATATAATCTAATAGTTTTAATAAGATTAAATACAATAATGTATAGTAAGTTCTCAATAATTTCTTACAAATATTCACAAATCCAAACAGATACCATTGTCCACATCATTTATGCATTCAGAAAATATGCATTTGGCTGAGACCTTGTTTTTATCCTGTGGAGACAGAAATCTAAACTGTGAAATGAGCTCTATATATGGGGAAAAGCTTATAGCTTACTGAAAATTATTCAACCTTTAGTGGAGGGATTTGGTAATTGATGGGTGCTTCTGTCTAAAAGACCTGGGGAAGATCTCCAACCTTGGATTTTGAGACAGTGCTTCAGCAGACTTTGATGCTATTTCTGAAACCATAAATCAACTTCTTGTGCCATAGTTGAGTGTTACAGTTTTCCAGGTCACATTCATGTTTGTTGTAATCCCTGGCTCTTTAAGCTGCTTGACAGCATTTTGAAGAAGCACTCAAGAAAAAGGCTGGTAGTGATCCTAAAAAAATCACTTACCAGTCCCCAAATATAGCCCCCTCTTTTTTGATCAGCAATCAAGTGACCACTGCTGTTCTTTTTCACATAATAGGCTAAAAGGTTATAGTCCTCCCTTTTTTTTTAGATCTCCTTTTTGATGTCTACTTAGAACTATTTACACATTTCCAACAACACAAATATATGTATACCCTGCTTTTCTCTCAGCTATATTCAACAATGAGTAAACATTTTATAGCTGCAATAGGAGGCAAAAAACATAAAAATCACTGATGTGAATCAGCTGTCATAAGACTACCTTGGAAATAGAATTTTAGTTTATTCTTTAGTCTAGGGAAGGCTCACTGCAATGCTCTAGAGTATGGAATAAAGAGAACTAGGATGGCAGCCAGGTGAACAGTATTCTATATAGATTATTCCTGTGGGGCCCTAGAAAGTTACTTTACCTTTCTCTCTCTCCATGTCAGTTTACTTACTCCCAATTAATGAACGTACATGCACTGAATAATTATACAATTCATTTAATAATTTGAATTATATTCCCATTTGAGTAATTGATGTTTGGTTATTTAATTCAATGTCTTCAAGAGATGAGAGATTATGCACTTATTAACAAAGTATGATCTCAAGAAATTACTATGAAAAAAAGTATGAGTACACTAATGAATCTGTCATGTAATGAACTCAGGGAGAGGAGCTGTAAGGTCCTTTCCTAATATATAAAGAGAATTTATATTTCTTTACACCCTCCTTAGTGTGAAATTAAATATGCTTTTTTTCATAAGGACACTTATGTTTTACTTGAAAAGTTGAAAATCTATTTCAAGATATTAGAGGCACTATAAAGAGCTTTTCAGATAAACCTGGCTATTTTAACTTGACAAGAGTGGACTTGCAAAGCTTGAAAAATATATACTTGTATGTGCTTATTTTAATGACCAATGTTGGAGCTTATAAAGGTAAGAACATTAACCTGGACTATTTGATCTCAATCAATAATAGGAAGTGTCCATTTCTTCATGTGCTGAAATAAATTTGGTGGCTTTTCATAAAGGTTTTTGGGAAATTGAAATATTTTGTAAGAGAAATTGACTCATATTTGAGATGCCTCTGATGCAGAAGACATCTTGAAGTAATATACAACTCTTGATGACACCTCTTCAACACTTTGTAAATCTGACCTTTCCTTTCTTTCATCTGTCATTATGCTAAATCACATGGCCCAGCAAGCAGCTAACACATTGCAACAAAATTTCACAATTTCATCCTCAGAACATGGGCTCATTCATACTGATTAGTGATATTACCAGTGTTTAAACCCATTTCCTGTCACCTTGGAAAATGGGGGTTACTTGACAGGAAGTCATTCTGCTGTCATCCAACAACACTGCCAAAGCCTTTAAACTTGTCAGAGAGTATGGAGACAGCAACTTTTCTCTGGCTAAGGCTTTTGCACGTGGTGACTAATGCAGCATTAGTATATCATGGAAGCACCTACTTTTGATACTAATAGAATGTGCATTTCTTTGAGATTTCTTAGTTCCCAAAGGTTTTGGCAAATGCTAACATGGAGACTGTTTTAGGTGAAAAGAAGCTTATTTATGCTTAACAAGTCATGTTGTGTTAAGTATATCTTCAAGTCAATTTTGAAAAATCACCACTTTGGGGAGTGGGCAAAAATTGGAAAAAAAAGATGTCCCACGGGGCAGCACATTTCCTCTAATAAATTCAAATAATCTTTCCTTTGTATTGAAAATATTATTTGTCATACATTTCTCTTGTCATATTGAGCATTCCCAGACCATCATTTAAAACAGATTGGTAATTTGGCCCTTAATTTTGGCACCTGTACATCTTTTAAAGCTCTGGGCTATTGTTTGGAGATTTTACTACTCTGTAAGTTAATACCCTTTCAGGGCCTAAACACCACCATTAACAGCAAATTGGTCTCTCAGGATTCTGGATAGAACCATTTTTTATGTTTATTTGTTTAATATTTAGTAGCCAAGGGAAGAGCTTTGGGGCAGTGATTTGCCCAAGAGGCTTGGAGTCATGTTTAAATCTTTCTTTATAACTTTAAGGTTAGGAGAGAGTTTGATCACTGTAAGTACTTTAGTTTGCTTATGACTTTAACTTCTGTTTTTAGGCAGCTATGAAAGCCTCACCATAAGCTGCTCCCATGTAGGTCTAGTATGTCCTAGATTTTCATAGCTAGAGCAGACCATAGAGATCATCTGGTCAAAACCACTTACAGGTGGCTAACTGAAGTCCAAAGAGAGGAAGTGATCATACTGCTAGAGTTTTAAGTTATTTCTTTTCCCATGTGGCATGTGCCTTTTAGTAGAAGTCTTCTAGCATAAAACTTTCACAAACCAAGGAAAAAGATTACTGTTGATGAGGTTTCATGGAGTATTAGGTGGTTAGGAGCTATTCCTAGGCAGAAAAGCTTTTAATTAAGAGCATGCTTCTTTTGCCTTTACTCCTGTTTGGGCACTGTTTAAACTTGAAGATGCTTCATTTCACCTTATGTGATGGTGTGCATATTTTAGGGCAGCACTTATGTACAGTGTCTGCTGTGAAATAGGTGCTCAAAAATTTTTCTCATAAGGACACTTTAAAGTGGCTTTGAAGATACAGACCTAATGAAAAGTAGCATTCTAGTGAAAGAACACTTTACTTACAAGTATAGATTCTCTCCCCTAATAATAAATAGCACAGTCAAGTTGGATGATGATTGCTGAATTGTCAACATTCTGAAATTGTGAAATTAATACTCATTCTCCTGAGGGCTTTGTCGCTATTTTGAAGTATTTACTAATGTTTTGCTGGCCGTTGTCTGGCTGGAATGGGAAAGGAATCCTGGATTCCTAGAATTAGATGGCTATTTAGCAGTTATCTAGGCCAATCTATGCTTTAGTCCTATTTTGATTTTCCTTTGCAATAAACTTGTGAAATTGTTAAGCAGATTTTGCTTAATCACTCCCAGTTTAGGGTAGCCTCACATACCATGAAGTTTCATAGTTACCTTTAATTGTTTTTCCTCATGAGGCAGGATTTTGCTATGCTGATCAGGTGATCAGGCTGACCTTGAGCTCATTAGCCTTTTTTTTTTTTTTTTGGTTTTTCGAAGTAGGGTCTCACTCTGACCCAGGCTGACCTGGAATTCACTATGTAGTCTCAGAGTGGCCTCAAACTCACAGCGATCCTCCTACCTCTGCCTCCTGAGTGCTGGGATTAAAGGTGTGTGTCACCACACCCAGCTCAAAAATGAAGGGCTTGTCTGGGATTTGAACCTGGGACTGCTCGCACTCTAAGCGAGAATTATACACCTAGACTAATAAGCCACATCATTAGCTCGTTTTTACACATACTTTGATTCATTATTTAATTTTTTTGTTATTTATTCATTTGCAAGCAGATACACACACACACACACACACACACACACACACAAACGGAGAGAGAGAGAGAATGGTTGTACCAGGTCCTCTAGCTACTCCTGCCTACTAACTCCAGATGTGTGACACTTTGTGCATCTAGTTTTATATGGGTACTGTGGAATCAAACCCAGGTCATTAGACATCACAGGCAAGGACCTAACTGCTGAGCCCTCTGAATTTTTATCCATATACATAATGTACTTTGATCATAATTCCCTCTCATTACTCTTTCTCTGTTCCTTTTCCACAGAACCCCTTCTTCTTTCCAGCTAGTCCCTCTTCTACTTTGATACCTATTTTTTTCTTTATGCCCCCCTCCACCATCCATGACAGAATGTTGATGGGCCCAATACTGTGCAGGTAAAGACAATTACTATGAGGTCATAAATGCAATGGCCATTTCATGTCTGGGAAACAGCATTCTTCCCCTTTCTGTGGCTCTTACATTCTCTATGTTCTTCTTCCCACATTGTTCCCTTTTGAGGGCCTTTGAGGGTATGGCAGCCCCATGTCTCATTTGGTTCTGAGCACACATCAGTCACTTATTCTTAGTGCTTTGTTTAGTTTGGTTCTCTATAGATTTATGGCCATGTGCAAACAGAAGTTTCTCTGACCAAAAATGAGAGCAATAATCTACGGGCATACAACATAAATATTTTAGAAGGTAATGTGGTAGGTTGAACATTATCCTTTTAACAAAATAGCAGTAAGTAACAGCTTGTCAGCCATGGGCTTTTGACTAGATTTTTAGTACCAGATATGAATTTCCTCTGGTAAAGTGGAATGAGAAAGCAGTTTCTGGCCTGGAGAGATGGCTTAGTGGTTAAGCACTTGCCTGTGAAGCCTGAGGACCTTGGTTTGAGGCTCGATTCCCCAGGGCCCATGTTAGCCAGATGCACAAGGGGTGCACACATCTGGAGTTTATTTTCAGTGGCTGGAGGCCCTGCTGCACTCATTCTCTCTCTATCTGCCTATTTCTCTGTCATTCTCAAGTAAATAAATTAAAAAAATAAAAAAGCAGTTTTTCATGTGACAGTCATGCCACTATTGCACAAGTGAGCATCTTGCCTGGCTGGCAAGGTGTGCAGCTGCAGGACTCACTACTAGGTAAGACCATTGATGTCTTTTGTCTCGAAGCCTGCATAGCATATTATAGCACTATGAAAGTTAACTGGTAGGGGACAATCTTCCAGCTCAGTTCCAGTTTGATTTCTCAGTGTCCTGAATCCAAAGCATGTGGTTGAACTCCTAATTTCTTGCCTAAGCCTCCCAAATGGTTGTGATTACACTCATGCATCACTGTATCCAAGTGCTCAGCTATCTTGAATAGACTAAGGAAGTTACACTTTTACAAAAAGTGTAACTTAGCTATAAATTGCTTTTATTTTTATTTTTATTTATTTATTTGACAGAGAAAAAGGAAGAGAGAGAGAGAATGGGTGCACCAGGGCCTCTAGCCACTGAAAATGACTCCAGACCCATGCACCCCTTGTGCATCTGGCTATCGTGGGTCCTGCGAAATTGAACTTGGGTCCTTTGGCTTTTCAGGCAAATGCCTTAACTGCTAAGCCATCCCTCCAGTCTTATGTACTGCTTTTTTCTAGAGAGAGAGAGTGTGTGAGTGAGAGAGAGAATGAGAGAATTGTGTCAGTGCCTCCAGCCAATGCAGTCAAACTTCAGATGCTTGCACCACTGAGTGTGCATGTGCCACCTTGTGCTTGTATCCTCTTTGTGTGTCTACCTTTCGTGGGATCTGGAGAGGGATGGAACATGGGTCCTTAGGCTTCGCAGGCAAGCACCTTAACTGCTGAGCAATCTCTTCAGCCATATATATTGCTTATTTAAAAATTTTTCTAGCTGGTAGTCATTTTAATGTTTGGAATAATGAGTCAATCCTAATCTCTCTTCCACAAGACTTCAGTTCATCAGCCTATTCTCCTTATTTGCTTTTTGTATAAAATTCTTTGTGCTAAAATATTTTTCAGAGAGTAGACACAAACCATATTTGGTTTCCTTCCTAGCTTTTAAATATTTTTAATCTTATTTTATTTTTCTCAATTTTTAAAAACATTTTCCATGATTATAAAAATATCCCATGGTAATACCCTCCCTCCCCCCACTTTCCCCTTTGAAATTCCATTTTCCATCATATCCCCTCCCCATCTCAAGAAGTCTCTCTTTTATTTTGATGTCATGATCTTTCCTCCTTTTATGATGGTCTTGTGTAGGTAGTGCCAGGCACTATGAGGTCATGGATATTGAGGCCATTTTATGTCTGGAGGGAGCAAGTTGTAAGGAGTCCATCCTTTATTTTGGCTCTTACATTCTTTCCACCACCTCTTCCACATTAGACCCTGAGCCTTGGAAGGTGTGATAGAGATGTTACTCGGTACTCTAGTCACTTCTTTCCAGCACCATGATACCTTCTGAGTCGTCCCAAGGTCACTGCCATCTGAAAAGAGAAGATTCTCTACCCAAAGTGAGAGTAGCATTAATATAAGGATATGAATATTAAGAGGAGTGCTTACTGGGCAGTTTGATAAGCATAGTATATACACTTATCTAGACATCAGCAGATGTTACACCCCTAGGGATCATGACTACCCGTGTTTTAAGTTTTCAGTATCAGGGATGTATTCCTTCTCTGGGAGTGGGCCTGCAGTCCAATTGGAGGGCAGTTGGTTTCCACCATGACAGATGTGCCACTATTGCATCCATTGGCTCATTTGGCCCGGCTGGCCAAATATAAGGCTTGCAGTGTCCACTGTTGAGTATCTTCACTGGTGGTATCTCTTTATCCCATTGAACAGCATGTAGAATGGCTTCTTCCAGCTTTCTGTCAGCTGGTCTACTTGGAGGAGGTTATCAGCTCAGTTCCAGCAGGATTTCTCAGTGGGCTTGCAGCCCAAGTATGTTGAGTCTTCAGCAGTAGGGTCTTACCACCTATTCCTGGTGGGAAACAAGGGCCTTGGCAATGGCCTATTATGTTTTGGGGATATCAGGGACCTACCTGGCCAACAACTCACTGGAAGGTATCCCATCCCTGGCACTGAAAATTTCCTGGCAATGATCTATGGCTCCTGAGTGTTCCATTGTCCACAATCAGAGAATTCCATATGATTTATTTATATCCTTTTAGATTTTGGATAGCCCTCCCTCCACCTTTCCTTTACTCAGTTTCCTCCCCTCACCTCACTTTGGGCCTTTTTGCCCCAGTTAATCTATTCTTCTACTTACATATATACAATACCAACCTGTTAAGTACCCTCTTCCCTTCATTTCTCTTCCCTTTATGTCTTCTTTTTAACTTACTGGCCTCTGCTACTAAGTATTTTCCTTCTCACGCAGAAGCCCAATCATCTGTAGCTAGGATCCACATATGAGGGAGAACATATGGCGCTTGGCTTTCTGGGCCTGGGTTACCTCACTTAGTATAATCCTTTCCAGATCCATTCATTTTCCTGAAAATTTCATAACTTCATTTTTCTTTACTGCTGAATAGAACTCCATTGTATAAATGTGCCACATCTTCATTATTCACTCATTAGTTGAGGGACATCTAGGCTGGTTCCATTTCCCAGCTATTATAAATTGAGCAGCAATAAACATGGTTGAGCATGTACTTCTAAGGAGATGAGATGAGTCCTTAGGATATATGCCTAGGAGTGCTATAGGTGGGTCATATGGTAGATCAATCTCTAGCTGTCTTAGAAACCTCCACACTGATTTCAACAATGGCTGGACCAGTTTGCATTCCCACCAGCAGTGTAGAAGGGTTCTTCTTTTTCTACAACCCCACCAGCATTTATGATCATTTGTTTTCATGATGATAGCCAATCTGACAGGAGTGAGATGGAATATTTTATTTATTTATTTGAGGGCAACAGACAGAGAGAAAGAGGGAGAGCGAGAAAGAGAGAGAGAGAGCGAGAGCGAGAGCGAGAGCGAGAGCGAGAGAGAGAGAGAGAGAGAGAGAGAGAGAGAGAGAGAGAATGTGCACCAGGGCTTCCAGCCACTGCAAATGAGCTCCAGATGCATGTGGCACCTTGTGCATCTGGCTTACCTGGGTACTGGGGAATTGAGCCTTGAGCTGGGTCCTTAGGCTTCACAGGCAAGTGCTTAACCACTAAGCCATCTCTCCTGCCCTGTTTTTTAAAATTTTTTAAAGAAACAATAGCTGTTTTATGTTTTGTTTGTTGCTTTTAATTATAGACATGATTCATGTGATGTCCTCTTTAAGTAAAGAATCTAATCCCCCTAATGAATCCCACTAAGTTGTATTATTTCTTTTTAAAAATATTTTATTTCTCTATTTGCAAGGAGAGAAAGACAGAAAGAAGAGATAGATAGAGGGGGAGAGAGAGAGGGAGAGAGCAAGAATGGGTGTGCCAGGGCATCTAGCCATTGCAAATGAACTCCAGATGCATGTGCCACCCAGTACATCTGGCTTCTTGTGAGCACTGGAGAATCAAACCCAGGTCACCAGGCTTCACAAGCAAATGCATTAACCACTGAGTCATCGCTCCAGCCCTGGGTGCTTTCTTTATTGGATACAGCTGTGGTTGCAACAGGGTTTAGTCTAAGAGTCTATTATCAACAATTGGTCTTTGGGTGATTCCATTCTTTAGTTCAAAATAAGTGAATAAATAGACAATAATATAGTGTACTATATTTCTGCTCCAAAAGTTTCAGTGACTACAAGTGTGTGCTCTTTTTGCCTAAATGTTACTGTGTTGTACTGTTAGTTCAAGTGATGTTCACAGCAGAGCATCATCTATATCATCTGAAAACTTTTTAGATATGAATTCTCTGGGCCTATTCCAGACCTACTGGATCCAGTTCTCTTGCACTGTTCCTTAGAATCTGTATTCTAATTACTTTTCAGAAGATTCTTAGATACATACAATTTTGAGATGCATTATTATAAATTTTTAGACTGATATTGTACATTTGTCAGTAACTTTTAGCCTTATCCAAATTCAAATACTTGATATTCCTTCATTTGTCCTTCACTTAATTTTCTACTAATTTTTGCTCACACATTTCACTGTACTATGAATTCCCTTACTGGCTTTTCCTTAAGACTTAGTTCAAATGAGTCCCATTCTACAATGACATTATGAAGTCTCCAGATATAGTTGGCTCTATATTTTTCTAAAACTGACATAAAATTTGTATTTTACTGTACATTACATTCATCTAAATTATAGTTGTTGCTTCTCTGCAAACCTCCACCCTTCTCCCTATCCTTTCCTGACTATGTATTATTATAATTTTATTTGAAACACTATTAAACAGGTCCTGTGTATATTGGGCATATATTCTGTCATTTAGCTACATTAATTAACTTTCCATAAGCACATATTTACCAATCAAGAAATCTTTCTTGAACAAAGGAAATAATTTGTTTTATATGAAAAGGCAGCATACTCAGAATTTAGTCATTTGAATTTTGGCCTCAGCTCTGCTAAAGGTCTTTTTTTGTTTGTTTGTTTTTTTGAGGTAGGGCCTCATTCTAGGTCATGCTAACATGGAATTCACTCTATAGTCTCAGGGTGGCCTTGAACTCATGATGATCCTCCTACCTCTGACTCCTGAGTTCTGGGATTAAAGGCATGTGCCACCATGCCTGGCTAATTTTTGATTTCTTTAAATAAGTCTGTTTATTTCTCAGGCAGCTGTTTCCATCAGTAGACTAAAAAAGTTGAACTACATGAATATTTTCAAACAGTGGTCTGTAAATGATTGCCATTATATAATAAGTTTTTTAGCAATAGAGAGTGAAAGATGAAGAGTAAGGGTAAAACTAAATGAATTAACTTTAATTTTTAAGTTAATATTCTTTCAAATTTTTGTAACATTACGCTAATTGATGGTAGTTGTCATTTTAAAATGTCTTTGATTTTATGTGTGTGCTTAAATGTTTTTACTTTTAAAATATTTTTTGTGTATTCACGTTCATGTGTGTATCCATATCTGTGTGTGTGTGTGTGTGCATTTGCAAATGTCTTTATTTTGTGAAAGTAAATGGCTGGGGAAAGTGCACAGTCTTATTTTGATGTCCCTAAAATAAGGGGACTCAAATACATATTTTTGAAATCTCAGCCATGGATTCCTTTAGTATGCAACTCATTGGCTTTGATGCTAATTCTCCTTCTAGGTTTACCATCATATTGTCTATGTATTATGACTCAATCAAGCCTATAACTTTAGAATTCTATGAGACTGACTTCCTTGTATCTCTAGTCCACTGTTGAACTACTGGATGGTGGTAAGCCATGTGGCTGCCAGGAACCCTGCTCTGGAGAATATTCAAAACTGGTGCTCACTCAAGGATTTTTAAATAAGCCTTCAAAGCAGCTATAAAAGCTTTTGTCCTGAAAAATACATAATTGAACCAAAATAGAGATTTTCATAATTCCTTACAATTCTTACCAAGTCATTGTTCACATTTGATAGGCCAATATGGACTTTCAGGTGTAAGCAGTTAATATTGAATAATAGTTTTCTTTTCATATATAGGACTGAGCTTTATTGCAACAATAAAGAGACCACTTAAGAAAAGCTTATCAAAACTGTCTCAAGATTGCTTCATTCAGTTTTCATTCCAGTCCCTATATGTGTTTCAGTTCTCCATACAGAGTCTTGGTGCACTGGTTTTCCAACAGACTGAGGTTTTCAAGAGGCTTTCTTACAGTAGCATATCTCTTGATTATTAACACATTAAAGACAATGTGCTTCTAGCTTAGAAATATGATGCTAATTGATTTTGGAATATTTATTTAAAAATTATTTTCCTACTAGCCTGAGAATTGTTCAGTTTCTTAATTTAGAACAAACAAACATTAATTCTTCCAGGAAAAGACTATCTGGTGGGGCAGAAACATTAGAATCTTGGAGGCTACCTGTCAATCTCATATTTTCATGTTTTTTGTCTAGAAACAAGCCCATAAGCTAATTGACTTCTGTTCCTTTCCTCTTTGGCCTCTTATTTTTCTGATCATAGAGACTCAAATTAAAACAAAGATAAAATTCCGAGGAAAGCTGGCATTGATCAAGGTTTGGATTAAATTAAATTAAGTGCCTTTTATTGAACTCAGCAGTATTAGTTATTAAAACCAGAAGGCTTTACTCTTGCTAGTGCAAAAAAAGAAAACAATGGCTCATATAGCAGCACAGGTTTTATTGAGAAATTAAAGCACTCATCTTCTCTTATTCTATTAAAACTTTTGCAGATAAGCACATGCAAGCAAGATCAGGAGATAGAAAACACTATGAAGTAAGTTCTTGTGGGCTCTGAAGCTTCAAGTTTTATAGCATCCTATTACAGAAAATTAGGGGAGAAAATCTGGGATGGAATAGGAAGGCATATTCTCACTACAATGAATATGTCAGTAAAAAGAAAGAAAATATTTTTAGAGGACATAAATTAGTTGAAGTGCTAAAATATTTTGTTTCTGAAGTAACTTGGAAGTATGCATGTATGGAAAGGGGAGCATTAATAAGAAAGTTAGTCCCTGAATCCATCTTTAGGTCCATCACTTACAAGCTGTTTGTCCTTTGGTAACATACTTAACTTTACTGCTTCTGATTTTTCAGCTATAACATGAGGGACTAGACTAGATGGTCTCAAAAGGTCCTTTTCTCATTTGGTCTTCTTTTTATGTTTTGGTTTGTGCCTATAGAAGAGTATTGTGACTTACAATTAACATGTTTTTGAAAAACTGTGGTCTGTGAGCAAAATTTTAGCTTGGGTTATTATTTCTTTCAGAAATGAACTAAAGCCAAGAAACATCAATTTGAAAAACTGTTGGTGCATGGAAATATCTTCATAACAGGAAAGAAATCAGATGCAAAACTGTAGCATATGGGTACAGATTAGTGATATGAAAAAATTCATTGACAAAAAGATAGTTTTAAACTGCCTGTCACTCCAAACCTACTCCAGGAAATAGAACAATGGGGAGAGATAATCTTCCCTTGGGGAAAGGAGAGGGAATTGAGTTCCAGATAATGCCTCAGACTTTAACATCATGCTTACTGCAGTAAAATTTGCCCACATTCCCAGGCTCCAGGTTGATATATGTACAAACTGAACCTTTGGGTCCATCGTGGTGCTAGGTTGTATTCTGCCAAACCCTGCTTTTGTGTGGGTACTAAATATCTGAACTCAGTTTCTCATGCTTGTGTGGCAAGTACTTTACCATATCTCTAGAATCTCAGCTGATAATTTTGATTACTTAGTCACAAAGGAAGATAGTGAGAAAAGGACAAAGGATACCCCCCCAAGAACAGAAAAAAAATAACAAAATATATGTAGTAATCCCTTCCCTACAAATAATTAACTTTAAATGTGATTAAATTCTCCAATTGAAAGACTAGCTGAGACTTATACAGAATATTAGTTTAAACTGCAGCAGAAAACACATTTTGTCAAGTGCACATGCAACATTCTCCATTATAAATCATTTGATAGAAAAATTTTGATCAGGTATTGAATAAAATATTTATATTATGTCAATTATCATTTTTGCCCCAAATGGTACAGTACTAGAAGTCAATAGTAAGAAGAGTTTTAGAGAATTTAGATGATTGAATGTGAATCACTGTCCTCCTGACAAAACAATGGAACAAAGAAAAAATTGTGGAAATTAAAGTCTTGAGGCTAATGAAAATATATACACATACAGTAACAATAATTACAGGATGAAACAAAAGCAGTTATATTAGGGAATTTTTTGATAATAAACACACATTGGAAAAGAAGAAAGATCTCAATCTATTGTGACATCTCAAAGAAGCAGAAAATGATCAAGTAAGACCAATATTAATAGAAGGAAGGAAATAAGGATACAGCCACAACAACTGATTAGAAAAGCAATAGAAAAAATGCCAACTAAAACTACAGATTAATTTTTAATGTAGTTTTATATCTTAGACTATGATAAGAAAGGAAAAGAAAAGCAGTCTCAAATCAAATCATAAATGAAAGAGGCAATACTGCAAATGAAACCACACAAACACAAAGAATTCTAAGAAACTCCTGTGACCAAGTATACACCAAAAATACAAGAAAATACGGGTAAATTTTTAGACACATAGAACATGCCAATGTGATTTGTTATCATAAGGAAATACAAAATACAAAATTAGTGACATAAGATCTCCCTAAAAGAAATGCTCAGAACTTGACAGCCTCTCTACCAAATTCTATAAAATATTTTAAAAAGAAAAAATACCAGTTCTTCTCAAATTCTTCCAAAACTTGCAGAAGGAATACTTCCAAACTCATTTTAATAGCTCATTCATGACCCTTCTGCCAAAGTCAGACAAGGACACTACAAAAAATATTACTAGAGGAATATACATGCAATAAACAGTGAACCTAAACATTGGAAGACTCATTCACCAGGATCAAGTGGGATAAAAGAGTATTTACTATGTGTATAAACATGGCATATTATACTAGTGGAATAAAGGCTAAATCATGCAATTATTTTAATAGATGCAGAAAAAGCATTTGACAAAATTCAACATCCCTTTCACAGTAGGCCTCTCAATTAATTGATTATAGAAGAAAAATATTTCAACTATAAAATAAATACTATTTTTGGCAAACCTACAGCTAATATCACAAATAAAAGATGTTCTGGTATGTTCAGGAACATGAACTTACATGTCCATTCTTATCACTTATATTCAACAGAATATTGGGAATTCTTACCAGAGCAACTAGACAAGGGAAGAAAAGTGCAAACACTATCCAAATACTTTTTTTAAAAAAATTTTGTTCATTTTTATTTATTTATTTGAGAGTGACAGACAGAGAAAGAGGCATATATATATAGAGAGAATGGGTGCACCAGGGTTTGCAGCCACTGCAAATGAATTCCAGATGCATGTGCCCCCTTGTGCATCTGGCTAACGTGGGTCCTGGGGAATCAAGTCTTGAACCGGGGTCCTTGGGCTTCACAGGCAAGTGCTTAACTGCTAAGCTATCTCTCGAGCCCTATTCAAATTCTTAAAGAATTAAATTATTACTTGATAGATACCATGATACACACACACACACACACACACACACACACACACACACACACACACATATATATGACCTTAAAAGCCCCACAAAAATCATTTGAACTAATAAATTTAGCAAAGTTGCTGGATACAAAAACTAAACATAAAAAGACATACAAAATTAACATTCAAAGATCAGGAGTACTTCACTACACTAAACAAAAATTATCTCATTTTGAGGACAGCCTGGGTTATATAGTGAGTTTCAGGACAGCTTGAGCTACTGTGTGATACCCTGTCTCAAAATAACAAACATCGCAAACCCAAACAAAACTTATGTGAAATATATATCCAAGAAAACATGAACAGCAGAGGCTAAAAAAATATTTATGAATAAAATTGAGCTAGAGAGATGGCTCAGCAGTTAAAGGTGCTTGCTTTCAAGGGCTGGCAGTGATATTAAGAAAACTAGATATCCACATATAGAAGAATAGTCATACTCTTTACTTGTACAAGATACAAAAATCAATTTAAGGTGGACCAAATTAAAATTTGAAAACAAGAAAAACTTAACTAAAATTTCATTAAAAGAAGATATGCAAATGGCTAACGAGTATGTAAAAAGTGTTTATAATCATTAATCATCAAATAAGTAAAATTAAAAGCAATGAAATATAACCTCATACCTTTCAGAAACTATATTTCCAAAAAGATGTCAGGTAAAAACTCTTGGTAAAGATGTACAAACAAGAGAGTTTCTACACAGTCTGTTGATAAAATTATCAATTAGTATAGTGTTCCCATTGTTGAAAACAACATGTTAGTTCCTTGACAAAACAGATCTACCATGTGATTCAGCAAATCCACTGTTTGGTAGAAGTTCAAAGAAAATTAAATCTGTGTGTCTGAGAGATTATCTTCACTCATGTGTTCACTGCAGCACTGTTCACAATAACCAAGACTCATCCTAAGTGTTTACTTCTGGATGAATAGTTAAGAAAATGTGGTATAGCTACACAATGGG
Organism: Jaculus jaculus; assembly: GCF_020740685.1. Taxonomy (NCBI): domain Eukaryota; kingdom Metazoa; phylum Chordata; class Mammalia; order Rodentia; family Dipodidae; genus Jaculus; species Jaculus jaculus. Next base: position 36,876,943 of record NC_059102.1, read on the forward strand.
AACCTATTCAGCCTTTAACCTAAGGAATACATTTTTTCATTTCAACTTGGAGGCCATTTTGCCAAGTAAAGAAAACCAGACAAAAAGAAACAAAATATTCTCTCATCTGTGGAATCAAGAAAAGTATAGAGTAGGTTACCAGAGACTAAGGATGGTGGGAAAATGTAGGTTAGAGGATAAGAATTTCAGATAGTAGGAACAAGCTTGAGTGATATAATTTACAATATGTACTTAGGAGCAATGCATTTTCCTGTTTTCAACAGAAAACATTATGTAAAACAATACACATAATAATTAGCCCAACTCAGGTGTTCCACAATGTACACATATTTCAAACCAGGTTGAGGGCTGGAGAAATTGCTCAGTGGTTAAAGGCACTTGCTCGCTAAGTCTGATAGCCCAGGTTTGACTCCCCAGTACCCATGAGAAGCCAGAGACACAAAGTGGTACATACATTTGGAGTTCATTTGCAGCAGTAGGAGGCCCTAGCACATCTATTTTTCTCTTTCCTTTCAAATAAATAAACAAATAAATAAATAAAATATTATTTAAAAAAGCTAGATTGAACATGATAATTGCACACAATTTTTAGTTTTAATTTAAACAAAATTCCAACCTGAAACTTAACTAAAATTTCATTAAAAGAAGATATGCAAATGGCTAACGAGTATGTAAAAAGTGTTTATAATCATTAATCATCAAATAAGTAAAATTAAAAGCAATGAAATATAACCTCATACCTTTCAGAAACTATATTTCCAAAAAGATGTCAGGTAAAAACTCTTGGTAAAGATGTACAAACAAGAGAGTTTCTACACAGTCTGTTGATAAAATTATCAATTAGTATAGTGTTCCCATTGTTGAAAACAACATGTTAGTTCCTTGACAAAACAGATCTACCATGTGATTCAGTTTTTTTCAAGTGTTCTTTGTCTCTTCAGGGTTGTGTGTAACATGACATTCTGCATTTAATTGTTATGTATCCATAGGCTCTTTGTTACTGTGACAATTTATAAGATTTGTGTTGTTTCTTATGGCCTTGATAGTTTTGAATATTATCATTTACTTTATAGAACATCTCTCTATTGGTAGAATTCTAATGTTTTTGCACATTCTTAAACTAGGTTTATGAATTTTTGGAGGATGAAGACCATTTTTGTCACATCATATGGAGATTACATGCTATTCCCATGAGTTTTTACTGTTGTTGCTCTTAGTCACCTGAGTTATGATACTCTTTGTTAAATTTCTTCACTACAAAGTTACTTTAACTCCTCCCTTGTCTATAGAGTGCTTTTGGCAAGGAAGTTACTAAATGCACTCCATCCTTTAGGAGTAGAGAGCTATGCTCTACTCTTTGAGGATGGATAGTTACATAAATTACTTATATTCTTCTGCATAAGACATTTGTCTCCTCTCACTTTTTAAAACAATTATTCAATCACCTAGCAATGTCAGTAGGGGCTATTGATATTTGTTTCACGTCTTTAGTTTAATCAGATATTACCTTACACATTTCATAGTTCAAGTTGTTCCAACTTTAACTAGGTAGAAGTCTTCCATTTGGCTCTCATGTCCCTTTGGCATACCTCATAATTGTGGTTTTGTTGATGAACAATTGCTTCTGTCATCTGTGTTTATAAACATGCTATATTGGAACACAGTCTCTTCATTTATATACTCCTTATTGCTGCCTTTGTATTACAGTGGCAGAATTTAGTCAGTGCTACAGGGATTTCAAACATAATAATGTATTTACTATCTGATCCTTATCAGAAAAGTTTGCTGACTCTTGATCTAGTCTGTTTTGTATACTTTCCATTAAGGTACTATAGTTATAGCTTGATGGAGTATAACTTTCAGGATTTCCAGATTTAAATTTATATCACTCCTTAAAAAATATTCAGATCTTGACCTTTATCCTGAAGTGTAATCAGCAATGGTACCATCATCAACAAACCTCTAAATAATTAACCAGGGCATCTATGTTTCTTGGGCGAGGACTATTTCCTTTCCTGGAAATTTAAGTAATTGCAAAGCGAAATTTCTTTCAGCAGTTAAAAAAAATTGTTTGAGGTAAGGGCTAACTGACCTGGAACTCACTGTGTAGTCCAGGCTGGCCTTGAACTCATGGTGATCCTCCTACCTCAGCCTCTCAAATACTGGGATTAAATGTGTATGCCACAGCAGCTAGTAAGTTTTTATTTCAATTTAAAGGAAAAAAATTAAATTAGATTTACTAGGTCTTTATTTCCATTAATAACTTGGACAAAACCCCATGTAATTATAGCATGAGTTGCTTAAATGGTTTAGACTTCAGAAATTATTTGTTGATAGCACTAGGTTTGCTCCAGGGAAGCAGTTTGGTGGAGTTAATGTGAAGTGAAAAATGTTGACTAGAGTTTTGTTATGTCTATAAAACTTACTTCATTAGAAGTTTAGTCAAATTAGACCCCAAATTTCCAGTAGTGAAATGTAAGAGCCAACATCTCTTAAGTGGTCTCTAAGCCATATGCTGTGACCTGTTGTAGGAGAAAATAAATCATCATGTTTCATAGTGGTTTAATATGTCTAAAAGTCTGGGTTTAGACATAAATCTTATTTCAAGATGGCTTTCACATTCTAGCATCATTATCTCAGCAAGTTAGTAAAATTGTCAATAGAGAGCAATTAGAAAAATGAGGTGATTTATTTCAAATAATGAATACATTAAAGTTTCAATGAGGCAACATTAGTTTTATAAGTTCACATTATTGTTCAACCTTATGATCACACAGATTGGAGTGGTGTGGACAAGAGAAATGCTCATATGCTTTTCTGGCATACTAATATCAGCATCCTATACATGGGCGACAGGATTTGACCCATAGTATAGCCTAATTCAGAGTATAGCATAGTGATGTTACATAAATGAATTTTACTCTGAAGATAAAAATTAAAATAATGAACTGACAAAGTTAAAATTCTCTCAGGTACATTAAGCTTAGCACATAATAAACTCTTAGTTCTTTCTTCTTGCCAATCTTTTCATGTGCATAGTCTGTCACACCAACTCGTCCTTGAATTCTAACTCCTACTACCATTCTATAATAGGCCTTATACCCATTCCTTGTAAGAACCTGAACTCTTGATGGTCACTATGGCTTCCAAATCTAGTTATCTTTTCCCAGCTGAGATGTGCTCCATCTGTATGGGAGAGATACTGTGTGGATACTGTTTTGCATTCTGAGTGTGACTATTGTTTGATATTTACACCTGCTTCTTAGCCTTTAAGTCCTACCACTCCATGCAATTTTCCTTGATTGTTCTCTACTGTGGTTTCAACTCTTTTGAGATAATGGTCACATCTAAATTTTCAGCTCGATGTCTTTCTGGGTAATTGTCTCCACCAAACAGTTTCATGAGGTGTCTTGAGTTATTTTAAATACAGAGTATCTTAGTTTTAGTGTAGCTTGCTTTCTTAATTTTTTCTTGTCTCTTAAATTTCTTATTTTTATTAATAATTCTACTGTTGTCAGTGATGTCTGGAATCTGACATTGCACTGAAATTTAATGCACGTTTTTCTTGTTTTCCATCAGCAAGTACTTAAGATTTTTTTTCTTCTACTGCCTTTTCCCATTCTATCTTTTCATACATCCTTATCAAGTAGTATCCATAGTGTGCCAAGGAATTTTACAACTTTTCTTCTTCATTCTACTGTAGCTTCTCATTCCAGGTTGATGCTGCTATATAAATCACCTTATTCTTACCCTATTAATCCATTTATATCATATCTCATATGAGATTTCTTTTAAAAAGTCATTTTCCTGATGTTATATGAAGAACCACAGTTGCAACTCACTATCAAGAGAGTAAGATAGTGGAGACTGTCCTTAATTCTAGTGTTCAGGAGACTGAAATGGAAGGACTGTAAGCTTGAAGACACTCTGGGCTACAAGGAAGAAGGAGTAGAAGGGGAAATGGATAAGGAAATAAGAATGAGAGAATGGGTATGAATAAATGAATTAATGAATTACTAAGCTTAGTGGTGAAATTCTTCCATAGCCTTCTTTGAACTGTTGCTTCCCTCCTCATTTCTGTGTAATTCTCTTTTTGTCCCCTTACTGAAATCAACTTTTTGCTTGGGCATTTCTGCTTGAAAATAATGATATAGTCTAGATGGCCTAAAATATTTTCCCATTTCATTGCCTAGCTCTCTCTTTAAGTCACATCCCACATTTAATGTTCCACCAAATTACCTGAGTTTAGAGTAACAATATGAAAAAGCAGTATCATATGAATCCCTTTGCCTATGCAAACTTTACTTTTTAATCTATAAAAGTTAAGAATATATACTTATTTTCACCAGGATGTTAGGAATATTAAATAAATAGAAATATGTAAACTTTCTAGGCATAATGTTTGCCCATGAATATTGTGGCATCTGAGCCTACAAAGCCAAATTTTAAAATTAATTTACCCCTCTATTATTTAATGTCTTCTATGGTGACTTATCCCATTATCTCTCCTCTCTCTTGCCCTAAACCCTATTCTATATAGAAGAGCACTTTAGGTACAGAATGTGGCCAGTGATATTTTTTTTTTCACATGGTGGTACAAGGTTTAAATGTAGCTTCTCTCCAACTTTTCCCTCATCCACAATCATGCTTAACACCCTTCTCCATATATTCACATCCATGTGTTTAGATCCAGTCAGTGATAGAAAAACATAATTCCAGCTTCAATTAAATTCCTGTTTCTGTCTTGACTTGCCCTTTGGACATAAAGAGGATTAATTACTTGTTCTTTGATAATGTCAAATGAGTGTTACAAGGTAGGAGTTGCTTTAGTATATCCTTTGGCATCCAGGAGATGTCACAATATCCTTATATACTTTGTGAAAGGGAAGAATGTATCTTTTTCATGGGCACACCTCTGATGGTGGTAGAGAGCATTCACTGTTGGGTTACTTAGCCTGGCCTTTTAAATAGGCTTATAGCTATCAAAGGTGAGACATTGAAATTCAAGTCAATATAATCCATAGATTGTTGAGGGAATTACTTTTAGAAGGCTGAGTGATCTCTTTTAATACTTTTTTTTTTTTTTTTTGGAAAAAATTGATTTGAGGCCTAGCATCCAGATCAGTTTGGAGCTAAATGAGGGATGACTTGTGTTTCCAGGGAGCTGAAGCCAAGGTGCAATGACTATTTTCAGGCACATTCATGCCCTTCTTAGAAAGAAACTTTCATAGGCAGATAATACTGGCCAAAATCACGTGAAGGACCTGTGGTCTTCTTTCATCTCTTTTACATTTAGAATTTTCCTCCATGCTAAACAAATGTGGGTTTAGCTTTCACCAGCAGATACTTGAAGAGAACAGCAAAAAATAAATCATTCAAATTTTTCATTAACTTGGTAAAAGTTTTCAAAAGTACTTACAAGGAAAGTGTTTGGATGAAAATGTTTGTTTCTAATCCACTCATTTCACAACTGTATTATATTTTGCTGTGATAAAAAATGTTCAACTAAATGCTGGCTTGAACATATGACATCAGGACAAAGATGTTGTCAAGTTCCAACACAGTTGAGCTTGTGTGTGATACAGTATCTATAATTTGGGTACATTGGGTTGGTGGGAACATTTTTTCTATTGTGTTAGAAGTAAACGACTGCCCCTGATAGAAGGGAAAGGTCACTGTACTGTGTAACACATCTTCTGTGAAATGAGGCTGTGACCACTAATGACACTTGTGCTTTTCATTACAACAGACGTGTTAACCACATCGTGCTGGCTGTGCTCCAGATCCAGCCATTGCAAACTTCTGCTTCTGCAACCTTCCTCATCTTCACCTCAGTTGGCTATAGAATTCTTTACTTCCTGTCCTAAACTTTTGTGAGGTGTTATGACTGTTAAACAGCTGCCATGTTGCAGGCCAGATGTGGCTTTACTTTAGTGTGCATGAAATGTTCCCCTATAAAATATTAGATAGTTTAAAAATCTGTTTAGAAGGTTTGTAAAACACGTAGGATTCCTTAAGATAAGAGGACTGTTTGTAAATTCTTTAATTGTGTGTGAAAAATGTGCCAAAGTATGAAATACAAGTGGTAGGAATATTGTAATCTCTTTAGTCTCCTGTTTATAAAGATAAATTGGCAGCTACTTTGAGGAGGACAAGTAGATATAATCCAATTCAGACTTTCAAATTCTATAACAAGAATTCTAATCAAAGGCCTTTAAAATGTAATTTAGAGTGGGAAGAAAGGTCTGTTATGACTGAAGTAGGGACATTATTTAGGAACAGAAAACACAAGAAAGGTATAGTGCATACTTCAGTTATTACAACTGTTTATTTAAATTTTTTTGTTTATTACTTATTTATTTGAGAATGACAGACAGAGAAAGAGGGAGGGAGAGAGGGAGAGAGAGAGAGGGGAGAGAGAAAGAGAGAGAGAGAGAGAGAAAGAGAGATTGAGAATGGGTACGCCAGGGCTTCCAACCACTGCAAACGAACTCCAGATGCGTGTGCCCCCTTGTGCATCTGGCTAACGTGGGTCCTGGGGAATCGAGCCTTGAACTGGGGTCCTTAGGCTTCACAAGCAAGTGCTTAACCACTAAGCCATCTCTCCAGCACAAAACTGATTTTTTAAATACATGATTATGTATAGTAAAATTCAAAGACCTCATGTGGAGGAGGTTGATCAATCTTTACAAATGGTTACTCCTGTGTTATTTCAGTCCCATAAGCACCTAGAACCTTACTGTGAGCCCTAGAAAATTCCCTTATATTCCTACTTAGTCATTGTTCACCCACTTCTACCTCCAAGCAACACTGGTCTGGTTTCTACTACTGTAGATTAAATTTGACTGTTCTAGAACTTCACATAAGTAGTCATGCAGAATGTACTGTTTTGTCCCTGGCTTCTTTCAGTCAGCATGTTTTTGAGAGTCATCTATGTTGTGAATATACATATTCCATACATTTTTAATTTCTTAGCACAATTCTAATATATGAGTAAACCACACATATTTTTATCCATTATCTTTATGATGAACATCTAAGTTCTTTACAGTCTTTACTATGATGAATAAAGCTTCTGTGAGGACTTCTTAAGAACCTCTTTAGATGGGCTGGAGAGATGGCTTAGCGGTTAAGCACTTGCCTGTGAAGCCTAAGGACCCCGGTTCGAGGCTCGGTTCCCCAGGTCCCACGTTAGCCAGATGCACAAGGGGGCGCACGCATCTGGAGTTCGTTTGCAGAGGCTGGAAGCCCTGGCGCACCCATTCTCTCTCTCACCCTCTATCTGTCTTTCTCTCTGTGTCTGTTGCTCCCAAATAAATAAATAAATAAATAAATAAATAAATAAATAAATAAGAACCTCTTTAGACATTGGTTTTCATACACTTTTTGTATGTGCAGTGTGTGTGTGTGTGTGTGTGTGTGTGTGTGTGTTATCTGTATATGTATCTATCTATGTGGTTTCCCATGTGCTCACTTGTCAAAGCATATCCTTGCATGTGGTGGCTGGAGTAGAATGTTGGGTGGCCTGCTCCATCACTTTTTTGCCCATTTTTATTTCATCTGGAGTCTCTTACCGATCCCTGAGCTTGCCTTTTTTTTTCATGAGTTCTAGAAATTCTCAGGTCTGTTCTCCCCAAGGGACTGGGGTTACAAAAGTTTGTGGCCACATCAGCTATTTATATGGGTCCTGAGGATTGGACTCCAGCAGTTTCTCAGCCTCTTCAGTCCATCATCCTTATATAGAAAATGCTCTTATCTACAAAGCCATCTCTCTAGCACTCAAACATATTAAACTAACTGCTATTAACAAATTTATTGGGTTAAATAACATTAAGTTCTTTTGGCCTCTAAAAAATGTAATGGCTGACACCAACAACAGAGAGGATGCTCTCATTCAGTTAGCTATTCTTGTACAGGTAGTCCTACAGGTTGAACAGTATGCTAACCAACAGTCAGCTACATTTATTTGCAAACATTGTTTGGCCAGTATAGTATTATGTAAACTATAAGTAAAAATGAAAGGTTTAATTGTTTTACAATAGAGTAGATAAGGTACACTTAATGTTTAAGAAACTGCCAAATGATTTTCCAAAGTAATCCTTGCATTTTACATTCTTTCCAATGTCTGAAAGTTCTGATTTCTCTATATGCCATCCATTAATTTTTTCCCTTTACCAATTATAGTGGGTGTGTGGTACATCATATATGTCTTAAGAGTTTTTACTTTCAAATAATTTTGAATTTATAAAACATTACAAGTTACCATAACCTTTTCACAGCCTTGCCTAAGGTTAATATTTTATGTTGATCAAAACTAAGAAATTAACATTGTTGTAACACTATTAAAATGTACAAATTTTATTTTAGTTTCCTCAGTTTTTTCACTATTTTCTTTTGTTGTTGTTGTTGTGTCAAGATTTACCTTAGGAGACCATAGTTTACCTAACTTTATTGTAGTTTTTTAATTTGTGCTTTCCTGGTCACTAATGATGATAAAATTTTCATGTGTCCATTGACCTTTCATAGATTCCACTTGTAAAGTATCTGTTGAAGTGCCTTGCTAGTTTTGTTTTGTTTTGCTGGTGCATGCATGCCTGGGTCTGCATGGGTATATTAATTCTGCCTTCTCTTACTAATTTTTAAGGGTTTGTTAGCAATTCTGGATACAGATCAATTTATGACTATTTTACTTCTAGTCTATATCTTACATATTTTCTTATTGGTGTCTTTTGGTAAGCAGAGCTTAATTATTATCTTTAAGGGAAATTAGAATTACCATGGGTCAGAAAAAGTACTCATTTAATACTGAAAAATTCATCTGAAGAGAAGAATATACAGTGATGTCTTCAAAGGTCTAAAGTGAATGAAGGCAGTCTTGACATTGAATTTTATATAAAGAGGATGAGATGCCATGAATGTTTTTAACAATAGCAATAATAATAAACAATAAAAAATTAAAAAAATAATAATAATAATAAACAATAGCAATAGTATAGCTACAGTTAATTCCCAATTCTTTGTTGGTTATTTACTATGTAACAGACCCTTTGCTGCTTACTTTACAGGCATTAATTCGCATTACTCTCACAGTAATACTACGAGGTATGTTAAATCTATATTTAAAGGAGGAAACCAAGGCATTAAGATGGTAAATTATTTGTTTTAATTTTGAATAAGAAATGGTAAAATATAGGCTTTTGACTCCAGAATATTCACACTTAATTTCTGCACTATTCTGACAGAAAGATGATCAGTTAACTTCGTTATTACTACAAACACAGAATTAAATAATACTATTCTCTTTGTCATTGCTGTAGCAACAGAGACATTTTGAAAATTCACTAGAAAATATGATTTTATCTTTTGATAATTGTAGTATCCTTTTATCCAGGGCACCATCTGTATATTTTTATTCATTGGTTTCCAAAATGATAAAATCAAAAAGGTTAACTATAATAATATTCAGAGAAGTTATGATGATATCATTTAGGAATAAATGATATAGTTTATAAGTGTTGTTTACAGGTGGAGGGAGTTTAACTAATGTACAGATGTGTCCACTATGTATAGACAACATGAGCATGATCTCAATTGCAAAATCCCAGTGTTATTGTATAAGCTAACCATCATTGGAGCTTCCTTAATATGTGGGAGTAAAAGTAAATGAGAACATTTTTTTAATTTATTTTTTTCTTTTTCAAAAAAATTATATTTATTTATTTGAGAGAGGGAGAGGAATGAGAGAATGGGTACACCAGGGCCTCCAGCCACTGCAAACAAACTCCAGACACATTTACCACATTGTGCCTCTGGCTTATGTGGGTCCCAGGGAATTGAACCAAGATCCTTGGTTTTGTAGGCATATACTTTAACCACTAAGCAATCTCATAAGCCCTAATTTAATCTTTTAATTGGCAATTTCCATTATTATAGACAGTAAACCATGATAATTCTTCCCTAACCCTACATTCCCCTTTACAACTCTACTCTATTTTCCATCATATCCTCTCCCCCTCTCAATCAGTCTCTCCTATATTTTTTTATGATGTAATGATTTCCTTTTCCTTAATTTTAATTTTTTTAATTAGTTATGTAGCCATGATGGTACCATTGTTAGCCTTCTCCCTGTCATCCCCCCATGAGGATTGTAGGTGTTGCATTGTGGGTGTGGTCATCAGTTATGGGGGAGGGGCAGTGTCTCTGTGCATAATGACCCAACTTATGGCTCTAACAATCTTTTTGCCCCCTCTTCCACAAATTTCCCTGAGCCATGTTGGGTTGCTTTTAGGTCTATTTCAGTGATGAGGTCTTGGGAATCTCTGCGTCTTTGGATATATGATTTGGTAGGAGTTGAGTGTTTTCTATGTCTATCTCCTTCACCCCTGTGCTGATACCAGGGTCACCAAGAGGGCAGCTCTTGCTCATTACCCCACTAACTCTATGGCTTCAGCTAGTGCCCTGGTGGGATGCAATGGGCTGATCTCCTTAGGTTCTATATCTATCTGAAAAGGAGAAGTAAATTCTCCAACAGAGAGTGAGGTCAGTGCAAGATACATGGATGCCCATTATTATTTAGAAAAGATTTAATAGGTGTAGGCCCTCATGTAGCCCAGTATTGGTGGGAGCTTGATATTGGAGAGCAGACTCATTTTTGGACATGGTTCTGATTTGTTTCCCCATTCCAGGTATGGGCTCCATTCCACTGAGTGGATCTGTTAGCCAAATCAAGAGCAGTTGGTAACCCACCATGGCTGTGTGCCCCTGTTGCACTTGTGTGAGTATCACATCAGGTTGATTGTTGCTGAGTAGCTTAGACCACGAGTTGCTTAGACAGATGTTGGTCATTTCCTCCCATTTGCTCATGTAACACCTTCTGGCACTAGACAAGCTTACTGTCTCAGGATTGCCTCTTTTCCAGTTTCAAGCCAGGTTGCTCCATGTTCCATCCTAACAGCATGTGGGGTCTTCAGCAGTAGGGTCTTATCATTAACCTTTGGTGGGTCATGAAGTACTGTGACAGAATTCTGTCTTCTTTTGATAAACCTTGTAGATCTTGCTGATCAACAGCTCATTGTGGGTGTGACCCACATGCTTGTACTGGGAGTTAGAGGTCAATACCAACTGAGAAGGAAAATATAGGTAATATAAAGAAAAAGAGAGATAAAAGAGTGAGAGAAACAGGAGAAGACTGAGGATAGTCTTTATCATACCCTCTCCAGGCCCCTGTGAATCAGGTATTCTTTCTAAGCACCTGATGAAGGTTTGACGTTTAGTATGTCTTTCAGGATGTAGAACATCAGGGTACCATTTCCATTTGGGTACAATTTTTTGCCCACCCTTACTCTCCCTTCCCACCACACCATCCCTATTGTCCAGTCCTCGAAATGTTTATTAGGTATGTCAGCATCATGGGCAGATTCAGATTAAGAACCACAGATGAGTGAGACCATGAGATGATTATCTTTCTGTGATTGGGTGAGTTAGCTGAGAAGGAACTGTTCCAAGTTTGACCATTTTTCTTCAAATTTCATTCTCATTTTTTCTTACTGCTGTGTAGAATTCCATCATGTTTGATATACCACATCTTGTTTATTCACTCATGTAATGATGGACATTTGGGTTGATTCCAGCTCTTAGCTATTATGAATTGAGCAGCTATAAAAATGGTTGAGCAAATATCTCTGAGCTGAGATTTGGAGCTTTTAGGGTCAATGCCCAGTAAGGGTATAACTGGCTTTTTTGTTACCTTTATAGTCATCCTTTTGAGAGGTCTCCATATTTCTTTCCATAGTGGATGTACCATCTTACATTCCACCCAACAGTGAATGAAGATTCCTATTTCTCCACAACCTCTCCAGCATTTGTTGTCATTGGATTTTTTAATGTTTGCTATCCTTACTGGGGTAAGGTGGAATCTCATAGTTGTTTTAATGTGCATTTCCCTGGTGATTAGGGATGTTGAACATTTTCTTAAGTGTGTGTTTGCCATTTGTATTTCTTCCCCTTAAACTCCCTGTGCAGTTCTCTGCCCCACTTTGTGAATATGTTTGACTTTAAATTGCTCCGGTTTTTGAGTTCTTTGTAGATTCTAGAAATTAGGCTTCTCTCTGATGTGTATCTGGCAAAAATTTTCTCCCTTTCTGTTGGTAATCTATTGGCTCTGCTTATTATTTGTTTGTCTGTCAAAAAGCTTTTCAGCTTCCTGAGATTCCAATGTCATTTCCCACTCACATATCATGGAAAGTTCCTCCTATCTTGTCTTCCAGTAGTAACAGATTTTCCAGTCTTATATTGAAGTCTGTGATCCATTTGGACTTGATTTTTGTGCATGGTGAAATGTCTCGATAGAATTTCACTTTTCTACATATGGTTGTTCAGTTTGTCCAGCACCATTTGTTGAAGATGCTGTCTTTTTCCCAGTGTACATTGTTAGGGCCTTTGTCAAATATCAAGTAGCTGTAGTTACTCCATGTTGTTTTTATTACTATGGCTTTGTATTATAACTTTAGATCAGGTATGGTGATGCCTCCAGAGTTGTTTCTTTTGCTGAGAGTATGCTTGTTAATTCAGCCTATCCAGGAGCATGGGAGGTCTTTCATTTTCTCAAGTCCCCCTCAATTTCTTTCTTGAGTGTTTTTATGTTTTCATTGTAAAGGTCTTCCAATGTTATTCCAAGGTATTTTATTTTATTTTATTGACGCTATTGAAAATGGAACAATATCACTTCTTTCTTTCTCTATATCTTTGTCCTTTCCCTATAGAAAGGCTAGTGATTTTTCTGCGTTGATTTTATATCTTGCCACTTTACTGAAGGAGTTAATCACTTTTAAGAGTTTTGAGGTGGAGGTTTTGGGCTCACAAATATAGAATCATGTCGTCTGCAAACATGGCTCACTTAACTTCTTCCTTATCAATTTGTATCCCATTTTTTCTTTCTCCTGTATTATTGCTTGAGCTAGTACTTCTAGTACTATGTTGAAGAGCAGAGGTGAGAGTGGACGCCCCTGTCATGTTCCTGATCTTAATTTGAATTCCTTCTAATCCCAACTAAGTATTATTTGGGCTTTAGGGTATTTATATGTAGCCTTTATTGTGTTGAGATATAGACTGTCCATTCCTATTTTGTCTAATGCTTTGATCATGTGATGTTGTATTTTGTCAAAGGCCTTTTCTGAATTTATGGAGCTGATCATGTGGTTTTTGTTTTTAAACTTATTTATGTGGTATATTACATTGACAGATTTCCATATGTTAAACCATCCCTGCATTCCTGGGATGAAACCTACTTGATCCAGGTGGATAATGCTTTTGATGTGCTGTTGAATTTGGTTTGAGAGGATTTTGTTCAGGATCTTTTCACCTAAGTTCATCAGGGAAGTAGGCCTGCAGTTGTCTTTTCTTGTGGCATCTCTGCCTGATTTTGGTATTAAGGTGATACTAGCTTCAAAAAAGAGTTGGAGAGCGTTCCCTGTCCTCTAATTGTGTGGCACAATTTCAGAAAAAAATATTTTCAGTTCTTCTGTGAAGGTTTGGTAAAATCCAGCTGACTGAGAAGCTATTTGGTCCTGGACTCTTCTTTTTAGAGATGTTTTTGATTACCCTTTCAATCTTGGTGGTTGTGATAGGTTGGTTTAGGAGATTAATCTGCTCTGATTTTAGCTTTGATAGGTGGTATGTGTCCAGAAATTCATCCATTTTATCCATATTGTCCAATTTTGTAGAGTAGAGATTTTTGAAGTAATTCCTGATGATTATCCCAATTTCACTTATGTCTGTTGTGATCTCTTTTTTTTCATTTCTAATTCTGTTAACTTGAAGCATGTCTTTTATTTTTGCTTGATCAAATTGGCCAGGGGCTTATCAATGTTGTTTATTTTTTCAAAGTACTAGCTCTTTGTTTCATTGGTTTTCTTAGTTTCCAATTCATTAATGTCTGCTCTGATCTTCATTATTTTTTTCCATTTGGAGGTTTTTGGGATGGATACTTCTTGTTTTCCCAGTGCCTCTAGGTGGATGGTAAGGTTGATTTGGGATCACTCTGTCTTTGTTACAAAGGCACTTAATGCAATGAATTTTCTCCTTAGGGCTGCCTTCATTTTGTCCCATAAGTTTTGGTACATTGTATTCTCACTATCATTCATTTCTAGAAATTTTTCAATTTAATTTTTTATTTCATCCACTACCCACTTATTGTTTAGGAGTGTTTTGTTCATTTTCCAGGGATTGATTGGGTTCCTGGCACATCTTTTGTTAATTTCTAACAATACAGCATTGTGATCTGATATTATGCAGGAAATTATGTCAATTCTCCTAAAAATATGGAGGTAGTCTTTATGACCTAGTATATAATCTATTTTAGAGAAGGTTCCATGGGTTGCTGAGAAGAATATATAATCTGTGGATTTTGGGTAGAATGTTCTGTAGATATCTGTTAGGTCTGATTGATCTGTGGTGTTGTTGAGCTCTCTTACTTCCCTGTTAATTTCTGTTTGGATGTTCTATCTTTTGCTAATAGTGGAGTATGAAGTCCCCAACAATAATGGTGTTGGTGGTTATTTCTGTTTTCTTGTCAAGTAAGCACTGTTTTGTGTTTGGTGCATAAAGATTCATGATTATGATATTCTCTTGTTGGATCATTGCATTCCCTTGATAAGTAAGAAGTGGCCTTCTTTGTTTTTAATTTTTTTTATTACTTTAGGTTTGAAGTCTATTTTATCCAATATAAGTATAGCTACACCTGCTTGCTTCTTATTTCCATTTGCTTGGAATATCATTTTCCACCCTTTCACCCTGGGGAGGTGTCTGTCTTTGGTGGTAAGGTGGGTTTCTTGAAGACAGCAGATTGAGGGGTCTAATTTTGATCCACCCTGGTAGCTTATATCTCTTGATGAGTGAATTAAGGCCATTGATATTTAGAGTAATAAGTATGAGGTTTGATTTAATCCCTGCCACCTTATAGTAGCTTATATGGTTTGATGTTTTCTTGGCCTTTGTAGTTTTCATACCTTCTTGAAGTTTGATTATTGTGATCTGCTTATTTTTTTAAAATTTTTTGTTTATTTTTATTTATTTATTTGAGAGTGACAGAGAGAGAAAGAGGGAGAGAGAGAGAATGGGTGCACCAGGGCTTCTAGCCACTGTAAATGAACTCCAGACACGTGTGCCCCTTTGTGCATCTGGCTAACATGGGTCCTCAAGAATCAAGCCTCAAACTGGTGTCCTTAGGTTTCACAGGCAAGTGCTTAACTGCTAAGCAATCTCTCCAGCCCTGTGGTCTGCTTTTTGTAGGCAGGTGAGATTGGTTATTTGAATCTTCTGTGTGGAGCATTCCCAGAAGTAATCTCTGTAGGTTTGGCTTTGTGTTCATATACTTGTAAAGGTGAGTTTTATCATGGAAAGTTTTTCTTTCACCATGTATTATAAGGGATGCTTTTGCTGGGTAGAGAGAGTAGTTTGGGTTAGAATCCATAAATTCTTAGAGATTGAAGTGTTCCATTCCAGGCCCTTCTGGCTAGGGTTTCCACTGAGAATTCTGAAGTAAGTCTGATGGAGTTTCCCTTATATGTAATGTGTTGTCTCTCCCTAGCTGCCTTTAGGACTTCCTCTTTGTGACTAATATTTAGAGTCTTGATGATAATATATCTTGGACAATTTCTGATTTGGTCCAGTCTGTTTGGAGTTCTGCTAGCTTCTTCTATCTTGATGGGACTTTCTTTTGAAAGAATGGGATTGTTCTCTTTGATAATTTTGTTGAATAAGTTTTTCATACCTTTTGTCTGTATTTCTTCCCCTCTTAGTATTCCCATGATCAGAATATTGGGATGCTTAAGGGTATCTCCAATTCCCTTATGTTCTGTTCATAGAAATTTTTGATCCAGTTGAAACTTTTGGACTCATGAACTGTTTCTTATGTTTTGTCTTCCAGTTCTGAGCTTCTCTCCTCCACATGGCTGATTCTATTCTTGAGAGCTTCTATAGAGTTTTGGGATTGTTGAATTTGGTTCATATTTTCTACTGCTTTTTTATATATAATTTCCAACCTTTTGTCAAGTACCCTTTTCACATCATTTTATGATTTTCTTAATGCTTTTAGGAGTTAATCCTTGTATATTTTTGTCTTCATTGAGCTTAGCCAGCAGGCTGTTGGGGTTCTGTTTTTTTCACTCTCCTCACATCATTTGGACCTTTCTGGTACTTTTCTAATAGTTCTAATCTAGTAAGCATACCGTTCATAAAATTATTGGTCCTTTGTTGAGTTTCTATAAGTTCTGCTATATGCTTGGCCAGGGTTGCATAGTTTGTTTCTTCATTTTGGAGTTCTAATCCTATTGTGTCTACTCTATTTTTATTAGAGACATCCATTGTGGGACTAGGCAATCTGGCTGGATTTATTTGCTTCTGATTTTTTGTGCTATTTCCTTTTTGCTGTTGTCTGCTCATCACAAAATGTTTCAGAAAGCCTAGGGTGTGGGATACTAGCCTGCTAGGCAGTGGTGGGGTGGAGTGTTGGTGGCAGTGAGAAGGATAGTGATTGTGTGCAGAGTTCAGAAGGCTAGGGAGGTAACACTATCCTGGGTCGTCATTCAGGGGTGGGAGGGGGCAGCAGCGAGTGTGATGGCAATCAGGCAGGGGGCTCAGAAGGGCTGGGTAGGATTGGTAACTGGGATGGCAATTGGGCGCATGGGGGTCGGCAAAGCTTGGCAGGAATGGTGACTGTGCACACAGGGGTCAGCAAGGTTGGGTAGGAGCAGAGACTGGGACAGCAGTCACATGTAGTTCTCAGAGAGGCTGGGCTGGAAAGGTGTGTAGGACAGCGATTGTGCACACAGGGGTCAGCAAGGCTGGGGGCAAATGGTGATTGCACGTGCATGGGTCAGCAAGGCTGAGTGGGAGTGGTGATCACACTTGTGGGGGTCATCCAGTTGGGTGGCAATGGCAATCACATGTGGGAGGGTCAGCAAGGCTAGATGGGAATGGCAATCGCATGCACAGGGGTCAGCAATGCTCAGCAGGAACAATGATCACACACACGTGGATCACCAAGGTTGGGCAGCAATGGCAATTGTGCACATGCAGGTCAGCAAGGCTGTACTAGTATGGCGATCTCATGCCGGGATCAGCAAGGTTGAGTGGGAATGGGGATCACATGCGAGGGTTGGTAAGTCTGGGTGGGATTGGTGATCGCATGGGGATCAGGAAGGCTGGGCAGGAATGGCAACAGGGACAGTGATTGCATGCAGGGGTCAGTAAGGCTGGGCAGGCACAGGGACTGGGATGGTGTTTGTGCCTGTGGAGCCCTGCCCAATGTCAGGAAAGCCTAGG
Source organism: Jaculus jaculus (assembly GCF_020740685.1). Lineage (NCBI taxonomy): Eukaryota > Metazoa > Chordata > Mammalia > Rodentia > Dipodidae > Jaculus > Jaculus jaculus. The sequence continues at coordinate 36,894,265 of NC_059102.1, forward strand.
GCAGAGACCTAGCCTGCTAGCTTGGGTCCACTTGGCCTGTAGTTAGTGCAGGAGGGACCTCCTTCTGGGACTGTGGCTAGGATGGCTGCTTGAGGGGATTGGGAGACTGGTGGGCTATATCAGAGTGTGGTATTCAGTGCATTCTCTATTTCGTTTATCTGTACCTGCCTACTGGATGCCTACCAGAATCAGCAAACCCCTCACCAACCCCCCCACATGAACTTTAAGGTTCTTGCCTTTTCTTCCTTGTGAGATGAGGCAATGTTAGTTGGACACCATCTTGACTAGAATTCTCTCCTTTATTTTTGATGTCGTCATCTTTTCCTCCTATTATGATGATCTTGTATAAGTAGGGTCAGGCATTGTGAGGTCATGATATTTAGGCCATTTTGTGTCTTGAAGAGTGGATTGTAAGAAGTCCTACTCTACCTTTGGCTTTTACATTCTTTCTTCCACTTCTTCTACAACAGGACAACAGCAATAGTAGACAGCGCCAAACACTGGCAAGAGTAAGCTGGCTATAACACCCATAAGCCCACCTCCAACTATGCACTGCCTCCAGGAAACTTTAATTCCCAAATTTCCATTAGCTGGGGTCCTAGTATTCAGAACACCTATATTTATGGGGGACACCTGAATCAAAGCACCATATTCCACCCCTGGTTGGCATAAACTGATAACCATCCATGATGTAAAATGCAATTCATTCAGTCCATCTTTAAAAGTCCCCATAGTTTTTATCAATCCTAATGATTTTCAAACATCCCCATAATCAAAGGTCTTTTTTTTTTTTTACCATAGAAAACACATGTCATTTATTATGACATGGACTTAAAAATCAACACAAATCAATTTCAGGCACTTCTTGAATACACACTATGAGAAATTTCTACCAAAGAACAGCATATCTAGCAGGCAATACCATAAGGACTTACACTTTTACACTTTTATTTTTAGGATACATGAGGGGTGACTGAAAAGAAACATTGCATAATTGACCCAACTGTACCCTTTCACATTTCTTTACAAATTCAAACCATTCTAGAGTTGAATATAAGCACTTACTTTTTAAGGACCCAAAGAACTAAATCTTTTTCCTTGCTCCATTAGCATGGTCTTCATTCATCACACCTGCTCTGAGGGAGAATGTCTTAGAAGTTTTAGTAAGTGGAGCTCTGAAGACTGATTTTCTACATTACCATTGGTTCTTGGTGGCCTAAGCCTGTAATTCCAGCACAAAGGAGGCTGAGGTTGGATTTCTCAAAGCAGACCTGGGTCTAAATACTATTAGATAAACTGGAACTACCTAGGAACACAGACTTTTGGGATGGGGGGGACATCAAAGTTTTGGCTTACAGAGTAGAACCAAGGTCTTTTAACTGAGCCATAATACAAAAAAAAAAAAAAAATCCCCTCAAATCCCATAATGGTACAGAATAAACATCTACCCTGCAAAAGAAGGCACTGGACAGAGGAAAAAAAAAAATCAACCAATACCAGATTTAACTGGGGATATCATCAAGGTCTGTAGCTCCAATTCTATCAACTCTAGTCTTACAAGTCCAATAATTACAACCAATGTCGAGTCTCTGGAGTTCCAATTCCACTAGGCTACTCACAATCCCAGAAAAATTCATCTGGTGATGGAAGCTTTCTTTGGCAGCCATTTCATAATTCTGGCATCTCCATTGGGTGTCTACTGCAACCCATGATCCATCCATATGGCTCTGTCAGGCCAACATGCAAGTAATCCAACAAGCCTGCTTCACACTGCACACAGCCATTTCTAGAATACTAAATCATGTTTCAAATTCAGTGACCCTTTCTTTTCTGCATTTGTTATGCTCCTTAATACCAGGTGGGCTACCAATTTGTTAATTGAAGGGGGGTAGGGGATCAAACAGAGTTTGATGAATAAGACACTCCTTCAGCATTCAGACCCCTTGAAAAGACTCTTCATTCTTCCTATTGTCTCAATATAGGTAAACTGGCCCAATCTCCAAGGTTGTAATCTCTCAAACAAGTGCAGCTGAATGGGTAACAATTCTGGCTCAGATTTCAATTTTTTCTGTGCCATATCCCCCTGCCCAAACTAGTTCACTTCTATGTAATCCAACACTTCACAAGTTCTCAGGACATGGGTATAACAGTGAGCCTCTCACACAAACTACTTCTATCCCATGCAGGCAAAACTTTTTCTCACCCTCTTAAGCCAAATCTCACACTCCTTTATTCTTACAGCATTTAAGTCTTTCAACTATGACCAGAGTAGTCCATCAAGCTATACTTACTGCACTGGAAATCATCTCTTTTTTTTTTTTCAAGGTTTCAAATTCATCACATTTCTCCTGTAAAGCAGGTCCAAGAGGCCAATGCCACAGGCAGGTTTCTAGCAGTAATAATACCACTTCTTGGTACTAACTTTACTGTTGCAGTCAGGTTTCCATTGATGGCAGAAAACCCTACACCAAGAGCAGCTTTGGGGGAAAAAATGGTGTGTGTGGGGAGGTATTTTGGCTTACAGACTCAAAGGCAAAGCTCCATGATGGCAAAGGAAAATGATGGCATGAGTAAAGGGTGAACATCACCTCCTGACCAACATCAGGAGAACAACAGCAACAGAAGTGTATGTCAAACACTCGCAAGAGAAAGCTGGCTATAACATCCATAATCCCACCCCCATTGATACACTGCCTAAAGGAGGCTTTAATTCCAAAATTGCCATCAGGTGGGGATCTAGCATTCAAAACACCCAAGTTTATGGGGGACACCTGGTCAAACTACCACAATTATAAGGCTGTTTTTATTCGTTATATACTTCCTAGATATAGTATAATGCCTTGAACCTAGTAGGTGCTTAATGAAATCTTGTTGAATCAAATTAAGTCCTACTGTGTTGCAGTCATTTAACACTCATCACTTCAAGATCCCTATGTATCCCCAGTGAGTGATTGGAAGCAACATAATCAAGCCTATATTCTGGAACACATTAACATTTCAAAATGTTTTGATTTGGGCCTTTTAAAGTGCTATTAAGAAGTTCTGTGTTTTGTTTCATTTAAGTTGGTTACTGTGAAAAAAAAACTTCAAATATTTAATTTATAGGATCACTCTTTGAGAAAGCTAAAGATAAATGAGGCTATTTTAGTTTTCTAAAGCGTAAGGGAACAATAAAGCGTTTTCTACAGTAAAATATGTCTTTATAGATTTTAGAATTTTCTTTTGAAAAGTAACTGTCCCTTATGTATGAGTTTATCCTATATTTAGGATTATATGGTAAAAGTATTGCTTGCAGGTTTTAATGAATTCAAATCTGGCTAGAAGGAAAAATAAAGAATGTGTAGTTCACTACTTGTTGGCTGCTGGTTCAAAATGCCTGACTAGAAGCAGCTTAAGTATAGTCTTTAATTTTTTGTCTAACAGTTGAGAGGAAGTGTCTATTGTGGCAGGGAAGATATGGCAGGTTGAGCAGGAAGCCTGGATCATATCTTCACATCAGCAGAGAAGTTGGATGGAGGGTTATATTAGTTAGGGCTGGGCTGTTGTCCCTCAAGACCAATCCAGAGTGACATACTTTCTATAGCAAGGCTCTACTTTATACAAATTCCACAGTCTTCCTGGAACAGTCCCAGCCAGCAGGGGATTAAGTATTCAAACACATGAGTCTATGGGGGACATTTTACAATTATACTACTACAAATTAATTTAATGTACTTTTCATCAGTGGAAGGCACCAGTGCTAGGTGGAATTGACAAAGGGAAAGAAGTGACAGAAGCCTGGGATCGGGGTGGGGGGGGGTTGGAAACAGTATAGTCATCTAGCAGTAGTCTGCTTCAAAACTGCTCCCAGTCTATTTTATCTTACTGGAGAAAATCTTGCCATTTTCTTTAGTGCCCTCAATTTAATTTCATGATCACGAATACAAAATAGGCCTTGGTGATGTCCAGTCATATTGTTTTCCTCGTTTATTCACATTGTCTTTACTTTTTCTTCTCTCCTCTACCCCACTCCCTTTATTTTCATTGTTAAACAAACTCAGATTCCTTAAGTCAAACAATGCTCTACAAGTCCATGTGACCTGCCATACACCCACTACTCAATCCACTATATACCAGTCTTGTATTTTTCCTACTATTTCACATTTGTTACCCTCACTGGCCTCTTTTCTCTTCCTTGGAAATATTCAGCTTGATTTTATGTAAGGAAGTTTTCATTAGCTTCTTTTCTTCCTGGAAAGTTCTTCTTTGTGTCTTTGTGGCTATGCTCTTATTTCCATCTTATTCAAATATTCCAATGGATGTCCTGGTCACCTATATAAAATACAAATCCTATAACTTTGCCACTTTCTAGTCCTGTAATATTGCTTTATTTTTTTCCACATCTTATATTTATATGTGTATATTAATCCATTAATTATATGTTACTTCCCTTTTTGATGTAAAGAAGTTGTTTTGTTCTGTTCAATTCTTGGAGTCTATGTTTTATAGACAGTCTATTTATAGTTTAGATATCTTAGAACTATATATTCATTTGATAAAGGCTAGGAGAGCTATCCTAGTCAGGGAAATGGTGTGTGAAAAAAGCAGAGATGAGACTATGTGTAATCAGTTATAGAAACAAACAGTAAATATACAAGTGTGATGGAGTTTGAATTTGGAAATTGGAGGATATATTTTAGAAAATTAAGTTGGGATATATTGTGAATATTTCTGAGGAGAAAACCAAAGTATAGTTTGTATGTGCAAAGAATTTGAAATTTTTGAAGAAGAATGATGATTCTGTTTTGAAATATAGAGTATGAGATTTTTATTTTTTATTATTTTTTTTTCTTTTCACAATTTTTATTAACATTTTCCATGATTATAAAAAAATCCCATGATAATACCCTCCCTCTCCCCAACACTTTCCCCTTTGAAATTCCATTCTCCATCATATTACCTCCCCATCCCAATCATTGTACTTACATATATACAATACCAACCTATTAAGTACCCTCCTCCCTTCCTTTCTCTTCCCTTTATATCTCCTTTTTAACTTACTGGCCTCTGCTACTAAGTATTTTTTATTAATCTTTACTCTTGAGCTAGACGATACATTTGATATTATACTGTCAAGCTACTAATATGATGTGGTAAGTGCTTTCTACATAAGAGCCATTGTTAAAAACATTGTCTGACATTTATTAGTAGCCAGTAAATATTTGTTGTATGAACCTTATGTGTGGAATGAACACAAGTTTCAAAAGAATTTCAATGGCTGATCTTAAGCTCAATCTGCAGAGTGTTTTCCAAACTCCAGTCTACAGCAAGTATTCTTCATGGTTTCCTGGGACCAAGTAATTCAAATTTACTTTGGATTAAAATGGACTGGGACAGAACTGTAAATTTTTATCACGAGTTTGGTGCTTATTAGGATAATAATCTTATCTAAAATGTGCAAAGAATTTTCTTTGCTCTAATTAACTTTATCCAGGATTCTTTCTGGTTTGCAACTGCCAACATTGACATTAGAAAGCCACATCATTTGTTTTTAGAAACTTATAATCTCTGTTCTCCCAATTCTTCACTTTTCTTTATTCATTCTTATCATGAAGAAATCAAAATTTACTTCTTTCATATTTAGATGCTGAAATAAATGTTTTTATTATAAAATCTGCATGAGGTATTCATTTTATTATATAAGAATATTTATTGACTTCAGAGATAAAATTTTATTCATAAGATATCCTCCTACCTCTGGATATTTGGTCTGTTCTTTTGTTATTTTTGCTTTGTAATTAACTTAAATATCTTCCAACTCAACTGCTTTTCAGTCATTTCTTTTTTCTTTGCTCCAGACACCCATGCACATAATTTTGGTGCATATATTCCGTAGGCATTGAAAGGGAGCTTTTGATGAAAATATTCAGATCAGTAAGCATTTTATTTTTCTTAAAATAACCTCTTACCTTTTCACATTATTTTGTTATGGAACTCAAGCATGTTTTTCCTTCTAAAAACATTTACATGCATGGTAAAGGAGTTGAAATAAAATTTCACTTGGGGGTAGAAAATAGAATAAATATTTTCTCCTGGTTATAATTTGAAGGCAGTGATATAAGATTAATGTGAAATTAGTAACTAGGCAGGTGCATAGTTTGAAACAGGGAAGCTTTAAAAGAAAATGTCACTATAGCCTATGACTTAGGAATTAGAGTTAAGAAAATTTTTTAGTAAGCATGAGAAAATGTAAAAATGACAAGATAAGATTGACTTTTAAGAAGATCAATGAGAAACAGATAGGAATAGCTGTGGAAACAAAGCACTGAGGAGAGCAATTAGCTCTAGGTACATTGAGAAAGGATATAGCAGTAGAAATAACAAGTTGGCCAGTGATGGACTAGATGAGAATTTAGAAGAATTATTATCAGTCTTAGAGACAGCATTTATGCTTTCAGTAATCTAGTGTTCTTTTATTTAGGAACTTGATCCCTTGGTAAAGACAGAGCAAGAGTAAAAAGGAGAAATTAACATTTCTTGTACTTGTCAACAAATTATATACTATGATAATTTTTCCCTATGAGGCTACATGCCCTACATTCCACATGAAGATTCTAATAAAAATGTGGTTGATGTCTCATATTAGTACACAGGTAGGGCCAGTGTTAAACATGCTCATTTTCAAAGTCCATCTATAACACAGCAATGCTGACACCTAGAAAGGGACCCATTTGGAAAAAAAATACAAAAAACTCTAGAGACAAGGACTTAGAAATGCACAGGTATAGGGCATATGTAGAGAGCATGAAAAAAAAGTCACCCAAAAAGCAAATAAAACAGCTTAGACAATTTGAGAATACGAACAGTAATGATGTATTCAAAACCAGGTTATTAAAATCAGGTTATAAAAGTGTAGAGTTGAGTATACTTGAGGTGGATTTTTATTTTTAGTTATATGGTTGTTGGTATTGTTTTTATCTCAATTATTTCATAAACTCTATATACATAAGATATGCTGCATAAAATAAACATGTTCCAGTTTGTAGAAAGATATTCCATGAGGGATAGCTACTGAAATTATTCAGTAGCTGATTTTGAACATGTTTTGTTTGTAAAATCCCTTTGCATTCTAAATTAATAGCTAAAACACAGCAGAGACTGATTCATAAAGGCAAAATATCTGAGAGTCATTTGGGTGAAAGGTTTTACTGTTACAAGTTAGATTGTACATTAACATTAAGCTTGTTCATATAAATTTGCCATCATATGATAATTTTAACAATTACAAAAACAATAAGGCAGTTATTGACATTCTTAAATATACATAATGTGCTAAATTATTATCATAATTTTTTATGCAATTCTTGAAGCAAAACTATGACATAGACACCATTTTCTTCTTTTAAGGATGGAGCTAAGAAGTGTTAAAAGTTGTTTATGGACTCTTGGGTTGGAAGGTAGCAGAATTCATATACAAGCAGAGATACCTGATGCTAAATGCCCTACATTTCATTGTGTGAGGTTGGTAGCTTATGAAGAAGTGAAAAAAATGAAGATACTTGTAATAATAATTACCAATATGTGGCAGTTATCTCACATGAAATGTGCTATTTCATTTTAATTAAGCCATACAAAATTAGATGTCTTACTTCTGTATTTGCTAGTGCTTTCCTAATGTGTTGTTAGAATTTGAATAGTATTTATCCTTTTTGAGGTCAGGCCAATGTGGACTTCTTTCTTCTCCAAATGAACAACTCCTAAAATTTCTGCTACTGTTTAAATATTATTTTGGAAAATAGGAAGGATGTATGAAAGAGTATGTCAATAAGAAAGGCTTTTATTTTCTCATGCTCTGTTTGTCTATAATGAGCTATATAGAAGTTATATTCTATGAAATTGTGAATGCTGAGCCATTCTTCCTGGGGGAAGAAAAATGTTTAGATTTCTCTGAACTTCTAGTCACATTTTTTAAATCAATTATTTGATACTTAACCTGTTTTATATGTGTTCATATGTAATGGAATTTTATTTAATGCCCAGTAATACAAAGAGCTTCATTAAATAGTTATACATATATATTATTTCATTATAAGAAAATATTTACTAAGAACAGTATATTTTCCTGACCCTTCTCCAAACTGTCCACCTGCCTAGTCACTGTCTCCACAGTAATTTTATATCACTGCTTTCAAATTATCACTAGCTCTTCCAGTTCCCATGTCCAAATTAAATTTTATTTCATTTCATTTAACATGCATTTTAAATGTTTTGTAGCAGAAAAAAATGTTTAACCTCCACCAGAAATTTAGTTGAAAAGATAAAAAGTTATCATGGACAAAATAAAATACTCACTGATCTGAATAATGTCATCTAAATCTCCCTTTCAACTCTTATGGAATATATGCACCAAAATTCTGTGCATGGAAATCTGGAGCAATGGAAGAGAAATGGGTGAAAAGCTCTAAATTGTAAATTTCAGGGCTGAAGAAGTGGCTCAGTGGTTAAAGCACTTTCCTGCAAAGCTTAATGACCTGGGCTTAATTCTCCATTACACATATAAAGTTAGATGCACCAAGTGGCACATACATCTGGAGTTTGTCCGGCTAGAGTTTCTGGAGTGCCCCCTCTTTCTGTCCATATTCTTCTTTCTATCTTGCTCTGCTTGCAAATAAATAAAAAAAAATTTAAATTATAAATTTATTTGGTTTTATCATTTCAATTCAATGCCATTATTAGTGTAGCTTATGCATGATAGAAGTTTATCTAATTTGCTTACTTTCCCCATGAGGCTCATCATTTCCTTCTTACACTTACTAACATTAAATATCACTTAAGAGTCATGTCTAGGAGTGATTTTAAACAGAACACCAATGTGGTATATATGACATATGACAAGAACACTACACTTGTTTACATTTTGAGAGATGAAACAGTAAGGCAGAGCATACCCAAATTTTTTACCTCAGTTGGGAAAATGTATTTCAGATGACTCCAAGTTTCCATTATTTTATCAGTCTCATAAAATGATCTAGAATACATGAAGAGTATTGACCTTGGCATTACAAGTTAATTATAACACACAGACAAATTTTGAAAACAGATTTTTTGGAAATAAGTAAGAACTATCATTGAATTTATTAAAAAAAACCACAGCTTTTTAAAAAAGATTCTTGCAATTTTCAGGCCTGTTATGATGCTGCCAATGAATTAGTAAGAATAAAATATCCTAAAGTTTTCATATACTTTACTACTATATATTCCTCAGGGTATCCTGTAAAGGAAAATTTTGAATTATAAATCAAGTAACTCTTAGCTGAATAGAAGTTGAAATAACTGAAATGATTATTTATAAACAAAATAAGCTGCTGACTAGTCAAAATGCAATTTTTATTTTTGAAGTCTCATGGTAAAATGTACCTTTGAGATTGTTGTCATTTTACTTATGCTTACTCAAAGGTACATGCTTATTTAACAAATTTTTATCTTTAAAATTTTTTATCCAACAATATTTACAAATGTACACATCTACATATCAAGTCTGAAGTTCTGGTTAAAACCTTAGGCCTTGGAATTAAGCTGACTCATTTCTACCTTTTACTAGCTACAAGAATCTGGGCCTGACATTTATTGCCCTGAAGTCTATTTTTCCATTATCAAAACCAGTGAAAGTACATTATTTTATATGTAGTATAAACATATTAAATATAAACTTATAAGCATATTATTAAATATATCAAATACATGGACTATATTTTATGTATACTATAAATGATTAGTTCTTATGTTATGCAAGTTAATTTCATAAAATGCATATACCACAATGCCAAGTAAATATAAGCATAAAATAATAAGTATGTACTGTTATTAAGATAAGATAGAAACTCTTAAATTAGAATACAGTAATTCTCTTTGACAGTATTTCTATTTATTATTTGTTTTATAATCAAATCTTAGAAAAAATTTTGTCACATAGACTGGAGAGATGGCTTAGCAGTTAAGGTGCTTATCTGCAAAGCCAAAGGACTGAGGTTTGATTCCTTAGGACCCATGTAAGCCAGATGTACAAGTTTGCACATGAGTCTGGAGTTTGTTTTTAGCTACTGTGGGCCCTGCTGTACCCATTCTCTTTCTCTTTCTCTGTCTCTCATAAATAAATAAAAATAAAATATTCTTTTAATTATATAACTTGTTTTCAGACTTCATTACCATGAAGTCTGAGTGAGTTTTTCTTATGAATTTGTAATGAGTGGCTATTTTACAACAGTAAAATTTATTTTATAAATAATTATATTGCCAAGAGGGACCTATGTATGTTCATAACTGTGTATGTGCATGCATTTGGAGGCCAGAGGACAACTTTGAGTGTCCATCTCACAAGTGCTGTCCACTGTTTTTTTCTTTTTGGAGACAGGGTCTCTTATTGGCCTGGTGCTCCCTTCCTGTGTCTGGCCAGCAAGCCCTAGAGATCCACCTGTCTAGATCTCTCCAATAAAGTTGTTATAGATGCATGAACCATACCCAGCATTTTTACATGGGTACTTGTGATCAAACTCAGGTCCTCATGCTTATGAGGCAAACACTTTACCAACTGAGCCATATTCTCAGCCTCATGAATCATTATTTTCAAATGCCTGTAATCTAACTCTATCATTGTTTCTATTGAGTAAAACAATGTTCCATAATCATAAAATGTCAGAGTTTCAAGGGACCTTTGATATTACTCTAGTGTGAACTCTTAGGACCCTGAAGATAACAGGGGACATGACTGGCTTATGTCATAGTGCATTCTGTCTTCAATGAAGGGAACTTTCTTGGAGCCATGTCATATGGCTTCTCAATTAACTTGAAGCAAATACCCAACACAAATATTTAACTAGGAAGATGCCTTAAACACAAAGAAGAAAGGATTAAAGCACAAGCTTGTGCATTTGCAGCCTGATGATATTTTTCTTTCTTTTGAAAGGGGAAGTTTGGGCAAAAATAGTTAGCATTGGGTTCTAGACAAAAGCAACCAATAATCTATCTGATCTCAGAAAAATGTGTACATTTCTTTTCTGATTCTAAAGAACAGGTATGTGGGAAAGGAAAAGTTAGTATAGAAAAACTTAACTCACATCAACTTGGCCTTGCATAGTTATTCACAAGCCAAGATCAATTTTTCTTGATGTATATACATCATGTATTTCTTGAAGCATTTACTGTGTAAGAATAAGAAGACCAGAGAGGATCACTAGTTTCATTGGGATATACTGTTTCTCAGATATCCAGATTATAGATATACATTTAATTACCTAATATAAAGTAGCCCTTGATTTATGTAAAAAAAGCAATAGTTAGCTAAGAGTTTTTGTAGTATTAACTTTAGGAGTTCAAGGAATAGTAATGGTAAGAAACTTGAACAATGTTGCTACAGGGATCCACCCAGTACAAATTACCCAGAAAACAAACTAAGCACATGCTTTAGGTACCAGAAATAACAGGGTAAACAGATTTATTTAAAAAATAACTTAAAATTCTTAAAGGCATAAAATGGCATCCATGGGAAAAATAAGAAATTTGTTAGGTTTTTATACTCTATTTTGTTTTTGCCTTTACAGGATAGTATTGTTTTCATTTATTTATATGGCAGGGGATGTGTGGGGATGGCAAAAGTCCATATTTTTCAGTTCTATAAAATCTATGTGTCCTTAATCTGAAAAACTCATCATTCAAGCCAGGAGCAAGCCATATGTATGACAGAATTTTTCCCAGTATTCCCTAAGGCCTCTGATTTTAATCTTTACTGGGTCAGATACTCCCTTCATATTTCTAGCCCCTGGTCAATTTGGAACAACACCCACCATAATTGGGTTGCTTCTAAACTCCCCCAAGTTAAAGTCTTGGGAGGCATCTGTCTGTAACAAGTGGCAGTTTGGGGTCACTAGTTGTTACTCAACTGAATCATCATCCAAGTATTTTACTTTATTTGCTTTACCAGTTCATTATCTAAGTTATTTTTTCCAAACTTAGCTTAGAATCTGTCTAAGGCTTGACCACATGTGAAGTTTGACATTTTAAAGGTCAGCTGGTTTGAGTTATTTGTATGTAAGAGTCAACAGATTTATTTTTTATTTTTAAGCAATGAACTGCCTATTGTTTTTTCCACTTGAAAAATTAAATAAAACACAAATATCTCATGAGCTTTCCTCAGACTTTTCCAGAAAGTGTTTATATTTGCACTTAGATAAATCACAGGGAAGTTACAATCTCAGATGGTTTGGAGATAGTACACATTTCAGTAGTTGAAGGGTTAGAAGTAACCCTGTGGAAGGAACACTTCCACTAGTTTAAGTATGGAGAAGCAAATGTAGTCCTGTTTATGTTATAATGTGCAGTATCATAAGCTACAGTAGAGAACCACAGTAGGCATATGGCTTAGGTGACACTAGTATGATAGTATGTGGTAAGCTGCTTCTGAGGTCTTCCACTATCCCTGGCTGAATCCCCAGTTTCTATATCTGTATTAGCTTTCTGAGCCTTAACCTCCATAGAAACTGCAAGCTATATGCTTAGGAGAAAATTATTGGAAGTTCTATCACCTTCTCTTGTTCATGTTCAAATGTGCAGGGTAAACATAGAATGTTAAGCAGATAAACCTTCTTTCCTCAAAGCCCCCCTCCCTTTAAAAAAAAACAAACAACTCTGGCTTGGAAGATCCTATCCTGATCTGTTGTACTTGAACCTTGAGGGTTCATAGGCTGAGTTGAGGGGCATGGGCAGAGAGGAAATGGAACATCTGACCACTGGTTAGCACAAAAGCAACAGTTAAACTAAAACATCACCGTTTAAGTTTAATTCCTTTTTATTTTTTGTCAGCCTATCAACTTCCTTGAAATATGTTTGAAAAGAAATGTGGAACTTTGGTGCTTCTCCTTTTCTGCCTTGTGACCTTTCCTCTGTCTGTTCCCTTACTAGTTCATCCTCTTTTTATTTCCTTTTGTTTGCCAAGTTCTTTTGGGTCTTAGGCTTTCACAAAGCTGTTCCTTCTGACTGAAGTTTTCTTTCTCAAACTCTGTGCCTGGCTAACTTCTACCCATCTTGTAGATCACAGCGTAACATGGCCTTCATTAATAAAAACATGAATGAATGAATAAGACAAATAGAAAGTAATGCAGGGCTGGAGAAATGGCTTAGCATTTAAGGCATTTGCCTGCAAAGCTTAAGGACCCAGGTTCAATTCCCCAGTACCCACATAAGTGAAATTCACAAAGTGGTGCATGAATCTGTAGTTAGTTTGTAGTGGTTACAAGCCCTGGTATGCCCATTCTCATTCCCCTCTCCCCTTCCTTCTCTCTCCTTTTCTCAAAACAATGAGTGAAAGAAAGAAAGAAAGAAAGAAAGAAAGAAAGAAAGAAAGAAAGAAAGAAAGAAAGAAAGAAAGAAAGAAAGAAAGAAAGGAAATACTGTAGAGTAGTAGCCTCTAAGGAACATGTGCAATTGGGTTGGAGAGATGGCTTAGGGAATAAAGTGCTTGCTGTGCAACTGTGAGAACTTGAGTTCAGATTCCAGAATCCACATAAGGCCAGATGCAGTGGGGTATCTGTAATACAAGTGCCACCTATGGGAGATGGAAGGCAGAAACAGTACAATTCCTCAGAATTTCGTGGTCATTCTGAGTGCTGAATGAGAGACCCTACCTTAAATAAGTTGGAAGACAAGGATCAGCACCCAATCCTGTCCTCTGACCTCCACGTACATGCTGTGAAACATGTAGGCCTGCGTGCGCATGTGTGCATATGCACGCGCAAACACACACACACACACACACACACGAACTATAAAAGCCATATAATATTGGTAAGATAATAGATCTTAAAAAAGAAACATGTAATATTGGTAAGATAATATATTTGAAAATGTGAAAGGTTTTTGATGAGAAAAGTTAGATGATGACAGTAATATTTTAAGAAGACATTTTGGGAGGCATGTATAGGATATGTTAGAAGTGGGGAGGGTCTTTTATAGACTAGTAAGGAAGGTATTATAGTTGTTTGTGCCTGAAGTAATAAATGACCCTGTCTGGAATATGGAAACATGGAAAGAGGTTGTAAATACTAGGAAGAAGGGTTTGGATAACTTGCTTTTTCTAGCATATGCAAGATCCTGGGTTCAATTTTAGTAACACACACACAAAGCTCAAGGGAAAATTAACTGCATTTTGTGAAAATTTGACAAAATGGCAAAGGATAAAAATCAAAGACATTTTTGGTTGGGCCATATAATAGAATGATTTACTTCCATTGAGAATGAAAGAAACCAGGAAGAAAGTGCCATTAACTGGAGGGAGAGATATAAAAACGTTTATTCACTTGATGACAAGATGCATTATTAGAGATATCCCACAGGCATGTTAAGATCTGATTGGAGCTTGAGATATAAACCACAGGGTATTTTTTTGCATGTGCATGTGTGTATGTACATATGTGTGTGGGTGCATCTATCTGTGTAAGGTGTCTGTGCATGTGGAGGCTAGATTTATGATGTCTCATAAATCACCCTTCATCTTAAGTTTTATTATTATTATTATTATTTTGGTTTTTTGAAGTAGGGTCTTACTCTAGCTCAGGATGACCTGGAATTCACTATGTAGTCTCAGGGTGGCCTTGAGCTCACGATGATCCTCCTACCTCTGCCTCCCAAGTGCTGGGATTAAAGGTGTGTGCCACCATGCCTGGCTCATCCATCTTAATTTTTGAAACAGTCTCTCACTGAACCCTGAGGTCACTGATTCAGCTAGATTAAGTATCTAGTAAGCCCCAGGTACCCTGTCTCTACTTCCTCAGCACTGAATTTTTAGGTGGGTGCTGGTGATCTATGCTTGTACAGCAAGTGCTTTACCCACTGAGCTATCTTCCATGGCTGAAACCAGAGTTTTATTGAAGTGAATCTGGCTATCATGTCAATAAACATTTACAAATAATGCACATAACATAAGGAAGATTGTCAAAACAAGTCAAAGTCTCAGGCTTACAGGTACATACATTCTCTTTAGGGAGAATGATAAATGTACTTGGCTAGCCATCATTTAGGAATAAAATGAGTTAAGGCATTTGCCTGTGAAGCCAAAGGAACCAGGTTCAACTCCCCAGGAACCATGTAAGCCAGGTGCACAAGTGTCACCTGGAGTTTGTTTGCAGTGGCTATAGGCCCTAGTGTGCCCATTCTCTCTGTCTCCCTTCTCTATCTCCCTCTGCTTTTAAGTAGATAAATAAAAATTTTTTAAAAGTGAGTTCATGCTATATTGAGGTTCTAAGACAGCTTTTATGGTACTATAGAGGATGGAAAGATCAGTTACACTTTGGGATAATAAATAATATCTTGGAATTTTTATGTTTTCAGATTATTTGTTAACCACTGTTTTCCACATTTAAGTATTCTTCACCCAGTTTCATAATTTTTCCTTAATTTGTATAGAATTTTACATTCAATCCATGTTTTTAGCTTTAATAGTTTAAAGAAATGAATTTAGAAATAAAACCATACTTTACTTCTATAAGTGGGATAACAGTTCACTCACCATAAATAGATGGTAACTAAAAATAAAGACAGTATTAATAAAATGGTGTTATTTAATTTTATCTAGGTAGTATTTCTTGTTCTTTGGTTCTGAGACTGAATCCTGAATCCTTATAACAAGAAATCTTAGCAAGTGTTGGAGATGTGCTAATGATGTATTTGCATGGCCCTGAGACATATTTCTCAACATATTCAGAAAAAGAACTGAAAACAGAATGACTTTCTCCCTATGTAATCCAATGCTATTTAATGCCTTCATCTACCATTGTGGTGCCACTCTACCTTCTTTTGGAAATAGTTTGGTGATTGAACAGCCCAGAATTTAGGTCTGATGTATACAATTCAGCAGAAAATAGCTTGCACTCATGGAAGAAATGCTATCTCCGACTCTTTGTTTGACATAGTCTGAGACAAGGATATCCCCACACAAAAATAGCAGAAGCATAGGACTTCTATGATGAAGGTAAAAATAGTTTGGTGATTGAACAGCCCAGAATTTAGGTCTGATGTATACAATTCAGCAGAAAATAGCTTGCACTCATGGAAGAAGTGCTATCTCCGACTCTTTGTTTGACATAGTCTGAGACAAGGATATCCCCACGCAAAAATAGCAGAAGCATAGGACTTCTATGATGAAGGTAAAAAGAGAAGGAAGAAGAAAAGGACCATGAAGGAGGACTTGGTTCTGCTTGATACTCTTATTCTCCTGCTCCCAGTTTTCAGAAAGTAAGAATGAGCTGAGAGTATCAGCTTTCCTGTATGTTGCCTCCTTCACTGATGGCTAGATGAACACTTCTATCGTCTGTGTGCCTGCTGTAGACCACAAGTGCCTCTGCAGACATGAATAATAGGTGCCTTTTCCAAAGCAGACACAGTTTATATACTGAAAATGGACTCACTAGTGAGGCTTGCTGGAGTCGTCACTTCAGAAGTATAACCTCTCTACTGTGATCATTGAATACATTAGTATCATTTTTCAAAATATCTTGGGAACAAACAATACTTTTATACATTTTAATCCAGATAAATGCTGTCAGTGGAGAGAGAAAGGGTTCTTTACCTTTGAAGAGATATTCGGGTTTGGATTTGGCAGGACATCAGCAGCCATTGGAACTCTTTATTCACTGCTTCCCCATCAACCCACCCCAGAGATAATTTGACAGGACATTGGAGAAGATCCCTCTTAGTTCTGTGAGAAATGTAAAATTATTATATTTATGAGATTTATTTATTTTGCTTTATAAGAACTCAGTTTTAAACTTGCAATTTATAGCAAAGTGTAAACAACAACTAAGATGTTCTTTTTGAAACTATAAATTTGTATCCCATGCTAATAGTCACATGATCAATATCCTAGTCACTCTTCTTAGAGTAATGATAATTAAGATGTTGTTTTCTATACTTGCTAAATGACAGACAATGTTTTTCATTTTATGCACAGTCTCTTTGCATATCAACTCTGTAAAGTTTGTATTTTTTCCACTTTCAAATGGTGAAAATGAGATTTGTATTGAACTGTTCAAGTTCATATAGTAGTGGGCCTTGTACTGTCTAACTCTAAAACCGTTTGATTTTTTTCTTCCTAATTTGACATGATAGTACAAATGAAGTGTGAGAGCAATATAATTGAGACTCAGCATTAATTTTAGTACTTATATAGCTTGTTTACACTTCCTTTCTACTTATTTCTTTCCCCTGTTGCATATTAGTATAAGTAAAGGAAGCATAAGAAGCTGCTGGCATACAACTTAGAGTTAGGCAGATTTGACTTGAGTCCAGCTCTACCATTTACTAGTTCTCAAACACTGGCAAGAAAGTCAATCTGTTTAATGCTCAGTTTCCTTATTAAGTAACTTTATTTCTTTAGGAAGTCAAACATGATAGTAGTGTCTTTCTCTTAAATTTGATAGTATTAAATGAGATAAGGTTAAATAAAGTGCTTGCTATATTGCCTGACACATAGTAAGTGCTCAACAATAAATAGTATGATTTACTATTATTATCATAATTCCTTTATTTAACCCACATTCTTTTTTAAATAATTTTATTTTTATTTTATTTATTTATTTAAGAGAGAGAAGCTGAGAGAGAGAGAGAGGAAGACAGAATGGGCACACCAGGGCCTCCAACCATTGCAAACGAACTCTAGATGCATGCATTGCCTTGTGCATCTGGCTTACATGGATCCTTGGGAATCAAACCTAGGTCCTTTGGCTTTGCAGGCAAGTGCCTTGACTACTAAGCCATCTACCGAGCCCTTAACCCACATTCTTAATACTGCTACATTTTCTTTTGCTCCACAAATCTCTGTGAACTTTTCTCTTGCATAAACCCTATTAGCTGTTTAAGTTTTGACTTTAACTTTATCATTACACTATGTCCTTCCAGGCTTTAGATATGTATTAGAAATATCAAGAGCTATGTTATCATCTTTGTATATGTATATAAATGTGTGTGTGTGTGTGTGTGTGTGTGTGTATGTGTGTGTGTGTGTGTTTAAGTATATGAGTGAGTTATATGTAGAGAGACATGGAAAGCCCTATGGGACACTGCTGGCCTTATAGGGCATTATTTTATTAACAACCCTGCTCTACATTGGGAATCCAGATTCATCTTTAAACAGCTGAACTTTCTATAAGATCAGTGCCTCAGCTTGTCAAAGCTTATAAAAAGCAAATGCTGGAAGCAGACAACCCTTCCAGCTGTTCCCTTTCTTCTCTCTGCAGATGTGTACACTCCCCATAAGCCTCTATAAGGAATCCAGGGAAAGCAGAACAAAACTAGTGAGCTTTTTATTTTATTGAAAACAAAGGTTAAGAGAGTCTTTTCTGAATAATTTTCTTGGAAGCCAAGAATGAAATCTTATATTACTTGACTGATGTATTTATTTTGACAGATATGTTTATTTTGAGGGAACTTAAGATTTAACTACCTCATATTATATCTCTGTTCATAGCATGTCTAAATTATCTTCTTAAAAACCCAAGCACTCCAGTGCAACAATTGGGAAAATCTGCTAAAGAAATCAGGACAGGGGAGGTGAGACTCAAGAACCAGACCCACTTTATTGTTAGAACATGTGGAGTTAGACTACTGTGCGAGTATTGTTCATAACAAGAGGACTTAGAGAAAAGCATGTTCGGTGCTTCGGGCTAAGATGGCCTTATCCAAACTTATGCAAGTATAGGGGGTTTGAAAAAGAACCAAAATACTCTAATTCTTCCTCATTAACATTGTGTTACTCGGAGTTTCCAAGAGGAATGGAACCAATAGAATCAATTTTATTATAAAGGGAATTTATTGGATTAGTTTATGGTAGTCAAACAATCGCAGTCTGCAAGCTTGAGAGTCAAGGAACCCAGTAGCTGCTCACTGGATGCGGCTGGATATTTCAGCAGTCCTAATCCCATACTGAAAGCCTGAAAGCTTTCTAGAGGGTTGCTGATTTAGTCCACATTGAAGGGGTGCTGAGGAAACTTGGTTCCATTGGTGATGAAGGACAGCTGAACAAGATAGATGTGTATGCAAGTGAAGGCTCCAATAGCAAACAGCACAGGCAGCCAGGTGGGTGAAGGGGCTTTCCTCCCAGAGCTTTCTTACACAAAGCCTCACTAGGAGGGCTGCCCACGCTGGTGGAAGGGCTCACTCTGGAGGAAGGAGTTCCTCCTTCTTCAGTCAATCCTTCCAGGAAACAACCTTAAAGACCTGCCCAAGAGTCATGCCTGTGGATTCCTAAACAGATCAAGTTGACATTACAACCATGATTCATTATGCCTATCACGTTGATTTTCTTACCTCATGATGTAGCATTATCTTCCTTACTCAGTTAATGTCAGTGATGTGTATGTGTTTTGATTCCAAAGATGAAGTTCTTTCTGAGTTTAGAGATTTTACCCTGTTATTCAGTCTTATTGAAAACTTCCACCTACAGGTGTTCATAGATGCTGCTTCCTTGTCACAGAAGATTCAAGTCATGTGTTACCTTCTCAGCAAGTTCTTTTCTAACTGTTCAGCATGGAGCTGGTTGTTTTTGATGTTCTTCTTTTCTCTCTTGAAAATGAGCATTTCCCTATAACTAAGTTCTTGCCAATGAAATCTGAATGAAATCATCATGTTATTCTTAGAAAATAACCCTTGATGCATCCTTATTTTCCCTCTTCTCTTTCTTGTGCCCTGTAACACCTGAAGTGGGACTGAGCCCTAACAGTTATCACATTGTGGACCATGAGGGGAAAGGGCATGCACTAGGTATGGAGATCTGGAAAGCCAGAGTGTCTGATGTACTTGTGCATAAATATCCCCAGGATACCACCCTCCAAGATTCTTTCAAATAAAAAAGAAAGAGCTTCACTTAAGTCCCTATGATTTTGGATTATGTTGTGTGGTCAGTCAAGCCTACTACAAGCCATTTTAAGATAACCCTGCATGGCCTGAACACACTGTGTTCCTTTCATACCACTATCCTTTGGTTTGTCTTTCACATGGCACTTTCAATAACAGAAGTTATTATTTCTTTCTTTTCTTTCCTTTCCTTATTATTTTCCCTCCTGTCAAGAATATAATCTCTGGAGGAGTGAACTTACCTTTTATGTTAACTATGCTGTCCTTAAAGACAAAAATTTTTTAGGGGGGGTGAATGGAAAATGTATGCTCATATTCTATCTACTAATTTCTCTATGAGCGTTTGTCTCTGGTTTTTTTTTTTTGTTTTTTTTTTCATGACCAGTAGGTCACATTTTCTTTCTTTATTTGGATAGAGTAATGTTTGTAAGTGGATTTTAGTAGCCTAAGAGTTTTATAATTATTGATGCTATGATACATTGAGTACTTAATGCTCAATTTAACCTTTATTTTTAACTTCTTTGGGGAAGCATCATTGTCATGTATAATTATTTACAATTTGGGATTTTATTTTTTTGTTGCTATTGAAAATGGGACTATGTCCCTTATTTCTTTCTCTGCATCTTTGTCATTTGCATATAAAAATGCTACTGATTTTTGTACATTGATTTTGTATCCTGCTACTTTGCTATAGGAGTTAATCAGCTTCAGGAGTTTTGGGATGGAGTCTCTTGGGTCTCTTACATATACAATCATGTCATCAGCAAATAGAGCTAACTTAACTTCTTCCTTTCCAAATTGTATCCTTTTTATTTCCTCCTCCTGTCTTATTGCTTGAGCTAGGACTTCCAGTACTATATTGAAAAGCAGAGGTGAGAGAGGACAACCCTGTATTGTTCCTGATCTTAATGGGAATTCCTCCAGTCTCTCTCCATTAAGTATTATTTGGGCCTTCGGAGCTTTGTATATTACCTTTATTATGTTAAGATATGTACCAACCATGTCAATTCTCTCCGATGTTTTGATCATGAAGTGATGTTGTATCTTGTCAAAGGCCTTATGTGTTATTTTCATTAATATATCCTAAACTATACCATGATAGGGAAAATGAGTTGGAAACTATTGGATTTTTGTTGTTTTGATCTTGTGTTTATAATTCTTGCCTCAGATTGACAGACGTATTTTTTTCAATTTACTTTTGATCTGCTAAATGGGACAGGCTTGGTGCTTTATAGAACTATGCTTCCAGGATTCTATTGACCAGCTGCTGTTGACTTGCCATCTCTTTAGAGCCCCTTCAAATAAGTCCATTAGATCTCCCTAAAATGATTCAAAAGCAACTACTGTTGGCATGGGAAAATATTGAAGTAAACTATGAGGATATTAATTAACTGTTAAGTATCTCTAGTGTTTTGGTTTTTCGAGGTAGGGTCTCACTCTGGCTCAGGCTGACCTGGAATTCACTATGTAGTCTCAGGGTGGCCTTGAACTCACGGCGATCCTCCTACCTCTGCCTCCCAAGTGCTGGGATTAAAGGCGTGTGCCACCACGCCAGGCAAGAAGAGAGCCAGATAGAACTGATAAGGAACTACAGATGCATGGCAAACAGAAAAGTAGCCCATTCTCATACCGGGAGTCGAACCCGGGCTGCCTGGGTGAAAACCAGGAATCCTAACCGCTAGACCATGGGAGATTCTAGTGTTTTAAGGGAGGGAAATATGATTAGTCAGGACCATTGTAGTAATGTGTATAGAGAATATCAGAAAAGGAATAATAAAATATGATGCCTGTGTTCATTATGTCAAGAATGAGACTCCTTAACTTATAAAAAGGTTGGATTTTGAATAGATAAAAAATTTGAGGGGCTTTTTGGAGAGAAGAGAAGGTGAAAGGGCTTATGAGAACAGAAGGAAATACAGAGAGGATAAAAGAGTAGATTATCACAATTGCACAGGGAGAGAACACAGTTCTCTCCAAAGAATGGGTCTCTGCTTTTCAGTGTTCTCAGAATTTATAGTGTTAGAATTTAGAGATGTTCAGAAAATTGTAAGCTGAGTGGGTAAAGGAATCCTGTTGCCACAGTGAGGCAACAATATACATTATATCACTAATAAAATGGAGAAGTAATCTTTTTCATTATATTTATTCATGAGGCAGCAGGATTTCTATAGTTTAAAAAGCTATAGAAAATATCGATATTAATGCCAATATAAACATTTCCTTTCTGTTATATAAAAGAATAAGAAATAGAAACTTTAAGAAATTGCCAAAAGTTATTTCAAATAATTTATAATGTTTAAAACTGGGCATTCATTATGATATCCCCAATGCAGCTAAGTAGTTAAAAATTCAGTACTATGCTTGGCACTTTGACTTTTAAAAATATTTTATCTGTTTACAAGGAAAGAGAGAAAGGAAGGGAACTAGAAAGAGAGACAGAGAATGGACATACCAGGGCCTGCAGCCACTGCAAACAAACTCCAGATGCATGATCCACTTTGTGCATCTAGCTTTATATGGGTACTAGGGGATCGAACCTAAGTCATTAGGCTTGTACACAAGTGTCTTAACCACCGAGCCTCCTTGCTAGCATGACACTAATACTTACTTACTTTTAATACTTTAAAAAATGTGTGGATGTGGAAGCTTTGCTTATAATTTGCAGATGAGGCCAAGGGGAAGTTGGTGAAAGATTCAGTGTCACATAGTTGTTAGTAATAGAATCTGAAAGGAAGACCCATGTCTACTTAACTTCAAGGCTTTGTTTTTTTTGTCTTTTGTTTTTTGAGGTAGGGTCTCATTCTAGCTCAGGCTGACCTGGAATTCACTATGTAGTCTCAGGGTGGCCTTGAACTCATGGTGATCCCCCTACCTCTGCCTCCAAAGTGCTGCACCACCATGCCTGGCTACAAGGCATTCTTTATTTTAAATATTTTAAATTTTAATTTATGAGAGAGAGAGAATAGGGTGTTTCAAGGCCTCTAGCCATTGCAAATGAACTCCAGACACATGCTCCACCATGTACATCTGGCTTATAGGTCCTGAGGGAATCAAACCAGGGTCCTTAGGTTTTACAGGCAAGTGCCCTAACCACTAAGGCATCTCTAAAGCCCAAGGCTGTATTTCATTTTTATTTTTGAGAGACAGACTGAGAAAGAGAGAGAGAGAAAGAGAGAGAGAGAGAGAGAGGGAGAATGGGCACCCCAGTGCTTTTTAGCTGCCGTGAACAGACTCCAGATGCATATGCCCCCTCATGTGCTCGTGCAACACTGTCACTTGTGTGTGCTTACATGGGACCTGGAGTTTCGAATATGCAGTCTTGGGCTTTGCCGGCAAGCTCCTTACCCACTAAGCAATCTCTCCAGCCCAAGGCTGTATTTTTTTTTAAATATTTTTGTTTATTTTTATGTATTTATTTGAGGGTGACAGACAGACAAAGAGAGAAAGAAGCAGATAGATAGGAAAATGGGCATGCCAGGGCCTCCAGCCACTGCAAACGAACTCCAAATGCATGTGCTACATTGTGCATCAGGCTAATGTGGGACCTGTGGAATCAAGCCTCAAATTGGGGTCCTTCAGCTTCACAGGCAAGCACTTAACCACTAAGCCATCTCTCCAGCCCAAGGCTGTGTTCTTAATTGCTCTGTTATATGGCTGTTACACTGTCTCCATGAAACCTGTTGTTTCACTCCCTCTTTGACTTCTAATTTGTCCTAATTTGTTATAATCATCTCCTCGTAATTCCTTAAGATCGAGTGTTCAGTGTGGAGCCATGTTCTTTTGTTTTGAACCAAATGAGGCCACAGACTTTAACATAGGATACTAGAGGACTCAGATCTAGGGCAGAGGGGAAAGAGGATCAGACCAAGGCACGTCCTCCCAGAAGGCCACTGTGTCAGATAGAAGCAAGGCATGATGAGCCAGAATTGATGGGGCTAAAGGATCATAGTCATAAGAATGGATTAGACATTTCCAGTATGATATAGGGTCACATCATAAAGGTTCCATTCATGTGAGGAAACTTATATTCTAAGAGATTTCCAAATGAGTTGAACCTTCCATAGAAATTTTACAACTGGAGCCTTCCTTTCATTGGGTATCTCAGAACTTCTGAGTTAACCTTGCTACAGAAGGAAGCCCAGTTTCATTGTGTAACAAATATCATCCTTATCCATCAGGATCATTTGACATTTAAAAATATAAAGTAATAGTCAGGCTTATTTGACACTCTGGCAATTTGGGGGAAATATGTCATATATCATTATTCTATGTCAGAGGTTACAATCTCTGTGCTGTAGACTGAATTGTGTCCCTTCTGCTCCAAAAATTATGTGTTGAAGCCATAATTCCAATATGACTATAACAAAGATAGGAATTTTTTTATTTTATTTTAGAGAAACAGAGACAGACAGACAGATGAAGAAAGAGAGAGAGAGAGAGATAGGGAGAGAGAGAGAGAGAGAGAGAGAGAGAGAGAGAGAGAGAGAGAGAGAGGGAGAGAGAGAGAGGGGGAGAGAGAGAGAATTGGCATGCCAGGGTCTCACCCACTGCAATCGAACTCCAGATGCTTGAGCCACCTAGTGGGCATGTGCAACCTTGGTTCTTCCATTCATTCTTCCCCCTTCTTTGCCGTGTTTCCTGAGCTTTGGAGGGAATGATATAGTTGTCACAATTAGTGCTGAGTACTCAACAGTCACTTATTATCAGTGCTTTTATAAGTTTTGACTCTTTTGCAGTCACCACCCACTGTAAAAGAGAAGCTTCTCTGACTAAAGCTAAGAGTAGCACTAATCAATGGGCATAACCATACATATGTAGAAGGTAGTATTATGGATACAACATATCCATATATCTATATAACATTAGTACCTTCTCTCAGAAGGCTTATGGCTTTCCAAGCCATTGGTTTTTAAATAGCTTTTCAGCAACAGGTATGAATTCCCATCTGTGAGCTGACCTCAAGTCTGGAGAGCAGTTGGTTACCCTCATCACAGTCATACCACTGCTGCACCAGTTGCATCTTGCGTGGTTGGTCAGTTGTGTGATACATACTACTGAGTAAGATTGTTGGTGACTTTTGTCCCCCAGAATCCTTCATAGTATCTTCTAGCATTATGACAGCTAGTCTACAGAGAGATATTTCCAGCTCAATTCTAGCATGATTTCTCTGTGTCTTGCAACCAAAGCATGTGGTATTTTCAGCAGTAGTTCTGGTGGCAAACAAGATAACTGGCAATGGTTGGGAGGACTTGGCTTTTTGACTACCTTTTTATTTTTATTGAGATCCTTAGTATATGAACCTAATGCATTGGGTTATACTCATATGTTCCCTCTTCCCCAACCCCATTCCACTGAGGGCTGTCCCCAGTGGAATTGTCAGTAATCATTGTGGGATCATGAATGCACCAGTCATTCTTTTGAAGGGGACAGTGTTTCAGGATACACTTTCACATGCTGAGGCTCTTATATTCTTTCTAACCCCTTTTTTGCAATGTTCCCTGAGCATTGGCAGGCATGTTTTAAATATTTTTTAATTTAAATTTAAATTTATTTATTTTAGTGAAAGAAAGAGGTAGACATTGAGAGAAACAGAGAGAGAGAGAGAGAGAGAGAGAGAGAGAGAGAGAGAGAGAGAGAGAGAATGGGTGCAGCACCAGGGCCTTCAGCCACTGCAAACAAACTCCAGATGCATGTGCCACCTTGTGCATCTGGCTTATGTGGATGCTGGAGAATTGAAACTAGGTCTTTGTTTTTGCAGGCAAGTACTTAACCACTAAGTCATCTCTCAAGCCCATAAATCTCCTTTACTTTTGAGCTATCAGCAGCCTCTGATTTTCTGCCTTGTTGAGTTTTGAGTCTTCTTGCCCTGGAGGAGGTTTATACACTAGCATTCAGAGCAGTGGTGATATTTAATCTGCCACTTCTTAATGTAGTGTTTCCTGAGCTCTGGCAGATGTGATAAAGATGACTTGTCTTGTGATAGCCAGTCAGCTTTATTTTCTTGTCATGCTGATGGGTCTTGGCTGTTCCCAGTACTTTCTGCCACTTGTAAAAACAAAACAAAACAAAACAAACAAACAAACAACAACAACAAAAAAAAAAACGAAAGAAAGAAAAGCAGATTCTTTTAGCCCACAGTGAACAGAATGGACAAATGCAATAAACAGATATTTGAAGATCTGTTGATGGGCATAACCTCTGCTTGTAGCCAAAGAACACTAGAAACTTCTCTCAAGGTATATGACTTTCCATATGATAGGCTTCTGACTTGGTTCACAGTACCAAGTACATATTCTCATATCCACAAGGGAGCAGATGATTACCTCCATAGCTTGTATACCACTGTTGCACTGGTGGGTACATCATGACAGACTGGTTGATTTTGCTGCTTTCAGGGTGCACTGGTAGTTCATGCTGTTGGTGACCTTTATCCCCCCAGCAGCTCCTATAGTGCTTTCCAACACTGTGAGAGCTAGCCAGCAGAGAGCTGGCATCCATCTCAGTTCTAGAATGGTATCTCAACATCCTGCAACTTTAGACTGTAGTGTCTTGAGTAAGAAGGTTTCACCATTTAGTTCTGGTGGATACCCAAGTACTTTAGCAATGGCCTACATTATTTTGGGGGCCTCATGGACATCCCTAATTAACAGGGTTGAACCCAATTCCAGCACTGGGACTTATTAGCAACAGGCTATGGTGTTAGGGTAAAGCTTTACCCATCTGCTTCTTCCCAAAATATTCCCCCTAGCTCTTTTAAGAGAGTTATATTTTTTAATTGGCTACCCTAGAGGAAGATTTCTATAGTACTAATTTATGCCATAAACTTTGTATCCCTGCTTCTCCCTTTCTTATTTCCTTCCTTTCTTAGCCCAGTATCTCCAGACTCTTCCAGCCCTCTATCTGTCCCTCCACTTGCCTGTTAAGTATCCTGTCCTTTCATTCCTCCCTGCTTTTCTTCTCTTCAAATCTCATTCTAGCTTTCCTACTGGTGCTACTGATGTTTAATACCATTTATGAACTAAAATTTGGTGTATCTGTGTTAGGCACATATATATTTATGATTTTTTTTAAATTTATTTATTTGAGAGTGACAGACACAGAGAGAAAGACAGACAGAGGGAGAGAGAGAGAATGGGCGCGCCAGGGCTTCCAGCCACTGCAAACGAACTCCAGACGCGTGCGCCCCCTTGTGCATCTGGCTAACGTGGGACCTGGGGAACCGAGCCTCCAACCGGGGTCCTTAGGCTTCACAGGCAAGCGCTTAACCGCTAAGCCATCTCTCCAGCCCATATTTATGATTTTAATAACCTCTTGTTGAATTGTTCCCTTGATGAGTATAAAGTAGCCTTCTTAAAATCCTTTCATTACTTTTGGTTTAAAGTCAATTTTGTCAGATGTTACTATGACCACATTTGCTTGTTTTCTATTTCCATTTGCTTGGAATATCTTTTCCATCCTTTCACTCTAGTGTGGTGTCTATCTTTAATGGTAAGGTGGGTTTCTTGAAGACAGTAAGTGGATGGATCCAGTTTTGTGATCCAGCCTATCAGCATGCATCTTTTGATTGGGGAGTTGAGTCTATTGATATTCAAAGTTATATTTGAAAAGTATAAAGTTAGTCCCTGTTACATTGAATACTCTGTGGAGTTGGTCTTTTCTTGATCTTCATTTGCTTTCACATCTGTTCTAGTTTTGATTATTATTTCCCCTCATGTTGCCTCCTGAAGATATTTATTCATCTCTTCAGTATGGAATATTCCATGCAGCCTTCTCTGTAGGGCTGGCTTAATGCTAATATATTCATACAGCTGACTTATCATGGAAAGTTTTTCTTCCACCTTGTAATTATGGGTCCTAATTATGCTGGGTATAGTAGATTATATTGACAGCTATGAACTTTTAAATTTTGAAATACTCCATTCTTAGTTGTTTTTTTTTTTTTTTTTTTTTTGGAACTTGTCATTGGTTTTATCCTCCTGAATAATTTCCTTTCACTTGTTTTAGAGCCCTGGTAATCTATCCTGCATTTAATCTATTCTGTTGATGAGACTTTCATGGGTACCTATAAATTGAGTTTTTTCATTTTTTTATTTCTGTTATGTCTTTCTTCAGCTTTATCATCTCTTTACTGAATTCCATTTTCATTTCTTGTTTAGATTTTTTCCTTTAATTGATTGTACATGCTCTCTTAGAATTTATTTATGCATTTAATCATGTGCTCTTTGAATTCATTCTACTATCCATTGAGCTATTGTTGCAGTCCGGTTTGCATTGCTGGTAGAAATCACCCAACCAAGAGCAGCTTCTGGGAAAAAGAGATTTATTTTGGCTTACAGTCTCGAGGGGAAGCTCCATGATGGCAGGGGAAAACGATGGCATGAGCAGAGGGTGGACATCACCCCCTGGCCAACATAAGATGGACCACAGCAACAGGAGGGCGTGCCAAACACTGGCATGGGGAAACTGGCTATAAAGCCCATAAGCCCGCCCCCAACATACACTCCCTCCAGGAGGCATTAATTGCCAAATCTCCATCAGCTGGGGAGCTAGCATTCAGAACACCTAAGTTTATGGGGGACACCTGAATCAAACCACCACATTCCGCCCCTGGCCCCCATAAACTGATATCCATACATGATGTAAAATATAATGCATTCAGTCTGACTTTAAAAGTGCCCATAATTTTTATCAATCTCAATGATGTTCATACATCCCCATAGTTCAAGATCTTTTAAGAGCCATAATACCAAAATATAACCTCAAAAAACCCATAATGGCACCAAACAAATATTCACACTGCAATAGATGGCATTGGGCATAGCAAAGAAACATTCAACCAATACAAGATTTAAAACAACCAGGGCAAACATCAAACTCTGTAGCTTCAAGTCCAGCAACTCTAGCCAGGGACAAGTCTTCAAGTCCGATAATTCTAACCAGCAACAAGTCTCTGGCATTCCAATTCCGCCCCTCCAGCTAGGCTACTCACAGACCTGGGAAACTTCATCGGGGCCAGCAGCTCCTCGGCAGCCATCTCATGGTCCCGGCATCTCCACTGGGTCTCCACTGCAAGCCACGGTTCATCCTCATGGCCCCATGGGGTCTCTATGCAGGCAACCAGCAAACCCGCTTCACACTGCCCATGGCCATTTCCAAAACACAAGACTGTGTTGCAAACTCAATGAACCTCTTTCCAGCATTTTATACTCCACAATACCAGGTAGGTGCCAATTTGTTAATCCAGGGGGGGATTAAAGCAGACTTTGAAGATCAGGACACTCCTTGAGCACTCAGGCCCCTTCTAAAGAGTCTACATTCTTCTTGTTGCCCCAGCACAGGTCAGCTAGCCCAGTCTCAAAGGTTGTAATCTCTCAGTTGCAGCTGAATGGGCAGCAGTTCACCCAAAGATTTTTCTTTCTGTGCCATATCCCTCTGCACACACCAGTTCATTTCTATGCAAAGCAACCCTGCACAACTCTCAGGACATGGGCACAAGAGCAAGCTTCTCACACAAACTGCTAGCCCAGTCCAAGCAAAGCTTTTTCTCACCCTCATAAGCCAAACCTCACAGTCTATAGTTCTTACCGCCTTCGGGTCTTTCAGCTCTGACCAGGATAGACCATCAAGCTGTACTTATAGCACTGCAAAGCATCTCTTAGGCCAACGTTTCAACTCCTTCCACATTCCTCTTGAAAATCAGCTCCAAAAGGCCGAAGCCACACAGTCAGTTGTCTAGCAGCAACCCCACTCCTCGGTACCACTTTACTGTTGCAGTCCGGTTTGCATTGCTGGTAAAAATCACCCAACCAAGAGCAGCTTCTGGGAAAAAGAGATTTATTTTGGCTTACAGTCTCGAGGGGAAGCTCCACGATGGCAGGGGAAAACGATGGCATGAGCAGAGGGTGGACATCACCCCCTGGCCAACATAAGATGGACCACAGCAACAGGAGGGTGTGCCAAACACTGGCATGGGGAAACTGGCTATAAAGCCCATAAGCCCGCCCCCAACAATACACTCCCTCCAGGAGGCATTAATTGCCAAATCTCCATCAGCTGGGGAGCTAGCATTCAGAACACCTAAGTTTATGGGGGACACCTGAATCAAACCACCACAGCTATTTTTCTTGATTCTCTTCCATTTTCTTTAGCCATTTGTTAATGGCCTCACTAAGTTTGTTGTATATGATTATCATAATTGCATTTTGGAATCCCTTGTCTGGAGTTTTCTCTAGGTAGCTTTCATTAGAGGCTTCCTCTATGAGACTAGGAATTCTTAGTGGTATATCTTGCTTTGGTTTCTTATGTTATTTGTTTTTGTTTTTGTTTTTCCATCTGGAGATAGGTCTTTTGTTTTACTGTGAATGTAGCAACAGTAGCTCTAGTTGGGCCTGTGTTGAGTGGTCTGGTCATCTTTGACCTAGATGGGTAGGGGCTGGTAGTCTATCTGCAGTTCTGGGATAGGGATAGGTACACTGAGAAGTCTATTTATTCCTTGTGCGTACAGTCTCTGGATATGTCAGGGCAGGCGACTGCTACAAACAGAGGCATCTCCAACTAGGGCAGTACAGGTTGGCAAGCTTGGGAGTGAGGTGAGCAACAAATGAGCCTTTTCCCCAATCCCAATATGAGTGAACAGGAGTGGGATTTGGGGTGAGACTGTTGTACTCATGGGACTGAGTGGGCACAAGAAAATGTGGAAGCATTCACTAAGATCTTGAGTGGGTTACATTGTATCAGAGCTGGGGAGTGAGCCAAGCTCAGATATCCCTACTCAGAGAGGTACAGGGTGGCAGGCCTGGGGCTGGATCTCCATCTGAGCATGTGTGGGTAGGGGTTGTGCCCACAGGACTCTTGACTATCTTATGTTTAAACACATAATAGTGGTGGCATACAGTAAGAGAGTTTATATATTTAATTCCTTACTTAAAATATTTTATTTATGATTAATTGCAAGCAGAGAGGAAGGGAGAGAGAAGGAAGAATATGGGCATGCCAAGGCCTCTTGCCACTTCAAACAAATTCCAGAAGCATGTACAACTTTGTACATCTGTCTTTTCATGTTTCCTGTGGATTTGAACCACAACCATCAGGATTTGCAAGCAAGTGCCTTCAACCACTGAGCCTATCCAGCCTAATACCTCATTTTTCAAAGAGTACTCATCTCTGTAGTATATGATTTTCTGGCTTGGACAAAATTCCTATAAAGTGTTAGAAAGATGTTATTTATCATCCTTTCTCTATTCCTAAGATTAGCAATTAAAATCAACTATCATTTGGCATAGAACTAATTAATTATTGTATTGGATTGAGCCACCTATACTCTACAGTATACCTCTATTAAACTTGGTTAAATCATTTTTATCTTTCCAGGGCTACAAAATGAGGCACATTATGGTACCTATTCAGAAGGCTAAGGGTTTAGTTGGATCATCCATGTTGGATTTGTAGTAGAGAATCTGGCGAAATAGTGAATAAATACTAGCTTTTTTTATTTTTTCTGATTACTTTCTGTAAAGGGTACTAAACTTGGAAATAAAGAGGAAAATAACATTCTTTTCATGCCCTTAGGGAGCTTAAATGCATGAAAAACAACTTGTAAGATTTTGATGAAATTCAGAGGTCCACATCTAGTCTTTTAAAACATTTTCAAAATTCTTGTTTTCCAGCAAAGCCACTGTCACTTTATCCTACACACAGTTTATCTGTCTTCTTAAGCTTTTTGAAGTAAGTTGCACAAGTTATTTTTTTCCTTTGCATCCTTCCTCCTGGCCTTATGCTCAGTGTAGCCAAATATTATACCTCATGAATTAATTTTGTCACTTCTCTGGTGCTTCTCCAAAACAGAGTATTTTCTTGCACACAATGGAATGATACTTCCTTGAAAGAACAGAATCTAGAGACTCCTTGTATCACATATGCTGATTTTGTCACTTCTTCACAAGATCAGTATAGCTTCTTATAAAAGCAAATTAAAATAGCTCTAAAAGACTAACAAAAATATCATAATAGTACCAATTATATTAAAAAGCCTTTGCTCCACTTCAAGCCAAGATGGCAACCGCCTAGCTGCACTGCAAATCCTGGGGAAAGAAAGGCAAGACATTAAGGGTTCACTGGGTCTTTCAGGGGAGAGAAATCTCCAATAGATTGCCAGTGGGAGGACACCGAGGGGGAAAAAGAAAAGAATTGCTGATCCCCTCGTGGGCGGGTAGCCCACCCCTTCCCCTAAGTAGCCGCCCTATCCACGCCAATGGATTCCTGCATGCGGAAGCTTACACTGCTCCGCCCACTCTCCCACTTACTGCTCCAGCCACTGCATGTTCAGTGAGTCCTGGTAATAACAGGGAATCACTGATTCCCTCAGGAGCAGGTAGCCCACCCCTCCCCCCAAGTAGCCTTCTTGTTCAGGGCACCCCACGCACACAATAAATCCCTGCGTGAGGAAGCTTAGACTGCTCTACCAACTTGCTCACTTACTGCTCCTGCCAATGCACGTTCAGTGAGTCCAGACCCACAGCAATTGCCATGCAAGCTCAGACTGTGTCTGTTGCTTGCGCCAGCTCAGGTGCCACCCCCTACCTGTCTGCCTCACCGGCCATCCACCATTATCCTGTGGCAGGGGAGCACAGACTGCTTCCGGGTCCCAGTGTTCCCACACTAGAGTTTGGGCTGCTTCAGTGTTTGGTGCCTCAGTGTCCCTCCTAGCTTGAATGCAGACAGCTTTGGCACATTACTGCTTGAGAGATCAGGTAAAGTAGTAGAAAATACAAACTTAATTGAACAAGTCAAAAACTCTCTAGAAGCTCTCAAGAATAGAGTCAGCCATGTGGAGGATAGAAACTCTGATCTGGAAGACAAGATGGAAGAAACAGTTCAAGAATTCAAAAATTTCAGTAAGTTCAAGAGTTCCTGTGAACAGAGCATGAGGAAATTGTGGGATACAATTAAATGTCCTAATATCAGGATCATTGGAATTCAGAAGGAGAAGATATTCAGACCAAAGGCATGGAGAACTTATTAAACAAAATAATTGAAGGAAACTTC
This sequence comes from Jaculus jaculus, assembly GCF_020740685.1. Classification (NCBI taxonomy): domain Eukaryota; kingdom Metazoa; phylum Chordata; class Mammalia; order Rodentia; family Dipodidae; genus Jaculus; species Jaculus jaculus. The sequence goes on from NC_059102.1 coordinate 36,927,184, forward strand.
CCCAGTCTCTTAAAAGAAAGGCCCATGAAGATACAAGAAGCCAACAGAACTCCAAACAGACTGGACCAAAGGAGAAACTCTCCAAGATATATAGTCATTAAGACTCTAAACATTGACACCAAAGAGAAAATCCTAAAAGCAGCTAGGGAAAAACAGCACAACACTTTCAAAGAATTAATTTTCAATGGAAACCCTGAAAGCTAGAAGGGCTTGGAGAGAAACACTGCAAAGTCTAAGAACCTATGGCCCCCAACGCAAACTACTCTACCCAGCAAAAGTATCCCTCATAATAGATGGTGAAAGAAAATTTTCCATGAGAAAAGTCAGCTTTACAATTGTATAAACACAAAACCAAAGCTACAGAGAGTATTTCAGGAAATTCTCCACAGAGAAGAAACAAATAACCAAAGTCAAGTGCCTACAAGAAGCAGATCACAATAACCAAACTCAGAGTAGGCACAAAAAAACTTCAAAGTCCATGAAAACGCCAACCAACATATACCATGACAATATGGCAGGGATCAAATCAAATCTCACAGTCATTACCCTAAATATTAATGGCCTTAATTCACCCATCAAGAGACACAAGCTAACAGGATGGATCAAAAAATTAGACCCCTCAATCTGTTGCCTTCAAGAAACCCAACTCACCACCAATCATCACCTTCTCAGGGTGAAAGGGTGGAAAACAGTATTCCAAGCAAATGGGAATAAGAACAAAGCAGGTGTAGCTATATTATTATTGGATAGAATAGACTTCAAACAAAAAATAATGAAAAAAGACAAAGAAGGCCACTTCCTACTTATCAAGGGAATGATCCATCAAGAGGATATTACAATCATAAATTGGTATGCACCAAACACAGAGGCACCACAGTTCATAAAACAAAACCTACTTGACAATAAAACAGAAATAACCACCAACACCATCATAGTGGGGGACTTCAATACACCATTATCAGTAATATAGACAGATCATCCAAACAGAAACTCAATAGGGAAGAAAGAGAGCTCAACAAAACCATAGATCACTTACACCTAATGGACATCTACAGAGCTTTCCATCCCAAATCTACAGACTACACATTCTTCTCAGCAGCCCATGGAACATTCTCTAAAATAGACCAGATACTGGGTCACAAAGACTGCCTTGACATATTTAGGAAGATTGACATAATTCTCTGCATGATATCAGATCACAATGATATACTGCAGGAAATCAACAACAAAAGACCCACTAAGAATGCCAACGGCATCTGGAAACTGAATGGCACACTTTTAAACAATAAATTTATAGGGGATGAAATAAAAAATGAAATTGCAAAATTTCTAGAATTGAATGCCAATGAGAACACATCATACCAAAGCACAATTAAGGTGGTCCTCAGGAGAAAATTCATAGCCCTCAATGCCTTCATTAAAAAGACAGAGAGGGGCTGGAGAGATGGCTTAGTGGTTAAGTGCTTGCCTGTGAAGCCTAAGGACACTGGTTCGAGGCTCAGTTCCCCAGGTCCCACGTTAGCCAGATGCACAAGGGGGCGCACGCATCTGGAGTTCGTTTGCAGAGGCTGGAGGCCCTGGCACGCCCATTCTCTCTCTCCCTCTATCTGTCTTTCTCTCTTTGTCTGTCGTGCTCAAATAAATAAATAAATAAAAATTAAAAAAAAAAAAAAGACAGAGAGATCCCAAATCAAAAACCTAACCATCCACCTAAAGATACTGGAAAAGCAAGAAAAATCCAACCCAAAGAGTTCCAGAAGGAAAGAAATAATTAAAATCAGTGCAGAAATTAATGAACTGGAAACCAAGGAAACAATCAAGACAAGACTATTGACAAAACCTGGTTCTTTGAAAAAAATACACAAGATTGACAAATCCCTGGCCAATTTGATCAAGAAATAAAAAAAGAGAAGTTTCAAATTAACAAAATTTAAAATGAAAAAGGAGAGATCACAACAGACATAAGTGAAATTGGAAGAATCATCAGGACTTATTTCAAAAACCTCTACTCCACAGAACTGGATAATGTGGAGGAGATGGATAAATTCCTGGATGCATACCATCTATCAAAGTTAAACTCAGAGCAGATTAATCACCTCAATGAACCCATCACACTCGTGGAGATTGAAAAAGTAATAACAAACCTCCCTCAAAAGAAGAGTCCAGGTCCAGATGGCTTCTCAGCTGAATTCTATCAAACCTTCATGGAATAACTCCATCCAATCTTCCTCAAATTGTGCCACACAATTGGAGAACAGGGAAAGCTACCCATCTCCTTTTATGATGCTAGTATCACCCTAATTCCAAAACCAGGTAGAGATGCCACAAGCAAAGAAAACTACCTGCCTATTTCCCCAATGAACTTACATACAAAGATCCTGAACAACATCCTTGCAAACTGAATCCAACAACACATCAAAAGCATTATCCACCTTGACCAAGTGGGATACATCCCAGGAACACAGGGGTAGTTCAACATACAAAAATCTGTCAATGTAATACACCACATAAACAAGATTAAACATAAAAACCACATGATTGGGCTGGAGAGATGGCTTAGTGGTTAAGCGCTTGCCTGTGAAGCCTAAGGACCCCGGTTTGAGGCTCGGTTCCCCAGGTCCCACGTTAGCCAGATGCACAAGGGTGTGCATGCGTCTGGAGTTCGTTTGCAGAGGCTGGAAGCCCTTGCACGCCCATTCTCTCTCTCTCCCCCTATCTGTCTTTCTCTCTGTGTCTGTCACTCTCAAATATATAAATAAAAAAAATTTAAAAAGAAAAACCACATGATCATTCGATAGGTGCAGAAAAGACCTTTGACAAGATACAACATCACTTCATGATCAAATCATTGGAGAGAATTGGCATAGTTTGTTCATATCTTAACATAATAAAGGCAATATACAAAGCTCCTAAGGCCCAAATAATAATTAATGGAGAGAGACTGGAGGAATTCCCATTAAGGTCAGGAACAAGACAGGGTTGCCCACTCTCACCTCTGCTTTTCTAAATGTTTTTTTTTTTTTTTTTAATTTGAGAGTGACAGACAGAGAAAGAGGCAGGTAGAGAGAGAGAGAGAGAGAGAGAGAGAGAGAGAGAGAGAGAGAGAGAGAATAGGCATGCCAAGGCCTCCAGCCACTGCAGACGAACTCCAGATGCGTGTGCTCCCTTATGCATCTGTCTAACTTGGGTCCTGTGGAGTTGAGCCTTGAACCGGGGTCCTTAGGCTTCACAGGGAAGTGCTACAATCCTAAACCATCTCTCCAGCCCTCTACCTCTGCTTTTCAATATAGAACTGGAAGTCCTAGGTCAAGCAATAAGACAAGAGAAGGAAATAAAAGGGATACAATTTGGAAAGGAAGAAGTTAAGTTAGCTCTATTCGCTGATTACATGTTTGTATATGTAAGAGACCCAAGATACTCCATCCCAAAACTCCTGAAAGTGATTAACTCCTATAGCAAAGTAGCAGGATACAAAATCAATGCATAAAAATCAGTAGCCTTTCTATACACAAATGACAAAGAGAAAGAGAAAGAAATAAGGGACATGGTCCCATTTCCAATAGCAATAAAAAAATAAAACACCTTGGAATAATGTTAACCAAGGAAGTGAAAGACCTATACAATGAAAACATAAAAACACTCAAAAAAGAAATTGAGGAGGAATTTAAAAAATGGAAAGACCTCCCATGCTCCTGGATAGGCAAAATTAATATTGTGAAGATGGCAATCCTAGCAATGGCAACGTACAGATTTAATGCAATTTCAAATAAAATCTCTACAGTGTTCTTCACAGAGATAGGAAAACTGATCTCAAATTTCATATGGAAAGGCAGAAGGCCTCGCATATCCAAACATATCCTCAGCAAAAGAAATACCTCTGGAGGCATCACCATACCTGATATAAAGTGATATTACAAAACCATAGTAATAAAAAGAGCATGGCACTCGCATAAAAACAAGAGTATAGACCAATGGAATAGACTTGAGGACCCGGACTTTGGGTCAGGAAACTATAGCTACTTGATATTTGAAAAAGGCCCTAACAATATAGGCTGGAAAAAAGAAAGCATCTTCAACAAATGGTGCTGGACAAAATGGATAACCATATGCAGGAAACTGAAACTTGATCCACACATTTCGCCATGCACTACACTCAAATCCAAATGGATCAAAGACCTCAATATAAGACCAGAAACTCGAGTACTACTGGAAGAAAATTTAGGAAGCACTTTCCATGATATAGGAATGGAAAAATGCTTCCTGAACAAACCCCCAGTAGCTCATGATCTTAAACAGTCACTCAACCAATGGGATCACATGAAGCTGAAGAGTTTCTTTACAGACAAGCATACAGTATGCAAAGCCAATAGATTACCCACAGAATGGGAGAAAATATTTGTGGGTTATCCAACTGACACAGGCCTGATCTCTAGAATCTACAAAGAACTCAAAAATCTAAATAGGAGAAAGTCAAACACCCCACTCACAAAATGGGGCAAAGAGCTGAACAGGCAGTTCACAGAGGAAGAAATACAAATGGCAAGCATACACTTAAGAAAAATTTCATCATCCCTAAATATCAGGGAAATGCAACTTAAAACAACTATGAGATTCCACCTTATCCCAATAAGGATAGCAAACATAAAAAAATCAAATGAAAATAAATGCTGGTGAGTATGTGGAGAAGTAGGAACACTCATCCACTGTTTGTGGGAATGTAACATGGTACAACCACTTTGAAAGCAGTATGGACCCTCCTGAGAAAGCTGATTATAGAGATACCAACAGACCCAGTAATTCCCTTACGAGGCATCTACCCTAAAACCTTCAACCCATAGGCCACAGAGATTTTCTCAACCATATTTGTAGTGGCTCAATTCATAATAGCTAAGATCTGGTATCAACCCAGATGTCCATCACTAGAAGAATGGATAACTAAGATGTGGTATATCTACACAATGAAATTCTATACAGCAGTAAGAAAAAATGACACATTGACATTTGAGGAAAAATGGTTGAACCTGGGACAGATCATTCTCAGTGAACTTACCCAATCACAGGAAAAAAAAAAAAAATCACCACACTGTCTAACTCATCTACAGCACCTAACATGAATCTACCCAAGCTACCTTACATACCCAGCAAACATCTTGTGGACTAGACAACAGGATGGGTGGGGAAGGAGGGAAAGAAGGGGAGGGCAATCGACGGCTTGAATCACAAATCTAGACCCAAACGGCAATGGTACCCTAAAATTCTACTTCCTAAAAGACAGACTAAATGGCTAAACCTTCACTAGGCCCTTAGAGAGAATGCCTGAGCCACAAGACACTGGAGAGGGTATGAGGAAGACTGACCTTAATCTTCTACAGCTTCCCTCCCCCCGTCTCTCTTCTCTCTAACTCTTTTATATTAGTTATTTTTTTCTTCCTTTTCTTAGAGGGCACTGACCTGTAACTTCCAGTACCAGCTTGTGGCTATCATCCACAATGAGCTTTTGATCAGAGAGACCTACAAGGTTTCCTAAAACAAAGACAGATTTCTGCCCAAGTACTTGATGACCCACGAAAGGTTACTGGTAAGATCCTACTGCTGAAGACACCTTATGTTGTTGACACGTAAAATGGAATGGCATGGCTGGAAGCTAGGAGAGAGTCAGTCCCCAGACACTCAGCACGTCTAGTGCCAGAAGGTGCTACATGGGTGACTGGAGGAAAATGGCCAATATCTGTCTAAGCAATGCACGGCCTATCCAGTTAGCAGCAAATAACCTGTTGTGATGCCCACACAAGTGCAATAGTGGCACACAGCCATCGTGGGGAACCAACTGCTCTTGATTTGGCTAACTGATCCCCTCAGTGGTACAGAACCCATAGCTGGATCTGGGAAACAAGTCAGAGCCATGTCCAAACATAACCCCACTCTCCGTTATCAAGCTACCATCAATCGTGGGCTACAAGAAGGCCTACACGTATTAAATTCTCTTTTTAAAAAGTAAGGTTTATCTCATTTGTCCTGGAGCTAACTTACTCTCCGTTGTAGAATCTGCTTCTCTTTTTCATATAGATGTAGATCCTAAGGAGAGAGCCATCCCATCATACCTCAAAAGGACCATGGCTAAAACTATGAAAAATTGGCAAAACAACAAGGGTGCTGTTTTCCTGGTGAGTTGGATACCAGCACAAGGGGGAAGGAGATCAACACAGAGAAAAATCAACTCCTACCAAATCAGAGAGCTGGAGACCCAGAGGCCCCCAACACCTCATCACTGAAGCAGACCAAAAATGAACCCAACATGGCTCAGGGAAATTTTGCGGAAGAGGGAGCGGAAAGAATGTTAGAGCCAAATGTTGGGTCATGATATGTAGAGACATTTATCTTACCCGTAACTGTGGGCTCACTCCACACTGCATGACCCATATACCTCAACAAGGAGGGACCAAGGGGAGGGAGTAGGTCACAGATGAGCCTAATAATGGTACCAAACTGACTGTATTTGCTGAATACAAAACTAGTTAATAAAAAAATACACCATGTGCCTAATAAAAACAATGGAAAAGGAAAAAAATGTATTTGCTTTTATTCTTTATTAGAGCTAAATCTGCAATATTTTATAGTCAAATCTTAATTAATCCAGATGGATTATTGCAATATGATTTTTGTGTTTTTTTTAAGGTATCAGAAGGTTGTCTCCTCATTCTGGTAAAGTGTCTTTTTCATCTTCACTTTAGTCTTTATTCCTATTACTTCTCGAGTTAAGCTAGTAGCATTAAGATGGGATAAATATCTTTTCTTGTCACCTGTACTTATCAGCCTGGCTTAAATAGCCATCTTCATTAAAGTCTCTGATCTAAGGTAACATAGAAAGCTTGATGTTGGTAAATGAATGTGTAAACAGTGACACCAATACATAGGAATATCTAGGAGAATGGCATTATTACTACTTAATTAGCTAAACATCAAAATGGTGCTAAGTGGTTTTGGGGAGATAGCATGTTGTCAACTCATGGCTTTATATTGAAGTTATTTGAAATGAGTCTAATTTGTTTGTGTTATCAAAGGAGTACTGACACATCCCCAGGCATATAACAGTAAATAAAATAATAGATTAGTTATATTTTTATGTGGTTGTATAACTTAAGACAATTGGTGTAAAGGAAGTTGGTAAATCTACACATATGGTAAAAAACATTTAGAAACACTGGTAAACACAGAAGGAAAACTATAATTGATTGTGTTATAAAGAAATGCATCAGTTTACCTTTTTTATTCATTTTGATCATTCAGCAAGTATTTCCTGAATACCTTCTATGATATTTCAATGAAATTAAAACTATTTGTGAGAGACATCATTATTTTAGGTACTAGTATGACAGTCCATTTGGCATGGCTTGCACTGACCACTGCTTCCTAGCATTCTTGCATTTTGGTACTTGATGAATGTGGGCTGTACCTTGTGATTTGCTTCTGAAGAATGGCATGTGGGAAAACTCATGGGAAGCTATCTTATATAGATTAAAAAACTACCAATTTAATTTTGCTAGTTTTCTTTCTCATCCTCATTTTCCTCTGGCTTGCTTTTTCTGAGGAAGCAATGTGCCATGTTGTGTCCTGTTCTTCTTTTCAGGGGCTATAAATATTTTTAATTGATAATTTTAATACAGGGATGAAATATAATTCAATCATATTCCTCTCTCCCCTACAACCTTTCTGCTGATCACCCTTCTCTTTCCATGTAATCCCTTCTCTGCATTGATATGTCAAGTTTTGTCTTCCTCAGGTCTTTCAAAACATTGAAGGATTCATGATTTTCCAGATCATGGGGGGGTAACACCAATAATTTTGAGATCATGAATGCATCAATATGTTCATTTAGTAATGGGTTCCCAGCGGTTTCTTCTTTTCAGCTCCTTGATAAGTTTTGAGTCCCCTTACTACCTACTGCCATCTCCATAGAGATGCTTCTTTGGCTTTCAGTGAGAGCAGCACTAATATTCCTCTTGCCACCTCCTCTATGTTCTAGCTCTGGATGTGTGATAGAATGTCTCATCCAGTGTCAGGCACTGGGCTGTCTCTTCTTTCCACCTTTATCCATCTCGTGTCTCACCATCATCACACTCCAATGCCATATTTATAGTGGCACCTTGTTCTTAGGAGAGACGCATATGAGACTTGAAGCAGATGACTCAGGTGAGCATCATTTTGATGATCTGTGAAGAAATAGAGAGCACTGAGACTCTTAGTTAATAAAGATTCTCAAGAACTTTGTTTTCTAACAGTGTAGGAAACTTGATCTTCCCTTATATTCATCTAAGCATATGTGCTCTCATCTATCTGTCTGTCTGTCTGTCTGTCTGTCTGTCTATCTATCTATCTATCTATCTATCTATCTATCTATCTATCTATCCTTCTATCTATCTATCTATTATCTATCATCTATCTATCTATCTATCTATCTATCTATCTATCTATCTATCTATCATCTATCTATCTATCTATCTATCTATCATTATCATCATCACCATCATCATCTATCCTTCCACCCATCTATTTATTTGGCATTGTACAGGATTTTTCTCAATTTGCCATACTTGCTGTATTGTCTTCCCCCTCTTTTATATTTTTCTTTTAGGTGTTTTGACTTCCTTCTATGGGCTTCAACTTGTCTGTGTAGAAAAGACCTGTGCTTCAAAGATAAACTTACTGACTTTGTAATTTCACTTAACTTTTCTAAACTTAAGGTTTCCTGTGTGTAAAAGAAGAATAATAGTATTTTCTATTTGAGGATTGACCTTTCATCTCAAGTGAAAAAAATCCAGCTGAGACCAACTAAGGAAAACTGAGATTGAGTCTGAAATGTCATTTAAAAAAAAATAGTCCTTTCCATCTACAAACCCTGCCACTCTCTAGTCAGCTGCATTTTTTTAGCCTGAATTCTTCTTTCAGATGGCTGGAAACTTGATTATTAGGAGTTCCTGTTTTTTTTTTGTTGTTGTTGTTTGTTTGTTTTGGTTTGTGTGTGTGTCTGACATAACTTTGCCACCTGAGAGACATTTAATTTCTTTTCTAGCTCCAGTGTAATAAATGCCAAGGAAAGACTGACTGGCCTACCTTGGGTTATGGGCAAAGATCTACATTTGGCAACCCTCAATGAAAGTATTTGGTTATAATATATGTGTAGGGGGGTGGGATCTTAAACCTATTTGACAGACTATTTTTGTGTTATAAGCCATGTTTTCATGTATCTGACTATATAATAGTTATTGCTGTTATATATATTTCTATGATATGAAAGGAATATCCAGTTCATATCTTTAAACTGGATATTATGATCCCTCCTCTTTCTTTTTTTTAACTAACTAAGTTTTAGGATTAGGCAATAATGTAATAATTCAGTATGAATGGTAAATGAGTCATTAGCATTAATTGTTTCTATTTAGCAATTCAGTATGGATGGGAAATACAAGATTAGTCATTAGAATTAATTGTTTCTATTTATTTACCCTTATATTTCCTTCAAAAATGGCATTGACAAACATATCAATAGATACAAGTTTAAAGAAAAATGTTGAATTGAATAAATAATTTATGCTCCCCTCTTGGTCTATCCTACTTTCTCAAAATATTTAGACTTATGTTTAACTTTTTCAGCTTTATATTTATCTTCTATTCTTTTTTTTACTATATTATAAATAGTTCCTGACTTTCTAGGTGGCAATCAAACATATGTGTCACCATCAGCTTCATGTTGCTAGGATGAACCTCAAAACCAGACACAGTTTATAGGAGGAGCGGAATTTATTTGAAGCTTACACTTCCAAGGGAAGTTCCATAATGGCAGAAGAAGCTGGTCTTCTTTACCAAATCCATGCAGAGAGAAATAGCATCACCAGCACCACAAACAAGTGCACTCTAAGAACTCCATGACAGAGCTCAAACACTTTGCATACATTGGGCTGGAATTCAGAGTGAACCCCTCTCCCCATACACACACCCGCTGCACACATACTTCTTAGGGCTGGATCCTAGTGTTCACCCACTAACACTTCCTCTAGATCAGTAGCTGGCAATCAAAGAAGCTTTAATAGAACTCTTGAATCTACCACAGTATGACTGTATATTATTCTGTCATATTTGATGGCTCATATAGAGTATTTCCTATTTAATAGTTGGATTCAGAAAATAAAGGAAGAAAACCATGAAATAATCTTTTTTAAATCATGTATAAATGTGCAAAAGTCCTGATTTTAAAGTAAAAAGCATGAATTCTGGAAACAAGAATGATTTTTTATGTTCTCATATCAAAAATTATAAAGTTTGTGCTTTCTTTAGAATAAAAAGCAGTGATCAACAGTAAAGCCAATTTGTATTCACTATGAAGAAATCTTGGCAAGCTAAATTCTCCTTTTCTGGGAGGGTGGGGTTATTTTTTATTTATTTAGCTCTTCCATATACAAAGGGTATGTTGATTTCAGTAAAGAAATTTGCAAGGACTTAACTGTCATACATCTTGTCCCTAAGTTGGTGAATTTTCACCAAGTGAGTTTGTAGTTGATTGAACAATCATCATGTTAAGACAACAAAGTAATCTAAACCAATCTTAGGCCCTACTTGTAGATATTCAATGATCCATAAAAAACACAATTATTCTCTTGGTTATTAACATTAATAGTGCTTGAGAAGATCCCTGACTACCAGGTATCTGTTTTTCTAAAGCCAACACTGTGTAGAAGATGAAAGAAGAGGTGAGTAAACTTGAAAGGATCAAAGATGAAGAAACTTGAAGCTAACTAAGGATTTCCAATATGGATGAAGTAAAGACGGTACTTGAATCAATTGATAGAAATTGTGATAGTATCAGAGTAGGCTGCATTAGTGTATTATGATTTCCCTGAGGAAAGGTATTGTATCTCATTAACTTTTATCTCTTTTCATCCCTAAAGCCTAGCACATTATGAAAGAAGTAATAATAAAAAGTTAGGAACAAATGGTAAGTGCATATCATGAATTGATTTGCTTTCCAAAGTGAGAAGATGCTTTATTAATATCTCTGTCCCTCAAGAAAATTGAAAGAGCATTAGCTAATTTGCCCAATAGTGCTCTTACATCTAACACCACATGAAGAGAATTGTCCAATGTTAGGTCTTATAGGCATCATATACAACTCCTCACTTTTTACATAAGAAAACAGAAGTCCTAAAGACCAAAAGGCCTGCCCTGTATCCCATAGCTAGAAACACAATTGGCTTAGGAAATTGTTCTTTGGGACTTAGTGCACTAGAGTTCTTTCCTTGCCCTCCTGATTGTTGCTTCAGAGATATATATTATTAACATATATTTCATTTGGGCAATTGATCTAAATGTACTTGTCAGTCATTATCATATCCTTTAAAGGCCTTCAAAGTTGAATTGGATTTTTTACATGATCAAACTATACACTCCTTTTGTTACTTTCCTCTTATCTTTCCCTTGCACTGAAACCCTGCTTCTTTTACAACTAGCTCCTCTTCCACATTGATGCCTTTTTGTCCTCCTCAATAATCCATGGCAGAAGGTTGATGAGCTCAGTACTGTCCAGGACTTGCATGAGTGATGACTGCATTGTGAGGTCATGAACGCAGTAGCTACTTCATATCCAGAACACAGAGTTCAAGAGTATTCCCACCCATCCTATGGCTCTTACCTCCTCTGTCCCCTCTTGCTCAGTGTTCTCTGAATCTTAAAGGGCATGGTAAAGATGTCTCATTTAGTTCTAAGTATTCAACATTCACTTATTTTCAATACTTTGATGAGTTTTAAGTTTCCCCAATAGTCACTTGCCAACAACAATATAAAGCTTCTCTGACCAAAGGTGTGACCAGCACTAATCTGTGGGGCATGCACACAAATATTCAGAAGGCAGTTTGATGAACATAACATATCCATTTAGCCAAATAACTGTAGCAATTTTCCTCTTATGGCTTATGATCTTCCAGGCACAGGCTTTTGACTAGGTCTTTAGTAGAAGGGATGAATTAGGTACTCCTATCATAGTCATGTCACTATTGTAACAGTAAGTAAGTTTATTTATTTATTTATTACTTTTATTTTATTTTGTAATAGAGAGAGAAGCAAAGAGAGAGAGAGAGAGAGAGAGAGAGAGAGAGAGAGAGAGAGAGAGAGAGAAAATGAATGGGTGTTCCAGGGCCTCTAGCCCTGCAAAAATATGCCAGACACATGTGTCACATTTTTACACCTGGTTTATGTGGGTCCTGGGGAATTGAACCTGAATCCTTTGGCTTTGAAGGCAAGAGCCTTAACTGCTAAGCCATCTCTCTAGCCCAATTCTTCTTTTATTGACAACTTCTATACTTACAGATAATAAACAATGGTAATTCCCTCCCCTCCCCTACTTTCCCCTTCTCAACTCCACTTTTCATCATATTCCATCATATTTCCTCCCTCTCTCTACTAGTTTCTCTTTTATTTTGATATCATCATCTTTTTCTCCTGTCATGGGGGTCTTGTGAAGACATTGCAAGGTCAATTTCTATCTGGAAAGTTGCATTGTAAGGAGTGGTACCCTTCCTTTGGCTCTTACATTCTTTCTGCCACTTCTTTGGCAATGGCTCCTGAAACTTGGAGGGTATGATAGAGATGTTTCAGTGTGTAGCACAATTTTTATTGTTATACTTATTTGGTATGTGACCTAGAAACATCCTCCCTGTTCTCGTCACTTTTCTGGAGTTTTAGTTTTCTCATTTCTTTTAAAGAAACAAAAGATAGGCCTGGAAATGTAGCTCTGTGATGTGACACTTGCCTGGCATTTACAAGGCCTGGGTTCAGTCCCCAATACAGAAAAAAGCAAACAAAAATATAAATAGGAGGTTTCATTATTTGTCTTTTACTATGTATCAGACTACTCAAAAACTAATAGACTTAAACTACAAATGTTTAACATATTAGTTTCTATGGGGAAAGAATAGGGAGCTATTTACCTGGTGGATCTGTTTAAGCTCTTCCACAGATACCAGTTATATTACCTGGGGCTGTAGTCTCATCTGTAGTCTCAAGTTGAGGAAGATCCATTTATAAATTCACTTTCATATTTCACATAAGTCTTACTGATGCAATGTGAAAGTGGTAAATAACAAGAGTTAGGGAATATTGAGACCCATCTTGGAGGCTGGCTATCATAAGGGTCATATATATGCTCTTTGCAGAAATAATTATTTTTAAAGTCATTTAACAAGTTTCTAACATTTTAAATGTTTTAACATTTAATGTTTATATAATTCAGACACCAAAATCATATTAAAAGATATTTAATGAGTCTCCCATTATTGTGTTTATCCTTCCTCTTCTCATAGATAATCATTCTCAATTGATTCCTATATTGACTTATAACAGAGCTTTGGAACCTTTTTGAATTAGTAAATAGTTTAGGCTATATGGGCCATGAAATTTCTGCCATGGCTACTCAACTGTGTTCTTGTAGCATGAAATTGGTGTTATACAACGAGTAAACAGAAGAGCATGGCTGTGTATCAGTCAAACTTTATTCATAACCAATAAAAATTGAATTTGTATGCACTTGTACATGCAAATTGATGCATGGATTTGGGTGAGTGCATATGTGTATGGTTGTATGTGGCGGTCAGAGGACAACTGAAGATATCATTTTCAGGAATGACTTTGATCTTATTGGGATAGGGTCTCACATTTATCTGGATCTCACCAAGTAGGCTAAAATCCTAGACAGAGAGCTCCAGGGGTCCTCCTGTCTCCAATGCCTCAGAAGTGGGATTAGAAGCAAACCACTATGCCCAGTACTTTACGTGGCTCAGAGAGTCAAACTCAAGTCCTCATGCTTTCCAGGTGTGTACTTCTCGGACAGAGCTATCTCCCACACCTAAGTTTGCACTTTGAAAACTAACTTTCTATCTTATTTCAAATTATTCGTTTTAATTGTCATTAAAAGATGTAAAAGTTGGGCTGGGGAGATGGCTTTGTAGTTACAGGGGCTTCCTTACAAGCCTGCAGGCTCAGATTTAACTCCCCTGTACCCATATAAAGCCAAACACGCAAAATGGCACAGTGGCAAGAGGCTCTGGCGTGCCATTACTCTCTGCTCTCTACTCTCTCTCTCTCAAATAAATATGTACTAAGGGTGGGGTGGCACATGGCTTTTAAAAATACATGTAAAGTCATACTTGTGGGTTGTATTTAAAAACAAACTGATATTGCCCACAGGTAGTAATTTTCTTGTTCTATATATGTTTATGTAAAGACAAGCAATTATAAACAATATACTCATACTTTTCTTCATTTAGTAACTGGACACCTCAAATCAAGCCTCTTACCTGTAATCTCTGAATATTTGGTTGTTGGAAAATCTAACAACTGCCGCAGATATTTTAGTTATCTTTCAATACTAATATTTCCTTACAAATCTGGTATTTGATTCCTCTTATCTTTCAAAATAAGGGAACTTTTCAGTACATAGATTCTGTATCATAGAGGCAGAGCATGTCTTAGGTGTCATATCATACATCTTTCTACTTATTTATCAAGCAATCAGAAATTTAGAGTTCAATTTTTTGTTTCATCTAGGATCAAAGTATTACCATAACTCTAGGCAGGGAAAGTATTGCTTTGACGTAGGCCAAAATTAGTGGGAAAATGAAAAGTTATAGAATCTGGAGTGTCTACAGTCATTGAAACTTCTTTTGTTTGTTCCTTTGCCTGGTAAACTGACAGTAGTGTATATCTAGAAGTTTTTGTTTGAAATTTGTATTCTGCAAGGTCATGTTTGATGTCTCATGAGTATCAGTGGGAATGTAGCAGAACTGATGTTGCTAAAAGCCAGAGAAAACTCACAGGAGGGGTGGGCTTATAAATTGTGAAGTTTGGTGGTAGCTGGATAAATAAAAGCTTATGTTTGTGTATCTGGTCCTTTCATTATCTTTCTTTTAAAAAGATTATAGCTTAAAGCAAGATATTGGCAGCATGAAAAGGATAGGATGAATAAGGAACATTATAACTTCATTTAATGCATTTTAATTACTGACTTTCCATCTTGTGGTCTTGGTGGTAAAAGCATATGATATATTTAATAGTGCTTTTAAGACATGTTGATATTTTGTTGTCATGACCATGTTGATGCTGGGAAGAGGGTGATTAGAAAGGAAGATAACAAGAAGGAATTTAGATAAATAAGTTGGTGACAAATTAAGGAGACCAAACTTTTCTAGTACAGTAAAAGGTAACATGAAGCCTGTCTCATTTTTCTCATGTTTCATGTGCTGATCATGGAGATGAGAATAGACTCACAGGCTCCAAGAATAAATAATCTTGTCCTTATTACAACATTTTCTTGCCTCAGTTTAGCAATATACTCTCTATATTTTTATTCTCTTGTAATATTTTAATTTTTCTTTCTATTTTTTAAATTCTTTTTGTTGTTTTTCTGTTTCTCAACTCATTGTACTCTGTTTATAACATAGTCATGTAAGTTGTCAGAACTGATCTCATTACAGATAGCAAACTGTCATGCAAGGAAAAATAAATGACAGTTTTCATAAAGCTTGAGGAGAGAAAAGCCACAAGGATGTAACAAGGATGTCCATGAAAGTCTCAGGAACAGCTCCAGGTATTATTATAAGAGAGTAGGATTGAAGGCTGCTCCATAGTTGGCCTGTGACCATTAATGTTTCCTAAGGAGTATTTCCTAAAAGGTTTGTTAAGCATCACGTGGAACTGCTGTAAATGGGATAATGTGATGCTTCTGCAGAGTCAATTCTGTAAAAGGTAGGTTTTACAAATCTCATTCACCTGCCACAAATGGCTACTAAATCATGATTCAGCAAAAGTAGTCCCATAGTGCACACTGGTAAATTTTACATCCAGTGAAATTCTTAGTCCAAAAAATAACTAGCATTGCATCACAAAGCTACACACTGAATTAGAACGGAGTCAATGTTGGGGGGGGGGGTTCCAAAAGAAGCTGAACAACAACAACAAAAAGATTACTCAAACAGAAGATCCTCATCCTTTTCCTCAGCCAGGAGGTTAGGATACATCACCTCTGCAGCTACTTCCTGCTGCTCCAAGTCCTCATCAGATTTTCCCTAGAGAATCTTTTTCTTCTTCTGTATCTTCTTTAACCTATAGAACTCTTCTTGCTCTCTCTCATCCAGCTCTGTTATGATATAAGCAAGGGTACGTTCAAGCTGAGGAATGATAACACATTCAATGGCATTTACACGCCTATTAGTTACCGTGATAGCTTCATCCAGCGTAACAAAGGAAGTCTGAAATATCACTAGTTCCACCAGTAGTAGTTCTACCTACTTAGCATAGCTCCTCTTTACTTTAGCCAATGGTTCCACACCTCTGGCTAAAGCAGTCAGTTCATAATCGTCAGTCCCGTCACATGGTTCAAATACTGAAGCAATTTACACAGCCACAAAAGAGCTGCCAGGGGAGGAGCTGCGAGGCTCCTTGACAGTTTTGCAGCTCTCTTTAATTCTTATACAGATCATTCTTTTGACACACCCCACCCTCTGCCATTAACTTTCAGATCTAATCTCACTGGCTTAGTGCAGTTTAAGAATCCATTCTTTTTTTTCTTTTTTCAGTTATTTTGAGTCTTCATACATTTATTAAACAAACTGATATGATTAAACTAAAAATATGTCCTTTGAAGCTTCCTTTCTAGCAGGAAGTGAGATACAATAAAAAATAAATATTATGACTGAAGGGCAATGTCTCCTACTTTCACTCCCAAGAAGACAGAGTACAAATAGTTACCCTTATCCTCTAGCTAAGTAGTACTACAACTACCTGGGTATTGATGTATATATTGCAAATACCAGAAAATTGAAAGGTAATGTGATGTTGTCCTTCCAGAATCCAAGGAATGACACAAGGGCAAGTCTCTGGATTTTCATTTTGCCTCCTGTATACATGCTTGAAAATGAAGAAGCCAGCAATATGGAAGTTCTTATAAGTGGAGACCAGAAAAGTTTCAACAATAGCCAGCTCTCTCCTGCCAAAGAAAGACTCAAAATCTAAACCTAGGTAGACAGGAATCTTTTGCATGATAACCACTCTGAACTTAGCCCTTTTCACACTAACAAAGGCCAAGTAGAGAGTCTAAACTTCTACCTTCAATTACTTTCCCACTAGGATCATGTCCAAGTAAGGATCCTGCCTTTCACTCCCACTGTCTGATAGTGAGGTGACACCTTCCTTTTCACTATAGTATTAGTGGGACCTGTGGGGATAGTAACTTACATCCTTCTTCAGTCATGATGAAGAACCTCTCTTGAATGTTGATGGAAGCTAAGTGAGCACCCTGGAGAGGCTGGCAGTTATGAAACAGAATCATGTTTCAAAAGGCAATGAAACAAAGTAGTGTGTGCCGTTAATCCCAGCGAGTTGGGAAGCTGAGATGGAATAGCTTGTGCTGAGGAAGTTAAGGCCAACCTGGTCAACAAAATGAGACCCATCTCAAAAAACAAATGAGCCAATAAACCAACAAGCAACCAATAATGTTTAAATAAGACCCAGAGTTTCATGAAAATGTCTGTACTTCAGTAGAATATTATCATATCACAAATAGGAAGATCTTAAATACAAAGCAAAACATCAGTAAGTAGATACCAATGCCAAGATGAGAGAAATGTTAGAACTTTCTGACAAAAAAAATTTCATTTTATTTATTTATTTTTCAAGTGCCAAAGATGGAACCCAAGCACTCTGCTACTGACCAACAACTCAGCTCATAGTTTTATTTTATTTTTCTGAGATGGAGTCTTACTTTGATGGCCTGGCTTGTCTGGGAATACTGAGTTCAAATGATCCTTCTACCTCACCCTCCCAAACAGCTGGGACTAAAAATTAAAGTAGCCATGACATAAATGTTTCAGTGAGAAATTCTGAACATACTTGAAACAAAGGAAAATTGGAAATTTCCTGCAAAGAAATAGAAGGCACAAAGAGGAATCAGAAGAAAATTTAACAAACTAACCCAAATAAAAGGCTCAGTACATATGCTTAAGAGCATTAACTAGAAACTGTAAAATAAAAAATAATCTCAAAAGTGAATAGATGGAAGAAAAAGGAAGAAGTTAAAGAGAAGAGAAAGAGGAGATGGAAACCTATGTAACTGTGACAAATAAGTGAATATTCTTGTCACTAGAGTCTGGAAAAAGGGAAAAAGACGAAGAGATATGCTCCAAAAACAAAAAGAAAATAAACACACTTAAAATATACAAATAATTGAAAATTTAATAATACATGTGAATCAGTTTCAAGAAGGTGAGTGAACTTCAAACAATACTAGTCAACAGAATCCATACCAAGATATATCATAAACAAACTTCTGAACATTAATGACAAAGAAATGTTTATAAGCAATCAGAGATAGTTTTGCCTTACCTACAACCCCCCCAAATTCAAATGATAGTAGAGTTCTCATTAGATATTATAAAGCTAACATGAACAGAAATATCCTTTGCATACTGAATAAAAAGAATTGGTAACCCAGAATCTTATATTCAGTGAAAATATCATTTAAAAATAAAGGAATAATTCTAACATTCTCAGATCAAGTATAATGTAGAAAATGTATCATTACTAGATATATTCTTAGAGAAAGGTTTTAGACATTCTCTACTTATAGACAAAATGCTATTAAAATGGAACTTGAGGTATTATGAAGGGAAAGTAAACAAAAATATGGGTAAATATAATAGGATTTTCTTCTCTTAACTTTTTAAATTATCTTTGGCAGTTGAAACAAAATTTATAGCAAGCTTGATGTGGTTCTCTAATTTAGTTAGAGAAAATATTTAAGACAATTATTGTGGAAGATTGTAAAGAGATGTGAAGAGAAAAAAATCTGTATCTTTTACTTCAACTGGAAATATAATGACACATGTAGACTGTCATGTGTATATAATGTAATACCTAGAGCAAAAATTAAAAAAACTTATCTAAAGAGAGGCATTTAAAACACTGTAGGGGGCACTGAGGAAATAGCATAGTAAGTAACGTCCATGCCTTGCATGCATGAAGACAAGAGGTTGACCCCTAGAACCCATATAAAATGCAGGGTATGGTGGCATGCATGTAATCCCAACAATATTCTGGTACAGAGTGGAGAGCCCTGGGACTAGCCAGTATAGCCTAATTGGTGAGTTTCACACCAAAGGGACCTTATCTCAATAGAAGGTGGACAATATTCCTAAGGATGAATATTGCTTTTGTCCTCTGGTCTTCACACATATGCGCACATATGTGTGTATCTGCATACATGTGAGCTTGCACACACACACAAATCAAACACCATATAACCCAAAGCAATAAGAGGGAAACAAAGAAAATATAAAGTAAAAATAAAATAGGAAGCTTATGTTCCAATATATCAATAAATATGCCAATATATTAATTATTAAATCCCGGATTAGAGAAATAAACCACAATATGACTTAATATTTGGTCTTATAAAATCATTTCAAATATAATAATATTATGTGATTCAAAAAAATTACAAAAACTTGTTAGAGCATTGAAATGACCCGTTAGGATATGAGAGTGGTGAGCACATGATACTTTTCATCTGTGAAAGCCAAACAAAACCAAATCAAACCAAACCAAACCAAACCAATTCATCCAACAGATCAAGCAAACCAGCACCTTGTAAATCACAAAGATTAAATGCTAATATGAACTTAATATGAACTTTGGACTTCAATTAATAGTGTTGCAGCAATAGTAATTCAATTGTGTTGTCCATTTGGGTCAAATGAATATTTTTTCTATACCTTATTTAGTTTTGCTTCTGTTGAAATATATCTTATATCTTTTTCTATATGCTTTATGAATCTGTTAAAATTATTTTGGGTGTAATAGACAGCTTCACATTGCTGGGATGAACTTCTAAACAGACAACGTTTGCAAAATCCAAAAGTAACAGACACAAAACCTGACAGTAAGCATGACCCCCTCCTCCACTGCTCAAATTTCTTGGCATACCTTTGGGCTGGCATTCAGATCCACCCCAGTGATACACCTCCTGTACCAGGAGTCTGCCTGCTCATGGCTGAACTTGCAAACTCAATTTTAATCAAACACCAGAGTCTATGGGGTCGCATACATTGAAACGACCACAATTGGCTTTTAACAATTTACAGTAGTATAGCGGATTTCATCAACAGACTACTTAATAATGAGCCAAAGCCACATTCCTGTGTATCTGATGATTAATACTTTTAGAATTCATTACATTTCACTCAGTAACTTTTGTACTACTTTAGAAGCTATATTTGCCAATGTTAATGACTAATATTGTTCATAGTATGTGCATGTGTGTGTATCTTCAATCTTTGTCTAGCTTTCGACTAAACCATACTTGGGAATCAGCTGTATCCAATAAGCAATGAAAGATTTGTAAAGTCATATAACCAATAAATAAAAACATCAAATCAAAAAAAAAAAAATTACAAAAACTATGCCATGATATAATAAAGGAAATCAGGTTTCTCTATAATAATACCAGATAAAATAGATTCTAAAGCAGAGAGAATTGCCAGAACAAGTAGGTACCTATAGTGATGATGCACCAAGGTTCACCTTGCTGATGTTTACAACAAGGGTCAATACAGCAAGAAAATGCAATTCTTAAAGTGTATGCACAAAAGAATTGGGCCTCAATATATGAGTTAAAACTGATAACATAAAAGGAAAGCTAGACTACTTCACAGTTATACTTGGAGAATTTAATAGCCTCCTGTCATCAATTAATTATGAAAAACAAGGCAGAGAAACAGCAGGATATAGAACCTAGCACCTCCACCAAAGGAACTAGCTTATAATTATAAAACATTTCACATGGCAGCATCAGAATTCTTTTCCAGAGGCTACAGACTAGCTACTGATAGACTATATGCCTCACCATGTGACAAGATTAACAAGTATAAAAAGTAAAATCATGCAGAGCACGTTATTTAATAATAATAGAAATAAACTAGTTACCAGTAGCAGAGAGACCGAAAAGCATTTGAAATCTTGGAAACCGAGCAATAGGTAACATGATTCATGAGTTGAAGAGGAAGTTTTGAAGGAAAATTTAAAAATACATTAAGCTGCATAAGAAAGAAAATAAGGAATTGAAAGCATGTGAGAATTGAGTTGGGAAAATGTCTCATTGAGTACTTACTACTCAAGTTCAGTCCCATACCTCATGTAAAAAGTCAGTAGTTATGGTGAACTTCTATAATCCCTGTCTGCTGATGGCAAGATGGGAGGCCAAACACAAGAAATTCCCTGTAGTTCACCTAGAGTGCAGTAGTGAATAACAGTGAGAATGAGAGAGAGACTGTATCTCACATATGTAAGTGAAAGTGAGATTGACTCAAAAATTGTCCTCTGACCTCTACACATGTGTTGTGGAACATGTGCCCAAACACACACAAGCATGAACACACATACATACAGAAAGCTAATGTAGGACTGTGAATGAAACTTAGAGTAATGACATGCTTACATTTAGAAGAATCTTTGATTAATAATTTAAGCTCATACTTTAAAAACCTTTCAGAAGTATGTCATGAGAAAGAAGGAAATGAAAAAAAAAATGAGTGGAAATCAGTGTTTATGATACTACCGTGTGACCTAGCGGTTGTGGATACTGTCTTGTGGAAATCAAAACATGTTCACGCAAAAGCTTGTACACAGTTGTTCATTGTATCTTAGTTGTAATAGCCCAAATCCTGAAACAATGCAGCTATCATTCAGTAGGTCTGTGGTAGAAAAAACTGTGGTGCAGCCAGATTATGAATTACTTACTATTAAATAATGGAAATAAGTGACCTATTGATAAACATATGCATGAACCTTCTGAAAATTTTACTGAATGCAGAAAGATAATCCTCAGCAGTTATACATTATATGATTCTATTTATATAACAAACCTAAAATTTCATATTTAAAATTTAGTATGGAAATATAGAAATAGAGAACAGATTAGTGGTTGCCAGGGGTGAAGTTTCAGGTGAGGAGAATAGAAGAAAAACAAGTGTTGTTACAAAAACACGACTTTGTGATTATTTAAAAAAATTATTTTTGTTTATTTTTATTTTTTTATTTGACAGTGACAGACAGAGAGAGAAAGAGACAGATAGAGAGAGAGAGAGAATGGGTGTGCCAGGACCTCCAGCCACTGCAAACGCACTCCAGACGCAGGCGCCTCCTTGTGCATCTGGCTAACGTGGGTCCTGGGGAATTGAGCCTCAAACCGGGGTCCTTAGGCTTCACAGGCAAGTGCTTAACTGCTAAGCCACCTCTCCAGCCCAAATTGGTGATTCTTGACATAGTAGAAATATATCTAGAACTTGATTGTATCAATGTCAATTTTCAGGTTGTGATATCATATTATAGTTATAAAACATGATACCTGTAGTAGTCAATTCTACAATGCTGAGATGAACATGCAAACTATACACAGTTTATGGGAGGAAAGTATTTATTTCAACTTACAGATAAAGGGGGAGTTCCACCTATGGTAGAAGGTGCTGACTCACATTTATAAACCCAAGCAGAGAGAAAATCCACCACTAGCCAGCAAACACCAGAAGCAACAAACACAAAACCTGCAGCAGGCAGGATCCCAGAGCTCAGACCATTCTGCATACCTCTGGGCTGGACTTCAGATCTGCTCCCAGTGACACCCTAGGACTGGATTCCAGGATCCACTCCCACACACACCTACTGACACCTCCTCCAGGCAGGATGCTGGAGACCCAAGTTATAAGCTTTAATAAAATACCTGAGTGTATGGGGAACATACACTCAAACTTCCACAATACCTCTGGGAAAAACTGGGTAAAGGGCACATGAGGTCTTTCTGTATTATTCTGTTAACATGTAAATATATAAGTTCAATGATGTTTAATTAATGGTTTATTAATACTATAATTTCATAAAAGTAAAGAGGACTAGAAATTCTGTATTTACAGGTATTGTACAATTTTAGGGTGCTCAAAAATGCCAAATTGAAAAAAAAATTAGTGTCAAATTGAGAGAGTGGTATATGAGCAAAGATTGTCTTAGTCCATTTTTCGTGGACAGTAACACAGTATGTGAGACTGGAAAAGTTTCATTGAAAAGAGGTTCATTTTGGCTCATGGGTCTAATGATCCAAGATTGAGAAGCTATAGTATGTAGTTGTCTTAATACAACTTTCTCTTGTGAAAAAATACCTAAGACAATGTATTTTTAAAAAGTAAAGGTTTACTTTGGCTTATGCTTTTCAGAGGTTTTAGCCCATGAAGGGTTGTTTCTGTTGATTCTGGGTCTGTGATGAAACAGATTGTCACTCTGTGGAATCATGTAGTGGAGTAAGGTTGATCCCTTCAAGGAGCTGGAAAGCAAAGAAAGGAAGAAAGGAAGAGACTGGTGTTCTAATATATTCTTCAAGAAACCTAATTTTCTGCAGTGAGGTCCTACATCCTAGTGGATTACCATGTCCCATTGTATCATTGCCTGTGGAGTAAAGCCTTAATGCATAGATCTTTGGGAGCCATCACAAAGCCAAATTATAGCACTGCTTTAAGTACAAGACAATTTCCACAGAATCTCTGGAAATTATAGAATTCCAGGCTTGAAGAGTAAATGGAAATGTCCAAAGTTGGAGTAGCATCAATACAGCTCCCACTTTCTTTGCTGCTGGCTATAGTTAACCACACATACATGGACTTTGAGTACCGGGTATCAATCAGATCATTCCAGGGGGTAAGCTGGATATCTTCACTTGTCACTTGCCATAACACTGATTTCACATATACAGTACCACCTTTTTACTGCTTTTCTGTTCATCATTCAAATCATTTCATTTGTGATTATATCTGATTGGTTATCTTTCTTTCTTTCTTTTTTTTTTTTTCCTTTGGTTTTATGAGGACTCACTCTAGCCCAGGATGACCTGGACTTCACTATGTAGTCTCATGGTGGCCTCGAATTCACAGCAATCGTCCTACCTCTGTCTCCCAAGTGCTGGGACTAAAGGTGTGTGCCACAAAGCCTGGCTGGTTATCAATTTTTAATGTATTAGCTGAAGGAGAGACTTAGAAAGTGAATTCTTTCTTCTAGTTTCACTGAAATGAGTTCTCTATTCTTAATTTCATGAAATGAAGCTCATAATGTTAACAGAAAATGTTCAAAGGATACTACCTAGTCAAAAATGACAAGCAACCATCACAATAACCTGATCTCTTACATAACCCTACCCTTTCTAGGTTCAACTTCTCTGATGTACATTTTCTAGTTTTGAGGCTACTGACAACATAAATGTATTAAGAACTTGAAATGTGGCTTATTTAAGCTGAGATGTGTTGCAAGTATAAAATACACATGTAATTTTGATATATTATTAATTTTTAAAAATTCTCATTAATAGCTTCATGGTAATTACATGTTGAAATATGTTTTAGGTATTTTGTAACTAATGAAATAATTCATATTATTTAAATTGATGTTACATATTTTGGTTCATCTTGAGATTAGTAGAAATTTAAAATTACATTAAAATTACAATTGTTGTTTACATTAGTGACTCACATTGTAATCCTATTGGACAGAACCTGTCTGGAGTACTAGATTTAGCCTTTCTTTACATTAACATACCATTTTCCTCATGAATTGTCACCTACTAAGATGTAGTTACCAACATTTACCTTAGAAATGGAGCACAATAAGGGAAGATATTCCCTTAATAAGATTTCTGCACTTGTGGGGGGAGGCCTGTGACTGTACTGATGTCAGAAAAGTTCATCACAGGGCACTACTTCTAACTCATGGGGAATACACATTGAAAAGAGAATCTGTGCTGATAAGTGACGTCACAGTTGGGCAAAGGAGTATGTGTTAATGAACCATGCAAAGCTTCAGCTACTAAAGCTGGAGGTTTACAGATGTGTTTTTATGGGTCCTTATTTACCATGAACATTTAGATGGTAATTGGAGCACAAATCGTCTGTTAAAATAGTTATTTCAGCTTTCCCCTGACCATCGTAATCTTCTGGTAATCCCTCTTTTGGCCCTCTCCAGCTGTCTGTCCATGTTCAGAGAGGCCAGTTTCCCCTTTGCTGCTGTGAATGAGGGCTGGGCCTTAATGTGTGGCCACTTACATAGCTTCTCAGCTTTCTAGTCAAAAAAGAGGCCAGCTCATTTTGTGTGACCGGTGCCTTCCCCAAGTGTGGATAAGCAACTCTGTCCACTTCCAGAGTAGATGCTCCTACTACCAATGATAACATAAACAAATATTTTCCAGTTACTGAACTCTTAGCACATACCAGTAACTGTGCTAAATATTTTACCCACCTTGGTGCATTTCATCTTCACAAGCATGAGATAAGTTCTATTATAGTAGTCAATTTACAAGTAAGGGAACTAAGTTAACAAAAAATTTTGTTAGAACACACAGTTTGAGTACCTAATGGAAGCAGGATTTAGACCCAAGTGTGTAGGCGTACAGAGCTTATACACTTAACTATTATGCCAGACTGTCTCCTTTGACTAGAATTCCTATGTGTTGACTTTAAGGCAGTATCATCCAAATATTCTACTGGCAGCTGGATGAAGCTGCTTGCTGCAGGAAAAACAAATCTCCTGGGAGGGCAGATGACCGTTGTATTCCAGTGGAGACTACATTGTCTGCCTGAATTGCTTGTGCCCCTGAGGCTCAAAGAGAAGACTGTGATTGTTTAAGTTGAAAATTCACTCTGTTCAAAATAAAGTTCTTATGGATAGAGTTTTCACTATTTTTAGTTCAATCCAGTTTTTTTTTTATGGGAAGTTTAATTTAATTTAATTCAATTATATGAAATGTTAGTAAAAGATGTTCTGGAAGTTAGAATGGAACATATGACCCAAGGGAGGTGGGTAAGTCAGAAATAAAATGTCTGACTGTGAGGGCTGTTAAACACTAGGCTGGGTTGAATAATCCGAGAATCAGATTTCTGTGTGCCAGGGGTAGCTAAGGTGTGAGATTCTTCGAAGGAGATCTCACATTCCCTTGAGATTCTTATTCTTAATAAGATTATTTAAACTATTGTGCCACTTTGTATCTTTTGAGAAGCAGACACAAAAAGGTTAATTCTGTATGAGTTTTATTTTGAGAAAATAGTGTGTAGAGTAAATAGGGAAGCCACAGTAGCAGGCATCAATAGGCTGTAGCTGGTCCTGCAGGTCTGACCACAATGAAAGGAATAGAAGGAAAGAATTGGGTTTAAGTGAGCCTTGGGTCATGATGCAGTTTTGAGCAAGTATTAGCCAGGCTAGTAGGGAGTCTCTAAGCAGAAGTTCCCCACTAAAGAAATTCCATATTGTGAGTGTGTAGCTGGGAGGGGCTGGCAGAGATCTACTGCCACTTCTGCACTTAGTCATTGCCTAGAGCAGTACAGGGGGCTTAGAGGAAGGGGGTGGGGAGTGGAGCTAGTGGTAGAGCAGCTGGAGGCCATCAGGCAGCTTATGCTTCTAGCAGCAGGTTCTGTTCTCGCAAAGGGAGAGCTGAGCAAGGCACCTCCATGTCTGCCACAGTTACATATGGCCTTGCCAAACTGGGATACTTTCTTAAAATTTATTGCCAGTGTCAAGTGAACCAAAAAGCAGACTTTCCATTTCAGTAGTGTTTTCTTTAAAAGCAATGCCCTGTTATCAAAGTGCATTGTCTATAAAATCCCTTCAACCTTCCTTTCTAAGACACCATACCCAGATATCTGGACCTTTTTTTCTGGAATTTGATCAAAGTTTACCATTTTTATATCTGATCATTTTAAAATTGATTTTCTATTTAGATAAGAGCAGAAAGAGCAATATTAACCATACCATTCATTTTCATTTTCCCATTGATTGATCTTATATGATTGTTAATTTTATATTGAGAATATATCTAAAATGTATCCTTCCTCTGTTCTTTATGCTATTGGCTTCACTGTGCTCCCTCATACTTGCTCCCTTGGATTATTTTAGTAGCTTTCTATCTGTTCTTCCTGTCTTGTTTAGGTCACCTTCTGAACAGTTACCAAGCATGAATCAAAAGTTTTTAGAGACCACCAAAGGCTAATAGGCATTTAAAGCATAAAAATGACCAAACTCCTTAACAAGGTATTTGGATAAATTTATGATTGTACTCCTGCTCATCTTGCTGACTTTGTCTCCTTTATCCTCCCCCTTGTACCTTACTTCCAATGCTGGGGAATTAATTATAGTTATGCATGTAGCTTGCCTGTGTAAATTTTATTCATAGAATGTATTTTTTCATGTGACACATTAGATATTAGGTTAGATATAATACCCTCTGTGAAAATTTTCCTGATTTCTGGTCAGAATCAATCATTTCACTTTTTGCATCCTGTTGCCTCTGCTGCCAGTTTATGATTGTAAGTTCCACTTGTTTTTAAGTGTGTGTGTGTGTGTGTGTGTGTGTGTGTGTGTGTGTTGCATACAACATATGCATGATAGGGCAACTGTGTGGAGATCACAGGACATCTTCAAGGTGTCTGTATTCTCCTTTTACCTTCCCTGAGACAGGATCTCTTAGCTGGCTCGCAAACATGTGTCTGGATTTTCGTGGGTGTTTGGGAGGAGTGAACTCAAGTCAGCAGGCTTTGTAAGCAAGCACCTTTAACTGCTGAACCAACAACCAGCCACTCTCCCCTGTATGCTCATTACTTGTACTCTTTCTTCAAGGGGTTCAGTCTGTGTCTTGACTTTCATTATAACATTTACATCTAGCATAATACTTGGTTCATGAGATGTCCTCATTAAATACTGACTGAACTTAACCCAAATGAAAATACGTTTTTGTTTTTTTTTTTAATTTTCCCACAATTTGTACCACAGAGATTTAGTGAGAAAATATTCCTGTGATGGGATATAAATGAACAAAATAAAAAATATGTCCAAGGCATCATAAGAACATGAGTTTCAATATTCAATAAGTGAATTTGTTGATGATGTTTAAATCTTGAACTAATAATATTTATTGCTGGGATGCAGTGGCTTTACTTCCCTTGCAACTGGTCAACATAATACATACGTGTATCATTCATATGTGTAATGATGAAATAGGCAAGACCTGAATGTCTGTGTTATCATGCAAGAATGGTCCTGTACTGATGTCATTTTCATTTCTATGTAATCCTACACCTAAACAGTGAAATTGTATTGTATCTGCAGGAAAATTATCCTAGGATGTGTGAATGCTCTTCTTTAAAATTCTGTATGGGACTTGCCATCAGAAATGATAACAAAGAAATGAAACTTTCTTGCTATTTGTCTATTAATACCTCCTTTCCAATTCTTTCTAAGTATTTATATGCACCTTCAGTTATTCATTTTTTGACTTATAGTGGGTTGTAAAAAAGTACCCCAAGAAAAACCCTAAATCAGTAATATCAAGTATTAGTCATTGAGTGCCCATGATAACAACAAAAATGGTTATTAACTCTCTTTTTGCCTGTTTGTGGTGTGCATGAATGTGTGTTCAAAGTTTGTGGGTGCATTTGAGTAGGTGAGTGCACATGCACTTGTCCATGGAGGCCAAAGATTGGAGTGAGATATCTTCTTTTGTCGCTGTCTACCTTGACACGAGGTCTCCCACTGAATAAGTATTTACTAATTCAGCTACATTAGCTGGCCAGCCAGCCCTGGGATCTTCCTGTCTCTACCACCACAGCACTGAGATTACAGACATGTGCCACGATGCCCAGCATTTTGCATGAGTGTCAGAATCCAAACTCAGATCCTCATGCTTGCTCAGCAAGCTCTTTACCCACTGAGCCATTTCCCCAGACCCTGATTAACAATTCTATGGAGGAGTAAATATTTCCCACTTAAAGATGAAGATTTGATATTCAGAGAAGTTGAGTGCTGGAATTAAGATTTGAAAGTGGAAATTATTGCTTTGAAATAGTCACAAAAATGACTTCAGGATCATCTGTTTCAGAAGCATTCCCACCCACTAACCTCAGATTGCTTACCTAACTCATACTGCTGGGTTTTCCTATCTAACCTGGAATCTCGTGAAACCATCTTCTAAACTGGGTGACAGAATATGATGTAACATATGGAATCACAATCATATTTATTCAATGCCCAATGTGTACAATTAGGGCCATTGTAGTTTAGTCCTCATTTTGCCTATAAGAATTGCTTTTTTTTAAATGCTAATGGTTCTTCCTGAAGTTTTTGCATTTTTGATAGTGAATTGGGATGGGGAGAGCGTCTATATTTAAACTGACTCTGCTATAGTCTTGTATTTGTATAGTATTTATAAATGGCTTCCTCCTTCCCTACTTTACTACCAAAATAGTAAGAACCAGAAACCTGGCATAATCTGGAATAGTTGCCAATTCCTCATATAAGACCTTTATTTTCCTTTTTAATAAAGACAGACCACAAAATGACCCAAGGGGAACTTCAGTCAGAACTAGAGCAGCCTTATTTCCACCTGGTGGGAGACATGGTGAAGAACAAGTGATTTTGAGCATAGATGCTTTAGAGCTTCTTATAGCAACTCTGATGTGGAAAGGGCTGACTGAGGAGACATTTAGTTAAGGGTTTCTGAGGCTGAGCTATGTTTCTCAGGCAGGAGCCAGGTTTATGTGTTAAGATTAATCAAAGAGATCATCTAACAATCTGCCAGAATATAAACATCCCCAAAACTTAATGGCTATATTTATGTTGATAGCAATCAAGAAATAAATTTTGTTATGTTATTTGGAATAAATCTGTAATATTTTGAACCAGAACCAGACACTGTTTGAAGTTTTGTGACAAGCAAGAAACATATATAAATATAACTTTTCTTTTTTGAAAACACTTGATTTTATCACCTTATTTATCTATCTGTCATATGGAGCATAAAAAACTTGCATAGAATGATATCTGAGAAATATGTTCTAGTATCTGAGAAGCAGCAAGATATCATACACACACACACACACACACCCACACACACACACACACGTATGTATATATACATGGTCATAGATTTCTGCTGCTCATTAAATGAAATAATAAACTAGTTCTTTGAAATTCACCTTAGTGGATGTCAAATAGAATGTGACAATGGACAGACTTATAGAAGGGGGTAGATATTGTCTCTGTAACAAATTGCTCTCTTGTACGACTATTTCATGCCCTCTGCACATAAATCAAAAACACTTTGGCACATTCTCAAAATTTATTTCCATTAAGTAGTTAAACAAAACAAATAATTTTTGTACAGGGTTTCCTAATTTTTAATCCTAGTGAAAGGACAGCAGTTAGGACCTCAGTCAGACCTGGATGGTATCATAACTGGGGCAGAACTGGTTAAATCTTACTCGGCCTTCCAACAGGGAGCTAAAAGTAATTGCAAAATATTTTGTCCCCCTTGGCTCTGCGTGTAGATTTAAAATTAAATTGGTTCTGGTTAGCAAGCTAGAACAGGGCAACTAAATTGAATTTTCTAAGGAATGTTGTGAATCCTATGTGAAAAAAGAAACATTGAAAGTTTGTATGATTCCTGCTATCCTTTCTTTGCACTCTGATTTCTCCTGTCCATTGTACTTTCCATGCTAACTTCCCTGTTTGTAAGAACAGCCTCAATTGTAACTCTTTTTGAGTTTTATATGCATTTCTCTAAGTTTCAGTCGTTCCTTTTGATCACCCTTTCCAAATAATCTTTATTTCTTCAACTGAAAATTGCTTCATTTTTTTCATTCACACATTTTTTGTGATAAAGAATTAATATGAATATTTTGTCAGGTTTGCAGAGAGGAAAAACAAATACAGGAAAAGCTAAGTGTGGGGTACGTGCTGAAAAAACACAAGCAAATATTTTCATGAGACTACTGTTCAAAGTAGATGATGACATAGATAACATTCTATATACTTTCTTTAGATCTAAGATTTTCCTTACTCTTGTTATTAACTTTTGATGTTTTCCTACTATAAAACTTATGATTGTTCATTATAAAAATGTAGAGTCTGGGCATGGTGGTGGTGCACCCTTTTAATCCCAGCACGCAGGAGGCAGAGGTGGAAGGACCACAGTGAGCTCAAGGCCAGCCTGAGACTACAAGATCAGCCTTGGCTCTACCCACAAAAAACCCCACCATATGTGTGTGTGTGTGTGTGTGTGTGTGTGTGTGTGTATGAAAAGTATATAGAACAATCTAAGACTTATATACATATTTGTTCAGATTCATTGAAGTATGTAAAAGACAAAATAATCTTACTATTAAAATAAAAACACTTGATGATTTTGTATTATTTCCACCTTTTACTTCTTTTTTCTTTTCTTTTTACTTTTCAGAGCATATTATTAAGCAAATTGTTGAAATTATATTGTGCATACAGTTTTGAATATTACTTTATCTTTGAAAGCTTATAGTAGTTTTTTCCTGAATTTATCTTGATGTAGTGATCTAGCTTTAGGATGAGGCCCACTACATACTTCCCTGTTCTGATTCTTTGACTAAATGTTTATGAGCAGGGCATATGGAATGCCATAAAGTTTGGCAGCAGATGGATGTCCACCTTCAGTTTGCCCTTGAGCACAGAGGGCAGGTATTTTAATGTTACTGTGTGGTTCAGCTTTCTCAGTTTCCACAATGGTGATTTTTTGATAGGGCCTGGGTAAGTTTTCCTCTTAAAAATTCATTATGTATGTAAGAAGATACTAGATCAGACATACATCTGATATTACAGCAGTTACTAAGCATAGCTGTCCTGGATTAGGACATCTTCATTTTTGGCCTTTAGGCAACACATTGGAACAATTTTACTTTGTATTTTATTGTTCCTATTAAGCCCATCTGATCCTAAATTGTGTGGTTTTAAGAAATCTATAGTGGTTTTTGTTTTATTTTCCCTCTTATTTTTGTTGAAGAAATAGTACCAGATCTCACAGTACTTAAATCCTCCATTTTCACCTTCTAAAATTTCATTTCCCTCAATGATCTTAAGGGAAAGCAACAAACAACACCAAACATAGCATAGCTGTTTACTTATTTTCCTAAATTTAAATTTGAGAATTCAGTTTCTGTGAGTCATTTAGTTGATACATTGCTTTTATTATTAAAAAAACTCCTTATTTTAACTTATTAAATATTATACTTTCAAAAACACTGTTTAATTTTTTTGAAGATCCATATCAGCTATTCCCAGTGTCTTATTTAATTGATAATGATTGATACATTTCATACTATAGTTCCAACCCAGTTTTCAGTGGCATGTTAGCTGATCATTCAGGTAGGTTTTTAAAGTTCTTCTCACAAATCAAAAGTTTTTAGATTGGCATTTTCTGGGCTTTCAGAAGGAACACCACATATAGGAATATGTCTGTCTTCCTTGAGGCAAAATTTTTTCACAATATTGTTAGGCCCTGCCTTATTATTACTGTACATTCCCTGAAGATACATAAGAGTGTATAGGGATTTATATACAATTTATTTTGCAATATGAAGATTAGTTTATAGTGATCCCTATCCTATAGTTAATCACAAACGATCTTTCATTAAAGAAAGATCATTCCCTCTGTCTTTATCTCCTATAAATATGCATCCAGATAGAATATAAATCCTATGGATGATAATTATAAGTGCCCCTTGAGTCTGTCTCCTTATCATCAATGTCACATACAACCAATGTATTTGCTACTAATGTTTCTTACCTAATATGTAGACAGATACTGCAAAACATTATATCAGGTCTAAATCACCACTGCCACAATAAGTCAGCTACAGGACATCCAGCAGCTGCTTTAGACTGAGAAATAGGACTGTGGTGACTCAAATTTTCCAGCAGAAGAAACAGAAGCTTCTCCAGGCCAAAGAAACTTAGACTGAAGTTGAACAGTACCACCTGTAGAGGGAGAAAGAGTTCAAGGCCAAGAAAGCTAAACAGCCAGATTCTGTGGCACTTACAGCACTGAGTGAAGGAGACCCTTGAAAAAGGACCAATCTCCATACTTTTAGTAAAACAAGAATGAAGTCTTAAAACAAACCTTTGGATTTTGTCTGGAATACTTGGTGTGAAATCATTGAAATACCCCATAAGTGGATAGGAGAAAAAGGAAACGCTTATCAAGAGTTTGATGTTGCAGATTCCCTCAGGGAACATGATGCTCTAGTGAGGCTTGGCTTTCTTCTTACAAGAGGCATTAAGCTGTTTCTGCATACAGTATAGTAGGTCCCTGAAAGCCATTTCTAGTGTCAAAGACTTGCTTCTCATTTCTGCTTAATACTTTCTCCTCGATTTAATTCTTATTCATTTAAAAATTTTTGCATGTGCATGTGGTATGTGTGGTTTATACATGTGTGTGCAGATGTGTGCATTCCTTGCATGTGCATGTAGAGGTTAGAGGAGAACATCATGTGTGCCTTCTCCATTGCTCATCTGCTTGTTTCCTTGAGACAGAGTCATACTGATTCTCTATCTTGCCATTTTCACAAGCCCTGGTAATTCTCTGGTCTCTTCTTCCTACAGGACTGGTGTAGAGACATGTGTGGCCATGACAAGCTGCTTTTGTGGGTACTGGGAATTGAACTCAAATGATCTCAGGTCCCCTTAGGTCCTCATACTTGCATGCAAAGAATCTTAATCACTAAGCCATCTCTACAGCCCTGAAGACCACTTCCTCTTCTTTACTGCTCATCTTTTTTGGCTAAGCTCTCCTTGTCCTCTTTGATTTTAATTCTGTCCTTCTAATGGGGTTCTCATGTTCTGCATCACAAACATGCTATTTTGAGGCAGAGAAGTAAACTTCTTTAGATGCACTGTAGTCAGATGAAGGCAAATGGGCAAAACCTCAATTCCATATAGTTAAGCACCATTTTAGAGCTTGACCCTGAATGTTCCTGACTTAATATCTTTATTTTTTTCAATCTAAAATGTAGCTTGTGTTGAATTTCATACAGTGAAGAGGCAACTGGATATGATCAGCTGACCTTCATGGTTCTTTTCTGGGTCATTACAAGCCCTAGATGAGTTATGTAATGTTAGAAGTGTAATTATAAGCACATGTTCATTATTTGACACTTAAAAAAGCTCAAGCCACAAAGTCAACTTATTGAAACAAAGAAAAAGGTTTACGTGAAAATCTAGTAGACAAATGAAGGTGAAGACTGTGTCAGTGTTGTCTAGATGAAAAAAAACTGATAGAATGAATATATACGATAAAGGAAATTTATCAGATGATCTTACAGGTATTCTGAACAGTGCAACAATAGTTGTACTTTGGGTTAGAGCATCATAGAACTCAGTAGATACTCTGTCTGTGAGACTTGATATATCAGCAGCCCCAATATGACACTGAAGGGCTGGGGAAATGGCTTAGCAGTTAAGACATTTGCCTGTGAAGCCTAAGGACCCTGATTTGATTCCTCAGGACCCATGTAAGCCAGATTCACAAGGGGTCACATGCATCTGGAGTTCATTTGCAGTGGCTAAAGACCTGGTGTGCCTATTCTCTCTTTCTCTCTATCTGCCTTTTTCTCTCTCTCAAATTAATTAAATAATTATTTTTTAAAAATATGACACTGCAAGATGGAAGATTCCTGGAGAGCCACTGGTCTTCACTTCACATTGAGAAGCCAATGAAGCGGGGTTCTGCTGTCCCAGAAGAATTGCAGCAACAGGGTAGACAGATACATGCACCAGCAAGAAGCACAGGCAGACAGATAAAAATCTCTGGGCTCTTTTGGAGATTCTTTATATGTAGGCCACCACTGAAAGGGCTGCCCACTCCAGAGAAAAAACTTCCTCTGTTGTTAATCTTTGCCGGAAATGCCCTCAGAAACTTTTACAAGAAGTCCATCTCTTACTTAATTCCTAATCTGACCAAGTTGATAACAGAATTTAAATGCCAAAAAGATTTTCACCAACAACCCAACTTGCCTAATAAATTGCATGGCTTATGTAAGGAGTTGTGGGAAGGCATGGTCAAGTATACAGATACCAGAGTGTTTATAAATTTTGGGCAGTCTATTTTCATGATGCACAGCTGCTGTTACCTATAGATCCTGAACATTCTGGGTTCTGTGCATCTTAAAAATTTTATAGATTAGGGCTGGAGAGATGGCTTAGCGGTTAAGCACTTGCCTGTGAAGCCTAAGGACCCCGGTTCGAGGCTCGGTTCCCCAGGTCCCACATTAGCCAGATGCACAAGGGGGCGCATGCGTCTGGAGTTCGTTTGCAGAGGCTGGAAGCCCTGGTGTGCCCATTCTCTTTCTCTCCCTCTATCTGTCTTTCTCTCTGTGTCTGTCGCTCTCAAATAAATTAAAAAAAAATTATAGATTAGAAAATCATCTGAATCGTCTTTGTTTCTTTTCCTAAGACTTAGTAGGCTACAGAAGGTACCTTGTCAACATAGAGAAACATTGCATTTTCAACATATACAAAAAGAGAAGGTTATACTTTTAAAAAAATATTTTATTTATATGAAAGTATAGAGAGAGAGAGAAGAGAGACAGAGATAATGGGCATGCCAGGGTCTCCAGCCCCTGCAATTAAACTCCAAATGCACACACCACTTTGTGCATCTGGCTTTACATGGGTACTGGGGGGTTGAACCTAGTTTGTTAGGCTTTGTAGGCAAGTGCTTGAACCACTGAGAAATCTCTCCAGACCCCAAGTTACTTTTTCTCAGGAGTTCTGGATGTTACAGGAAGAAGCTGTTTGGCTGAGGAGGATAGAGGAGATGACATTCTCAGGAACATTGTTTTTTATGGGTTAGGTGGCTTTTGTCAGTGGTAGTGTGTTTGCTTTTTCTCATTAACAGAAACACTGCAAGCTATAAATCTGTGCACAAACATTGACAGATTCTGGTTTGTTTGGGCCTGTTCTAGGCCTGAATTGAGAATTGTTTCTTCTTTCCATGACATTTTTTTTTTCTTTTTCAGCTATAAAGATGTGTTTGCTGAGATTTTTGAAAATGACATTTTAACTATTAAAAACTAGTCTTATTGCAGCTACCTTCTTGTTGCTGGAACAAACACCTGACCAGAAAGAGATTATG
The DNA here is from genome assembly GCF_020740685.1 of Jaculus jaculus. Taxonomy (NCBI): domain Eukaryota; kingdom Metazoa; phylum Chordata; class Mammalia; order Rodentia; family Dipodidae; genus Jaculus; species Jaculus jaculus. The sequence goes on from NC_059102.1 coordinate 36,963,236, forward strand.
GAAGGAAAGGGTTTATTTTAAGTTTACTGATCCCAGGTGAAACTTCATCACATCTACAATAGAGCGATAACAAGAAGAGCCAGGGTTCAGGCTGACTCAGACACACCTTAGGGCTGGACTCAGATCCACCCTCAGTGATACATCTGCTCCAGCACATCTACCTGCTGAAGACTAAGTAGGAATCTTAAGAAAAATTACCGAAGTCTGTTGACCCATTTACATTCATACCGCCACATTCTGCCCCTGGCCCCTATAGGCTATGATCCACTCACAATGCAAAATGCACTCAGTCCAACATCAAACATCCTCATAGTCTTTACCTAATTAAATACTATTCAAAAGTCCCAAGTCGGGATGGAGAGATGGCTTAGCAGTTAAGTGCTTGCCTGTGAAGCCTAAGGACCCCGGTTGGAGGCTCGGTTCCCCAGGTCCCACGTTAGCCAGATGCACAAGGGGGCGCACGCGTCTGGAGTTCGTTTGCAGAGGCTGGAAGCCCTGGCGCGCCCATTCTCTCTCTCTTCCTCTATCTGTCTTTCTCTCTGTGTCTGTCGCTCTCAAATACATAAATAAAAAATGTAGAAAAAAAAAAAGTCCCAAGTCTTGGGGCTGGAGAAATGGCTCAGAGTACCAGGTGGGTGACATAAACAAATTTGTAATTCCAGTGGAGAATAACAACTGACCTTGAATATCAGGATGCTTCTTTCATCTTCCTCTAAGCTGCCTCTATTCAAAGGAATTTACATTATTACTAACTTGTACCATCTATGGTTCATGCTCAGAGCATATTTCTTCCATCTTCCCAATGCAGAACAGTTGGCCAATCTTTAATGGTGGTCGTCTCTAACAATTGTAGTTTAAATAATCTAGAGCCAGTTTCTGTGCCTATCATTTCAAATTTGCTTGAATTTTTACTGTGATAAACTTTGCGTCTTTCTTATCTTTCTGTCTATTCTTTCCACCAAATATGCCAGTCTGTTCTTTTAAATTCAATGCCTCTTAAATTCACAGGGTATGGTAAGAATGCAGCCAGTCTTTCTGCCAGTAACCCAGTTCCAACAAAGTCCTTTTTTTTCCACTTTGAAACTTCATCAGTCAACCTTTCACAGTTCACAGTTCTCTCCATATTTAGCATATGCAAATTCTCACCAGAATGGCCCATAACGCTCTTCTTATAGTACTGTAAGACTTTTCTAGTCCAAAGTATCAAATCTTTCCATATTCCTTTAACAGATACATTTAAAGGACCAAAAACCTCATGGTCAGATTCATCTCAGGAATCTCTCCACTTCTCTTCTTTAAGTGTGTATCATTCCTTTTTATAGTTGAAGAATGAGCCATGGAATTGATATTTTAAATCTATTGGTTGATGTGAATATTAAAGTTACTTTATCCTTACTTATTTTGAATAATGCTGCTATGAACATTAGGTTCAAATTTTTATGAGGGTATGTGTGTTTATTTTTCTTGATTGTATTCCTAGGAATTCAACTGTGAGATCAAATGAAAATTATACTTTTAAATATTTAGAGAAAATTATCACCTTTATATCTACTTTCCATTCATTAATCTTATTAAACACATGTTGCAGAAATAGTTTATATTTGAGCACTAAATGCTTTGCCATGCATATCATTCATTACAGATTATCTATCTATCTATCTATCTATCTATCTATCTATCTATCTAGATAGATAGATTATATATTATATTACAAACTTCAATAAACTTTCATAGAATTAAATGTGCACATAGTAAGTAAGTAAATAGTAATTGTTTTGATAAATGCATACACATTTGTAATTTGGCTTTAGGGTTTTAAGTTAGAAATGACCTTGAAGGTATTACTAGTCATCTCCCTTTTAAAATTAAGAGAAATCTGGGGCAGGAGATATGGCTTAGCATTTAAGCGCTTACTCGTGAAGCCTAAGGACCCCAGTTTGAGGCTCGATTCCCCAGGACTCTAAGGAAGCCAGATACACAAGGTGGTGCATACATCTGGAGTTCATTTGCAGTGGCTGGAGGCCCTGGAGCACTCATTCTCTCTATATATATCTGCCTCTTTCTCTGGACCAATCTGTTGCTCTCAAATAAATAAATAAATAAATAAATAAATGAAAAAGTTAAAAATTATAAATTAATTAAAGAGAAATCTGTCCAACAAGGGGGAATAACTTGTTCAAAATTAATCAAGGAACAAAACATGCACTCTGACTCACATCATCTAGACCTTAGCAAATAAGGATGCTATTATTCACATACAGTACCCAACAAGAGCAATAAAGGCATGCAAGATTTATATATTTTACATAGACTTAAAGTAGGATCTTACATGTCAAGTAATAAGAGCCCTTTCAGATTACCTCATTAAAAAATGAGTTTAGGCCCTGGAAAAATATAACTATATTCTCATTTCTTTTTCAACCAAGCAATTTACCCATATAATTTCTAGCTTGAAAATCCATACAATGAAATAGTATTTCTATTAATTATTTACACATTTTTTTTCTTTTCTAATATCTTCATCTTTATTGCCTATAAGGCAGAATTTTGAGATTGTGGATTCTGATTGTAAGACATCCAATATACTGAAAGAAACAATGATTGCCAGTTATGGTTATAGTAACAAATTCTACCATTTTAGGCAAAATGTTCTGGAATTAAAATCTTAGAGATTGAGGTACTTGTCACTGATTAGGCTGAGTAAGATAGATAAGGAAAACTGATAATAATAATTGAGAATGTGTCATATGTCAGACATTATGATATGCTTTATACTGATTATCCTAATCCTTCTATATTTCAGTGTGCTGTTATTTTGAATATTTAACCGCTAAGGAAACTGAGGCTTAGAGAATTTAATTAACATGCTCAAGATCACTCATAAGTGCTATAGCCACAATTAAATTCTAGGTCTGTCAAACCTCATAGTCAATGTTACAACTCTCTCTGCTGTACTGTCTCCAAAACAGGCATCTTTCAATACATTAGTTGTCAAGAAAGATTATGCTAGGGTAAACCAAAGGGCAGAATTTAGACTAGATACAGCCATTAGAAGGAAGTTTATTTAATCTCTGTACAGAATGTTTTAAAAAATATTTATATATTCACTTTTTGACATTTTCATACAATATATAATTTTGAGCTATTCCTGCCAATTACATCCTCAGCAGCCTGAGAAGTATTGTTTATGACAGAGCTACCAAGGAAGTGGACAAAATAGTACTGTGCCACAGCAAGCTTTTGACAGTAGAAACCCACAAAGTATTTGCATATTGGGGGAGATTGGATTTGCTCGGGGTTTCCTCCAATTTGGTATTACTCAAAGAAACTTTCTGAGGTACAACTAATTTATCATAAATTATACCCATTTCAACTGAATACTTTAACAAATTTATACAATTATATAACACAATTTCTAACTTATTTTCAAAAGCTCCAAAATTGCCTTCATATTCATCTTCTGTGAATACCCCATTCCTGACCCTAAAAAATTGATTGCAGAAATGTATCAGAAAGCACTGCGTGTCTTCCTTTTACCTTACATTAGATTGGTATGTAAAGTAAATCATACTGTTTGAAATCATCAAGCCTGAATATTTGGCTCACCACCATGATTCTGAGAATCATTCATGTTGTTTGTATCAATCACTAATGATAATTTACTGCTGAGTAATATTATATGCACATATCTCAATGACTTTATTCATATACCTATTGAAGGATATTTGGATTGTTTCCAGATTTAAACTACCTTGAATGAAACTATCATGAATATGGATAGATGTATTTTGCATGAACATATTTTTTTTTTTGGTAAATGCTGAGGCATAGAATGCATGTTAAGTGAAATTGCCAATTCCAAAGTGATTGTGTTATTTCATATTATGTCAGTAATGCTATAGAAGAGTTTCAGATGTTTCAAACCCTATCAGCATTCAGCATTGACTTTTATTAATTGTATCTCTTTTTAAAAATAATTAATTAATTTGTTAGAGAGAAAGAAAGAGTTAAAGACACAGAAAGAGAGAGAGAGAGATTGAGATAGAATGGGTTGCCAGGGCCCTTAGGTACTGCAAGTGAATTCCAGATGCATGTTCCACCTTATGCATCTGGATTTATGTAGGGAATATGGAGTCAAACTGAAGTCCTAAGGGCCTGCAGGTAAGAATTTTAACCACTGAACAATCTCTTAGGGCCAATTTTATCCCTTTTGCTGGACATGTAGTGATAACTCATTACACATGTATTTGTAACAGCTTTGTTGAACTATAATTGACATACAATGACCCTTACTTAATCTACTCAGGTTAGTACGTTTTAACTAGTATATACCTATGAAACCATCACCATATTCATAATCCCTTAAAGTTTTCTCTTGTCCTTTACATCTCTTCCCTCATTTCCTCTCATCTTCCACCCTGTCACTATATATTCCTTTTGATTTTCTAGTATTGTGCACAAATAGATGATTACAATATGCACGATTTTTTAATCTTTTATTTATTGATTGATTTTTATTTTCACAATTTTTATTAACATTTTCCATAATTATAAAAAATATCCTATGGTGATACCTCCTCCCCGGCACTTTCCCCTTTGAAATTCCATTCTTCATCATATTACCTCCCTATCTCAATGATTGTACTTACATATATACAATACCAACCTATTAAGTACCCTCTTCCCTTCATTTCTCTTCCCTTTATATCTCCTTTTTAACTTACTGGCCTCTGCTACTAAGTATTTTCCTTCTCACACAGAAGCCCAATCATCCATAGCTAGGATCCACATATGAGGGAGAACATGTGGCGGTTGGCTTTCTGGGCCTGGGTTACCTCACTTAGTATAATCCTTTCCAGATCCATCCATTTTTCTGCAAATTTCATAACTTCATTTTTCTTTACTGCTGAGTAGAACTCCATTGTATAAATGTGCCACATCTTCATTATCCACTCATCAGTTGAGGGACATCTAGGCTGGTTCCATTTCCCAGCTATTATAAATTAAGCAGCAATAAACATGGTTGAGCATGTACTTCTAAGGAAATGAGATGAGTCTTTAGGATATATGCCGAGGAGTGCTATAGCTGGGTCATATGGAAGATCAGACTTTAGCTGTTTTACGAACCTCCACATTGATTTCCACAATGGCTGGACCAGATTGCATTCCCACCAGCAGTGTAGAACGGTTCTTCTTTTTCGACATCCCCGCCAACATTTATGATCATTTGTTTGCATGATGGTTGCCAATCTGATAGGAGTGAGATGGAATCTCAATGTAGTTTTAATCTACATTTCCCTGATGACTAGTGATGTAGAACATCTTTTTAGATGCTTATATGCCTTTTGTATTTCTTCCTTTGAGAACGCTCTATTTAGCTCCATAGCCCATTTTTTGATTGGCTTGTTTGATTCCTTATTATTTAACTTTTTGAGTTCTTTGTATATCCTAGATATTAATCCTCTATCAGATATATATCTGGTGAAGATTTTTTCCCATTCTGTAGGTTGCCTCTTTGCTTTGTTCACTGTGTCCTTTGCAGTGCAAAATCTTTGTAATTTCATGAGGTCCCAGTGATTAATCTGTGGTTTTATTGCCTGAGCAATTGGGGTTGTATTCAGAAAGTCTTTGCCAAGACCAATATGTTGAAGGGTTTCCCCTACTTTTTCCTCTAGCAGTTTCAGAGTTTCCGGTCTGATGTTAAGGTCTTTAATCCATTTGGACTTAATTCTTGTGCATGGCGAGAGAGAAGAATCTATTTTCATCCTTTTACGGATATATATCCAGTTTTCCCAACACCATTTGCTGAAGAGACTGTCTCTTCTCCAGTGAGTATTTTTGGCACTTTTATCAAATATCAGGTGGCTATAGCTACTTGGGCTTACATCTGGGTCCTCTATTCTGTTCCACTGATCTACATGTCTGTTTTTGTGCCAGTACCATGCTGTTTTTGTTACTATGGCTCTGTAGTACAGGTTAAAATCAGGTGTGGTGATACCACCAGCCTTACTTTTGTTGCTCACTATTATTTTAGGTATTCTAGGTTTTTTGTGATTCCAAATGAATTTTTGGATTGTTTTTTCCATTTTCATGAAGAATGCCTTTGGAATTTTGATGGGGATTGCATTAAATGGTAAGATTGCCATTTTCACAATATTGATTCTTCCAATCCAGGAACAAGGGATGTTTCTCCACTTCCTAGTGTCTTCTGCAATTTCTTGCTTGAGTGTTTTAAAGTTTTCATTGTAGAGATTCTTTACTTCCTTGGTTAGGTTTATTTCAAGGTACTTTATTTTTTTGATGCAATTATGAATGGGAGTGATTCTCTGATTTCATCCTCTGTGTGTTTGTTGTAGGCATATATGAAGGCTACTGATTTCTGTGTATTTATTTTGTATCCTGCTACATGGCTGTAGGTTTTGATCAGCTCCAACAGTTTGCTAGTAGAGTCTTTAGGGTCCTTTATGTATAGAATCATGTCATCTGCAAATAATGATAACTTGATCTCTTCCTTTCCAATTTGTATCCCTTTTATGTGTGTCTCTTGCCTTATTGCTATGACTAAGACTTCCAAAACTATATTAAATAAAAGTGGGGACAGTGGACACCCTTGTCTTGTTCCTGATTTTAGTGGAAAAGCTTCCAGTTTTTCCCCATTTAGTAATATGTTGGCTGTAGGCTTGTCATAAATTGCTTTTGTTATATTGAGATATGTTCCTTCTATTCCCAGTCCCTGTAGGACTTTTATCATGAAGGGATGTTGGATTTTGTCAAATGCTTTCTTTGCATCTAATGAGATGATCATGTGAATTTTGTCCTTCAACCCGTTTATGTAAAGTATTACATTTATAGATTTGCATATGTTGAACCATCCCTGCATCTCTGGGATAAAGCCTACTTGGTCAGGGTGAATGATCTTTTTGATATACTCTTGTATTCTGTTTGCCAATATTTTGTTGAGAATTTTTGCATCTATGTTCATGAGGGAGATTGGTTTGTAATTTTCTTTTTTTGTTCCATCTTTGCCTGGTTTTGGTATCAGGGTGATGCTGGCCTCATAGAAGGAGTTTGGTAGAATTCCTTCTTTTTCTATTTCCTGGAAAAGCTTAAGAAGCAATTGTGTTAGCTCTTCCTTAAAGGTCTGGTAAAATTCAGCAGTGAATCCATCTGGGCCTGCACATTTTTTGGTTGAGAGATTCTTGATAACTGTTCGGATCTCCATGTTTGTTATAGGTCTACTTAAGTGATTAATCTCATTTTGATTTAATTTAGTTAGGTCATATAAATGAAGGAAATCATCCATTTCTTTCAGATTTTCATACTTTGTGGAGTATATGCTCCTTCTGCTATGGCCTGGATTCTTATATTTGATCTTTTCATAGTGTCCCGAATATCTTGAAATTCCCACTCATACTTTTCTATAAGTTTGTCTTTCTCTTTGTTGGACTGTATTAGATCTGCCACCTGGTCTTCCAGCTTAGATATTCTGTCCTCTCCTTCATCCATTCTACTGGTGATATTTTCTACAGTGTTTTTTATTTCATTAATTGTGTTCTTCATTGCTAGTAATTCTGACTGGTTTTTCTTTATTATTTCTATTTCCTTATTTATGTCTTGTATTGCCTTCTTCATTTCATGAAATTGGTGTCCTGCATCTTCTTTGATTCCTTTGATTTCCTCTTTGAGTTCCTCTTTGACTCCTTTGATTTGTTCTCTGACTTCTTTGAACATATTTACAATCATTCTTTTGAAATGTTTCTCAGGCATTTCCTCTAACTCATTCTCACTGGAGGTCATTTCTGATGCATTAATACTTTTAGGTGGATTTATATCATCTTGCTTTTTAGTGTTTCTTGTGTTATAATGTATATATTTTTGCATCTTGAATTAAGTTAATGCTTGGATTTTCTAGCTAGCTGTGTATTCTTAGCTGTATCAATTGATTTGTTGTTATATATTTTCAGGGTAGGAGCTTAAAGTGTTAGGTGTGGCTCTTTGGACTGTCAGAATATCTACAAAGGTGCTCCTAGGGGTTGAGTTTCCCTGCTATGGGAGTATTCAAGTAGGCTGAGTGGAATAAAATACAGGTAGATTCTAAAAGTTAACTAAACACTGTACACATTCAATCAAAAACAGCCCTAAGTATGTATGCAAGAGTACTTATTATAACAACCAGATCCTCTATCAACAAAGAGGTTAAGATTTCTGGCCTGTTGAGGATCCAAGTCAGCTTGTGACCAAGTGAGACCCTTCCCTGGTGCAATCCCAGTTACCTTGGATGATTTTGGTCTCAGTCAAGTTGCTGCCTGGGTTGTTAGGCTGCTGTTCTGATTTCTGGAGCTGGGCACTGGCTTTTCCTGTGGGCAAGCCAAGCCTGGCAACTGTGGCCCTGCAGATCAGCACACCTGCTGCTGGAACTGCTGCTGCTAAAGCTGCCTCTGCTGGGTCTGTCGCCGCTGCTGCTGAAGCTGCTGCTGCTGGTTACACCGCCACTGCTGCCACTGAAGCTGCTGCTGCTGCTACTGGATCTGCTGCTTCTGTGGCCCCTGTTACCGGTGCCAGAGCCACTGATGTTGCTGCTTGACTCTGCTCCTGCTTGGGTCCCGCAGATAGCTCAAGTCTGTGTGGCCAGGTTCCAGGACACTGCTCTGTTCACTGAAGCTGGGCACAAGCGGTGGGGGAGGGGAGGGAGCCGCAGCTGTTCTAGTTCTCTTGCTGTTCCACGTGTTTTTCTACCTCGTGGTCTGCTCCTCCGTTGCTCACTGCCACTCTCCCTTCACGTTTCCTGATTTGCAGAGAGCTCCAGTGTGAGTGGAAACTCCCCACACCTGGCTTTTCCTGTGACTGGAGCAGAGTCTGGAGGGCCGCTGTGGTTGGCGGAGCTGCCAGGGCCACTTTGGCTGCCCTGTGAGTCTCTGGAAGCTCTGGATCTCTTCTACTTCTCCGCTGCTGCTTCAATTTCCTATATATATTCTGTTTGCCAATATTTTGTTGAGAATTTTTGCAGCTATGTTCATGAGGGAGATTGGTTTGTAATTTTCTTTTTCTGTTCTATCTTTGCCTGGTTTTGGTATCAGGGTGATGCTGGCCTCATAGAAGGAGTTTGGTAGAATTCCTTCTTTTTCTATTTCCTGGAAAAGCTTAAGAAACAATGGTGTTAGCTCTTCCTTGAAGGGTTGGTACAGTTCAGCAGTGAATCCATCTGGTCCTGGGCTTTTTTTAGTTGGGAGATTATTGATAATTGCTCGGATCTCCATGCTTGTTATAGGTCTATTTAAGTGATTAATCTCATCTTGATTTAATTTAGGTAAGTCCTATAAATCAAGGAAATCATCCATTTCTTTCAGATTTTCATACTTTGTTGAGTATATGCTTTTATAGTAAGTCCATATGATTTTTTGAATTTCTCTGGAATCTATTGTGATGTTACCTTTTCCATATCTGATTTTATTAATTTGTGTCTCTTCTCTCTTTCTTTTGGTCAGATTTGCTAAGGGTTTATCAATTGTGTTTATCCTTACAAAGAACCCACTCTTTGTTTCATTAATTCTTTGGATTTTCTTTTTTTTTTGTTGTTTCTATTTCATTAATTTCTGCCCTAATCTTTAGTATTTCTTCCCATCTACTGATTTTTGGCTTGCCTTGTTCTTCTTTTTCCAAGGCTTTAAGGTGAAGCATTAGGTCGTTTACTTGTGACCTTTCTAATTTCTTAATATAGGCACTTAAGGCTATAAATTTACCTCTTAGAACTGCCTTCGTACAATATGCACTATTTATATTTACCATTTTCCACTCAGTTAATTATGTTTGTATCCATCCATCTTATATTCTTATTTATTGTTAAGTTGTATTCCGTGGGCTGGAGAGATGGCTTAGCGGTTAAGCTCTTGCCTGTGAAGCCTAAGGACCCCGGTTTGAGGCTCGGTTCCCCAGGACCCACATTAGCCAGATGCATAAGGGGGCGCATGTGTCTGGAGTTTGTTTGCAGTGGCTGGAGGCCCTGGCGCACCCATTCTCTCTCTCTCTCTCTCTCTGCCTCTTTCTCTCTCTGTCCATCACTCTCAAATAAATAAATAAATAAAAATAATAACAATAAAAATATTTTTTAAAAAAAAGTTGTATTCCGTTATGTGACTATAGCACAGTTTATTTATCCACTTATTACTGATAGACATTTGGGTTGCTTTTGGCTTTTTCTTATTCTAAGACATTGCTGGGGATATGCTTAGATCTTTATTTGGTCCTCATGTTTGTGCAGCAAGCACTTCGCTAACTGAGCTAGCATCCCAACTCAAACTCTCATTTTACTCTGAACTAACGTTAGTTATAAATGTCTGGAATTAAACTTCAGTATGTTCAACAGTCACACTTCATTTTGCTTAGCTGTTCTCTATTTTAATTTTAACTCATGGAAAACAGACAGTGTTGGCTGTTTCTAAACTACCACCTTGTTCCCCTTTACCTCAGTTTTATATTTAATTTGTTTATTCATTTGTTTATCTATCCATTTATGAGCAAGTGAGAGAGACAGAGAGATAGAGAGAGAAGGAGGAGGGAGAGAATTGGCTGCCAGGGCCTCCAGACACAACAAACTCCAGACACATGTGCCACCTTGTGTCCATGGGCAATCTTGTGCAATGCATCACCTTGTGCATCTGGATTATGTCGGTTCTGGGGAGTTGAACCTGGCTCCCAAGGCTTCACAGGCAAGTGTCTTAACTGCGAAGCCATCTCTCCAGGCCCAGCTTTATTTTATGAATATTACCTGTTACCATTAATGTCCATCATGTCCTTTGGAATTTTAACTATGCTAGCCCTTTTCACTCTAACCCATTGTCTTGCATTTTAAATGCTTTTGTTTGCATTTACATATTTTTAGGTAATTTACCTAGCTCATCCATTTCTTTAGTTCATTGTGCTTTTATACCTGGTTAAACTTTCATTAATTTTAAAATTGTAATGGTACCATTTTTCTTTACTAGAAGTTCTATTTCTTTTTCAAATTTGCCTCATCCCTTCAAGTCAAACTATCTTCTGTATTTTAAATACAGAGGCTATAACTGTCATATTTATATGTAGCAATTTCAAATGTGATGTCCTTTGTGTCCCATGCTAATAATGTGTTTTGTTCTTGCAGCTTCTTGCTCATGATGCCTGTTTTCTGTTGGTGCTTATGTGAGGAGGTTCTTTAAGTCTAGAAATTTTTCTTTCCAGCAAACACTGAGTATTATTTTGCCAGATACATCTGTGCACTAGCAACCCTAGGCCATAAATATAAATTCCAAGATTAAAAAATACCTTTTTAGTCATTTCACTAATGTAAGTTAAGGTTATATACTCATATGAAGACCAATTTTTATCATGTGTTTTCAAAAAGCCAAGGTCAAGAGATGAAATTTTATTTTCTGTCACTTCTTAGGGGATTTTGTTTGCCTTTTTATTGTTTCCTAGTATATTTTACTATGGTTTATTCCTTTCGGACTCTGATTTTATCTGGGGAGTTTATGTTCAATTTTCTGTCCTGAGAAGCTTTAGGCTTAGTATTGGGTCCTTGTACTTGTAGAATAGTCTTGCCAGGGCTCAACTTATCTAGGCATTGGCAGATATTTCCAGGGTTGTTGCCTTTAGCACTTCCATTCTGTGCTCTATTCCCTAATTTATCCCCCTTTTTATTTTTCCTACTTTCTTCCCACTTTAGAAAATGCACTTTTAAAAATATTTTATTTAGAGTTTAATTGTCTTGCACAGTCCAAGTAGATTCAGAGTATGTAACTTACTATCTGTGTACATATGGCATACAGGTATATTCTACGAATATGTGGTCTCTTAGCTAATTACTTTCTTGTAAATTGACGCTATTAATGCAAATGTTTACACAGAATGCATGCCCTTTTATCTTCATGAAAAAGTGGAAACTTTAGCCAAGAGTGGTGGCGCATGCCTTTAATCCCAGCACTAGGGAGGCAGAGGTAAGAGGGTTGCCATGAGTTCGAGGCCACCCTGAAAACACATAATGAATTCTGTCTCAGTCAGGACTAGAGTAAGACCCTACTTCAAAAAACCAAAGGAAAAAAAAAAGTGGAAACTTTACTAGCTTTGAGAGTATGTACTAATTACTTAAACTTTTTATTCACATGCTAAAATTGAAGGGATAATGATACTGACCTCATAGTATTGTCTGAAAGAGTTAAATGAGATAATATAAATAAAGCCCATAGACTAATATGGTATTTGGCAATTACTCCTTAACTTCTGCCTCCACCCATACAACTCTGTTGTAGTATAGAGGACAATGTTACAAAGGCTTTACAACTGAAAATAAAACAGTGTTAATTGCTCTTTCCAACAATGTACTACTCACTTCTGTCACAGAAGAAGTTAGTTAATTCTTGGCTATAGGTATAAGTAATATTCAGGAGAATGAGAGACTTATCCGAAGGCAATTTATTTTAGTGGTCAGACAGTTAACTAGTTGATGAATCACTTTGTGGTTTTAGGCCGTTGGAACTGAAACTTAACTCAGCAGAAAGGGCACTAGCCCAATTTTATCTTATTTCTTCATCAATATATCACTAAATTCTTCTCAAAAACTATCTCTAAACATCATAGATTATGAGCTATGAATGGAAAGGTTCATATTTGTTTGTTGCTTTCCTTTATCTACTACAAAAACCAAATGAATATTTGTCAAATTAAGTAGAACATGGATATAATTGTATCAGGATACCATGAAAAAAATTTAAGCCAAAGTCAGGACTTGCTACTTTGGAATATTTGTAATTGGAGGATGGACTTGATTGTCATGATCCTTGAAAGCTCAGAGTTTGGGTCATAATACACAGATCTGCTTCCTGATGGCCTTCCTATCTTTTGACAGTGTTTGGTTCCCTTAACTTTTTTCCTCTCTTTTAACTATTTTTAGAATATTTTTCAGAGGTTTTATCATCTTTTGTATGTCTGACATTCAGACTATTCTGTTTGAAAGATCTCTGACCAAGTGTTAAAAGTAGAAATAATTCTCTTGCAGTTTTGGTTTAAGAATGTAACTGTTAGCCAGGTGTGGTGGCGCATGCCTTTAGTCCCAACACTCCAGAGGCAGAGGTAGGAGGATCACCGTGAGTTCGAGGCCACCCTGAGATTACATAGTAAATTCCAGGTCAGCCTGAAATTAGCAATTGCCATTACATTCTATGAATCACTTAGAAGTAAATGTTTCACATCTGTAGTCTTTCAGCTGAACCTATTCAATATGGTTTGAATTATTTACTCAGTTTATTAATAAACATTTCATTCTATGGGTTCATTTTGAAGCTTTGGTGAATAGTTCTTAAATTGTATTAAATGGATATTGCTACTAACTTTTTTATGGTTCTTTGTATTTTGCAGAAGGCATTGAGAAATAGAAATATTTTGAATGCATATTCTAAAAATTAGATCATAGCAGCTTTGAAATTTTTTTTTAAAAATTTTAAATTTTTATTCACATTTTCCATGATTATAAAAAAATATCCCATGGTAATTCCCTTCCTCCCCCCCATACTTTCCCCTTTGCAATTGCATTCTCCATCATATTACCTCCCCATCTCAATCATTGTACTTACATATATACAATATCAACCTAACTTTTTACTTTTTTATTTTTTTATTTTTTTAGTTTTAAATTTTTATTAACATTTTCCATGATTATAAAATATATCCCATGGTAATTCCCTCCCTCCCCACCCCCACACTTTCCCATTTGAAATTCCATTCTCCATCATATTACCTCCCCATTACAATCATTGTAATTACATATATACAATATCAACCTATTAAGTATCCTCCTCCCTTCCTTTCTCTACCCTTTATGTCTCCTTTTTAACTTACTGGCCTCTGCTACTAAGTATTTTCATTCTCACGCAGAAGCCCAGTCATCTGTAGCTAGGATCCACATATGAGAGAGAACATGTGGCGCTTGGCTTTCTGGGCCTGGGTTACCTGACTTAGTATAATACTTTCCAGGTCCATCCATTTTTCTGCAAATTTCATAACTTCATTTTTCTTTACCGCTGAGTAGAACTCCATTGTATAAATGTGCCACATCTTCATTATCCACTCATCAGTTGAGGGACATCTAGGCTGGTTCCATTTCCCAGCTATTATAAATTGAGCAGCAATAAACATGGTTGAGCACACACTTCTAAGGAAATGAGATGAGTCCTTTGGATATATGCCTAAGAGTGCTAGAGCTTTGAAATTTTTGAGGTTAACAGACTTTTTTAAAGCTGGAGGTTTCTGTGATATTCATAAATTTTAATATATCTATGAGAAAGTAAAGTGTCAGTAAAATTAATGAAATAATGTGCAAAGAATAAAAACTGCACTTATGGAGACAGATTTCATCAAGAAAGTTACTTAATTTTTAAATTAGAGTTTTGTTGATATGTAAAATAAGTGATTCAATGGAATGCCCAGAAAAAATAAAATATATTCTTTCCACTAAAACAGCATTCCCTCTAGTCCCCCTATTGGCACACTATAGAAATATATAAGGCTTTATCTAGTTAGGAGACTTGGGCCCCCTTTCTTAGCCCCAAGGAAGCCAGAACTGCCACATATTAGCATTATCCTTTAACTAGGAGGTTTTTCCTTTTGTTTTCTTTTGTGTGGTCTATTAATCTTATATTCTAAATCATAAAATATAGCTTCTACTTTTTATTACTTGAGGTATCAGGGCAGAGGTGACTGGGGCCTTAATGTGAACTTATTTTTAACAACTGTTTCAGATATCTACATTATTACTTCTGTTTTGCAGATGAGATACCTATGTTTGGCAATTTAACCAAATGGGGTTGGAACTCTACCACTGAAAAACTGAAAGTAGCATTTTGGATATACTGTGTAAAGAACATGAAATCATGTTCTAGATCTATTTTACCCACTTGCTCTTATAAAGACTTACATTAATTTCTAGCAGTTAAACTTTGCCCAGCTATGAATGAGAGTACTGGATCTCCTGAACTTTAGAAATGGTTATGCATCTCCCTTACCCTTCCATTCTGTGCCTTACCTTTTTAAACTTATTTTGACTTATATTATAGAAAAGAAGCTACATTGTAGCTAACTATAGAATTTTGGAGTTTACAGGAACTTCTGGAATCCATCATATTAGTTAACATATTGAGATTCAGAGGAATAAAATAATTTCTTCAAGATCAAACCAGAATCACTTGATTTTTTTTGCCTTTTTTTTTAAAGCTCTTTTTGCTATAACCAGCTGTTTGTATATCTTGTCATGTTTTTTCTTACAAATACCAACTATAGATTTTTTCAAGTAAGCCCAAGGTTAATGCTTCAACAAAACAAAACAAAACTCCATCTATACAACTGTATACCATTTTTGTTCATATTTATTGAGGAAGAAAAAATTTATTGAAGAAGAAAAAATTCTAAAACAAAAAACATGTGATCTGATAACTGGCATGCCTGACTTTATTACTAATTCTGAAGATTGAGACTTAAATCTAGTCTCACATATATTTTAAGCATTTGAGATTGAAAGGAATCTCAAATTTAACTGGCTTCCCATAATTCCTTCTCTTGGAGAGTGGAGAAATCTGTTTATAATGAACAATTAACATATCTGTGTTTATAATTAAGGCCTTGTAGACTACCAAGAAATACATTTTGATAAAAAAGGTGGATAATGTATGTTTATGTTAACCAGTTTAAAGAGAAAAAGAGAGAAAATGAGTACTTTATAAATGCTAGACTTGTGTTTAACAATTTTTCATTTGTATAATTCTCAAAGAGAAAATATTATCCTCATTTTACAGATAAGGAAACTGAAGCCCAGAGAAGTTAGCTGATTTGTTCAAGGTCAAAATACATAATTAGAATAAGAGATATCATCTCTCTGATGTAACTACAGTTTGTTATCTAAGTGAAACTCACTGATAGTTTTCCTTAATTTTCTAATACGAAGTTGATTTAGTCCATCATAAGTATTTTTCAATGAAAAGGAAAAAAAATATTTATTATTTTCTTCCCTTAGAAAAGTTGCTTTCGAAATAATGGTCCTAAGAGTTGTTCTGACGATGTTTCCTTAAGTATGAAGAAATCACTGATCAGACTCCACCAACAGATTTGGAAAATGAAGATCATAGCAAGATCCATTTAATATATTTCTTTATGGACTTATTACCATGTTCTTCTTTCTTTTGTATATTATATTTGTGTGTGTGTGTGTATGCATATATATGTATACATACATATATTTTCTAAATCATAAAAATAGCTTATACATTTTGGGTACTTTGATAGTCTTCCTTACTTGGGTTTGGGATTGTAGGTATCTGTATGATTTGTGTGTGTGCTTTCTTTTTAAATTGCCTTGACTATAACTTCACCATGGCTTACAATCCTGTTTTTTTAAATAGGATGTAAATGAACTAAGATTGGAAAATGCTTGTTTTTTCATTTTTTCTCCAAGCAACTCTTATTTTTTTTGTTTGTTACTAACCTTCCTTTGTTTTTGCTTTTTACATTATTTTCTGCACTACTGAATTATTTTTATCTAAAGCATATTCCTGTGGCTATTTTTTGATTATCTTTGATTAATTCTACTTCATTTTTGAGTCCACTTCCCTTAAACTTTAGTTTGTTTTCATTTTTTGCCCTCATGACTTTCATAATATTTCTCTGTCTACCTTTCCTGCTTCTCAATTTATGGAGCTACCTGATCTTTTGTTGTCCACATTTTTCAAAACAGAAACATCTGCATGGAGAGGAGATGTGAATAATAAATAATAAAACAGTTAGGCCTTTCACATAATAATCAAGATAATAGGTGACATCGGTTTTTTCTTCCAATAAAGCAAGGGAAATAGTAGCAGTGTGAAATCCCACCCTGGAATTCTCATGGCATTGAAACAAGATCCGTGGTCTTCACCTGAAAAAAATTAACTTGTACTGTATTTTTTTTTCTGCAAAACACTAACCAGAGGTGATGATATGAATTTTGTGATAGAAAAACTCATTCAAGATTAGTCATTTGAAATTTGTGTGATTTTTATAGCACTGATACATTCTTTTTCTGCCTCCATAAATTAACCCCAAACCATTAAATATCTATTATTGACTTCAGAAATCAGAAGGCTGAGAAAAAATCTTATCACATCATTATCTTCATGTGTTCATAATTAATTGAAAATAAAATTCACTGATATTTAGAAAATACTGGTGCACACTAAATTATACACTATCTAATCTATGATTTATCATGTTATGCCCTGTTTTAAAATTTTCTGACTTTCTAATCCCAACTGAAAGAATCTGTTATTTATTGCTTTTCTTATTACTGTGACCACATACCTGACAAGAAGTAGCCTAAGGGAAGAAGGCTTAATTGTATTATACAGCTCATGGGGATACATTCCATCAGTCAGGGAA
Source organism: Jaculus jaculus (assembly GCF_020740685.1). NCBI lineage: Eukaryota > Metazoa > Chordata > Mammalia > Rodentia > Dipodidae > Jaculus > Jaculus jaculus. The sequence goes on from NC_059102.1 coordinate 36,980,666, forward strand.
AGGTATGGCAGTAGGTGCATGAAACAGCTGGTCACATTGCATCCACATTCAGGAAGCAGAAAGCAATGAATACTGGTACTCAGCTTGGGTTTTCCATTGTTTTCTATGAAACTTGCCTATTGAATGGTACCACCCACAGTTAGAATAAGTCTTTCCACTTCAATTAGCATAATCTTGAAACTCCTCACAGACATGCCCAGAAATTTGTTTTCTAGGTGATTCTATATTTAATCAAGTTAACAATTGAGATTAACCATCAGACTCCTAAGAGAAATTTTTGTCTGAATCTGTATTAAGAATCCATTATTTCAAAAATGAATCCATTCTTTGGTTTTTTTTGATATTTGTATTAATTTTAAAATTAGCATATAAAATAATTCACATACATGTATATCATTGTACCTTTCTCATATTTATCCTTACATTTGTCTCTCTTACCCCACCTCTCCCTTTCTGCTGTTCCTGTTCATCCCTATTAAGTTTTGCTTCTACTTTCATGTCGCACAAGTTATAAGTATTTTACATTTAAATTATGCATAGTAAAGAAAACATGCAACTGGTTTATTTTGATTAACATGATAATCTCCTATTCCATTTTATTAAAAGTAACATACATTTGTTCTTCATGGGTAAATTAAAACTCTCTTGTACTTTTATACTATACATTGGTTATTATGAGTAGAGCTACAATAAACACATGCAGGTATCTGTGTTATGCTTTCTTAGATTCCTTTAGTGCCAGGAGGGGTAGAGCTGGATCATATGATGGATCTTATTTTAGCTCTTTGAAGAATATCCATTCTGATTTCTTTAGTGGCTAATTTAATTTACATACCAAATAGAAATGAACAAAGCTTCCTTCTATCCAATGTATTTGCCAGTATTTGTTGTTTATTTTCTTGATAATAATAATTCTGAATGGGGAGAAGGGATAAAAAATCTTAATGTAGTTTTTTAAAACTTCATCTTGGTTGCATTATTTTATAGTTTTAAAGTGCACAAAAGCTTTACAATACTTGCTTACCTCAGATTGGTAATCAAAGCTTTATGGTAAGAGAATACAGATTTAATCACATCAATTAAGTATACTCAGAAAGATAATTTATGAAAAGATCATCTTTATTAAGAACATTTTGTAAAATACACATTCTAGTACATCTGAATTTATCTATCTTAAAACTAGACTTCAAAAAAAACAAAAGCAAAACAGATTTAATACTGACAAACCTAGCAGAATATTGCTGGTGTCCAGGTAGGGAAGGGAAGGTGAAGAAATTATGTGTTGAACCTACATTTAAATGTATATGATATATATTGTTCTTTAATGAATTTCTATCAAGTGAACAACTTGGCCAACTGGCATTTTCTCCATATTTTTCTTTACCATTTTTAAGTTTAAATTTATAACACTTTAATTGAAGGAACTAGCTCCTGTGAATAGAATATTTAAAGAAATAAAAATAGGGGGGAAATAAAAAATAAAAAAGTCAGTATCTTATTAGGTCTGTCTAAAGTGATTAACAAATCAGTTTATATTAAGAAAGAATATTATGTTTTAGAAAAGTTACATATTTATAACATATCAATGGCGAAGATAAAATTCAAGGTCATTTCACCAAGAAGAATGAGAAAGAAATACTGTCCTCAATTAGTTTTTAATTTGTGTAATATATTAATACATATCTTCAGACATACCTCAATGTAGTTTTGATTTGCATTTCCTTGATAGCTAAAGTTGTGGATTAAAGACCTTAACATCAGACCTGAAACTCTGAAACTGCTAGAGGAAAAAGTAGGGGAAACCCTTCAACATATTGGTCTTGGCAAAGACTTTCTGAATACAACCCCAATTGCTCAGGCAATAAAACCACAGATTAATCACTAGGACCTCATGAAATTACAAAGATTTTGCTCTGAAAAGGACACAGTGAAAAAAGCAAAGAGGCAACCTACAGAATGGGAAAAAATCTTCGCCAGCTATATATCTGATAGAGGATTAATATCTAGGATATACAAAGAACTCAAAAAGTTAAATAATAAGGAATCAAACAAGCCAATCAAAAAATGGGCTATGGAGCTAAATAGAGAGTTCTCAAAGGAAGAAATACGAATGGCATATAAGCATCTAAAGAATATTTTTCACTATTTATTGACAATTTCTGTTTCTTCCTTTGAGAATTGTCTCTTCCCTACAATTTCCCCTATATTGATGATTTGATTGTTTAATATTTTGAGTTCTTTATGTATTATAAATATGAATCCTTTGGCAGACATGTAGCTGACAAGATGTCTTTTCCATTCTATAGGTTGTCTTTTCATTTTCTTATTTTCTTTTTCATGAAGATGCTGTTTTAAATTTTTTTTTTCAAACCCATTTGTCAACTCTTGGTATCATTTTCTTAACTCTTGAAGTACTTTTCTATGTACATATCTTGAAATATTTTCCCTGTGTTTTTCTGTAGCAGTTTGACCAATCATTCATCTTTAATTGTAATTTGTACAGGATGAGAACTAGAACTGTAGCTTCATTCATCTAAATGTGGGTGTCCAGTTATCCAGTACCATTTTTTTTTTTTTTTGTGGGATGTTTGTTCTATTCCCCTCACTGACTTTCATGTCTTCTGTGTGTAGGTACCATAGCATTTTGTTAATATGGCATTGTAGTAGAATTTTTTGCTGAGGACTGTTTTGGTTGTTTGAAGTCTAATGCGCTACAATGCACATTTTAGGATTTTTTTCTTTTTCTGTAAAATATGTCATTGGCAATTTGATGGAGATACATTAAATCTATAGATAACCTTCAGTAATATCACTATTTTTATAATATCAGTTCTACAGGTTCAGAAGCATGGTAGGTCTTTCTTCTAGTGTATTCTTCAAATTCTTTAGTGTTTTAAAGGCTTTCTTGGAGAGATCTTTACTTCCTTAGTAGGTTTATTTCTAAGTATCTTTTTTTAGCTATTGTGAATGAAATCATTTTCCTGGTTTCTTTTTCAGCATATTCATTAATGGCATGTGGGAAAGCTGGGTCATGCTTAGCTTTGAAGCCTGAGGGCTGGGCAGGTTCTCACTCCCTTTTGAGCTTCCGCAATGTATCCACCTTGGGATGGATGATGTTCAAGGAAGGAGTGTTGCCTAAGTGCACTGAAGAGGAAAAGAAGAAATCAGAGCACTGTGATCTATACTTAAGACTAATATCACTCAGTGCATTCTAATCCTGCTAAATATGAAATACCCTATGGAGAACACTGGGGAAATTGTGTGCTCTCCTGGACATAAATTTCAGACTTATCAGTCCCATAGGTAGAAAGTCACACAGAATTGAGGCAGCAGTAGGGTTTGGCTTCTAGATCTTAGTTTCTGCAGTTAGCCTTAGACAATGACACCTCCTCATTTTTACAAACAGTTGTAAAACATGTAAGGCATAGTTAAAAAATGTGTATTGTTATATATATTAAATTATGTGAAATTAGGCAAACAGGAAAGTAACAAAATTATCTTTCAAAAGTATATTCAGTTTTCTATAGTTGGCCCTTGATCTAAACTTCAACAACTTTTATGTTTTATGTTTTATATCCAGATTCTCAACATGGTTCCAGAGGTTAAAATATTTTGGATAATTTGAAAAGAAAAACAAAAATAAAAACACTATAGGTAGTCTTAATGTACTTTGTAGAACTCAATAAGTATTTACTAATTCTCTCTTCCATGCCAAAGCACTTTTATTTTAGCCTCTTTCCTCTTTTAATTGTGCACCCAGCTTATATATCCTACTTACATGTAGGTAAAGCATAACTCTCTTGGCTGACTTTCAGAATACTTGATATGAAGACCAGTTAGGACCTGTGCTGAAATGTGGTTCCTTTCTATATCACAGATGCACAAGGTAGAACCTGATGATTTCTTCCTTATATCCTATAACTGGTTCTTGATCTTTAAGAGGAAAAAAGGCATATTTACTTAGAGTTAAAATAAGTTATATTCTTAGGCATATTAGAAGTACTTTAATAGTATTCAATGTTATTTGTAGTTTAGTAGCATGTAATAGCAAATATTTAGTTAAGATATTGCATAATTTTATTTTTGCAATTCCAGATATGATAGTTCATGCCTGTTGTCCCACTAGAAAATAATGAGTCTGAGGTGAAGCCTTGCCTGGGCTTAATAACCACAGACTGTGGAAGAAAAAAAAACCTCATAATTTTTCTGTGTTTAAAATCATTTATTTATTTCATTAAACCAATGTTTATTAAATTCATGTAGAAAACCCCAAACTGTAGTATTTAATTAGAACCAAAGGACTGTTCAGATACTAGATTTAGTATAGCAGGTCATTGAAAATCAGATTATGTCAAGGATTCTGGAACATTGTCTATTATACAAAAGCAAGTAACATGTAGGATCTATTTGATAGAGCTGACAACTCTGTGAACAGGAATCTGTGCTGTGCTTGTAAGATTCCCGGGGGGCGGGGGGGGGGGGGGAATCTTCCGTGGTGGGAGACCCACGCCCAAGAACCAAGACCGAGCCACTGGATGCAAAGGCAAGAGGCAGCTCTATTGTTCACGCAGGCGCCTGCGGGCACTACAGTCCTTCCAGAGACTGAGCGCGCCGGGCAAGGGGAAGGGTCTCTTTTTATAGGGTTAGGGAGAGCAGAAGCAGGTTTACAGAAGCAGAAGCATGGTTACAGTCCCAGCACTGGTTACTTATTAATAGACTTGGGGTTGGTGGGGATTTTTTTGTTTTGTTTTCTTCTCGGAAACATCCTGTCAGGGTTATCTATAGTACATTAGGCGGGGTCAATGGTCATGCTATGGTCACAAGATTGTTTGCTTGTCTGCATCTGGGGGCTGTTTTTGGCTCCTGGTATTTTTCCATGGGTTTTATATTCCCCCATTTCTCTTGGAACTAAGTAAAATCTTTTACTTGTAATCCTATATCATTTTGGCTTAATCTGATACTGACTAGTGAGGACAAACGCCTGGATAACTGAGAGCCTGTCCCGTATAAACTGTACCAGCCTATTAAGAATACATGGACCAAAGGTTAATAGGAGTACAAGAATAAGCAAAGGACCCAGGAGGGTGGATAGGAGGGTGGTGAACCAAGGGGATTTATGAAACCAACCTTCGAACCAGCCTTGTCGTGACTCTAGCAATCTCTGCCTTTGGGCTAGTCTTTCTCTGAGCATTTCCATAGATTCCCGGACTATGCCCGTGTGGTCAGCATAAAAACAGCATTCTTCCTTAAGGGCAGCACAGAGGCCCCCTTCTTTTAGAAACAACAAGTCTAGGCCTCTTCTATTTTGTAATACTACCTCTGAAAGGGAAGTAAGGGAAGTTTCTAGGGCAGAAATAGATTTTTCTATGGCCTGTAGGTCTGTGGTTATCGCTTCTTGTAGGGCTCGGGTCTGCTCAGAGTGTACCAGGGCAGCTGTTCCAGTTCCTATTCCCGCTAAGATTCCTCCTGCTCCCAAAAGGAGGGCGATGGTAAGAGATATGGGCTCCCGCCTAGGTCTATTTTCAAATACCTGAAGAATGAATTCTGATCTATGGTAGGTAATGCGTGGCCATAACTGGACTAGGACACAGTAATCAGCAGTAGAATTAAGGACAGTAGCAGAAATGCAAGGAGTCAGTCCTGTATTACAGGCCCAATAGGTTCCATTTGGAGATTCTAAGTAGTAAGATCCAGGGGACACAGGAGTAGTTTTGTTACATAAATGTTGAAGAGTAGTGGGTATGGTCCTGATACAGGAGCCCTTGCCAGTTACTTCTGCAAGAGTTAATTTATGGGACGCAACAACAAGACATCGAGTAGGAATGTTAGTGGAATTGGCAAAATTTCCTGGTAAGGCTATACCTTCGTAGTAAGGAGGGTTAGCAGTTAAACGGAGCCAGCAGTCTTGGGCATAATTACTGTTAGAGGCATTTAGAGAGAGATAAGCCCCCTGTATTAGACTAAAAAGTTGATCACCTGTTCCCTGGGGTTTATAGGGTTGAGTGGTTGGCCTTTTAAAGGGGGAATTATAACATTGGTAGGTTTAGGAGGCAGAGCCAAGGAAAGTGGGAGTCGGGGGATAGGTTTTTGATCTGGTAGGACTGGGTTGGGGCCTATTGGACTTATGTCAGTCGATAATTGGAGCTTAATGGTTAGGAGGAAACCTGGGTCTGGCCCATCTATGTAAAAACGGACCCCCTCAAGTGTGGCCTTTGAGCCATGTCCTATCTGCCTTGCCGGGGGAGGTGAAAGTAATGTTTAGAAGCATCTTGTTACCCTGATTTAGGCGAGTTACAGTAATAAAATCCCAGGAGGATTTGGGTTGCCAGTATACATTTCCAGTGGTTTCACATCCCCAGTTTTTACAATAATAGTCCAATCTAGTCCCACAGTCTGATGCCTGGGCATGTTGGGGGCAAACATATAGAGTGGAGTTTAACAACTGCTTGGCAGGTTTGGAGTAACATCCTGGGCTAATAGGTGGGTTGTGTCTCCTCTGATGGGCCCTTTTTAGAGTCTCTTCAAAAGGTTTTCTATGGGCGGTCAAGGTGCACAGATTGGGGGTTAAGGAGGGCCACCATGTCCATAATGGGGCAGGGGAGGTAGTAGACCAAATAATTTGTCCTTCCTCAGAAATGACTAGCCAGGTCAAGGATAAGGGAAGGTGAGGACTAGCAGAGATGTTACTCACAAAACTGAAAGTTAAGAACAGGCATGTTAAGATCGAGAGAGTCTTATCTTTAGGGGATTTGGAGTGCGATGTGCTTTCCATGATGTGGGGTTTGGTGGTGTGCTGTCTGAGTATTCTGTCAGGGCAGCTTTGATGTGGGAGGCGTGGATCCAAGTGGCGATTCCGTCTACCTTTAAGGCCGTGGGAGTTGTCAGGAGCACGGTGTAAGGTCCTTTCCAGCGAGGTTCCAGATTCTTGGTCTGATGTCGATGGACCCAAACAGAGTCCCCTATCTGGAATGAATGGGGGATTAGTGGTTTATTAGTCACCTCTTTATAGGCAGCTGCTAGAGGTTTCCAAACTTCCTGGTGTACCAACTGTAGGGCCTTCAAGTGAGCCTGTAAGGTGGGGTATCAGTAAAATTAGAAATTTCTGTAAGCATGAAAGTGACAGCTGGCGGGGGACTGCCATAGAGGATTTCAAAAGAGGTTAGGCCATGAGGGCCTGGGGTGTTTCGGGCCTTGTAGAGGGCCAGGGATAGGAGTTGTACCCAATCCTTTGAGCCAGTTGCAAGCGTTAGTTTAGATAAAGCCTCTTTAATTGTTCTATTCATCCTTTCTACCTGACCTGAACTTTGGGGTCTGTATGCACAATGTAACTTCCAATTGATCCCCAGTGCCTTGGCCACTGACTGACTTACCTGGGAGACAAAGGCAGGCCCATTATCTGACCCGAGTGCCTGTGGCATTCCATACCGAGGAAAGATATCATCTAGTAATTTCTTGGTTACCATTCTGGTGGTTTCATGCTTGGTGGGAAATGCTTCTACCCATCCTGAAAAAGTGTCTACAAAAACTAGGAGATATTTGTAACCATACATACCCGGTTTTACCTCAGTGAAGTCGAGCTCCCAGCAAGCCCCGGGTTGGTGTCCCCTCAGGCGGGACCCAAGGGCCATCTGGGCTCATCCAGCATTTACCTGAGCACATACTTTGCAAGTGTTTGCAATTTCTTTTAGGATTGAACCTTTGTTTAGAAAAACATGTCCTGTTTCCTTTTGTTCTAGTAGAGTATTCATCTTCTGAGCGCTCATGTGGGTTAGCCTGTGAAGTTGCTTAATGAGGAGGGCTGTAATCTTTTGAGGTACAATAGTCTTTTCTAGGTAAGTCCATTTGCCGTGGGCAGCATCATATGATGCCCCCAGTTTCTGAATTCATCAAAGAGGGTGGGACTGTTTTTAAATCCCTGGGGAAGTCTTGTCCATGTTAATTGCCCTGAGATTCGGAAGTCAGGGTCCTTCCGTTCGAATGCAAACAGTGGCTGACTCTGGGGAGCCAGTCTCAGGCAGAAAAAGGCATCCTTTAAGTCCAAGATTGAATACCACTGATGAGAGGGAGGTAAAGAACTCAGCAGGTTATAAGGATTAGGCACAGTGGGGTGGATATCTTCCACCCTTTTGTTAACTTCCCTAAGGTCTTGGACAGGGCGATAGTCCCCGGTACCAGGCTTCTTGACAGGTAATAGTGGAGTATTCCATGGGGATCTACAGGTGGTCAGAATTCCCTGGTCCAAGAGCCTTCTTATGTGAGGCCTAATTCCCAGGTAGGCCTCATTAGACATTGGATATTGTTTAACTGATATTGGGGATGTTGATGTCCTTAAGGTTATAATAAGGGGGGCCTGTTGTCTGGCCAATCCCATCCCTCCAGTTTCTGCCCAGGCCAGCGGGTAGGCCTTTAGCCAATAATCTATATCTTTAGGTTCACTTGGGGAGTTGTCATGGAGCCGATATTCATCTTCCAGATTAAGAGTCAATACATGTAGGGGAACTCCCTTAGGACCAGATACTTTGGCCCCAGTTCCTTCAAAATGAATTTGGGCTTTTAATTTTGTTAAAAGGTCCCTCCCTAACAATGGGTAGGGGCAATCTGGTGCGTGTAGAAAAGAATGCGTGACCTTACCGGTGGCTAAGTGTACCTTCCGTTCGGTGGTCCAGTGGTATTGTTTTCCTCCTGTGGCACCTTGTACCCAGGCAGTCCGGCCGCTCAGGGGTCCAGGGCATTGGGTGAGGACTGAATGCTGGGCGCTGGTGTCCACTAGGAAAGTGACAGGGTGCCCCCCGACAGTAAGAGTTAACCTAGGCTCAGGGGGTGCTCCTGGCCCTGACTGCCCTAGTCTTCATCTAGGGCAAACAGGTTGGATTTCGGGGTGGAATCCGTTGGTTTCCTGGGTCTTTTAGGGCAGTCCTTTACCCAGTGTCCTTTTTCTTTGCAGTATGCACATTGGTCCCGGTCCACTCTGGGTCTGGGTCTCCCTTGGTCTCCCAACCTATTAGTCCTATCATTGTTCTGTACTACAGTGGCCAAGAGGCGGCTCAATTCTTTGCTTCTTTTGCGTTCTCTTGTATTTCCCCTGTCCTCTGCTTCTTTCCTAAGTTTGTCCTCCCTGTCCTCTGCCTCCCTACGTAAGCGGTCTTCTCTCTCTTCTGGTGTCTCTCTTATTAAAAATCTTTTCTGCTTCCTTTAATAAATCTTGGAGAGACTGTCCTTGTAAATTATCTAATCTTTGAAGTTTATTTCTAATATCTGGGGCAGACTGCCAGATAAAAGTCATGGACACATTTACCCCCTGATTAGGATCCTCCGGATCATAGGGGGTGTACATGCGATAGGCTTCCTTAATTCTCTCTAGAAAGGCAGCAGGGAATTCATCTGGTTTTTGTATTACTTGCTTTACCTTGGCCAAATTAGTAGGGTGGCGCCCAGCACCACGGAGTCCCACTATGAGCAACTGGCGATAAAGGCGTAGGTGTCCCCTACCGTCTGCTGAGGTGTGATCCCAGTCAGGGCGGGTCAAAGGACAAGCATCATTAATCTCATCTAGTATCTGGGTAGGTCTCCCGTTATCGCCTGGAACATTTTTTCGGGCTTCCAGAAAGACTCTCTGCTTTTCTTCTGATGTAAGAAGAGCCTGTAAGAGTTGTTGGCAATCATCCCAAGTGGGTTGATGGGTAACTAAGATAGATTCAATCAGGTTAGTCAAGGCAGTAGGGTCTTTGGAGAAAGGCAGGTTGTGGGTCTGCCAATTATATAAGTCTGAGGCAGAGAAGGGCAAATATTGAACCTGTTCCCCTGGCCCCTGCCTCAAGGGAAAGGCTTGTGAAGTCTCCTTCTTAGGTGGCTGCTCTCGGTGGCTCCTCAGACGTCCAGCCACTGGGGAAGGGAGCTCGGGTGGGGCCGAAGGGGCCAGTGGCTGGTGACTAGGGGTATCTTGGGTCTGAGATCTATAGGGAGGGGGCTCCTCCAAGAGGAGATCTATAAGGGGGATGTTGGGGTCCGGGGTAAGTACTGGTTTTAGGGGCTTCTTGGTATCAACTGGACAACAAGAGGAGGAGGTAGGGGCAGGGATAGGCAGCTGTGGGGTAGGTTGAGGAGGAATGAAAGGAATAACCCAGGGTGGCGGGTCGACTGTCAGACTCTCCCAGGTAACTATATAGGGAACCTGATCTGGGTGTCCGTGTGGGCCACGATCAAACACTTTAGCTTTCACCTGTAAAATAGTAGAGAGGTTAAAAGTTCCATCCCTTGGCCAGCCCACATTGAAAGTGGGCTATTCTGCGGAGCAGAAAGTTTGCCATTTTTCCTTTTTGACGTCTACTGACTGGTTGGAGGCGATCTTCCGAACGTCTTTCCAATGATCTAGGGTTAAACTCAGGGGGGTCACCACTTTTTGACCCATTTTGTCAAGAGACAACACTAAACAAACACCAAGGACTAAGACAACAGAGAGACAGCCGGCACAGAGACGCCCAGCGCGGCTTCGGTAACAAACTGAAAATGCAGATTCAGACGGGAGGACTGTTCGTCCACCCAACAGACTAACGTATCCCTCGGATACTTGTTGCGCCCCGAAAAATTGGGGCTCCCAGATTCCCTGGAGCGTCCTCCAGGGTGGCGGGGGAGAAGTCCGAGCCCGTCAGCTCCTTCTCAGGCCGCCCAGATACAAAACGACATCGGATCTGAGCCGATTTTCTAACGCAGCGCAAACAGTCAAAAACGAAACCAGACGTAGACAGACAGAATGGTGCACCAAATCAATTGCTTACCTTCCAGTGGGCAGTAGTTGGGTTGGGCAGGGGTCTCTCTATCCCGGAAAAGCCCCCAGTTGTAAGATTCCCGGGGGGGGGGGGATCTTCTGTGGTGGGAGACCCACGCCCAAGAACCAAGACCAAGCCACTGGATGCAAAGGCAAGGGGCAGCTTTATTGTTCACACAGGCACCTGCGGGCACTCCAGTCCTTCCAGAGACTGAGCGCGCCGGGCAAGGGGAAGGGTCTCTTTTTATAGGGTTAGGGAGAGCAGAAGCAGGTTTACAGAAGCAGAAGCATGTTACAGTCCCAGCACTGGTTACTTATTAATAGACTTGGGGTTGGTGGGGATTTTTTTGTTTTGTTTTCTTCTCGGAAACATCCTGTCAGGGTTATCTATAGTACATTAGGCGGGGTCAATGGTCATGCTATGGTCACAAGATTGTTTGCCTGTCTGCATCTGGGGGCTGTTTTTGGCTCCTGGTATTTTTCCATGGGTTTTACAGTGCTATGTTAATAAAAAAAGGACTTGCTCTGTGAATATGATAATCCCAGACAAGAATTTACTGAAGATAAGTACTAGGTAGGAATTTGTTGATGATAAAAGATTGTTGTAAATGTAAGCCAGGTGTGGTGGCCAATGTCTTTAATCCAGCAGTGGAGAGGCAGATGTAGGAGGATCACTGTGAGTTTGAGGCCAGCCTGAGACTACATAGTGAAATCCAGGTCAGCTTGGGCTAGAATGAGACGTTACCTTGAAAAACCAAAAATAACATCAAATAAATTGTAAGTGCAAAAGTATAAATGATTTGCAGGTTATGCAGTAAACTTGCTCTTCTCTTTTTATTTTTCTTCTACCTCTATTTAGGAGAGAGGAAAAAAATGAGATGAATTATTTTATCTTCAATCACTGTTAGTACCACCACTTAGGCCTTCTTAAGGCTTGAATAGAAGATTAATTAGGAAGTAAGCAAGCTGCATTGAAGGATTGTTTTCTATAGAGACAACCCCCCTTCACTAAGAAATAGAATACAACCAAATTTCTCCAAGACTGAAACAGAAGGGCACTCTGTTTCTTTTTCTCCAGCTCTCAAAATAGACTTCAAGGAAGGAATATCTTCTTTTCCTTCTCATGATAGAAGGATTACTTAGCCCTGCTCTGATTATTAGAAAGAGATACATAACCCTAGCATTAGCGTGAGGCATAAGTAATTTATGCATCATCTTTATGGTTTTTGTATGTAATTACCACTTCTATTGTTGTCTTAATGTTTGTCTATAGAGTAACTTAAAGTGTAAAAAATATAATTCTTAATGTAAACATGTATATTTCTATTGCTTAAGGTAAAAACATCTATACAATCTCAGTTTTAATTTGATATCAATATTTTTAATCCACAGTAAAGTTAAAGGTTGCATATCTATCACCCAAAATCATCTCATTAATCACCCATGTAATATATGTTTATATTAGTGATAGTTTCAATTAATTACTGCTCCTTGCCACTGCCAATTGAAATAGTTAAGAGAATAATATTTGGGCTAGGGGGACTGCTCAGTGGTTAAAGGTTCTTGCTTGGAAAGCCTACTAGCTTCAGTTAAATTCCACAGTACCCAATAATTGATGTGTGTTCATTTGCAGCAGCAAGAGATACTGGTATGTGCACAAGTCATGCTCTTACACATGCAAATACATAAAATTTTAAAACAGAAAATAATGTATGAACAATGTTAGCAAACTACAGCAAGTTCTAATTATTGGTGTTTTTTTTTTGTGGTTGTTTTTTTTACAACTTAAGGTAGTCTGAAGCTATCTTTTTCATTACTATCTTCCAGTAAACAGAGAAGTTTCTAGCATATGGAAGATTCTCAATAAATGCTTTTTCAAGAACATTTTAGGAATTAACTTCCAGACAATTGAAAACCCAAAGATTTGATTGTTTTTTATATTTTACTCTGAAAATTTTAAAATGTTCTTAGGAAAGGTTTTTAAGTACCATCTGTTCCATGTGGAAGAACAGAAAGGTTAAACTTAACCACACTTTATTATTTTGGAAATATGGTCACAAGCTCCCATATTGAACATCTCAATTTTTTCAAGTAGAAATTTTGTATGGACACATCATATGTTGGTGCCATCATTTCCCTCCTCCCTGCTCCCACTCCACTGATTGCCTCCATAGTGGGACTGCTGGTATTCACCATGGGGTTGTGGGTTATGAAAGCAGCAGTCAGTCATTGTGGGCAATGACTCTGGATGCTCCTTGAGCCTTTGTGTGTGTTTTTAAGTCTACTTTAGTGTTGACCTCTTGGCAGCTTCTGGATTTATCCTTTGGTGTATTTGGAGTATCCTAAGTGTCTGTCTCCATCACCTTGGCACAAGTTGTCAGACTCACTTTGGAAGCAGCACTCTTTTTATTTTATTTTTTTATTAAGATCTTACTTTGTGTCAATATATCATGCATTAGTACCATCTTTTCCTCCCTCCCTGTCCCCATTCTGCTGAGAGCCTTCCTCAGTGGGATTGCTGGTATTCCCCAAGGGGTTGTGGGTTACACGTTGTTTGTAGATTTTTCTGCCCTGTATTTAGTTTTGTAGGTGGTATGTTTCTAGAAATTCATCTATCTCTTCCATATTATCTGATTTTGTGGGATAGGCATTTTGGAAATATGTCCTCATAATTCTTCCAATTTCATTGATGTCTGTTGTGAGAGACACAGCATTTCCAATTTTGTTAATTTGTGACTTCTATTCATTTGATCAAATTGGTGAGGTGTTTATCAATCTTGTTTATTTTTTCAAAGAACCAGCTCTGTGTTTCATGAATTTTCTCAATTGTTTGCTTAGTTTCCAATTCATTAATTTCAACTCCAGTCTTAATAATTTCTTTCTGTCTAGAGCTCTTAGGATTGGATTATTCTTGTTTGTCCAGCACCGTTAGGTAGATGGTTAGGTTATTAATTTGAGATGTCTCGGTTTTTGTTATGAAGGCATTTAGCTGTGACATTTCCCCTTAGGACTGCCTTCATTGTGTCCCATAGGTTTTGGTATGTGGTCTTTTCATTATCATTCAGTTATAAAAATTTAGCAGTTTCCTTTTTGATTTCTTCCATGATCTGTGTATTCTTTAATAGCATGTTATTCAGGGTCCAAGAGCTGATGTAAATTCTCCTTTTTCTCTTGTTAATTTCTAGCTTTAATACATTTCAGTCTGACATAATGCAGGAAGTTATGTTAGGTTTATGAATTTATGGAGGCATACTTTATACCCTAATATATGATCTATTTTGGAGAAGGTTCTGTGGGCTGCTGAGAAGAATGTGTATCTTGTAGAATTAGGGTGGGATGATCTGTAGATGTCTCTTAGGTGCATCTTATCTATTGTGTTGTTAAGATCTATTAGTTCCTTATTGATTTTCTACTTGGATGATCTGTCTTGGATGATAGTAGGGTATTGAAATTCCCTATTATGATGGTATTGAAATTTATTTCTGGTGTGTTGTCAAGTAGGTTTTGCTTTATAAACTGTGGTGCAGCACTGTTTGTTGCATATAGATTATGACTGTCATGTCTTATTGATGGATTATTTCCTTGATGAGTAAAAAGTGTCCTTCTTTGTACTTTTTGATAACTTTTGGTTTGAAGTCTATTTTGTCAGATATTAGTATAACGACACATGCTTGTTTCTTATTTCCATTTGCTTGGAAGATAATTTTCCATCTTTACTCCCTTAGGTGATGTATAACTTAGTAGGGAGGTGGGTTTCTTGAAGACAGCAGATGGAAAGGTCCATTTTTCTGATCTACCCTATTAACTTGAATTGGGCTCCTTCCAGCACAGGTAGTGCGGAAGGAAGAACCAGGCCTGCTGGTTCCTCCCTAGGGGTTGAGGGGATGATGAGTGTAGGATGACCTAGAAACCTCTCCTGGCCACCAGAGAAAAACCACACTGAGTCAGGAGTCCTTTTGAAGCAGGAACTCGCTTTATTGTTACAGATGGGTGTTTATATAATGTTGAGAAAGGAGGCAGAGACTTTAGGGTGGGGTGAGACGTAAGGGCCAATAGCGTACAGCGACCTTTGAGATGATGGGTTGTAAGCGTGCATGAGCAGGGGACTCTAACTTCCTGTGTAGAAGTGGCAGGCCAGAGGCCATTTGGCCCCCTGCTGAGTTCTATGTGCCCACAGGCAGCAATTCTAATTTCCTGTGTAGAAATAGCAGGCTAGCGGCCATTTGGCCCCCTGCTGAGTCATAGCTGGGTGGAGGCAGTTAGGCTTAGGAAGTTCCACTAGGCCTCAGTCCGGGCCTCTCAAGGCCAAACAGACTTGTGTCTCTTATTGGGTGTGTTAAGCCCATTAATATTTAATGTAGTGACTGTGTGGTTCAACTTAATTCCTGCCAGGTTGGAGGATTTATGGGGTTTGGCACCTTCTTGGACTTTAAATACTTTCATGCCTGCTCTAGATTTGTTTACTGTATTCTTTTTGTAGGCTCTTGGGATTGTTTGTTCAACTCTTCTATGTGTAGTACTCCCTGTCATATTCTCAATAACTATGCCTTTGTGTTCATATAATCATAGAGCTGGATTTTTATCATGGAATATTTTCCTTTCATCATCTATTATTAGGGACAATTTTTCTGGGTACAATAGTTTGTATAGGAAGATATAGGTTTTTTTTAGACTTTGAAGTGCTCCATTCCAAGCCCTCTGGCTTTCAGTATTTCCAATGAAAAATCTGAGGTAATTCAGATGGGTTTGCCTTTGTATGTGATGAGTTGTTTCTGTCTTGATGTTTTTAGCACTCTGTCTTTGTTTTTCTTGTTTTGAGTTTTCACTATGATGTGTCTTGCAGTTTTTTTCTTTGGTCCAGCCTGTTTGTTGTTCTGATAGCTTCTTGTATCTGGATGGGTCTCTCTTTTGAGAGTGTGGGAAATTTTTCTTCAATAATTTCATTGAATATGTTTTCCATTCTATTGGCCTAAATTTCTTCTCCTTCTGGTATACCCATGGTCCAGATGGTTGGTTGTTTTAGGGCATCCCACAATTCCTTCATATACTATTTGCATGAGTTTTTAAACTTATCGATGTTTTTAGACTCCTGAACAATTTTTTCTGTCTTGTCTTCCAGAGATGAGGTTAGTCCTCTACATGATTAACTCTGTTAGTGAAGGTTTCTAGGGAGGCCTTTACAAGTTCTACTTGATTTTGTTTTCTGTTGCATTTTTCTGTATCATAACCATCCCTTTGTCCAGTTCCATTTTCAGGCCATTGTTTGTTGTTGTTGATGCTTGGAACTCATTCTTGCATTAAATCATGTCTTCATTAAGCTTAACCAGCTGGTTATTGAGAGCCTCTATTTGTTCCCTCACTTTCAATTCATTTGTCTCTCTTTTGAGATCTGTCTGGTTTTCTTAGTGATGAAAGCTTTGTGCTATAAGAAATATTCTGCTCAATTACATTTATGTTATTGTTGTTTTTTTTTTTTTTTGATAATTTACTTCCAGTTCAGATATGTGCTTGGTCAGGATAAATAAACTTATTGTGCTTTCATTTTGGGATTCAATTTCTATTGTCACCTCATGTTTTCATTGGAGACTTCCACTGTAGGACTAGGCAACCTGGTGGAGATCTCTTATTGTCTTGTGTTGCTTTCTTTTTCTTTTTTTGGATTGGGGTCTATCCATTTCAGTGTAAAAATATACTTCATAAAGGAGGAAGCAAGTATTTGCCCTTGTAGGATCTTAATTTAGTGTTGTATTTTGAGTTTGAACTCAGTTGGGTTGGTTGGCATTGCATCGAGAGATGTACAGGTTCTAGAGGTTGCAAATGTGCATGCAGCTATGGGCTGGTGGCTGATGCGAAAGCTGTAGTTAGGCCTGTAATCTCTTATGGCCACAATCACAACCATGCCTTCCCTGCAGGGCTTAGGGGTCATAGTGCTTGCCCCTGCTCCCTCACTGTACCCCAGCTAAATAGGTTGTGGAAGACTCAGTGGTACCCCCTAGTGGGTGGTGCCAGATATTCCTTTGCTCCACTTCTGAGGCAGGAGTGATGTCCTAAGGAGGCACTGGTAGGTGATGGGGTAAGTGTGAGGTCCACAGACTTAGCCAGTGTAGTGTCATTGGTGAGTGAAGGCAGCCAGTAGTGCAGTCTGGCAGAATCAGAGGAAGTGGTCAAGGCCCAAATCATCTGCTGAGGTAAGAGGCAAGGGATGGAGAGGGGGACCTACTGGGCATGGGTAACATGGAGTGGGCAAATAGGCTCCAAACACACTGCTCCCTTCAGTAGCCTAGAGTGCACCAACCCCCAAATATGCTGGTGCCCTGCACCTACCATGACCATCTCTTAATGATAGAGTTTTGTTTTCCAAAGCACAGGACATCTAATATTTGATAGTATGTTAATTGGCTTCATATAGTTTACAGATATAGCATTAAGTAATACTTGAATAAATAATGAGGAACTTATTCTAATTTCAATATTCCTTTAATACTTTTTGTATCAGATATACTTCTTTTATCTATGATTAAGCAATACTATGTAATTATGTTCAATAGTATTTTCTGTCTTTAATTTGCAACTATGTGTATAGCAAAGTGTATTGCACAGGTTAGTGAGATAGATGTTTCTCAGATAAATTGAAAAGTTGGCTACCAGGTATTGACAATGATGTCTTCAGTAGATTTCTTAACTTCTCTGCATCTCTTTGCTCTCTTTTTCTCTCACTCCCCTGCCTCCCTCTCCCTCTCTTTCACACACACACATAATTATGGTACTCATATCATGTGATTCGTATGGAAATCAAAATATAAAGTACTTAGTATAGTATCAATTAAAAAGAATTACTCAATAAATGTCAGTTATTGTGGCACACAGGCTGACAAAATTTTCTAGACCCAAATTTAACTTATCATTTATTTTTTATTTTGTATAAAAGATATTGGACTTATTTCAAGACATTCTGTAGCCCACCTTTCTTCAAAGTTATGATGGGTTTTTCTTGTTATAATAAAATGGCAACTTTGCCAATTGCATACTGATATTCAAAGCATATGGATTTTATTATAAGCAGCAGCAGCAGTAGAATATCATCACTATTTGCTCTCACTTGGAGAACTCTGTCCTGAAATGTCATTTACAGAATTATTGTCAGTCTCCTGAGACCTTTTACTAGACATTGAAAATAAACTCTCTCAATTTTTCTATAATCCCAGATTCTATTTTTACTCCAAACAAAACCAGAAGATGGCTGCTACCTGAACCTCAATACTTTATTATCCTATATATAGAAGGTTTGGGTACGTTTTTGTTCTATCTCTGAAGTTTATTATTAGTATTACAAATGACCTTGTTGTGGGGTGTTATTGAATATTTTGAAAGAAAATCATGCTTAAAGCATAGTTTAGAGGCAAGAACTCCCGGTTCCTTCCCCACTTCCATGTTCCCTGGTTGGATTCTGCCAGCAAGCTGCTGAAGCAGGCCTGTTGCTCCATCTTCCTGATTGACCTGCCCATGGGTCCCCAACTCCAGGTTCCCCTATTCCAGAGGGTGAGCACAGTGAAAAGTAGCGAGATCCTAGGAGATAAACTACCCCTAACATCTTATTCAAGGCCCAGGCAAAACCACAGAGGAATTTGGGAGAGAAGCAAGAGTGTTGCTTCCATGGTGAACCTGACTAGTAGCATCAGGATGAAGGAGACAGATGCTGAGGATACAACACATCCCAAAGCACAAATCCAGATGAAGTAGACTTAAAGCACACCCACCAAGGCTCAGGGAACTTTGTAGAAGGGGGGACAGAAAAACTGTAAGAGTCACAGGTTGGTATGTCATGTCCAGAACCACTGCCTACCCCCAATAACTGACTACTTCTCCCACAACACATAACCCAGAACCTCATGGGGAATACCAGCAATAGCAGGAGAGCCCCCTGTAGAATGGGGGCAGGAAGAAGGGACTGTAAGATTCCCGGGGGGGGGGGGATCTTCCGTGGTGGGAGACCCACGCCCAAGAACCAAGACCGAGCCACTGGATGCAAAGGCAAGAGGCAGCTTTATTGTTCACGCAGGCGCCTGCGAGCACTCCAGTCCTTCCAGAGACTGAGCGCGCCGGGCAAGGGGAAGGGTCTCTTTTTATAGGGTTAGGGAGAGCAGAAGCAGGTTTACAGAAGCAGAAGCATGGTTACAGTCCCAGCACTGGTTACTTATTAATAGACTTGGGGTCGGTGGGGATACAGCAGGGTTCCGGGGACTGAGGCAGGGATTTTTTTTTTTTTTTTTGTCTTCTCGGAAAAATCCTGTCAGGGTTATCTATAGTACATTAGGCGGGGTCAATGGTCATGCTATGGTCACAAGATTGTTTGCCTGTCTGCATCTGGGGGCTGTTTTTGGCTCCTGGTATTTTTCCATAGGGTTTTACAGGGACAAGATGGTAACAATACATGATGTATCCATACAAAAAAATCTTCTTAATAAAAAAAATAAATCCAGGAACTTTTAGAAAAGGAAATGATAGGGGGATTAGATAGATTGCTCTAGAAGATATCAAAATATTCCAGAGTGGCCACATTATTTACTTATTCATGCATTTATTCATTTAGCTTTTGTTGAGGAAAGGTCTCAGTCAGCCCACATTGACCTTGAACTCATGGTAATTTTCTTCCCTCAGCTTCTTTTTTTTTTTTTAAAGAGTCTGATCAAGGTCTCAAATTTATTCAGGCAAGCACAAGCTTATATACAGAAAATAAAACTTTCTTGACAATGCTTACGTGCCTAAAGTCTGCTCCACCAAGCTGTCACTGCCTCTGTGTCTGAAGTCTGTTTACCAAGGCCGTATAAGGCCTCTGTGCCCAGAGATCCAAGACCAGTTGCAGTTCCCGTGGTCAAAGAGCAGCTACAGCTCCTGACATTATTAAACATGTCACTCTCTTCTTGATCATTCATTCATTGTTTCTTTCTTTCCTTTTTTTGTGGTTTTTCTTTTTTTTCTTTTCTTTAATTTATTTATTTAATTATTTACTCATTTTTTTCTTTTTAATTTTTATTAGCATTTTCCATGATTATAAAAAAAATATCCCGTGGTAATTCCCTCCCTCTCCCAAACCCCACACTTTCCCCTTTGAAATTCCATTCTCCATCATATTGCCTCCTCATCTCAATCATTGTACTTACATATATGCAGTATCAACCTATTAAGTACCCTCCTCCCTTCCTTTCTTTTCCCTTTATGTCTCCTTTTTAACTTACTGGCCTCTGCTACTAAGTATTTTCATTCTCACGCAGAAGCCCAATCATCCGTAGCTAGGATCCACATATGAGGGAGAACATGTGGCACTTGGCTTTCTGGGCCTGGGTAACCTCACTTAGTATAATCCTTTCCAGATCCATTCATTTTCTTGCAAATTTCATAACTTCATTTTTCCTTACCGCTAAGTAGAACTCCATTGTATAAATGTGCCACATCTTCATTATCCACTCATCAGTTGAAGAACATCTAGGTTGGTTCCATTTCCCAGCTATTATACATTAAGCAGCAATAAACATGGTTGAGCATGTACTTCTAAGGAAATGAGATGAGTCCTTAGGATATATGCCTAGGAGTGCTATAGCTGGGTCATATGGAAGATCAATCTTTAGCTGTTTTACGAACCTCCACACTGATTTCCACAATGGCTGGACCAGATTGCATTCCCACCAGCAGTGTAGAAGGGTTCCTCTTTTTCCACATCCCCACCAACATTTATGATCATTTGTTTTCATGATGGTTGCCAATCTGACAGGAGTGAGATGGAATCTCAATGTAGTTTTAATCTGCATTTCCCTGATGACTAGTGATGTAGAACATCTTTTTAGATGCTTATATGCCTTTTGTATTTCTTCCTTTGAGAATGCAATATTTAGCTCCATAGCCCATTTTTTGATTGGCTTGTTTGATTCCTTATTATTTAACTTTTTGAGTTCTTTGTATATCCTAGATATTAATCCTCTATCAGATATATATCTGGTGAAGATTTTTTCCCATTCTGTAGGTTGCCTCTTTGCTTTGTTCACTGTGTCCTTTGCAGTGCAAAATCTTTGTAATTTCATAAGGTCCCAGTGATTAATCTGTGGTTTTATTGCCTGAGCAATTGGGGTTGTATTCAGAAAGTCTTTGCCAAGACCAATATGTTGAAGGGTTTCCCCTACTTTTTCCTCTAGCAGTTTCAGAGTTTCCGGTCTGATGTTAAGGTCTTTAATCCATTTGGACTTAATTCTTGTGCGTGGCGAGAGAGAAGAATCTATTTTTATCCTTCTACGGATATATATCCAGTTTTCCCAACACCATTTGCTGAAGAGGCTGTCTCTTCTCCAGTGAGTATTTTTGGCACTTTTATCAAATATCAGGTGGCTATAGCTACTTGGGCTTACATCTGGGTCCTCTATTCTGTTCCACTGATCTACATGTCTGTTTTTGTGCCAGTACCATGCTGTTTTTGTTACTATGGCTCTGTAGTACAGGTTAAAATCAGGTGTGGTGATACCACCAGCCTTACTTTTGTTGCTCACTATTATTTTAGATATTCTACGTTTTTTATGATTCCAAATGAATTTTTGGATTGTTTTTTCTATTTCCATGAAGAATGCCTTTGGAATTTTGATGGGGATTGCATTAAATGGTAAGATTGCCATTTTCACAATATTGATTCTTCCAATCCAGGAACAAGGGATGTTTCTCCACTTCCTAGTGTCTTCTGCAATTTCTTGCTTGAGTGTTTTAAAGTTTTCATTGTAGAAATTCTTTACTTCCTTAGTTAGGTTTATTCCAAGGTACTTTATTTTTTTGATGCAATTATGAATGGGAGTGATTCTCTGATTTCATCCTCTGTGTGTTTGTTGTAGGTATATATGAAGGCTACTGATTTCTGTGTATTTATTTTGTATCCTGCTACATGGCTGTAGGTTTTGATCAGCACTAACAGTTTGCTAGTAGAGTCTTTAGGGTCCTTTATGTATAGAATCATGTCATCTGCAAATAATGATAACTTGATCTCTTCCTTTCCAATTTGTATCCCTTTTATGTGTGTCTCTTGCCTTATTGCTATGGCTAAGACTTCCAAAACTATATTAAATAAAAGTGGGGACAGTGGACACCCTTGTCTTGTTCCTGATTTTAGTGGAAAAGCTTCCAGTTTTTCCCCATTTAGTAATATGTTGGCTGTAGGCTTGTCATGAATTGCTTTTATTATATTGAGATATGTTCCTTCTATTCCCAGTCTCTGTAGGACTTTTATCATGAAGGGATGTTGGATTTTGTCAAATGCTTTCTCTGCATCCAATGAGGTGATCATGTGATTTTTGTCCTTCAACCAATTTATATAATGTATTACATTTATAAATATGCGTGTATTGACCCATCCCTGCATCTCTGGGATAAAGCCTACTTGGTCAGGGTGAATGATCTTTTTGATATACTCTTGTATTCTGTTTGCCAATATTTTGTTGAGAATTTTTGCATCTATGTTCATGAGGGAGATTGGTCTGTAATTTTCTTTTTTTGTTCTATCTTTGCCTGGTTTTGGTATCAGGGTGATGCTGGCCTCATAGAAGGAGTTTGGTAGAATTCCTTCTTTTTCTATTTCCTGGAAAAGCTTAAGAAGCAATGGTGTTAGCTCTTCCTTAAAGGTCTGGTAAAATTCAGCAGTGAATCCATCTGGGCCTGCACATTTTTTGGTTGAGAGATTCTTGATAACTGTTCGGATCTCCATGTTTGTTATAGGTCTACTTAAGTGATTAATCTCATTTTGATTTAATTTAGTTAGGTCATATAAATGAAGGAAATCATCCATTTCTTTCAGATTTTCATACTTTGTGGAGTATATGCTCCTTCTGCTATGGCCTGGATTCTTATATTTGATCTTTTCATAGTGTCCCGAATATCTTGAAATTCCCACTCATACTTTTCTATAAATTTGTCTTTCTCTTTGTTGGACTGTATTAGATCTGCCACCTGGTCTTCCAGCTTAGATATTCTGTCCTCTCCTTCATCCATTCTACTGGTGATATTTTCTACAGTGTTTTTTATTTCATTAATTGTGTTCTTCATTGCTAGTAATTCTGACTGGTTTTTCTTTATTATTTCTATTTCCTTATTTATGTCTTGTATTGCCTTCTTCATTTCATGAAATTGGTGTCCTGCATCTTCTTTGATTCCTTTGATTTCCTCTTTGAGTTCCTCTTTGACTCCTTTGATTTGTTCTCTGACTTCTTTGAACATATTTACAATCATTCTTTTGAAATGTTTCTCAGGCATTTCCTCTAACTCATTCTCACTGGAGGTCATTTCTGATGCATTAATACTTTTAGGTGGATTTATATCATCTTGCTTTTTAGTGTTTCTTGTGTTATAATGTATATATTTTTGCATCTTGAATTAAGTTAATGCTTGGATTTTCTAGCTAGCTGTGTATTCTTAGCTGTATCAATTGATTTGTTGTTATATATTTTCAGGGTAGGAGCTTAAAGTGTTAGGTGTGGCTCTTTGGACTGTCAGAATATCTACAAAGGTGCTCCTAGGGGTTGAGTTTCCCTGCTATGGGAGTATTCAAGTAGGCTGAGTGGAATAAAATACAGGTAGATTCTAAAAGTTAACTGAACACTGTACACATTCAATCAAAAATAGCCCTAAGTATGTATGCAAGAGTACTTATTATAACAACCAGATCCTCTATCAACAAAGAGGTTAAGATTTCTGGCCTATTGAGGATCCAAGTCAGCTTGTGACCAAGTGAGACCCTTCCCTGGTGCAATCCCAGTTACCTTGGATGATTTTGGTCTCAGTCAAGTTGCTGCCTGGGTCGTTAGGCTGCTGTTCTGATTTCTGGAGCTGGGCACTGGCTTTTCCTGTGGGCAAGCCAAGCCTGGCAACTGTGGCCCTGCAGATCAGCACACCCGCTGCTGGAACTGCTGCTGCTAAAGCTGCCTCTGCTGGATCTGTTGCCGCTGCTGCCACTGAAGCTGCTGCTGCTCAGTTTGCCGCTGCTGCCGCTACTGGATCTGCTGCTTCTGTGTCCCCTGTTACCGGTGCCAGAGCCACTGATGTTGCTCCTTGACTCTGCTACTGCTTGGGTCCCGCAGATGGCTCAAGTTGGTTTGGCCAGGTCCCAGGACACTGCTCTGTTCACTGAAGCTGGGCACAAGCGGTGGGGGAGGGGAGGGAGCCGCAGCTGTTCTAGTTCTCTTGCTGTTCCACGTGTTTTTCTACCTCGTGGTCTGCTCCTCCGTTGCTCATTGCCACTCTCCCTTCACGTTTCCTGATTTGCGGAGAGCTCCAGTGTGAGTGGAAACTCCCCACACCTGGATTTTCCTGTGACTGGAGCAGAGTCTGGAGGGCCGTTGTGGTTGGCGGAGCTGCCAGGGCCACTTTGGCTGCCCTGTGAGGCTCTGGATGCTCTGGATCTCTTCTACTTCTCCGCTGCTGCTTTAATTTCCTATACACCTCCCTTTTTAGTAAAAGTGTATTTTGCTGAGATATTTTGGTCCTTTTCTCCCCAAGGCTGCTTTGGCATTGTACCTATGCCGCCATCTTAACCAGAAGTCCTTCCCTCAGCTTCTTGAGTGCTGGGATTACAGTCATGAGCCACCCTGCTAGCAAGTTACTGTAATTTTAAAGTGTCTATTGGAGTAGCATTAGACAAGGTGTAGACTAAAACAAACTAAGAGACCAAAAGTAGCAATATACAGTTAGTAAGCAGTGAATTAAGTGAGTGGGCAAGTGGGCTATTTGGTTAAGTACAGTTGAAAACTGGATTCCATTTGGAAAAAGTACTGTTAGCCCCATAACACACATCCTTTACAAAGTCAAATCTTAATTAATCATCTAACCATCTATCTAGCCATGAATTCACACACTATTCATTTCATAACCCTAGTAATGTTAGGGAGATCATTTATTAGTGCACTATTTGGGGATTTTCCATATATATGATATATAGTATAATGTAAAGAATGAAATTGAACATTCAAAAAACACACTTTATTTTCTTCTGAAATATCTTTAGTTTTATAAATTTTTTATAAGAAGCTTTATATGCAATAATCTTAAGATCTGAATTAGTGTCGTTTTATTATAAATTTACTTGACCAACCTAATTTCCCTTTACCTTTGAATGATAAGAATTTTGTCACTGAAATCTGTGTCCTTTTATAGTAACATGTATTAGGTTAGGTTTTAAGGAGAGATGACTATGACTGTCATTTTGAATAAAATTTAAAATTGCATTTTAATAAATATGTTACAGATGTCCTTTACTGTAAGCCTTTCATAATTTTAGTTGGAAATTAAAAACAGTCCAAGGCAATTTATATAACTTAAATAAAGTATATATCTCAAACTGTCTATATTCAAGTAATGGCCTCATTGTTTTTCAGGTGTATTGGCATTTTGCTTAATCTTTATGTGCCTTATTTTCTCATCAATAAAATGGGAATGATAATAGATTCTGTGTAATAAGTTGGCTGAAAGTTTTAAATCAGTTAAGGTTTGCTACATTGTCTAGTGAATCATAACTGAAATTTTATGTTATCTATTTTTAAAAGTAAAGATTATGATAAATTCAATAGGCAGAATTTATATTATAAATAATAAATCAATAATAAATTGTAAAAAATTAAAATACATGGCAATTTATTCCACTTCCAAAACCAATGTAACACTTTTAATAGAACTGTATTTTGCAAAGGCCCACATCCTTTTTAGGTTAAATATTGAATAGGTAATTGGACTGGGTGGATAGGTTCCATTCTACCTTTAGTCACTGTCAACTATGTTCTGAACACATTTCTCTGGGCTTTGAGGATACAGAAACAAATTCCTACCCAATAGAAATGATATTCTAAGTTTACGAAGTTATTAAGATAAGACGGAAGCTTTAGAGAAAAATAGAATCTAACCCACAGAGAATGTTAATGCATGGTACTTCCAAGAGGACGTATCTGTGTTCTAGTCTTTGCAATGGACCGGGAGTTTCCATTTCCAGGTGAGATAGAACAACAAGAACCAGTTACCATCTTCGCTCAAACAACAAAATATTGGATAAAAATCAATGAGGTAAGTTTCAAATTTTGGACAACAGGCAGCACAGGGCTGTGATGACTTAGCAAAAATAAACAAAATTCTTCAATTTACTTCTTGGAAGTTACTTCTATCTGCAGCTAGTGTAGAGCCCACGTGTGTGTATAATAAAAAGATCCATAAGAAGTCATAAAAGGCCTAGTTGAGGAGAGACGTGATTCATTAATTCATTCAATGAGTATTTACTAAGTGTCTATCTAGTTCATGCATTCTTCTAGATGCTAGAATAGAAGAAGTGAACAAGGTAGAATGGTAGTTATTGCTCTTGTGGAGATTTTTGGCAGATGAATGAAATAAGCAAGACAAAGGAGTAACACAGTGTTTTACTTTGAAGACATCCAATGACCCAGCAATTAGAAAAGTTATAATGTATCCTAGTGATTAAACTTTCAGATTGATTAGAATGGAAATAGAATGAATTGGTGGTGAGGAGTTATAATGATGTTGAAGAATGCCATTTTATCCTAGTGGTAATGGAAAGCCACTCATAATTTTTAAATAAAGAAATTAAATAAAAATCATGAATGAACTGGAATACACTAGAGGGAGGCATATTAGGAAGCTAATGCAGATATTCTAGTGACAGATTATAGAGACAGGGTTACAGTGTTGACAGTGGGATAAAAAGAAGTATAGGAGTGGGAGTAATTAGGTAATAGACTAAATAGCTGGATAGGGAGAGAGAGAGAAGAGAAGTCAACAATGACTTTGCTGTTTTTTCTTTAGCAACTGAGAGAATGATGTGAATGATGCTTATTATTAAAGAAATTATTATGATTATTAAAGAAATAACTGAAGAATGGATACTTTTGGAGTAATACAAAATAGATCTAACTTTGTTATATTATACTTAGGATTCCTTTGAAATATCCAAGTGGAATTTTAAAGATGATGTGTATACATGTCTAGATTTCAGCTAGAAAATTATAAGTGGGTTCACCATATGGGTGCTAATAGAAAGAAATTAGACCCAGATCACCATGATATGTCTAGGTATACTTAATTGATTGGTTACATCTCTGTATACCCAGCTGTTCATTTAAGGTCTTCACACACATATCTATGAGTTGCTTAGCTGTGAGTTAGGTTCAAGTACTTCTGAACCTTGATAGCTTTTGGTGCTACCAGCTACTATAATTGTGCATTCACCTCTAATGCTTTCTAGTTTTTGAAGCAAAACATTTCTGTTCCAGGTAGTAGCTGGTAAGGACCCACTTTTTTTTTCTCTCCAATAGTCTACCATTCCATTGTTAAGGCAGTGAATTTCTTAGGAATCATAGGTATTTTGATGGACTTTTTTTCCCTCCAACATGATATATATCCTAATAAAATAAATGTATATGCTCTGATTGGAGCATGCAGCCAGGAATGTGGAACACTTGGAAATCCCTGAAGTAATGAGCTCTGTTATATAAAGATCCATGTAAATCATTTCTAGGGCCAAGCTGATTGAGATTGTTCCAAAATTGGCAGTAGTTTTATGAAGCAAGCAGCTATGGTTTTGGTGTACCTCAGGAGAGTAGACTTCTAGCATGGTGTTTCACGCCTCTAATCCTAGAAGTTAGGAGGCAGAGGTAGGAGGATCACCTGAGTTTGAGGCCACTCTTAAGACTACATAGTAAATTCCAGGCTAGCCTGGGCTAAAGAAAGACACGAGAGAGAGAGAGAGAGAGAGAGAGAGAGAGAGAGAGAGAGAGATTGATTAGATTTATAGCTAACAGTTTTAAGTTAATTCTGAGGAACTGTTGTAGCTTTGTGTGTGTGTGTGTGTGAGAGAGAGAGAGAGAGAGAGAGAGAGAGAGAGAGAGAGAGAGAGAGAGTGTGTGTGTGTGTGTGTGTAAGTTGCATTTCTGCAGAATTTGACTCCAACAGGGAACATGAGTTTTATATTATGGTTGTTTGTCTTTGCATACATGACTTTGCCTTCAGTCTTTCTCTTGCTGAAGCTAAGTACTGGTCTACTATGAAGTTTCTTCAGTGCAGCTGGAAGCATGTCTTTTGGCAAGGTTCTCTGTTTATTATAATCTCTGTGATGTGCAAAAGTAAATTTCTTCTTTAACTTTCTCTTTAAATACTTAGAATTATGAATGTGGTTTAAATTAAGGATTTCAAGTTGAAACATTTCCTTTTCATAGGACAGTTAGAATATTTTAGGATTTTGAGAAATACCAGATCCCCAACTCACAAAGTGCATATATGTATGTATATATGTATGTATGTGTATATATATACATATATATGCAGTCTCTCTTTTCAGCTGCTATAGTGTGAATAAGGTTGTAGCATGGATTTGAGTAATAGTCACACTAAGAATTCTGCAGCTCATTATGACCTTTTTAGAATAACCACAACTGATTTGTAGATTTGGAAATCTTCCCTGAATCATATGATGAAGGGGGGTTGGTTTCCTTTATGTAAACTCTTACCCTAAGCCTGGTCTTTCAGAACAGATACTGGCTTTTCCTTTTACAGGATTTTGACCTTGACAAATCATTTAGCTCTGTGGACCACAGGAGCTACATAGGGTAACTGAGATGTTCTATTCTTACCAGGTATGAAATTAATATTCATTAAATAATCTGCTTTCTTTTATTATTAAACATATATAAATGACTATGCTTGGTTTTTTACATGAAAATCATTCTTCTATACAACTATTATAGAACCTGAGTAACAAATGTTGCCTCTAGAAGTATACTGGAGGTAAGACAGGAATTTAATTTAAACTATACATCTTTTTATACTGTTGGATTCCCCCCCACCAGGTCACATTTTACTTTTTAAAATACAATAAAATGTCAGTATGAATATTAGCACCTAGATGGTAAATCATGAGGAATAGTTTTTCCTTCTATAGTTTGTCTTCACCAGGCCTTTACAGGGAGCACCTGAGCCACAAGATACTGGAGAGGGTATGATGAAGACTGACCTTAATCTTCTATAGTCTCTCTCTCTCTCTCTCTCTCTCTCTCTCTCTCTCTATCTATCTATCTCTCTCTCCTCTCTATCTCTTTTATGTTAGTTATCTTTTTCTTCCTTTTCTTAGTGGCACTGACCTGTAACTCCCAGTACCAGCATGTGGCTAACATCCACAATGAGCTTGTGATCAGAGAGACCTACAAGGTTTCCTAAAAGAAAGACAGATTTCTGTCAGAGTACTTGATGACCCACCAAAAGTTAGTGGTAAGACCCTACTGCTGAAGACAACTTATGTGGTCAGCATGTAAACTGGAATGGCATGGCTGGAAGCTGGAAGAGAGTCAGTCCCCAGACAGTCAGCGTGTCTGGTGCCAGAAGATGCTACATGGGCGGCTGGGGGAAAATGACCAATATTTGTCCAAGCAACTCATGGTCTAACCTACTTAGCAGCAAAAACATGTTGAGAGGCTCACACAAGTGCAATAGTGGTGCACAGCCATGGTGGGAAACCAACTACTCTTGATTTGTCTTTTCTGATAATCCTACCATTGCCTTCTCAGTCCTAAATGATCAGTTTACTATACCTCTAATGGGAAGCCTACCATGGTGGTGAAGGATTTCTGTAATGCTCTGGTTTTTAATCTCTCTACACCATTGCTTTGCTCCTTTATTTAAAAATAGCTATTAGGGTCCACTGGTTGTTTCTCAGAAGCATGGCTCTGTTTTCTTGTGGTTTTGACCTCTCCTTCTCCCTCTGTAATCTCATGGCCTCAGCACAAACTGTAAGCAGCTGCTCCTAAGAACCCAGAAAGAATGATGATTTATAGAACTGCTAGGATTTTCAGAAAAATCTACTTTTTCTGGAGCCTGTCAGCTGATTTTAGGGTAGAGATCACACAGCTTCCCTTGGATAAAGTTCAGTCAAGTCATTCCATAGTATGCTGTAGTATAATATTTTGGCTGATGATTTGGTTGAAGACAGAGAATACATGTATGACAGGAAGATGGGAGGGCTTCACTAAGTGATATTATCAGTGTCCAAAACTATGTACATAGACTACAACTAAACCAAATATAACAAGATGGACTTAAATATGCATATACGCAAATTATCTGTCACTTAACAGAAAGAGATATTTGTGTGCCATACAGTAGGAAAGAGAAAAAGGGTTTTAGGTGAGAAGTGAACCTACTAAAATCATAAATGCTTAGGCTGTTTTAAAATAATAATACATGAAAAAGCATCTGATAATTTTATTCAATCAGAACACACATGAACTGTTGATTTCTTTTTTTTTTTTTTAATTTAATTTATTAGTTCTCTTTTCAGTAAATACAGGCAGTTTGGTACCATTGTTTAGGCTCATCTGTGATCTACCCTCTCCCATTGGACCCTCCTTGTTGATGAAAATGGGTCGTGCATTGTGGAGTTAGCCCCCAGTTATTGGTATGATAAATGTCTCTGCAAATCATAACCCAACATGTAACTCTGACATTCTTTCTGCCCCCTCTTCCGCAAAATTTCCCTGAGCCATGTTGGGTTCATTTTTGGTCTGCTTCAGTGCTGAGGTGTTGGGGGCCTCTGAGGCTCTGGCTCTCTGATTTGGTAGGAGTTGATTTTTCTCTGCGTTTGTCTCCTGCCCCTTTGTGCTGGTATCCAGTTCACAGGAAAACATCACCCTTGCTTGTTTCGCCAGTTGTCCTTAGTTTCAGTTGGGCCCCTTTGAGGTATGTTGGGGCAGCTCTCTTCTTAGGATCTGCATCTATCTGGAAAAGAGAAGCAGATTCTCCAACAGAGAGTAAGTTAGCACCTGGAAAAATGAGATAACACTTACTTTTTTGATAGACAGTATGATAGGTGTAGGCCCTCTTATACCCCGTGATTGATGGTAGCTTGATATTGTAGAGTGGGCTTGTGTTTGGGTATGGTTCTAACTTGTTTCCCAGCTCCAGCTATGGGTCTAGTACCACTGAGTGGATCAGTTAGCCAAATCAAGAGCAATTGGTTCCTCACCATGGCTGTGTACCACTATTGCACTTGTGTGGGCATCACATCAGGTTATTTGTTGCTAATTAGGTTAAACAATGCATTGGTTGGACAGATCTTGGTCATTTCCCCCAGTCGCCTATGTAGCACCTTCTGGCACTAAACACGCTGACTGTCTGGGGACTGACTCTCTCCTGGCTTCCAGCCATGTCATTCATCTTACGTGTCAGCTTGGTCTTACCACTGGCCTTTGGTGGGTCATCAAGTACTCTGACAGAAGTCTGTCATTGTTTTGGGAAACCTTGTAGGTTTCTCTGATCAAAAGCTCATTGTGGATGGTAGGCCCAAGCTGGAAGTGGGGGTTACAGGTCAGTGTCCACTAAGAAATTGAGGAAAAAGATAACTAATATACAAGAGTTAGAGAGGAGAGAGATAGAGGGGAGAGGGAGGGAGGGAAGATATAGGAGATTTAGGTCAGTCTTGAACCTACCCTCTCCAGTGTCTTGTGGTTCAGGTGTTTCCTGTAAGGGTCTAGTGAAGGTTCAGCCTTTTGATCTGTCTTTTAGGAAGTAGAATTTTATGGTACCATTGCCGTTTGGGTCCCGATTACTGTTTTCCACCCTTCATGCCCTCCCCAGCCTCCCATCCATCTTATTGTCTAGTCCATGAGGTGCTTGCTGGGTATGTAAGGTATCTTGGGTAGACTCAGGTTAGGTGTTGTAGATGAGTGAGACTGTGTCGATTTTTTTTCTGTGATTGGGTAAGTTCGCTGAGAATGATCTGTTCCAGGTTCAACCATTTTTCCTCAAATTTCTTTATGTCGTTTTTTCTTACTGCTGTATAGAATTCCATTGTGTAGATATACCACATTTTTGTTAGCCATTCTTCTAATGATGGACATCTGGGTTGATTCCAGCTTTTAGCTATTATGAATTGAGCCACTACAAACATGGTTGAGCAAATCTCTCTGGCTTTTGGTTTGAAGGTTTTAGGGTAGATGCCCAGTAATGGTATAACTTGGTCTGTTGGTATTTCTATAGTCAGCTTTTTCAGGAGTCTCCATATTGCTTTCCAAAGTGGTTGTACCATCCTGCATTCCCACCAACAGTGAATGAGTGTCCCTGCTTCTCCACATCTCGCCAGCATTTACTTTCATTTGACCTTTTGATGTTGGCTATCCTTATTGGGGTAAGGTGGAATCTCATAGTTGTTTTAATTTGCATTTCTCTGATGATTTCTTTATTGATATATTAGTTTTAAAGATAAAGTAATAAAATGCGTTTAGAGACAATAAAAATTGAATAATTCCAATCACTGTGATTATGTTTAGGGGGCTGGAGAGATAGCTCAGAACTTCAAGATGCTTGCCTGCAATGCCTGATGGCTTGGCTTTGATTCCCCAGTGCCCACATAAAGTCAGATGTACAAAGCGATTGTGTTTAATTCACAATAGCAAGCATTTGTTTACCAACTTTTATCTATCAAATATTCTATTGTGTACATGCATGAATTTTTTATGCATAACAGTGATAGATTAAGTTATTTAGCAAATATTTGTTCCTCTTACTCCCAGCATACATTAGAAGACTATACTTTCCTACTCATTGATAATAAATGTGGCCATGTAGCTATATGACTATTTTTGGACTCTTTGCTTACAAACTTTATGTGTGTTCCTATTGTGTTCATGATTTGTTTTTCCACTACTGTGAACCTACCAGATGTGGCAGATAAGAATCCAGCTTCTCGCACATTTTCTTAGTCCAACTTGCTCTTTTACACTTCTGTCTCTCACCAACAGGTAGACATGCTTTGGTCTATGGGAGATGGGACAGCCAGCATACAGACAATAGTGCTAGAAATAAGTGCTTATTCTTGAACACCACAGAATTTCTAGGTCATTTGTTATGCATTATTATTGTGGCTATAATTGATCAATGTAACAATGGATGGATTTGGAACCTTAATAGGCTAACAATAACAAAGCCTGTGAGTCAGTTCTAGCTCTGCTAGACTTGGCTGAGGTTTCTAAGCTTGGCTTCACACAGCAAGTTTGGTTCAAATCAGCTTTGCATGTTTTCTAATTGTCTTTCTAGTGACTCTCTGGAGCATATTCTTAGAGTATCATCAAAGGCAGGCAAGTATCATAAAGCCTCTGATAATAGGACCA
Organism: Jaculus jaculus; assembly: GCF_020740685.1. Taxonomy (NCBI): domain Eukaryota; kingdom Metazoa; phylum Chordata; class Mammalia; order Rodentia; family Dipodidae; genus Jaculus; species Jaculus jaculus. The sequence continues at coordinate 37,013,606 of NC_059102.1, forward strand.
CTTCTGCTAACATTACATCAGCTAAAATAACTCATTAAGTCCAATCCAGTATCACAGAGAAGAGACAGTATGCTTCTTTGTAGTACTAGCCTCTGGTGATAAAGAACATGAATGGGCAATTTTAACATGGAGTGGATATGAAGAATTGGGATCAGCAATCACCTACTTCACCCCAGTGTTGTACACAAGTTATTTGTCTGAATATTTCCAACGGTATTGTGGAGTCAGTTCCATTGTCATTTCTTTTATGGATGGAAGAAACAGCTACAGACAGGATGATAACTATTCAAGTATGATGTAGTCAGTGGTTATGGTTATAAGATTTAAATATTCAGAATGTTATACCAGGCACTAAATACTTTGTCACAAATAATATATCTCCCAAATGTGTTCTGTGAGCCATACCTAAACTTCAGCTCTCCAGCAATCACAGATATTTGCTTGAAAGTGGGGAAGCCACATGTTGATCATCCTCCTTACTTCTGAAGGACTATCATATGGTAGAGAGAGTCAAGGCTTATTTTATGTGCAATAAAAATGTAGTAACTTTGGTGTAGAAGTAGTAGAAAGGGACATCAAAGGAATATAAATTACAGCACAATTAAAAGTAAGCCTTTCAATAGTTGAAACTCAAAGATGGGAATGTTTCCAAGCAAATACTTAGGCGACCATTAAACATGGGTGTTACAGAGAAGATTCAAATATCATATGAAGAATCAAGTTACCTTAAGAGAGAGTTGAAACTTTAATGATCCCTTTAGTCAGCAAATTCTGTAATTCTATGAAAATGTAAATTGTTTCCAAAGTAGACATTCACTTTGTTAATAAAACTTTTATTACAGTGGCAGTAAAACAGTCTTTTCAAATGTTCATAATATCTAGACATTTTAGAGCTAGCTAATAATTAAAAATCTTACATCATGCTCTGAGTTATCTATGTCTCATCCCATCATATTCCAAGCATGTGGAACAGATAACTTAGTCATAGGTTGTTTATGATCATAAAGTATAAAGACAATTCATTGAAATAGAAGTTACTAACCTACCTCCCACTCTGGAGCTCAGTTTTCTCTCACATAAAATGTGTAGGTTTAAACAAAATATGCTTTAAGGATTTAGAACTTGCCTTAGCCAGTGTGATTGTTGTATACATTAAATATAAAAAGTCTAAGGATTTTAAAATGATTTAAAAAGTGAAAATAACTTTAGGGCTGGACAGATTGCTCAGTGGTTAAAGACTGATATTTCATAAGGCGAGACATAAGAGAAGTCCTTGCTTGATATCTTATACACATAACTCATCCATTCATCATTTGGCACAAGTTATTTCCCTTGTGATCACGTGGCTGACTAGGATCTACAACTTGCTAATATTGCCTAGTATCTCAAGAGACTATTGTCATTGCACATTGGATGTCTGGAAAAAGAACAAATTCAAAATTATAAGTATGATTTTTACTCATTCTACTGAATGAATGTACTCATTTTGCTGAATGAACATTGCTTTTGGACTATTATAAGGTTAAAACTTGTAAGTAGGCCTGGAGAGATGGCTTAGCGGTTAAGCGCTTGCCTGTGAAGCCTAAGGACCCCGGTTTGAGGCTCGATTCCCCAGGACCCACGTTAGCCAGATGCACAAGGGGGCACACGCATCTGGAGTTTGTTTGCAGTGGCTGGAAGCCCTGGCGCGCCCATTCCCTTTCTATCTGTCTCTTTCTCTCCCTCTCTCTCTGTCACTCTCAAATAAAGAAATAAGAATGATAAAAAAAAAAAAATTAAAAAAAAAACTTGTAAGTAAAACTGTCTTAAGTTGGGGACCATCTTATTAAAACTTAATTTGGTAGCTCTCAATTATATTTGTGTATATGATCTTACTTTGCCTTGTTTAACCCCAGAAAAATGGTCTGACTCTATTTATTTACTGATCTTAAAAGTCATGGCAGGATTGTTCAGTGCTCAATCTTACTGAATATATAAATTTATTTATTACAAACTTTCTTCCTAATATTGTACAATAAGAATGATTCAACATTTACAGTCTTCTACCACTTCTCTGCTGTTTCTCAAAATAGAGCTTATTTATCAAATATATTTCATCATATCTATAACTCATTAGTATCTCATTTACAGCTATAATTCAATGATGACTTGTATTTACTATTTTCTCCATGCTTACATTTTTTCCTAGACTGTATTTATAGAAGGACTATGTTACAAAACAACTCCATCTTTTCATATCCTTTTCTCACTCTCCTTTAAGCCACTCTAATTTTACTATATCAATCTAATATAACCTTGCAATCAGCTCTTTAATATTCAAGACCTATTCCTGGGTTACTCTATTTTGTCAAGTGTATTAATTAGGTGCCTGCTTTCTCATATTGATTGTTAGCTGTTTATTTACCTCCTTAATCTTGTTTCCTAAGGGCACAGCAAATTTTTACTGGAAGCAAAGCAATCCAGGACTTAATAGCTGTGAGATATTATATTTGCTTAGAGTTTTTCATTTAGCAAAGCCCACTTCTCATAGATTGTGGCATTTAAGTTCCCTAATTTCCCTGTGATGTAATAAATAATAATAATAATAATAATAATAGACATAATAAGTATAGTTTATCCAATTTTATTGAGATGGGATCTCATGTATCCCAGACTGGCCTCAAATTCACTGTGTGGTAGCTGGGAATGACCTTGAACATTTGATACTTGTAGTTTCAATAGATGGCCCCCAATAAATTCACTGTTTCATTTGTATATAGTTTGGATTTGCAGCCACTTGACTGGAGGAGGTGTCACTGGGCGGATCTTGAGGTGTGAAGGTGGGTTTGAAATTCCAATCTAAGCATATGCAAAGTGCCTGAGCTCCTCCTGGAGTTCCTGAAGTGTGCTTTTGGCTTTTGGCTTATGGCTTTTCTATCTCTGCTTGGACCTCTGAAAGCAGGCCACCTTCTTCTGCCATCTCGCCTGGATCTGTAAGTTTCCATAAATATACCTTCTTCCACAACTGTTCCTGGTTTGGAAATTCATCTCAGCAAACCTGAAGCTGTCTACTACAATCCTCATGTTTCTACCTCCTGTATATTTAGATTAAATCACCATGCCCAGTTTATATTTATTGTAATTTGCAGAGGAGGATACAAAGGCTTATCTGAGCTCATGGATGTATAACTAATTAGTTATAGACATTTGCTTTAAACTTACATTGTCTGCCTCCATAGTTAGTGTTCTTTTATCTGTAATGTCCAGGCATATCATATGAAATTGAGTGGGCTTCTCTGTTTTATTATGCTATAATGCTGTTCTGTTTCTACTGATACAAAACAAAACACTTTCATTTTTGTCACTACTTTCAACATCCAAATTATTTCTGTAAACTTTCCAATTTTTGAGACTAGCCTTTAAGCCCTTAGAATCAAATCTATTTTGTGAAAGTGTTTTGAAAATATCACTGCTATGCTTGAATATGGATAGTGTCCATATACTGAAGGTCTTGTTCACAGGGTTTTCCCATGTGACAGTGTTTTGACCTTTTGAAGTATGGGGTCATAGTGGGAGGTTATTAGGTCATGAAGAGTATAACTTTGAAGGACATTGAAGAAGATTGTGAGACATTGGCCTGTTCCTCTCTCCCATCCTCTTCTTCTCTTCCCTTCCCTTCCCTACTCTTCTCTCTCTCTCTTTCTCTCTTTCCCTTCCCTTCTTCCTGGCTTTTCTCCACCATGTACATTTGCCCTCTCCAGAAGCCACAGGCATTGGGGCCACACAATCTTAGAATAGAAGTTTCAGAACAATGAGCCAAAGCAAATCATTTTCTCTTGATAAATTAATTATCTCAGGCATTTCAGTATAGCAATGAAAACCTTGCTATTTTGGATGCAACCATAAATCTAAAACTATACCTTCTGAGAGGAATCATAGATATATTTTGCTACAAATTCTAGTAGCTTTAGGCTTATCAGAGGGAGTTGGGCAATGCTATTACTCTACTTTAGGAATTATAGGCTCAGGGGGCCTTTAGATTAGTGTAATGATTACAGAGACCAGTGTGATTAGTAATATTTTAGAAGAAAGAGATAAGAGACAAAAATTAATACAATTTAAGATGAAAAAGGCACCATTACAACAGATACCAAAGAAATTCAGAAAATCATAGGGACATACTATAAGAATATACAGACCTCTGAATCTGAAAATCTGAAAGAAATGGATATTTTACTTGATTCATACTACCTACAAAAATTAAATCAAGATGAGATAAACCATTTAAATATAGCTATAACAAGCCGGGCATGGTGGCACACAACTTTAATCCCAGCACTTGGGAGGCAGAGGTAGGAGGATCGCTATGAGTTCAAGGCCACCCTGAGACGGCAGAGTTACTTCCAGGTCAGTCTGGACCAGAGTGAGACCCTACCTCAAAAAAACAAAAATAAATAAATAAATAAAAATAAAAATAGAGCTGTAACAATACAGAGATCCAGGCAGTTATAACAAGTCTTCCAAGTAAAAAGAGTCCAGGCCCAGATGGATTCACTGGTAAATTTCACCAGACCTCCATGGAAGAACTAACACCACTGCTTCCGAAACTTTTCCATAAAATATAGAAGGAGGGTATTGTACTGAACTCCTTCTATGAAGCCAGAATCACCCTGATACCAAACCCAGATAAAAAAAAAATTACAAACCAATCTCCTTCATGAACATAGATGCACAAATTCTGAACAAAATATTGACAAACAGAATACAAGAATATATCAGAAAGATTATTCACCCCCAACCAAGTAGGATTTATCCCAGAGATTCAAGTATACAAATCATAAATATAATACACAATATAAATGGACTGAAGGACAAAAAAGAAATGATCATCTCAGTAGATTCAGAAAAGACATTTGATAAAATCCAACATGCCTTCATGGTAAAAGTCCTACAGAAACTGGGAATAGAAGGAACATATCTTAACATTACAAAATCTATTTATTATAAACCTACAGCCAACATAATACTAAATTGGGAAAAATGTGAAACATTTCCACCAAATTCAGGAACAAGGTAAGGTATCCACTGTCCCCACTTTTATTTAAAATAGTACTAGAAGTCTTAGCTATAGCAATAAGGCAAGAGGCATTCATAAAAAGGATACAAATTGGAAAGGAAGAGATCAAATTATTATTATTTGCCAATGATATGATTCTATACATAAAGAACTCTAAAGACTCTACCAGCAAACTATTAAAGCTGATAAACATTTTTAGCAATGTAGCAGGATACAAAATAAACACACATAAATAGCTTTCCTACATACTAAGAATAAACATGTGGAGGATGAATTCAGGGAATCTCTCCCAATGACAATTGCCTCAAAATAATTAATAAATAAATAAATAAATAAATAAATAAATAAATAAATAAAGTACCTTGGAATAAACCTAACCAAGGAAGTGAAGGATCTCTACAAAGAAAAGTTTGAAACACTCAAGCAAGAAATTTCAGAAGACACTAGGAAGAGGAAAGACTTCCCATATTCGTGGATTGGAAGAATCAATATTGTGAAAATGTTAATCTTGCCAAAAGTAATCTACACATTTAATGCAATCACATTTGAAGTTCCAATGGCATTCTTCATGAAAAAAAAAAAAATCCTAAAATTCATTGGGAAGCACAAAAACCCTCAAAAAGCCAAAACAATTTTGAGCAACAAAAATGAGGCTGGTAGTATCACCATACCTGATTTTAAGCTATATTGCAAAGCCATAGTAACAAAAGCAGCATGGTACTGACACAAAGACAGACATAGATCTATGGAACAAAATAAAGGATCCATATATTAATCCAGGCAGCTACAGCAATCTGATTTTCAACAAAAATATGCCAAAAATATTCATTAGAGAAAAAACAGCCTCTTTAACAAGTGTTGCCAGGAAAACTGCATACCTATATATAAAAGGATGAAAATAGATCCTTGTGTTTTTCCATGCAAAGAATCAAGTCCAAGTGGATCAGGGTCCTTAATATCAGCCTGAAACTCTGAAACTGCTAGAAGAAAAAATAAGGGAAACCCTTCGACATATTGGCATAGGTGATGACATTCTGAATATAATCCCAATTGCTCAAGAAATAAAACCACTAAGCAACCACTGGGATCTCATGAAATTATAAAGCAATGGATATTGTGAATAGAGCAAAGAGACAACCTACAGAATGGGAGAAAATCTTTGCCAGCTATACATCTCACAGATGATTAATTTCCAGGATATACAAATAACCCAAAAAACAAAACAATAAGAAATCAAGCAACCCAATTTAAAAATGGCTATGGAATTAATTCTCAAAAGAAGAAACACAGATGGCATATAAACATCTAAAAAACTGTTCTACATCATTAGCCATCAGGGAAATACAAATTAAAACCACTTTGAGATTCCATCTCACTCCTATCAGAATAGCTATCATCAAGCAAAAAAATGACAATTAATATTGGTGAGGATGCAGAAAAAGGGGAACCCTTCTACAATGTTGGTGGGAATGTAATCTGGTATAGCCATTGTGGAAATCAGTGTGGAGGTTCTTGAGACAGCTAAAAATAGACTTATCATATGATCCAGCTATAGTACTTCTAGACAAATATCCTAATGACTCTTCTTACTACCTTAGAGATATTTGCACAACTATTGCCAAAGAGGTGGCAGAAAGAATGCAAGAGCCAAAGGAAGGGTACCACTTTTTACAATGCAACTGTCCAGACAGAAATTGGCCTCGATATCCACGACCTCACTGTGCCTAACAATACTTTCACAAGACATCACAAGATGATGACATCAAAATAAAAGAGAGACTAACAGATAGAGTGAGGGGATATGATGGAGAATAGAGTTGTGAAGGGGAAAGGGAGAGGGGAGGAAATACCATGGTTTATTGTATGTAAGTATAGAAGTGGTTAGTACAAACATTAAAAATGAAAAAAATAATTACATAAATTAAAATGAAAAAATAGGCTGGTAGAGGGATTTGATACTAAAGAGAAAATAGATTTGATAATAGGAACAAGAGGTTGCAGTGTTTTGAGTAAAGAATTTTGAGGTACAGGTTACAGTTGGCATTCAGAAAGTAGAAAAGTAGAACTGGAGATATGGTTCAGCAGTTAAAGGATCTTGCTTGCAAAGCCTGATGACATGGCTTTGATTCCCCAGTACCAATGTAAAGCCAGATGCACAAAGTAGAGGATGTATCTGGAATTCATTTGTAGTGGCAATAGGCCCTAGCATACCCAAACCTATTCTTTCTGCATCTACCTGTGTGTGTGTGTGTGTGTGTGTGTGTATGTCTGTCTGTCTGTCTCTTCCTTTAAATAAGTAGATAAAAATATTTGAAAAAATAAAGTAGAAGCTGAGCATGGTGGCATACTCCTAGCACTTGGGTGGCAAAGATAGGAGAACTGCCCAGAGTTTGAGGCCACCCTGAGACTACAGAATGAATTCCAGGTCAGCCTAAATGAGAGCCTACCTTGAAAAACCAAAAAATTCAAAGAAAAAAAAGTTGAAAATTTTAAAAGGTGAGTAAATAGATTTTCCTTACAGCCTCCAAAAAGAGTCAATTCCACCAGCACCTGATTTCTGACTTCAAGAACTGGTTGTGAATATATTTATATTCTTTTAGCTTCTGTATTTGTGATAATTTGTCATATATAGAAAAGTAGATAAAAGGAGAACATAAGAAAAAGACTAAATGTGCACCTGGAGACTATTAGGAAGGAAATATCAAGTAAAAATACTTAGGGCTATGGCTAGGGGGAATAGATCAGTTGATAAAACATCAAAAACATGAGGACCAAATCAGAGATGAACAAGGTAACATCACAACAGATTCCAGAGAAATTCAAACAATCATAGGGACATACTATAAAAGCATATACTCCACAAAGTATGAAAATCTGAAAGAAATGGATGATTTCCTTGATCTATATGACCTACCTAAATTAAATCAAAATGAGATTAATCACTTAAATAGACCTATAACAAACATGGAGATCCGAACAGTTATCAATAATCTCCCAACTAAAAAAAGCCCAGGCCCGGATGGATTCACTGCTGAATTTTACCAGACCTTTAAGGAAGAGCTAACACCATTGCTTCTTAAGCTTTTCCAGGAAATAGAAAAAGAAGGAATTCTACCAAACTCCTTCTATGAGGCCAGCATCACCCTGATACAAAAACCAGGCAAAGATAGAACAAAAAAAGAAAATTACAGACAAATCTCCCTCGTGAACATAGATGCAAAAATTCTCAACAAAATATTGGCAAACAGAATACAAGAGTATATCAAAAAGATCATTCACCCTGACCAAGTAGGCTTTATCCCAGAGATGCAGGGACGGTTCAACATACGCAAATCTATAAATGTAATACATCACATAAACGGGTTGAAGGACAAAAATCACATGATCATCTCATTAGACGCAGAGAAAGCATTTGACAAAATCCAACATCCCTTCATGATAAAAGTCCTACAGAGACTGGGAATAGAAGGAACATATCTCAATATAATAAAGGCTATTTATGACAAGCCTACAGCCAACATATTACTAAATAGGGAAAAACTGGAAGCTTTTCCACTAAAATCAGGAACAAGACAAGGGTGTCCACTGTCCCCACTTTTATTTAATATAGTTTTGGAAGTCTTAGCCATAGCAATAAGGCAAGAGACACACATAAAAGGGATACAAATTGGAGAGGAAGAGATCAAGTTATCATTATTTGCAGATGACATGATTCTATACATAAAGGACCCTAAAGACTCCACTAGCAACCTGTTAGAGCAGATCAAAACCTACAGCAATGTAGCAGGATACAAAATAAATACACAGAAATCAGTAGCCTTCATTTATGCTAACAACAAACACACAGGGGATGAAATCAGAGAATCACTCCCATTCACATTTGCATCAAAAAAAATAAAATACCTTGGAATAAACCTAACCAAGGAAGTAAAGAATCTATACAATGAGAACTTTAAAACACTCAAGCGAGAAATTGCAGAAGACACTAGAAAGTGGAGAAACATCCCTTGTTCCTGGATTGGAAGAATCAATATTGTGAAAATGGCAATCTTACCTAAAGCAATCTACACATTTAATGCAATCCCTATCAAAATTCCAAAAGCTTTCTTCATGGAAATAGAAAAACAATCCAAAAATTCATTTGGAATCACAAAAAACCTCGAATATCTAAAATAATACTGAGCAACAAAAAAGAGGCTGGTGGTATCATCATACCTGATTTTAACCTATACTACAGAGCCATAGTAACAAAAATAGCATGGTACTGGCACAAAAAGAGACATGTAGATCAGTGGAACAGAATAGAGGACCCAGATGTAAGCCCAAGTAGCTACAGCCACCTGATATTCGATAAAAATGCCCAAAATACTCATTGGAGTAAAGACAGCCTCTTCAGCAAATGGTGTTTTGAAAACTGGATATATATCTGCAGAAGGATGAAAATAGATTCTTCTCTCTCGCCATGCACAAGAATTAAGTCCAAATGGATTAAAGACCTTAACATCAGACCGGAAACTTTGAAACTGCTAGAGGAAAAAGTAGGGGAAACCCTTCAACATATTGGTCTTGGCAAAGACTTTCTGAATACAACCCCAATTGCTCAGGCAATAAAACCACAGATTAACCACTGGGACCTAATGAAATTACAAAGATTTGGCACTGCAAAGGACACAGTGAACAAAGCAAAGAGGCAACCTACAGAATGGGAAAAAATCTTCGCCAGCTATATATCTGATATAGGATTAATATCTAGGATATACAAAGAACTCAAAAAGTTAAATAATAAGGAATCAAACAAGCCAATCAAAAAATGGGCTATGGAGCTAAATAGAGAGTTCTCAAAGGAAGAAATACGAATGGCATATAAGCATCTAAAAAAAATGTTCTACGTCACTAGTCATCAGGGAAATGCAGATTAAAACTACATTGAGATTCCATCTCACTCCTGTCAGATTGGCCACCATCATGAAAACAAATGATCATAAATGTTGGCGGGGATGTGGATAAAAAGGAACCCTTCTACACTGCTGGTGGGAATGCAATCTGGTCCAGCCATTGTGGAAAACAGTGTGGAGGTTCCTAAAACAGCTAGAGATTGATCTACCATATGACCCAGCTATAGCACTCCTAGGCATATATCCAAAGGACTCATCTCATTTCCTTAGAAGTACATGCTCAACCATGTTTATTGCTGCTCAATTTATAGTAGCTGGGAAATGGAACCAGCCTAGATATCCCTCAACTGATGAGTGGATAATGAAGATGTGGCACATTTATACAATGGAGTTCTACTCAGCGGTAAAGAAAAATGAAGTTATGAAATTTGCAGAAAAATGGATGTATTATACTAAGTCAGGTAACCCAGGCCCAGAAAGCCAAGCGCCACATGTTCTCTCTCATATGTGGATCCTAGCTACAGATGACTGGGCTTCTGCTTGAGAATGAAAATACTTAGTAGCAGAGGCCAGTAAGTTAAAAAGGAGACATAAAGGGTAGAGAAAGGAAGGGAGGAGGATACTTAATAGGTTGATATTGTATATATGTAATTACAATGATTGTAATGGGGAGGTAATGTGATGGAGAATGGAATTTCAAATGGGAAAGTGTGGGGGTGGGGAGGGAGGGAATTACCATGGGATATATTTTATAATCATGGAAAATGTTAATAAAAATTAAAAAAAAACCAAAAACATGAGTACCCCCAGCACCCCCAAAAATACATGGTGGCCTGCCTGTATGTCAGTGCTTGGAAAGAGGAGACAGGATACCTAAGCAAACTGGATAGCTAGACTAGCTGAACTGGTGATTTCTGGGATCAAGTGAGAGGTGCTGCCTCAGTAAATAAAATGGAGAACTATTGAGGAACATATCCAATGGCAACCTATGAGCACACACTCATGAGCCCATATACGTATAACTCACATTTACATACACATGTCCATGCACACCACAAGCAAATATACATGCAAAAAAACAGATACTTAGGGTCCAACAGTACATGTTAATGAAATAGCTTATATACCTCCCTGGATTCTATTTTATTTCACCTATTTATAGACTCACAAAACTCTGCACTTTCAATCTAGCAATCATTCCCCACTTCTGTAAAATGAGAAATTGAAAGAATTTGTACATAATTACCAATATGAACATAGTAAACTATAAGAATGTTTTAGAGTCAATAAGACCTTAATCACACTCCTATAAGATGCTCTCAAATCTGAATATATTACCTGACAATAATATTCTTCTGCTGTATTTACTAGTGAAGTGTGAATATATATACATTGCTATGAGGATGTGAATTCTGAGAATTTTTCATTACATGGGTAAACTAAACTAGAAGTATGATAGCCAGATATATGCATATGTATATATATATATATGCATATATAAATATACAACATATGTTTAACATTAATAAAGGCTGCCTGGGCTTTATCATAGCTCTGCCATTTGCTAATTATGTGGTTCTCCAAGCTTCAGTCAGATTATCTGTAAAATGAGACCAATATTTACCCCATTTCTTGAAAGATTATATAGTAGGAATAAAATTTTGATCCATGGCACCTTGTCAAAATCACTTTTTCATATGTATGGGTTTATCTGGACTCTTTTCAATTTCATTAATATAGTTGTCTTTTGGTATGCTTTGGCTTCTATAATTTTAAACAAATTTTATATATTTTCTAATCAGCTGTTAATTCCATTTAGTTTATTGTTCATCTCACATATTTTAGACTTTACCTTTAGAAATTCTATTTCGTTCTCCTTTTAACATTTAAAAATGCAGACTTTAGTAAGTGCAAAGTGCATAATGAGGTGAGCTTGTGGAGAAGCCAAGCAAGTTACATAAATTTTAGTCATTTTTAAAGTTTTGAATACCTTTCCAGTCTCTCACTTTTTGAATACATCTAACATAATTATAGTCATTATTTTGATATCTTATATCTGTCAGCTTTATCATAGATTATTTTCCTTGATATGGATTTTGGCCTCTTTGTATACTAAGTAATTTCTAAGAGACAGAAATTGTGAAATTTTCCTCATTTGGAGCTGGCTATTTTTGCATTCTTATGCATTGTTTCCAGCTTCATGGTCAGGAGCAATGCTCAGTATACCAGTGATATTTTCTTTAACTGAACAAGGACAATTTTGAGTTTCTAATGACCTTAGAATTATGAATTTTCCCATTCTGGCTGATGTGAATAAGAACTATTTTCAGTCTTGTTGGACATTAAGCCCTGTTCCCTTTTTAAAATTAGGTATGTATATAGTGTGTATACAGCCATGATGGTACCATCACTAGCTTTCTCCCTGTCTTCCCCCCATGAGGATTGTGGGTGTTGAATTGTGGGTGTGACCATCAGTTATGGGGGAGAGGCAATATCTCTGTGCATAATGACCCAACTTATGGCTCTAACACTCTTTTTGCCCCCTCTTCTGTGAATTTCCCAGAGCCATGTTGGGTTCTTTTTTGGTCTATTTCAGTGAGGAGGTCTTGGAAGTCTCTATGTCTCTGGATGTCTGACTTGGCAGGAGTTGCGTGTTCTCTGTGTCTGTCTCCTTCACCCTTGTGCTAATACCAGGTTCACTGACAAAGCAGCTCTTGCTCATTACCACACTAACTCTATGGCTTTAGCTGGTGCCCTGGTGGGATGCCATGGGCTGATTCTACCTCAGGTTCTGCATCCATCTGTAAAAGAGAAGCAGATTCTCCAACAGAGAGTGAGGTCAGAAGCACTGTTCCCTTTAACACTTTTACATACAGCATTCTTTAGCCTCAGGTAGTTTCTTTATACCCAGGTGTTAATCTATAGTCTAATGAATATTTGAGGACTTTTTACAGGGTTATATCTCTGTGTAGTTCTATTTTCTCTGCTACCCTTAAATAGATCCTTTATTGTCCTCAGACTAATCTCTACCTCCTCAACAAAAGAGTCTATAAGGCTCCCTCTCATTTCTTCTTCCCTGTGCCATGGCCTCTAAGTTCTTTGAAGGCTGAGATTTCATAGTGCTCATTGTATTTGATTCTCATCTTTCAGAGTTCATAGTCCTTTGTTCACTAAAGTGTACTTTTGTAACCCATCATTTTTATGAGGTAAATCAGATCCTTATTACTCTACCTTGTCTATAAGCAGAAATCTTCTATATTTTCCTTTCAACTACATTTAGTTATTTAGCAACTTGAAAATATTTTAGGAATAATTTAACACATATTCTATATTTAAACTTTCTAACTTCATCTAGGCAGGGAGGTGATGCTTGTAATCCCAGAAGTCAAGAGGATTATTATGAAGGAATATTGTGAATTCAAGACCAGCCTGGATTACCTAGCAAGTTCATTGCAAACCCAGGGCACATAGAAAGTTAATGCCTCAAAATAAATAATTAATTAATTAATTAAATCTTTAATTAAATTTTTTCTATGGTCACCTAGATTAAACTACTTGTTGAGGAGGATAAATTCTCAATTTATTCAAGTCTTTATTCCACTAATCAGGAGTATGATTGTTCAGATTCAGTTGAGAATATATCTTAAGAATTTTCTTGAGCTGGAAAGATGAATCAACAGGTAAGGTGCTTGTCTGCAAAGCACTCTAGTTCAATTCACCATTACCCATGTAAGCCAGATGCACAAGGTGATGCATGTATCTAGAGTTCATTTACAGTGGGCTGGAAGCCCTCATGTGTCCATATTCATTCTTCCTTATTTTCTTTCTCTCTCCCTCTCTTCCCCCCCCCATGTGTGTATGTGTATATCTGTATCTCTCTGCCTGCAAATAAATAAATAAAATATAAAACAAGACTTTAAAAAGTAAGTCTTCTTTGTACCAGTATCTTATGCATCTGTCTGTTGTGATAATACCAATAGGACTACTGACTGAAGAGGACAATTTGATGCAATTAGATACCATTGCCTTATGATAAAACCATCCAAGAGAAAAATCTACTCTTACTTAGCTTCTAAAGTGTTAATGATGGAAGTGGACAGAGCATCATATTTTAAAATTCTTTGGACTACTGGGAAATGGATATTTCAAACATTGAAAATGTTGAGTCAAATAATTCACATTTGATTAATAGTGCTGAAAATTATTATTTTTTTTGCCAAGCCCACAAAAACTTTCCAAACATACTCAGCTAATGAATGTCAGAGAAATAAAACTCATCCATCCATACATATAGGAGAGTCACCTGATGCAGAATGCATAGCTTTCATATGAATATTCTTTATGAGTACTTGTTTGTGAGTATCTTGTTAGCTGGCATAAGAAATGGGTTATGTATGGTTTATTATGCAATCCTTGTGTGGCCTTGGTGGGTTTAAACAGTGGAGTAATTTTCTTTAACTTCTTTATTAGTTACATTGCCACACTGAAGTACCTGAAGCACTGAATTAACTTATAAAAGAATCATTTTAGCTCATGGCTCTGGAGGCTCTAGTGTAGGCAGCCCAACTGCTTTGGGCCTCTGGTAAGGATTACTGGTGGAAATGATGGGAGTTCTTGTTAAAGGAAACTGTTTACATTTTGATCCAGAAAGCAGACCAAAGATTGACAAAAGATGGAGATTCCATGACCTAGGATTTTTGTAGAACCCTGCCTCCTAAAGGGCAGAATAGTTTCTAATGGCTCCAATATATGGACCTTTGGGGAAACACTCTTCCAAAGCACAGCAGAATTTTGGTGTCAGTGTTCTCATCTATTAAAAGAGAATATTGTACTTCATTATTAAGGATTAAATTAGATCATGAATAAAAAGTTATTACTCCATGCAGTCTCAATAAAAGCAAAATACTTCTCAAGCTGGTGAAAAAGGCTCTTAGAAGAATATATATGTGAAGAAATTAAATATTATAATGGCTGGCACTTCTCCAAGGGACTAAGAATAAACAGGATAAAATAAATGTACAGTGTATGTGTGCTATTAAAATTTTATGGCTTGGGCTGGAGAGATGGTTTAGCGGTTAAGCGCTTGCCTGTGAAGCCTAAGGACCCCGGTTCGAGGCTCGGTTCCCCAGGTCCCACGTTAGCCAGATGCACAAGGGGGCACACGCGTCTGGAGTTCGTTTGCAGTGGCTGGAAGCCCTGGCGCGCCCATTCTCTCTCTCTCCCTCTATCTGTCTTTCTCTCTGTGTCTGACGCTCTCAAATAAATAAATAAAAAATGAACAAAAATATTAAAAAAAAAATTTATGGCTTAAGTGGCTTAAGAAAACTAAATGTCTCAAAAGGCTTCCTATGGGGTGAGCAACAATTTAAAAATTAAGATGAACTCCTTTAGTCCAATGTTTAACATATATAACTGTTAATTAATTTTGTTAATCACTTAGATACCAAAAAGCGTTTTCTTTTTAATACTGCAAATCAGTGATTTCAAACATGTGGACTCATAGGTTGCTGAGACCCTCAAAATAGGAAGAGAACTTTGAATCGGTTTACATACAAATTATTACTTGTATGCTGAAAGCATTTGTTTCATATAGAAAATATAAGACATATTTTAGTATGTATACATATTTTGGAATATGTAAAACTTCTGAAGTATATGTTTTAATATTATAATTAATAAAAATAAAATTCACTTGAAACATTTTTGGTTCATAGCAATTTTCTTTATTATGTATATTCTCAACAAAGATATTTTTAAAAAATTCAACAATCATCATCTGACCACATGAATATAGGACACATTTTTATTGGAAAGGACTCCTTATAGATGGTATCATGTTGGAAAATACACTTACAAATGAGAGTTAATGTTTTTAGACAAACCGTTGAAAGATATTTTACCTATAAGGTAGTTAAACTCTGATTGCAGATGTGAGTACCTCTGACATATGCCTGTTGAGATAGGAATATATGGAAATGGAAGCTGGCATAAGTTTCCTCTACTGACTAATCTTCAGTGACATCAAATTGAGGGAGTAGGAGGATGCCACAAGCAGCAAAGCAGTAGCTTTGTACACATTGATAGTTGACAGGGAAAATATTCTGAAATGGGCTGGACACACATGCATGCATACATACATTCATAGATATACCCATATGTATACAGAGAGAGAGAGAGGGTCTTTTTTGCCAGTTATATTCCTATTTAGAGCCACTAAATAGATCTGCTAAATGCTATGTCAATGATTTATTGGAATATTGGAATTTCTTAGATCTTATTAACTGCTTGTCATTTTCTTTCTCTTATTTTTTTTTCTAAGGTTTGGGCCTTATGGCCTGTGACTACTTTGGTGAAAAGTCATCAACAAATACTCCTTTTTTTCTGTCTCTTTTCAGCCACTGTCATGTTTTGTTTCTGAGGGAATCAAGATATTCCTTTTTATTTAAAATAACATTATTTCCATTCTGGCTTCAAGAATCCTTATCAGGCCTCCTTGACAGTTGTCTCTTGCCTATAATATTTTGAGGGGAATTCATGCACAATTTCAAATTTTTCTATATAGGTTCTCATTTGTTTTTTGAGTCCTAGTTATATTTCTGTACACACTTACCTTTGGGGACAGGGCAAGATTATTAATGATCTGATATTACCATAAAGTGGTGAATATTTTAAACTTATCATCCATATTTAAGTGTTATATTACTATTAGTTTCAAGGTATAAAACAAAGAGGTTAAACAACTAGTCATAGTCCTAGAAAGTGGAAGTGTCAGAACTTTGGAGATTTTCTGAATCTACGTATGGATTAATAAAGAATTCTGAGATTTGGCATTTGGAATATATGAGTCTCTAGTTTCTAATTAATTTGAAGACCACAGATAAACCCTGTTAATTATCTTATCTGCTGTTACTGGAAAATGTGCCTATTTCTTGGACTCTCATATTCTAGGCATGATCCCAAGTGTCTTTGGGGTGGTAGACTATGACAAAACTAGAATGCTGAAGAAGTCACTAGCACCATGTAATGATATATCTATCTGGTCCTTTCTGTGGATTAAAATGGAATAATTTCTTGAACCAATACAAAATTAAAAATTCATACTTTTAGCTTGGCGTGGTGGAGCAAGCCTTTAATCCCAGCACTGGAAAGGCAGAGGTAGGTGGATTGCCATGAGTTCGAGGCCACCCTGAGACTACATAGTGAATTCCAGGTCAGCCTGGACTGGAGAGAGACCCTACCTCAAAAAAATAAAAAACAAACAAACAAAAAAGTATACATACTTTTTCCATTTATGTATTTTTATTGTTGCTATTATATTGGTAATTTATTGTCATTATGACTATTATAAAGCATTTATTTCAAAAATCCAACTGCTCCAAGTGATATTTAAGTCATGAAACATCTTGAGGTACAACATGCAATCACCACATTCCTTTGCACTGATAATATAAGGTGAGCCTGCTGCAGTGTTGAGATGCTGTTCTCTAAATCTGCCATTCTGCATCTTTAAATTTTTTATATATATCACTTTATCTAGTGACCCTCAGAAATGACTTTCACCTTACATCCTCTCATAGATCTGACTAGATCCTTTCTTGACCTATTAAGTCGTTTTAGTTTTAGAGGAGAGAGAGAGAGAGACAGAGAGACAGAGAACTGGTGTTATAGGCCCTTGGCCACTGTAATTGAGCTCCAGATGCTTGTTCTACCTAGTGGGCATGTGCAAGCTTGCACTTGCCTCACCTTTGTGTATCTGGCTTACATGGGCTCTGGAGAGTTGAACATGGGTCCTCAGGCTTCTCAGGCAAGTACCTTAACTGCTAAGTCATCTCTCCAGCCCAAGATGTATCTTTACAACAGATCAACAAGTAGGGATTGAATGCTACCAAGTCCATATTTTGATTTAAGTTTGATAATATAGTAATAAAATAATAATGAAAGAAAACATATTGATATGTTAGCATTCATTTAAATATGTTTTACTAGGTCAAATTGTGCTTAGTCCTAGAAATCTTAAGTACGCTACAGATTTCTTAGAAGTGCAAGGATTCTTTCCTTGCCTCCATATTCTTTATACCTTCCATCAGAATTAGATTTAATATCATCTACTTTAGAGTTTGGAATTCCATGTGGGATTCCATTAAATAAATTTTGCAGTGAATAGAAAAGATTGGAAGAACACTGCCTTAAAGCCTAAAGAGGATGAATGTTGGTGCTTCCATATCTCTCTCTAGATCTAATATGAATGAAAGAGAGTTTAGGCATCTCATACGTTTGTACTTGCGACTCGCATCAGTTGACCATGAGACTCATAAGATAATATTTTGATTGTCATTAACTGAGTAAACAATAAAACCAAGTTCTCTTTCACAAGTAGAATGTCATTATTAGTTGAGGAATTATCTCTACTAAAATGTTTCATTCAATGCCAGGAGCCAGCTGCATTCCTTCAGCTGCATTCATACACATAATCAGACCATATTTATGAAGTATTTATCAAGTATGATGTAGTAAACTGTTCTTTGCCTTAAGTGAACCTAGAATCTACATTGCATTTATGCATGTGTCTTGGTTTGGAAAATGAGATGTAAAGTAGAATATAGAGTCCAGTGAAACAAGTGCTTTTGTAGACTTATGGAGAGAGGGCGAGCTTATAAAATAATTAAGGCAGTAAGTTGAATTTGTGGGCATAGGGAATCTGGGACAAAAAGGCTTCAACAAGATGCGACATGTGAAATAGGTTTAAAAAGTTGAAAGAACTTTCACATTTTCAAAGAAGTAGATAGAAATGCTTCTCTATGAGTGGAATATGTCCTATGTGCCCAATTATCATGCTGTGAACTATGCGTAGCCTAACTGAAAATGAACACAGATAATGTACCTAGTCTATTGGACATCACAGCACACTTTAAATGTGTCCAGGATATTTTCATTGAACAGAAAAGTGATACTTTTATTCAAAAAATGCTGGCAATGTATTACACTGTGTGTCAATCTTATGATAGTATAGCTGATGGAGTCACAGCTTGTGGCTACTACCCAGCACCAGAGGAGAGTATCAGGTCATTTTTGCCTGCCTAGGAAGAGATAAAAATTAAACAATTATATGACTGTTTTGACAAAATGTATACCACCTTTGTGTCAGTTTGTAAAGGCAAAAATTTTAAACTCAGATCATAAAGTCCTTAGTCCTTCAGGTTAGTAGATAATAGTACACTATCTGAGATGCTAGTTTGACAAACTTGTACCCTGACTGTAGCATTTCTTAGAACTATGAGTTGGAATTATTTACTTTTCTGGATCACAGTTTCCCTATTTTTAAATGGAGATATCTATATATCTATATATCTATATCTATATCTATATCTATCTATCTATCTATCTATCTATCTATCTATCTATCTATCTATCTATATCTATATATATATATATAAAATCTCATTGACCTGTGATGATTAAATAAACTAGTGCACATAATATACTTAAGACATATAGAAAATCTCAATTTTGCTAACTACTAAATGTTACATATTTTTATTGTTTTGCTGTGGGTAAGTTCTAACTTGAATTAACAGTATGAGCAAAGATAAGGAAGTATGATTTTGAAGGTTAAAATCTGATATTTGACACTCCCATAGATGGAACATGGAATTCTATAAATACCACAACACAGCCACATTTTAAATTATATGGGCATTTTCTGGCTAGTCTAGGGATGTAATAATAAAGATGTTTGAGGGCTATCCAAGAGCACAAAACCACAGAACCAATAGGAGATAGATGATAAACAGGTAGATGATAGCTAGCTAGATAGCTAGATGATAGATAGATAGATAGATAGATAGATAGATAGATAGATAGATAGATAGATAGATAATGTGAACTGTTTCATATGACTTAGAGACTGACAATTTCCATTTCCATGATAACCTGCAAGTTAGGGGCCCAGAAAAGCTGTTGATGTAATTCAAATCCATAAGATCCAGGAGGGCTTATTGATGAATTCTAGTCTGATGCTGAAGTCCTGGGAACCTGGAACTGGTGTATATCTTGACCACAAAGGTTAGAGGCCCAGGTCCATATTCCAACAGCAGAAGAATGTGGATACACATTCTTTGCTTTTTGTTTTAGCTGAGCCTTGAACTAGATAGTTTTCACCCACATTGATGAGGGTGAATTTTCTTTAGTGCTTTTTTTGTTTCAAATCCTAATCTCTTCTAGAAATACCTTCATAGACACACCCAGAAGTCCTGTTTACTAGCTATCAGACTTTTTGCCCAGTCAAATTTAAGCATAAAATTAACAATGACAATTAACAAATATTTATATAAAATTCATATAGAGTATATATATGCCTAATTTTAAGCTTTGTGAATCATGTTGTCTCTGTGGAAAGTACTCCCCTCTGCTATTACAGGAGAAAACAACCACAGACAATCCATAAACAAATGAGCATGGATATATTCCAACAAAACTCTACCAGGAGATACCAGAAGTTCAACATCATGTACTACTAAATATTAGTCATTTAAAAACAATTCAATGATTATAGCACAAATGTCTATAAGAACTGGCATAATAGTTAAAGAAGTTATTCTCACATACTTAGCTAGTGAAGAATTTGTCCAATAACTTACAATATTCTTCTGTAATATTCTGTCTTTTTAGTCAATCATTGGTACACCCTATAAATAAAGTGAGCATCAAAAAAAAAAAAAAAAAAAACTATTCTGCTGGGTGTGTTGGTGCACGCCCTTAATCCCAGCACTCAGGCCGCAGAGGTAGGTGGATCTCCGTGAGTTTGAGGCCACCCTGAGACTACATAGTGAATTCCAGGTCAGCCTGCAGCAGAGAGAGATCCTACCTTGAAAAACCAAAACAACAACAACAAAAACAAGAATATTCAATGATTTAAATATCCAGTCCATTCTTGTCTTGTGGATAACACAAAACAACAAGCGATAGTTTTCACTTGATTCCTGATTTTAGCATTGTTCCCACAGGGAAATGAATTCAGCAATATAAATAAACTGATTTGAAATAGATGGAACTGAAGCTCTTTTCAGCTGCCTGTACTTAAGCACACATTAAATGCCCAGTGAGTTTACTCCTGAATTTTTAAAGTGTTGTATAGATAAGTTTCTTCTCTTTGTTTAACTTACTGGTTATTACAGAAAACTGTGATGCATAAGGAGAATACTTTAGAATAGCTTCCTATAAAAGTAATCTACAAATAAAAAAGCTTGATTTTTCTAGTCCTCGAAATATGAATGTCCTTCTCTGTTAATGCTGTGAGTCCTGGCTTTCATGTATTTCTTATAAATGATAGGTTCATTTCTCTCTTATAAGAATGTGACTTCTTGAGAGTGGTAGCAGTTATACCGATTCTATGCATTCTTCATCATCTTCCTCTGACATATGGCTCCTTTGTGTAACAATAGGTTTATATATGTTTGCTGAATTCAGATAATTTACTCTTAATTATAAATCATTGCACTACTAGGCCTTTCAATTATCATTTTATTTCCTGAATGGAAAGTTGAGAAGTCATGATTTGGCCTTGACAAGAAAAGAAATACTGACTTGCTATAGTTAATGATACATTTCAAATAGAAAGGCACAAACCACATTTCTGTCTCTCGGTGTGAGCAGCACATTTAGCAATTCATAATTGAATTTTGTGTAAGTGAACCTTGCAACAATTCTGTCTTTGCTTGATTACACAGTAAGCCATTTCTCATAAAATATCATCAACTAATAAAATAGTCATTACAATGCAGAGTGTGCATAAAATTTTCAATATAAAAAAGGACTCAGCCTAGAGGAAATAGAAAGAAAGAACAGAGAACAGTCAAGAATTCTTCACTATTATATGTGTGGGGTGGTTTATGCCTATAATCACAGCACCATGGCAATAAGGTTTGGGCCATCTCTTCTGTCTTAGCATCATAATTTGGCTCTTTTTAACTGTCTTCCTTTCCTGGGATTAATATTACATGTATGTGTAGAGTAATGTTTCAGATTTATGGACTAATTGGTACCAAAGAATTGATTACAGTAGACAAAAAAGTACAATGCAGGTTAGAAAGTAACATAACTTTTTCTTTTCTTTTGCCATTTTATTCTGAATCATAACAACTTCACTATGCCAAAATTATTATTTTGACTTAAGGGCATTAGGACTTTGTCCTTCCTGATGACATGTGCAAAAAAGAGGCTAAAGAAAATATGAAAAGAAATGAGAAGGAAAAGGGACAATAAGATGAACACAGAAAGCTGCTTTGTCTGAGTGTGTGTGTGTCCATGTGTGTGTGTGCACACTGTAAATATCACAAGTAGTGTTGGCTGGGAAACTGGGATCAGAACTCAAATTTTGGGTAGCATTGTCTACTTCACTGTAGAGAAATGGAGCAAATTGCTTCAAGGACTTATTTTGAATTTTGGCAAACCTAACAGGGCAAACTCTTCCCTTTGTGTTTTCTTTAGAAGCATTACACAAACACTCATAACTTTCAGAGGAAATTTAGCTGTTTCTTCTCATGTAGCTATGAGCATAAAATGGTTTGTCCTTGCATAATTTGCCTCTTACATAAGAACTTATCAAGGAAATTAAATATGGGGTATTGATAAAAATTTCTACATAACATATTTATAGTTAGTTGCTTTTGTCTTTTATATTTAATTTATAATTTAAAACATTAGTTTTTGAACTCAGAGAGATAACTTAGCAGAGTACCTTTAAACAAATTAGCAAATAAATGAATGATAGATAAATCTTAAAATGAGTGTATGAATGTAATATGCATAGGCAACTAATTTCTCAACTCTTGTTCCAAGTCAGCAAATTTCTAGTGGCAGTAGAATATAAGATCTCATTTTCCTTTTATATATTTTCTCATTCAGTTACTTCTTTCAATTTGTATAAAAAATACATTCAGGATATAGGTTTACACAACCTTCATTTAAGAGGAATGATGTGTTCCTTGAATGTAAATTTAAGTGGAGATTGTTTTAGCTGGACAATGGTATTGCCATCTGCAAACTCAGTTTGCTATAGAGTCACTATAAATCCTGAATTTTAGAGTCATTTTTAGTATCCTTCTCTGGTTTGTCTCCTACCTAACAACATCTCTTTCTCCTAGTTCTCGTGTAAGGCAAGGGGAAGGGAAAGCATTGCTAACCTTTGTCTAGATGATTCTAAGCAATTCCAATTATGGCTTGTGATGCCATTGGTATATATAAATTTTACCTCTTCATAGACCAACTAAGAAGAAATATTTGTCAACTGGTTTTATTTTCACTTTAAAAAACTAATTGCTAAGCCAGGCATGATGGTGTATGCCTTTAATTCCAGCACTTAGCAGGCAGAGGTAGAAGGATTGTCATGAGTTCAAGGAAAGCCTGAGACTACAGAGTAAGTTCCAAGTCAGCCTGAGCTAGGGTGAGACCCTATCTCACAAAAACCAAACCAAACAAACTAAAAAACAAATTACTGAACTTAATAAGACTACCTTAAAGACTTCACTTTACAACTAATTGTGACTTTTCATATACTGAGAAAAAAGAATGAGTCTTTTCATTTTTCAGTTCTTATCTTTCCTCTCTTTTAGAAGAAGTCAATTGTCCTTGACTTTTCACTCCCAAAGCCTTTTATGACCTGTTCCTTAACTTCTTGGTGGTAACTATAGGACTTACCTTGATAGAATTTTTGTGTGTGTATAGGACTCGGGATCAAACCCAGGGCATTGCATGTGCTATGCATGTGTGCCACAACTGAGCCGCTTCCCCATTCCCTAGTAGATCAGTTTTTGATGTCTTAAAAAATCTCACTGGGTTTCTTACCTTTATTACCTTTTGTAAGGAAACGTATGGTTGCCAGTATTTTATATCTTATTTTCTCTTTTGCCATTTACTCTGATTAGTTTTACTCTGATTTTGAACGCAAAGGTATTAGCTTACATTTGTTTAGCCTTTTCAAAGTACAAAGTCCTTTCATGTAATCTAATAATGTCTTTCATATACATGAAGATGTATGGTGTCAAAGGAAAAATGAAGTTCAATATAGCAAAGTTTACTTGAGCAAGAAACATTAACCTGGTCTGAACCTAGGTAGCATTCCTAACTGAAAATTCAGAATGCCCAGTTAAAATTTGGCAAAATATCTCTATAACCATGATGACAGGAAATTACATACAGAGATTACTTTATTGGTACAGTTTGGCATTTACCTTGCTTGGTTATAATTTAGCATCCCTAAGGCAAAGATTGGTTGAAGGATTAACTACTGTACTTCTCTAGGGCATGGCTGCTTAGCTACAGTAATATATTCCTAGGTTAAATCACATAGTCCTGGGCAACTCTTTTAATAGTTCTGAGTCCATGTCTCTGGTCAAATATCATTGAATTTGAAGATGCATAGTAAACTAAAGTGAAGACTATGACAGACTATGCAATGGGGGACTTAGACTAACTTTATCTACGAGTCTTCTTCCATAGTTTAAATCTGTAACATCTCTGTGGACTTGAGGTCATTTTGCCTCCTTAGATATACTCTTAGGGCAGTTATGGATTTAATCTGAAGGACTCGTGAGTGTGAACTCTGTTGTTGAAACAATGTGCTAATGTAGTATTTTGACAACTATTATTGAAACTTGAAAGAAACATTTGTTTACTTTAGTCTGCTCCCTTTTTGGCTTATGTCACCATCGGGTTTTTTTTTTTTTTTTTTTTTTTGTAGTTGCTATGGCTCTGGGAATTTAATCTAGGGTTTTCCAAATGCTAGGCAATTTATAACTTAGTCCAGCTCTTAGTTTTTCAGGTCTTACTGAAGGTTATTTAAAGTGTGCAGACAAGATTCCAACAGATGCTACTCTGTTTATGGAATTCTGGAACAAGGAAAAAATGTGCATGGGTGATACACAGTAAAGCGTGTCTCCATGCTCAGCCTATTTACATATATTCTGTGCTGTTTTTGGTCATGATCATATTTATTTATTTTAAAATTTTATTTATTTGAGAGAGAGAGAGAGAGGAAGATAGAGAGAGAAAAAAAGAAAGAGAATGGGGACGTCAGAACCTTTAGCCATTGAAAACGAACTCTTGATGCATGCCCTACCTTGTGCATCTGGCTTATGTGGGTCCTGGGGAATCAAACCTGGGTCCTTTGGCTTTTTAGGCAAGCACCTTAACTGCTAAGCCATTTCGGCATCCCAGTAATGATCTTTTTAAAATCTAATAACCAACTTCAAACTTATATATGCGTATGAAATATGTTATTAATAATAATAAAAAGAAAAAATCCAAAAATATCCAAGTTTAATTTTATTTGTAATCAAGTAATTGTATGTTTGATATGCATAGAACATTTTTATTTTTAAAATAGTTTTATGATTTTTTTCCATATGTGTGTATGTGTATGGTTACATGATTATGTGTATATGTATGTACATGTGTATGTGCCTGTGCATGTGTATGTGTAAATGTGTGGAGGCCAGAGGTCAATATCAGGTGTCTTACTCAATCCTTATTTAAGCACACTCACATTATATTTTCAGAGGGTGTCTCTCTCACTGAACCCATAGATCTCTAGTTGGGCTACACAAGGTAGTCAGCATGATCTAAGACTCCTGTTTATGGATTTTTAGTACTGAGATTACAGGCACATGCCACCATGCCCAGCATTTATGTGGGTTCTGGAGATTCAGGTTCTCATGCTTTGAATACAAGCACTTTACCCACTGAGAAATTTCTCCAGCCCCTCAAAATACTTTCACATAAATAAATGGGTACAGTATTCTTAGAAGTAGGCAGGCAGAACATTATATCGTTATCAAAAATTTCAACTTTGACTTTCTTCTTTTTTTTTCAAGGTAGGGTCTCACTCTAGTCCAGGCTGACCTGGAACTCATTATGCAGTCTCAGGGTGTCCTTGAACTCATGACAGTCCACCTACCTCTGCCTCCCAAGTGCTGGGATTAAAGGTGTGTGCCACCACTCCCGGCTCTTGACTTTCTTCTTTTCTACAAATTTAAAAAGTTTAGACCAAATGTATTTTTTAAAAAATAAGTTTTTTTAATACAACTGTATTTCTCTACAGAATGAGTGATGGGGCTGGAGAGAGATGGATCAGTGGTTAAAAGTGCTTGCTTGCAAAGCCTGATGCCTGGGTTCCATTCCCCAGTATCCATGTAAAGCCAGATATACAAAGTGGTGCATACATATGGAGTTCATTTGCAGTGGCAAGAGGGCCTGACATATCTATTCTCATTCTCTCTCTTGCTGTCTCTCTGTCTCTTTCTCTTTGCAAATAAATGAATAAAATTATTTTTAAAAATCAGTGATGACCAAAAGCCCACCTGACTATGAATAATCTGTAGTTCTAAAAAGAATCTGAAATTTATCCTGATAGGAAACAGAAATCACATTCCACATGCCAGGCCCAAGGCTTCTTTTGTATATTGGTCCAAAGGAAATATTCAAATGGAGAGGAATTCTTTTTGGTTGGGAAACACAACTACTGGTAATGAAAAGCTTTCATTTCTTTACTGAACACTCCCAAGACAATCAGTAGGAGTTTGTATTTTAAGGACTCCAGCTGCCTCCAGTCTGAAAATTACCCAGTTCTCAACCTTATTTTAGTCCATGAGACACCTGTGCACTGGCCTGGACACACTGGAGAGTAGAAAGGAAGTCCCTTGTCCAGCCTGCTCCCAGCCACATCAGAAACACACACCAGGTGTGACTGGAAAGTAATAAAACTCAATTACAAACAAAACAAGACAACCAAACCAAGAAAATAATTTATGCAGCTAGTTGAGAATTGTTTCTCAAAGTGGTCACCATGGAAAGCTAAAACTGCTCCAGAAAGGCATTTAGAAATTGTAATATTCTTATGAAATTAGATCATTTTCTCTATACCTACCTGTCAAACTTTTAACCCAAATCATTTGCTATATAGATTTGGTGCTCAGAATGTAGGTAGGGTGGCAGTAGACATTACCAAAATGTTCTCATTGCTACCAACTACCAAAGACAAACAGCAAAAGTTACTGAGAAACTGATGCTGAAAGACACCTTGAGGCTGATCACTAATCCTTTAGTCTGATGGTCTTGGTTAGAGTAGAGGAAAGGAGAAAAGGAAAAAGTGTGAGCTTTCCTGCCCTCACCCCTAATTTTGACTTAATTTGGCAACTTGTTTTTTTGCTTGTAATTCTGTAAATCTTCCTGATCCCTGCTTAACTACAAGGCAGAATTATTGCACAGAATTATCCCCTTCCTTTGTTGATAGCAATCCCTTTCCTCACCCTGTTACAAGTTAGGACATACCTCCATTTTACTTGGTAATTCTTTATGTCAGGAAATTAATACCTTAATGTTGTATAACAGTTGACTTATCTTGCATATAATGGATGTATTTGAGAGAACACAGTTTGGCAATGTAAAGGCATACTTGAAGGAGGTTGGAATTTTTAAAAATATATTACTTACCCATATCTGTGGGCTAACTCCACAATGCATGACCCATATACCTCAACAAGGAGGGGCCAATGGGGAGGGGTAGATCACGGATGAGCCTAATAATGGTACCAAACTGACTGTATTTGATGAATACAAAACTAATTAATACAAAATATTTTATTATTTATTTTAAAGAGAGAGAGATAATGGGCACATGAGGGCCTCTAGCCACTGCAAATAAGCTCCAGATGCATATGCTACCGTCTGTATCTGGCTTACATGGGTACTGGAGAAATCAAACCTGGGTCCTTAGTCTTTGCAGGCATGCACCTTAACAGCTAAGCCATCTCTCCAGCCTGAGGTTGGAGTTTTTAGAATGGGGATGGAATTTTGGTATTCTTTTTTATTTCTCTACTCAGATGTAGTTTTAATTTTCTAAATTTAAAATGGATAAGTGTAATTTTCTATTTCACATAGGAATAAGAACAGAGAGAAATGTGGTCTCATGCAGTAACTCACAGAGGCAAAGGCAGAGGAGAAATGGCTGGCTCCCTTAGCATACCAAGGATAGAAAGTGGATGGTGTGTGGACTGTCTATCCAGTGCAGCCTTCCCAAGGACTCTAAAATCCCTATAGTTAATTATGGAGAAAATGTCCTATCCTTTATTCAACATAGCATGTTTTTGAATAGGAAAACTATTAATGAAATCAGCATGAGCTTGCCCCACTGGGAAACTTCTTCTGGGTAACCTGAAGATATACTTGAGGCCAAGAAGGGTAGAATTGTTTAAACTTGTTTCTTCTGAAGGTACACTTAATGAAAGTCAAATATTTTTTTTCTAAAATAATCAAATTAGAAGAGGATCTAAAGCTTAATACCATGAGTTATAGGTTTAGTTACAAAAAGTACATCAAGGAAAAGAAAATGATTCAAGCAAAGTGGGAATGAGAAAGCCTAACTTGTCACCGTTGCTATGGTTCTAGGGTCCAAAGAAAGGCTCTAGATTCCTGAATCAAGTTCTTTCGGGACTTATTCCATGTTTTCTCTGATATTTGAAAATGTTGCTGCTAGTAAACAGAGGAAACTGAAGCCCTGGCTCTACCAAACTCTTGTCAAAACACGTTTGTCAATGGTTATGTTCTAAATTGTGCTGAAGCACTAGTAAAAGACAAAGAATATGGGGAAAAGGACAGCTTCACTCAGAAACGTTGGGTCGGGATTAATGACCATGAAACTTCCTATTTATCAAAATCCTCTGCAGGATCCAAGCAGACTCTTCCTGGCTTGACCACCAATAGAAGGTCCTCCCACCTTTCAGCATTTGACACTGAATTTCCTTTCAAATAAGCACACAAGCCAGGTGGAGCCAGGGAGTGAAAAAAATGTGAATGCTGAGGATTTGAAAATAAACATAACTTATTTTCCTGAGAAATCCAGCATAAAGAAGGGCTGGAGGTGGCCGGGATTATAGGGCAAATTATTGACATAACCCTTCAGTAATATTCATTCTTTTTCTTATGGTTTAGTGATCCTGCTGAGGAGCAAGTAATATATTTTTTAAATTAATTTTATTATATATAGACATATTTAGTATGTAAACAATACAGGTTGGTACCATCTTTTCCATCCTCTCTGCCCTTTTTCTGAATAGGCCATCCTTGGCGGGGATGCAGGTCAACCTCATGGGGATTGTGGGTCATGCATTAGGGAGGCAGCAGTCAGTTATGGGGGAGAGGCAATGTCTCTCTGCAAAATGTCCTAACTTGTGGCTCTGAAAATCTTTCTGGCCCCTCTTCTGCAAAAGTCCCTGAGCCATGTTGGGTGCATTTTAAGTCTAGTTCAGTGACAGGCTCTGAGGAGCCTCTGGGTCTCTGCTTCGGTAGGTGTTGAGTGTCCTCAGCGTCAATATACTTCATGCTTGTGCTGGTATCAGATTCACCAAGAAAGCAGCACTCTTGCTCATTTCCCCAGTTCATCTGTACTTCAAGCTAGGGCCAAGGTGGAGTGCACTGGGTCCTTTATCTCCTTATGTCCAACTCATGGTGAGTGAAGTAAGCACCGGTAAAATTGGATAACCATTATTAATTTAGAGAGAATTTAAATGGTGTAGACCCTGTAATAGTCCAAGAATAATGGGAGCTTGACAATGGAGAGCAGAATCATTGTCTGGGTATGATTCTGATTGGATGTGTTCAAATGTTCCGAGCCTATGATCACTACTAATCTGTGATGCTGACTTTCTTGTTTCATGAATATTTCTCAATATTTGCCTGTGTAAGAGCAAATGCTTAAAAAATGTCTAGATCCCTCCCTTTATTTTCTAATTCTAAGGAAATTATTATTGCGCTTACTAGAATTATTTAAATAATTATTAAAGCCATTTAGAAGAATCTAAGAATACTTTCAATCTTATAAATTCAAGAATAATCCACAACTGAAAACTCCAAGCAGTTTTTTATTTTAATGTGAGAGAGACAAAGATAATTGGCACTCCAGGGCCTCCAGCTATTGTAATAGAACTCCAGATGCAGATGCCATCTTGAGCACATATGCAACCTTTTAGGCTTGCATCACCTTTGTGCCTTCGGCTTTCACAGGACCTGGAGAGTCAAACATGGGTCCTGAAGCTTCACAAGCAAATGCATTAGCCACTATGACATCTCTCCAGACCTGTAAGAAGTTTTAAATAAAGATTCTTGTAGTCTAGAGACTGAACACTTCATATCATCCAGTTGTTCTTTCTAGAAGCTTTAATATTGCATATATCTTCTGAGGAGGAAATACTTCTGAGAAAATTATTTCCCACTCTTTTATTTTTATCAATCCAGAAAACATCAAACTGGAACAGATCTGAAAACAATCTATTCCTTTTTCTTCATTTCAAAAATGAAGACCTAGGGTGGGCAAATAACTTGTCCAAAAGACACATTGAAGTAAAATTGATTTGTGTTTAATTCAAATGAGCTCCCAGCCTCTGGCAACTCAGAAGCATTAATTCTTCCAATGAGTCTACCATTATAGAAATGAAAGAAAATGTCT
The DNA here is from genome assembly GCF_020740685.1 of Jaculus jaculus. Taxonomy (NCBI): domain Eukaryota; kingdom Metazoa; phylum Chordata; class Mammalia; order Rodentia; family Dipodidae; genus Jaculus; species Jaculus jaculus. The sequence goes on from NC_059102.1 coordinate 37,044,054, forward strand.
TTAGTTAGAATTAGAATTGAAATGAAAGCATTTTCTAAAACTTAATGACATGTATGCTAGAATTTAAAATGAAGTCAGCAGACTTGGTTTTTTTTTTTTTTTTTTTTTTTTAATCAATAAGCAGTAAGCTCATCATGTAGAAGCTTTAGAACCAAAACATTCTGGTGCACTTTTGCCAACCTAGAAAAGAAACACACATAAATGTAACTATTTAGAGAGAAAGAAAGGTGTCTTGATTGTAGAATTGTTATATAGAATGCTAGTTTTTCTTCTTAAGTGTTGTTGGGTCCACTTTCAGCAGTGAGGACTAGGATGGGAAAAGTTGTCAGCAGGAATTAGGTTAGGGAATTTAAAGAGCTTCTCCCCTTTTTTCTGATACTTTTTTTTTCTTTTTATGGTTTAATTTAATTATTGATTTTATATAGTGCCCCAAAATATCCATTTTCAAATATAAATGCCTATCAATGCCAAAGCCTTTTTAATGAGCTATATCATTCCATTTTTTAATAATTAATAATGCACTTTGCTTTATATTGGAGACTCCTTTCTATTGGCAACCATTTTCTATATACCTCAATATAAAAGTTTAATGTGCAGCATGTCAAACTGGAGGCTACACTACACTATGTTGTCACTGCTTGGTAAGCACATACATAAAAGGTTGTATCTTATGATGATATCATCTGTCTTTTTATACAATAGTCTTTCTGTGTACTTGTTTCCATTGCTTCAGTATGTACAAATGAATATTTCTTGAGAATTTGTTATTATCTAGACAGAGATAGAACAGTGAGCAAGGCAAATGAATTTCTGCCACAGGTAATGGAATTTGTATTCTACCAGTGGAAAATGTGTTTTGTCATATCCTCAGCATACAACATTAAAATAATTGAAAAGACATCCTTGTGGAGCCTATACTCAGCAGAAGTGATTGCTGCCTCTATTTCATTCACAGGCACATTTCTAAAGACAAAACTAATATCATTCCAAAGATGTATCATAACCACCTAACAGTAGGGTGAATCTGAGCAATGGTCCTGAGAACAAAAGGCAAATTTACTTACAGTATGAGCAGAAGAAGCAGGATATATTTTTATGCAGCTACATTGAATTAAAGCTAAGAAATATTCCTTTTCAATAGTACTTGTATTATCTTCCTATACTGAAAAACAGCCAGTGAGTCATGCACAAATGATTAAGTACCTCAGAAGAACTGCTATAAAAAGTGGAAGCAGGGCTGGAGAGATGGCTTAGTGGTTAGGTGCTTGCCTGTGAAGCCTAAGAACCCTGGTTTGAGGCTTGATTCCCCAGGACCCACGTTATCCAGATGCACAAGAGGGCACATGCATCTGGAGTTTCTTTGCAGTGGCTGGAAGCCCTTGTGTGTCCATTCTCTCTCTCTGTCTGCCTCTTTATCTCTCTGACTGTCGCTCTCAAACAAATAAATAAAAATGTACAAAAACCAAAAAATAAATATAAAAATGTGATGCAGTTCCAATATTTAAAAAGTGGAAGCAAGGTATGAGAAAGGGACATACATGTGACTGTTTGTTATTATAATTATTACTATTCCTGTTTCAGGTGTTGAATTTCTAAGTGTTATCTAGTTGTTGGACAATTAAGAATGTTATGAACCAAGAGTTATAAATAATTTGATGCTATGTATAGTGGATCAAAATAATTTCCCTTAATAAAAACAGAGCTGGGCTGGAGAGGTGGCTCAGTGCTTAGAGACACTTACTTGCAAAGTCTGAATGCCTGGGTTTGATTCCCCAGTACACATGGAAAGCCAAGTGCACAAAGCAGCACATGTGTCTAAGGTTCATTTACAGTGTCACAAGGCCTTTGTGCATCCATTCTCATTTCCTCTCTCCTCTCTCTGTCACTCTTTTTCTCTGTTGTAGTTAGAACAGATGGCCCCCAATATATTCACTGTTTTATTAGTTTGTAGTTTGCATCTACAGCCACCTGGCTGAAGGCAGTGTCACTGGGCTGATCTTAACGTGTCATAGTGGGTTTGAGATTTCAATCTAAAAACATGCAAAGTGTGACTAGCTGGAATTCCTGAAGTGTACTGTACTCTGGCTTTTGGTTTTTGGCTTGTGCTTCTCTTTCTGTTTGGGTCAATAAATCCCTTCCTCCATAACTGTGCCTGTTTGATCTCAGCAAATCTGAAGCTGTTTACTACATTCTTTCCTTGCAAATAAATAAATATGAAAAAGTGTTAACATTAGTTTTCCTTTCCTTTGTTCGAGACAAGATGTTAATTTATTTAAACCATCTCCACATACGCTAATATGACTGAAACTTAACGTCTTCTTTCCAAATATTCTTGTCCTAACTCATTTCATGCTTCAGTTGATAATGCCATCTTTCCCTAAATCAGTCAAGCTTGAGACTTTGGTGATATCTCTGTGTCCTCCCTCTTCTTTTGTCTTTTCTCAAATTGAATCATATTTTAAGTAACCTGGGGTCTGACTCCACTCTAATACATCTTTTGTGTTCCTACTGGTGTCCTCTTAATGTGTACCCATTATTATCTTTCTTAATGATACTGGTAAAACTATCAACTGTCATTTTTGCTTGTAGCTTATCATCTCTTCTATCCATTTAACTCTGTAATGTCAAATTCATTCTCCTTTCATGCTTTCGTACTTCCCAGCATCCCTCTGCTCAAAACATTTTAATATTTATGAAGTCCAAACCCAATAGCTTGCTATTCCAGACCTTCTGATATTTGCTCTTACCTACTTGCAGCTATATTGTCTACTCTTCCACTTTGTTTATCAGCCGAGCTGAAGTTCAATTCATTTTCCCTTGCAATTATCCAAAGAGTTTTTGCTTCATTTTGATAGGAGTTTTTAAAATTAAAAAGTAGCTGACTACTGGAATAAATTATGGACATGAAGTAAAATATCTTGAAATCACCATCTTTAATATTTTGGGCAGTTTGCTGAAATTCTCCAAACCTTAGCTACAAAAGAATGAATATCTGAGTTGGAGAGATGACCAGTGGATAAAACACTAGCTGAGCAAGCATAAGTACCTTTCTTAGATCCCTCCTATTTATTCCCTTCTTCTTCCCAACCAATCCCCTTCCTGTTTTCATGCCTTTTCTGATAACCCTGTAACCCACTGAATTTAGATGGATCTGCTTGCATGAGAAACTGTGGAGTTACTTTACTGAAGGATGGGCAACATATCAGTGGTTACAGCACTGAAACAAGTGACTTCTTGACCAACCATTACCTGTCTTGTAGAGGAGAGAAACCCCTCTCCCATTCATGATGGGATGTTGTCAGGCCTCATTTTGTGTAGGTAAGCATAGCTGCTGTGACACCATGAGTGCCGAGCCATGCCATGTCCCGAAGACTGTATTTCATAGCACCATCCCCATCCTCTGACTCTTAAATTGTTTCCACACCCTGTTCTGAGATACTCCCTGAGCCTTGGCTGGGAAGATATAAATATTCCTTTTAGGGCTAAGCACTCAATAGTCACTTATTCTGACAACTTTGACCAGCTATGAAATAGTGATATGACAGTTTGAGAGGATAACCAATTACTTTAAGGGTTGATTTGAGGGCCACTCCACAGGAGAGATTGCATGCATGGTACTGTAAATCTGGACAAAAGCCAAACTGGGAAGGTAATACCTCTTAAAAAGGAGGAATCCAGACCTGGAGAGACAGCTTAGCAGTTAAGCACTTGCCTGTGAAGCCTGAGGACCCTGGTTTGAGGTTTGAATCCACTGGACCCACATTAGCCAGATGCACAAGGGGGCACACGCATCTGGAGTTTGTTTGCAGTGGCTGGAAGCCATGGCATGCCCATTCTCTCTCTTGCTCTCTCACGCACTCTCTCTGCCTCTTTCTCTCTCTGTCTGTCGCTCTCAAATAAATAAAACAATGAACAAAAAAAAATCTTAAAAAAGGAGGAATCTACTACTGTTGTTTTGCTTTAGCTTTCTTCTAAATATCCATGTTTATACCCATAGAACAGCATGTCTCTCAGCATTAGTCAGAGAAGTTTCTTTTTGCAGTGGATGTGACCTACTGAAGAGATTCATAACTGGTCAAAATTCTGAGAAAAAAGTTTTTATTAAATATTGTTCCTGCTTCTACTGTTTTTGCATCTTTTAAAAAAATTTTGTTTATTTTTATTTATTTATTGAGAGGGACAGAGAGAGAGAGAGAGAGAGAGAGAGAGAGAGAGAGAGGAAGAGAGAGAGAATAGGCAGGCCAGGGCCTCCAGCCACTGCAAACGAACTCTAGTCACGTGCGCCCCCTTGTGCATCTGGCTAACATGGATCCTGGGGAATTGAGCCTCGAACCACGGTCCTTAGGCTTCAGAGGCAAGCCCTTAACCACTAAGCCATCTCTCCAGCCCTGTTTTTGCATCTTAAAACTTCTTTTACATGTTACTCTTAGAAAATTTTATTTATCATTGTCACTTTTTCCATATGAATCTCAGTCTTGTATTGTCTGCTATGCTAGTAGCACTTTAACTGTTTGAGTATATGTTGAGCCCACAGTTGGGCCCATATGAATGCTTTCAGGAGAGCTCTACTATTAGATGAAGACTCAGGAAGCCAGTAGCATTTATAAGATGGGGGAATGGACAGCTCACATTTCTTTATAGCTATGTGGACATGTAGTACTGTTTTGTAACAGTTATTTAAAAAAAAAAGAAGAAAGTAGACTTGGTCACTTAACTTTATATTTACTTATATTTATATGTATTATCTATACACCCTATTTTCTCTATAACTTGAAATGATTTAGAGGGTTATTTTTATCTGAATTTCATCTTTAAATCACTCTTCAATTTAATAATGTGTTTTGAATTTTATGTGAATGATGAAGTTAATTTCATGATTACAAAAATATTATTCACCTTTTTATGTTTCATTTCTTTTCTAATCTCTTTCTTTCAAATACAATAAGACCAGTGAGGCTGTGAGAAGGGTTTGAGTCTTACAGGAGTTTAGAGCCATATAACTAATATTTAATGCAAAAGCATATATATATATATATATATATATATATATATATATATATATATATATATATGAGTGGGTTACCAGTTATCAATAATATGAGAAAATTATCTCCTCTAACTTCTGCACCTACATTTTCTGCTTAAATGTTGCGTGGCTATAGGTTTGAGTTCTACTTTATAAAGTTTCCATATTTTAATTATGTCTAGATGAGCTGAGCGAGTGAATGTTCCTTATATGGCTCATTGCCTATATTAGTAAAGACATACTATAGTAAAATGTGAATCACATATTTTTCACTGGCCTATTTCTAAAACTAATCTGTTATACTTTCTATTAACTTATCTACATGGTTTATGAATTTTAAATATAGACTTGATCATAAATTCATAAACTCTCTTATGTCCATGAAGACTACATGACATCTACAGATGGGCCCATATGCATATCCTCAGAAAATCTCTGCTTCATGGAGGCCATTTGAGAGATCAGGACACCAATAGCATAAGGCAGATAAATGGACATCTTCCCACATCCTTTAAAATTGTTGAGTTGGCTAGAACTGTGCTAGGTGCTGTAATGAACAACAAAATGAACTGTGCCTACATTGTTCACTAAAAGAAAAGGTGAAATATAGAAAGATAACATGTTTCAGGGGACAATAATACAATGTACATTCAGCACATGTTTGCCAAGTTCTTTGTGCCATATATATATACACACACATATATATATATATTGAGGTAGAGTCTCACTCTAGCTCAGGCTGACCTGGAATTCACTATGTAATCTCAAGGTGGCCTCAAACTCATGGCAGTCCTCCTACCTCTGCCTCCCAAGTGCTGGGATTAAAGGCATGGGCCACCATGCCCAGCTCTATGTGTAATATTTTTATATATTAATGCAGTCAATCTTTATGGTAAGAATGTGAAGACAGAGTACTATCTCCAATTTACAAGTTATAAAACTGGGGATCAAATCTGAAATAATTTGTTTGTGATGATATAACCAATAAGCTCTGAAACTGGGATTTAAACTTAAAATTGAAAATAAATGACACCAAGATTTGAGCCATAGGTGAGAGATACAAACTACTGTGGGAGGTTTTAGAGAAAGAAAATACTCTTAACTTATGCATTAGGGATAATTTCAATTTATTTATTTATTTATTTATTTATTTATTTATTTATTTATTTATGTGCAGCAGGGTCTCTTTGTTGCTGCAAATGAATGCCTGACTGGCTTTAAGTGGGTGGCTGGGTAATTGAACCTCGGCTGACAGTCTTTGCAAACAAGTGCTTTTAACCGCTCAGCTACCTACTAGCCCCTCAAGTGTTTTATTAGGAATTTGTCTGAAATATATCACATACTTTGTCATTAAGAAATTATTAATTACTTTGCATAAAGAACAATTACAGAAAATTTTATAGGAATCTTTCTGTATCTATTACCCAGATGTGTCATAAGGTTGTTTTATCAAAATTGTTTCAGCTATTAAATTAGAATTTACAATATATTTAAAGGATTTGTTTTGTGCTCCTCGTTGGTATTATTTCTTTTCTCTTCTAAGGTATCCACTATCCTAATACTGGGTATTCTGATTATGAAAGCCTGAAGCAGTCAAGGAGCAGACCACTTTAAAGTCAGATTTATTATATAATTGTGTTTTTGAGAATCACTCTGTGAAAGCCTATTGTAAAGAGATAGATATATAAACGGATTAACATAGCAAAGGATCCCAAGGTATGAGCAAGAAAATTTGGATGATGAGCTTCAAAGGTCTGACAAAGGGAGGTAATCTCTTCATAACTCAGGTCACATGATTAAACATGTGAAGCAGTGTTTTCAAAGATGGTTTCAGATTCTGTTAAAGAACATTTCACCAAATTGAATTTTAAGGAGCTCATTGACTGCTATTAGTAATCAATGAGCTTTTCATCATCTCATTTATTAAACAGAAGATACTCCACAAGGTTGAGCAGAAGGGTGAATTGTATATATAGAGAAGGCTGGGGCGGGGGCAGAAACAAGGGGCAAAAAGAGGATTGGTCTTTTCAAAGTTACTGTCCTTATGAGTTAAAGCAGGCACAGGGTTTTTATTGTCATGCCAGCTCAGCTGGATAGACCCATTTTAATTCATTACTTTGAATCTTCTAGTTTTGGGAAGCCTGCCTGTTTTGACATTCAGTTTAATTGTGTGGAGGATATCATGAGTGACTCAATTCTGGTTTGGTCTGACCTCTTGGGTCCTAGTTTAGGAGCTAACTCAAAATCAATCACCTCCACAATTTTTATTTGTTAATTGTTGGTTCTAATACTTTCATAATTTTTTTGTTCCTTTACTGACTACCCAATGATACAGTTAATAAAGGAAAGCTGAAATAAATTATTAATCCTTCCCCTTATTTGCTATTTTTCAAGATAATCAATTGGTTCTTATTATCTTTTACAGGTGACCAATTAGTTTTTGAAGTATCAGTTTGGATTAATGGAATTGAATATATTTCACAAACTCCAATGAATTGCAATTCTCTTCCTTTCTTTAACTAGTTGGAGCTTTTTAAATTTACTTCTTGAGTCCTGATAGTGGACAAGCTAAGATCTGCCAATTCTTCATGGTTTAGAATCTCTGAAATAAAGGTGGCATGTATTGAGTGTTTTTGTAATGAGTTAGGTGTGACTATTTATTTGAATCTTCTTTTCTATCTTAGTGGCATGTAAAATGAAAGTGCATCATGCAGTAAGTAGCATCTTACACTTTGCATGTATCTTAGCATAATTAAGTTTTATTGGGCTGGAGAGATGGCTAAGTGGTTAAAGTTGCTTGCTTACAATTAAGATTTATTTCTTACTTAAAGTCTGATTGAGACATACTAACATCATCATCCATTTTGTATAATCATATGAAACACTGTTCTCTAAGCTTACTGTTGGAAAGTATATTTAAAAAGCATCTGAGAGTTGATTCAAATATTTTGAAATTCTGGGATCAAAAATGGTTTTAATCACTTTCTACTTATATTTTCACTTGATTAATTTTATTTCATGATTTCAACTTATGTGCAAAGAATGTGGGAAATTTAGTCTTACTCTGTTCTTAGGTAAATGTGATGTGATGAACATCAGTACCTCAGTTTTTTCATCTATAAAATAGGATATATTAAGATCTCCTTTATAGGTTCATATTAAGGATCAAATAAACTAGTGCATGTAAAATGTGTCATTCAGGATCTGACATAACTGCTCAATAAATGTTACCTATTAATAACAATATCATTACAATAGCAGTGTCTTTGAACAAGTTCTTAATATGTTCCAGAAGTCTGAAACATGTTTATTCCTTAAAAGATATCTCTCAGAACATGCTCAGACTCAAGAAATATAGATACTTTGACAGATACATCTGTCGCTCTAAACTAGTCTCTTAATGAGGCCATATTTTTCTAATTTATCTTCCTTTATCAGGTCAAAGAATAAAGATATTCAAGAAGAAAACTAGCTTGTAGTTGTGGCTCAGTTTCTTACCCCAAGGAATCCAGTTCTATTTTTGTCAAAGAGTATCATGGATTGTTAGGTGCTTGAAGAGTGGTCTGCTTCTTTACTATTTCAGAATGGTTTTAAAAGTTTCCAGAAATGGATGTTTGTTGATAAATCAGAATAATCAGAAAGAATAGTATTAGTGAAACTGTAAAAGTAAGAACAAGATTTTATGCAGTTGTGCCAGCTGTCATCCCACTTAGGAACACACATCATAGATTTCAATGCTTTTCAGACATCTGCTCTCATAGCCATATAAAACAGTTGTTCTGTCAGCAAAAGTCCTGGCAAAAGAGCTTCATTATTTCAGAAATCACATTCTCAGGCCTGGTGCCTGCATCCCTCTCCACAGTTGTGGATGTGAAGAAGTCACATGATATTCTATTACAAAATTAGCTCACGACCTAGTACTTGAATACACATTCTGTTACCCTATGGCTAGATTTCAAGCTTCTTTCTACATTAGTTATGTGTAGCACTAGGTCAATGCTATATAAGCAACCTCTCTAACTCCTAATCAGAAAAGAGTAGCCACTGTCTAAATCATTTTCCATGTGGATCATGACCACAAGTTGTCTCTAGTCATCTGGTGCAGAGTCTTAGCTACCTCACCTAGACTTTTAGAATCCTCTAAACTGAACTCATTCCACATGACAATTATCTAAACCCTTAACATTTCAAGATTGAACACAGATCTTGCAGCTTATTTCAAGCTGTTTGTCAGCTTTCACTTGAACCTAGAAACCATTGTTGTCATTTGAACTCTTTACCATCTGACGATTAAAACCAGACCCTAGTCTGGTCTTCCAAGCTTTTTAATGACAAGAGATTGAACCCAGACCTCATTCCTGACATCCAAAACTCTTACCATTTGAGGATTAACCTCATTCCCCAATATCATCCAGCCTTCATGCCATTTGGGGACCAAACTTTAGGTCTTCGGACTTTTATCTAAGTTCCTTATAGTTTCTAGATTTAACCCATGCTGCTCAAGTGTTATCAAAGCATTGTATCAATTGTAGATTGACTGCACACACAAGGCAGACAGCCAAGCTCTTTAGCAGTTAGATATTGAACCCAGGCCTCACTAAGGATTGTCTTCCAATTTTTGTGCCAGCTGGATTTCCAGCCCAGTCTATGGCTGCCTTCCAACCCCCTTATTGATGGGGGAGACACAGAGGTTCCCCAAACCATCTTAAGTATTCTATCCCCAGGGATCAAACCTATCTGTGGTCATTATCTAATTTCTTTACCAGCTGTGGATTGGTCTCGGCTGTCAAAAACCAAGTGGGAAGAGTGGTTGAAAACCTATTTATCTTTTTCAGCTGCTAAAGATCTTGAATGATGATATTAGTAGCTCTGAGGAACAGTGCTTCTCAAAATGTGGTTTTCTACCACCTGCATCAGAATCACCTGAGGCTGCTTATTACAAAGCAGATTTCTTGGTCCTATCCCAGATCTTCTGGCTCATAATTGCTAGGCCTGTGGTCATGGAATCTGCATTTTTAGAGAACACTTTAGATAATTCCCATGCATACTAAAATGTGAAAACCATTGCCTTGAGCAAGTTCTTCCATATCTGTTGGAGAACAGACCCGTACCTCTCAGCTGCCATCCAGCTGCTCACCAGCTGGACTTAAAATGCAGGTTCCTACTAATACATTCTATCATTGCATTATTTTATTAGCTTGGATGTATAAGCCAAGTTTTTCCCAACAGTTACTTAGTTGTGCTAAGGATGGGGCTTTTTCTTTTAGTTCAATAAAAATAGAGGGAGGAGAATACATTAATTTTGCTATAGCACACCAACTTTTCCACAGAGATTTTATTCCTTATTCAAAGAGGACCACCAGGACTGCGCCTCGCCTTGGAGGAAGCACACCAGCAGCCCTAAATGCATGTTTGTCAAATATAGAATGGTTAGTATGGATTCTATGAAAGTGGAAACTGGTTTTCCCTCAGCTTTACTCCAGGAGACAAATTTGTCAGACCTAGAGATACAGCTCAGTGGGTAAATGGTCACTTGCTTGGCATGCATGAAGTCCTGGGATCATTCCCACAGGACAGAAAAGAAACCAAGGTAAGTTTGTCAAATTGACATAGAAGATGGTGCTCTAAATTTCTTGCCCATGATAATTTTCCTGCTTTCTTGATCTACACTCTTACAATGTAAGAAAAAAAAAACCTGAACATTTACAAATGTACTATTTTATAAGGAAACACAGAAGGATGGAGAATGAAAAACAAACAATCTAGATGTTAACATCTGGAGCAAACCAAATTAAGACATAAGAACTCATTACTGTAGCAATTACTTACTAAGTCTGGGAAACTTAAACCTAAATGTGGGTTGAAATTTTTCAAGCATGCCTTAATATAAAAATAACTTGGGAAAAATCTGCATGAACTATTGTGAATCAAATTGAATTTCATGTCCACTATTGAAAATGCATGGCCTGCTTATTTCCCATTGATTCTGAAAGAAGAATCATAGTCTAGGACCATAGTGTGTGCCTTTGGTTTTCCCTAAAGGATATTAAGTTAAAGAATATTTTAAAATATTGTCTTTTCCCCACACTGTGGTTATTTTAAAGTCTCCTGACTAAGGCAAATTAAAATTACTATATTAAGAGCTTTCTTAATAGCCCTTACTTATACCTGTATGAACATTTTTCCTGTATTGTTATCAGACTTCATTGGTATTAAGAACAATTTCTTGGAACTGAGAGATGGTGTAGCAGGAAAAGCACTTGCCTGTGAAGCCAAAAGATTCCCCAGAACCCATGTAAGTCAGATACACATGGTGGTGCATACATCTGGAGTTCATCTGCAGTGACTAAAGGCCCTGGAGTGCCCATTCTTTTTCTCTTTCACAAATAAATAAAGAAAGAATAAAATATTTTAGGTCTGGAGGGGTGGCTTAGTGGTTAAGGTGTTTGCCTGCAAAGCCAAAGAACCCAGGTTCAATTCCCCAGGACCCATGATAGCTAGATGCACAAAGGGGAGCACATGTCTGGAGTTTGTTTGCAGTGGCTGGAGGCCCTGGTATGCCCATTCTCTCTCTCTCTCTCTCTCTCTCTCTCTCTCTCTCTCTCTCTGTCAAATGAATAAATAAAATAAAATACTTAAAAAAGAATAAAATATTTTTTTAAATAATTTCTTATAATATATAACTCTTGAGGCTAAGTTTTTCTATCAGGTCTCTCCTTTTCAAGCTTTTAATTTTTTTCTTTATACCCTCCCTAGCCAAGTTATAGTTGTAGAATTCCAAGTAGTATGGAAAAAAGTGAGAGATAAAAATGTCATAAGTAAAGGTCATATTTAGGAGGATCACTGTAAGTTCAAGGCCAACCTGAGACTACATATTGAACTCAAGGTCAGCCTGTGCTAGAGTGAGACCCTATTTTCAAACTAAAAAAAAAAAAAAAAAAAAAAAAGCATCCAGCCATTACATTAAGAGTTGGATCAGGGGTGGAGAGATGGCTTAGCGGTTAAGCGCTTGCCTGTGAAGCCTAAGGACCCCGGTTCGAGGCTCGGTTCCCCAGGTCCCACGTTAGCCAGCCAGATGCACAAGGGGGCGCACACGTCTGGAGTTCGTGTGCAGAGGCTGGAAGCCCTAGCGCGCCCATTCTCTCTCTCTCCGTCTATCTGTCTTTCTCTCTGTGTCTGTCGCTCTCAAATAAAAAAAAAAATATTTAAGAAAAAGAGTTGGATCAGATTTTTCTTTTGTGTGTGTCTGTGTATTTTCTGTATTTTATTTAATCTTCAAAACATTGTGGTAAAAGTATATGTAACATAAAGCTTAACATTTCCATCATTTTAAATTATATAGTTCAGTGGCATTAAATACCATCTTGCTGCTTTCCATAACAGCCACAGCACTTGAAATTTCCAGAAATGTACAGGGCTTAAATTTCTTTCTTTTATTTAAAATGTTATTATTATTATTAACAATATATTTCATATGGATACATTATGTGTCGGTACCCTCTTTTCCCTTATTCTGCCCCCATTCTTCTGGGGACCTTCCCAGTGAGGTTGTAGGTATTCCCTATGGGATTGTGGGGAATTATTTTTTACATCCATGTCACACAGTTGTTTATCTCATCCATGTCCTCCTGTTATCTTCCTCCTCCTCATTGTAATCCTTTTCACTTTCTTTTCATTCTAATTGATGGGAAGTGGGATCTCATAGTGGGTTTGCTTTGCATTCCCCAAAGATTAGTGATGGTGAGCATTGTCTCATGTGCATATTGACCATTTGTATATCATTGGGAAAAGTCTTTTGCAGAACTAATGTTTTTCATTTCTTGTTGAGTTTTAGGTGTGCATGAGGTTTATTTTTTCATGAGACTGTATCAAATTTAATACATAAGAAGATGATAGGGCACAAATAATATGTAACAGCAATCTGATGGTTATAATTTCTGCCTAGGTTGTGCCACTTAACTCTGTAACTCTGTAAATGTTTTTTTTCTTTTATTTATTTATTTTTTTCTCAATTTTTATTAACATTTTCCATGATTATAAAAAGTATCCCATGGTAATACCCTCTCTCCCCCCCTCCCCACTTTCCCCTTTGAAATTCCACTCTCCATCATATCCCCTCCTTTGTAAGTCTTGGCATCATTGGAGTTCTTTCTTTACTAGTCTGTCAAGGCTATGGCTATCCAATGGTACAATACATTTGTGAACATTGTATGAGTTAGCTTTTTGCTGCTGTGACGAAATGCCTACTAGAAACAACTTAATGGAGGAGGATTTATTTTGTCTCATGATTTCAGATATTTTTAGTCCATCATGGAAGGAATGGTATATCAAAGCAGCTTTGTTCATTGTGGTGATTGTGGGTGGGAGTAGGTGATGGAAGCTGTTGATCTCATGGCAGAGCAGAACATAGATAATGAGGCAGGAACCAGAACCAGGAAAGGCTTTCAAAAGATCTATCCTTAGTGGTCTACTTCTGTTGCTAGGCTCCATCTCCTAAACTTTCCACAGTCTTCCAAAACAACACCAGTGGCCGAGAACTAAGTATTCAAATCATGTGCCTATAGGTAACATTTCAGTTGCAAGTCATAATGTTTTGCCCCTGGTCCCCAAAGAATCATGGTCTTCTCATAATGCAAAATGCACTTAGCCATACTTGCAGCATCTCCAATAGTTTTAACAATTCCAACATTTTTCAGTAGTCTAAATCCAGAATATCTCTATCTAGACTTCAGGCAATCTCTGAGTTTGTGAAATTTAAAATTTAAAAAGAAATTTAATCCCAGCACTCAGGAGACAGAGATAGGAGAATAGCCATAAATTCAGGGCCAACCTGAGACAACAGAGTGAATTCCAGGTCTGCTTGGGCTACAGCAAGACTGGGGGGGGGGGGGAAGAGGACAAAAAAAAATGTTACATAACTTCAGTATACAATGGAACAGAGTAAACACTGCCATTATAAAAGAGAAGAACAGAAAGATAGAAAGCAAACAAAATGGAAAGCAAAGCAAAATCAAAACCCAACACAGCAAGCATTAAATATTCAGCACCACTTCCAACATCTGCAGCATACCATGGCCTGATAGAAGCTCCAATGGGCTTTGAGAGACTTGCCCGTGTGGCCTTGTCATTTGCAGCATACATGGCTTCTCTCAGGATGGCTCCAATCAGGGTCTGCAGCTTTTATCAGTGGACATTTCTAAGTCCTGGTATTGCCAACATCTTATGGTTTCCACTGAAATTTAGGCTTCATCCTCAAAGCTTCACACATAGCCCTTTTAGGAATTCCCTGAATGAAATCCAACCATGCTACACATTGCCTGGCCTCATAGGCTATTCTCAAAATTTTCATGGAATTCTCCATGAAACCATTAACTCTTTTCTGCATTCCTGAAAAATCAAGACCACATGGATGACACCAGGGTACACTACTATCTCAAGTAGTAACTGAGCCTCCTTGGGCCATGAGTACAGCAACCTCTGTGCCTGGATATATGAACCTAGGAAAACATTTCCCTAGGTAGCTTAGAGTGGACCATCCTATTGTACTGAAAAGAAAAGAAGAGAAAAGAAAAGGAAAGAGAAAGATTCTTTCACATATGATTGTTGTTTCACAACTTAGCTCCCTGGAGCCTAGAATGAGTGGGATCATACCACTTCCTGATGTGTTCTCAAGGCACCTTTCCTATTGTGTCAATACAAGGTGCTTGACTTCTCTTGAATAGAGTTAATCATATTTATTTATTTATTTATTTATTTATTTATTTGCTAAAGAAAGAGGGAAAGAGATAGAGAGAGAACGAATGGGTGCACCAGGGCTTCCAGCCACTGCAAATGAACTCCAAATGCATACCTCCCCCTTCTGCATCTGGTTAATGTGAGTCCTGGGGAATCTAACATGGGTCCTTTGGCTTTGCAGTCAAATGCCTTAACCATTAAGCTATCTCTCCAGCCCATGGAGATAATCTTTTGAACAACTAAGGCCTCTTTGCCTGAAGCTATAAATGCCTGCTTACTCCTTTCCTGGTGAAACTGCATGCTTTTCATTTTGTTCTGCCCTACCTTGCTCCCAGTGAGGATAGTACCTGCCCCCTATGAACACCAGTCTACTCAGAGCAGAGTAATTAAAACAGATTCTGTTAGCAAGGAAGAGTAACTGGCTTCAACATCAGTGACCAAACTTTAAGTTGAGAAGTTAAAGAAAGTTTATCTTGAATATGTTTTGTTAAAATGCAATTGGCATCTCACCTACTTCATTAGCCTTTTCTCAAATAATTATTTGCACATATATCCATCCCAGCCTTAGCTTATGACATGCCCTTTGGCTATGTGCTCTTCTTTCCCCTTTATTCTTTCTTTTTTTTTTTGGTTTTTTGAGGTAGGGTTTCACTCTAGCTCAGGCTCTCCTGGAATTCACTATGTAGTCTCAGGGTGGCCTTGAACATTTGGTGATCCTCCTGCCTCTGCCTCCTGAGTGCTGGGTTTAAAGGTGTGCACCACCATGCCCGGCTTCCCTTTTATTCTTGATGGGAACATCTAATATTTCCTTCAAGAAAACTCAGCTCAAACATTACTCCTTTGGAAGAACTTTGCCTCCTCCCACTTCACACACCTCTGAAAAACATCATAACTTTTTGGATTCATAAACTAAAGAGCTGTGAATCTCTTTGTTGTAATTATAAAGGGCTTGAGTAATATCTGCTATTTCTACTATAATATTGGCTTCAAGGACACAGATACTCTCTATACTGTCCATTTTTGTCTCAATTTTATCTTACTAATGACTGCATCATAGTAGGTGCTCAGTAAATGTTTGTTGAATGAAAGGGAGGGAGAGATAATAAGGAATTTCTACTTTTAACAAACATACGAGTTTCTGAAGAAGATAAAGAAATGAGTAAAAGATTCATTTAGGCCTGCTAAGTGCTGTTTGTGTGTGTATATATATTTAAAAGGCTTTAAGCAGAAACAGCTACAACATATTCCACCTGAGGGGAGGGTCATAAAAACATAGGGAGTAATTTTTATATTCTAAGTAACTCATTTAATTTTGACCTTATATGGGCTAAATAAGTAAAAGAAGAAAATTAAATAATTTTAACACGAGGAATGTTCTGTACATTCTAGAATCATAAAAGATTAGAAATTAGGCATATATCTAAATCAAATAAAGATTAACATAATCATTTAAAGCCAATGTAGGTATATGGAAGTTTCTTAGAGTGTTATTATGAAGATAATGGTAAGAATCATAAGGACACACAAACACACATATTCTTCAAGCACCATAGAAATAAAAATGAAAATTTGTTCTGAGTTATTCTTACTAATGTTTAAACAAATTAAAATGTACAAGCAGAAAAATGAACACAACTGTGAACAACCACCCAAGACCAGGAAAATAGATCATTACTAAGAAAGTCTATCCCTCTGTGAAAAACCACAAATTAGTTTTTCCTGGTTTTGAACTTTTTATATATGAAACATAGAGTTTGCACTCTCTTTAGCTGGCCTCATTTTCCAATATTATTTTGTGAGTTTCATGTATAATACAATATACCTGCATATGTCATTGTTATATTGCATTCTACTACTTGAATATGTTAAAGTTATTAATTCTGTTAACAATGACTGTAAAGGTCTGAGAATCTCTGAAGAAAGACCCTGGACTCAAATAGTGTATAAAAACAAAGAGTGTTTATTCTGCAGAATAAGCCAGCATGCAGGGGTCAACCATTCGTACAAAATGGCAACGTAGGCCCCTTTTAAGCACAGCTAGGGGAATTCTAGGAGGGTTCTTCTAATGTGATTGGCTAAGTAAGCAGCAGTTACATTTGTATGCCTTTGATTGGCTGTGGCCCAGATTTTACCATCCTTGGGCATGTTTAGACATGTTTCAGAGGCTTGGCAGGAACTGACTCAGCCCTGGAGCCTGCCCGGCAAGTCCTTTTTTTGGTCATAGTTCAGAGGTATTACAGGAACTGACTCAGGCTCCTGGTCAGCTGTTTTCCCCAGCCACATATCAGGGTCACTGTTAATTAACAGCCCTTTGTTCACAGTTTTCCCAGGCCTACCTGTAAACTGGAGTAAATTTGATCCTCTCATTCCCCCCTTGACATATGTTCCATCTCAAATCCTTGAGAGGGGTCTAGGGGTTGATATTGGGACTTTAATACCATAAGCTGAATGGTAGGTATGTGTTCTTTGACAAAACTGATGGGAGTGTTAAGGATATAGGGCCCATAGAGGAGGGTGAGTAGCAACAGCATCAGGGGTCCTGACCTGCTGAAAGGAGGGTAGTGAGCCTAGGAGACCAGCTAAAAAAGGATTCATACCAGCTTCCAGATTGTTGCCTCTCTTTTTCTCTGTCTTGTAATCTTTTTTGTATTAGAGACATTGATTCTCTGATGATTCCAGAATGGTTAACATAAACACAGCATTCTTCTCCTAAGGTTAGACAAAGTCTACCTTGTTGGAGGAATAGGAGGTCTAGTCCTTGCCTATTCTGAAAGACAACTTCAGCTACTGAAAATAAGAAAGTATCAAGATGTGAGATGGACTGTTCTAGCTTGAATAGTTCAGCATCTATTGATAGGCTTAGGCCTTGTAATTTTTGTCTTGGAGAACTAGGACCAAGGTGCCCACTCCAGTGGCCCTGGCAATGCCGAGTCCTAGCAGGGTGGTGAGTAGGAGTGAGTAGGACTGCAATGACTGCCACCCTCTTTGATCTTCCAGTCGGGAGAGGGGAGAGTCGAGTCTCCATGTCCTCACCTGAATAATAAAGGATCTTAGGAGTTAGCTGGACCAGCACACAGAATCCATTGGTGTGGTTGAGAGTTAAAGTATGAACACAAGGAGTCAACCCAGTAAAGCAGGCCCACCAGGCATCATGTATAGGGATGAGGTACACCTCCTGATTTGGGACTTTTTGGGTGGTATGGCATAGGTATCTATGAGTATGGGGGATAGGTTTATGTCCCCCTGTAATGCAGAGTTCATTCCCTTCAACCAGTTCCAAAGTTAACCTCCCAACACCCAGATGGTGCCAGCAGTAGGCCCCATTATCCTCAGAGGTGGTGTAATTCCCAAGGATGGCTATTCCCTTATAATAGGGACACCTTGCATCTAAGCATAACCAGCAGTCACCAGTGAGTTCAGGCCTAGAGTTATTTATCACTTGATAGGTGACCTGTAGTAAGTCCCAAGGTCCAGATCAGGGTTGGGACTCCTGACTTTGGGCAGGACTCCTGGATGGGATAGAGGTCACCCTAGGCTTATTTGTTAGGTTGGGTCTTTTGGTAGGCATGGCCTCCTGCTCCTGGTGACATTTTAATGGGTGGAAGGTTTGGGTTGGGGCATAATGGTACTTCAGGCCCAAATTTTATCTTTTGATTAGGAGCTGAATAGTGAATAATATCCCAAAGTCACTATTTGGTTTATAAAGCCGTAGTCCCCATGTGTTTCCTGCTCCCCAGTTTGTGCTTTTTTACCTTTTGGGGTAAACTTAATATTGATTGGATTACAGGTACTAGAAGCACATGGTCCACCCAGACCATTTGATTAGAGTTTGGGCTGCAGTCCATATCCACATCCTGGTGAGTCTGACCCTGGGCTCCGTTTAACCGCAATGAGGTCATCCTTAACTGGGGAACCCAAGAGATTGTTCCTGTTGACTCGCAGCCCTATATTGCACAAAAGAAAAATTTTGTCTCCTCCCCCCAAATTTGGTTTTCTGAGACTTGGATCTCCTGCTCCCCAGGCAGACATAGAAGGAGGTGTGTCGCACCATGGTGCACCCACCTGGTTGGTTGCAATTTTTTAGTTCAGCATAGGTATCCCAATCCCCTTCAGCCAATGTGCACAAATCAAATGATATGTCAGGGAACCAAGTTCCAATAGGGGCTGAGTGGGATGTGGAATTAACAATCGTCCCTGTAACTGTTAATAACCACCCATGTGAGGTTATATGGCTCATGAGGGTTAGGTCCAGTAAGGGCCAAACCCATAGCAGAGATTAAGATCAGAATTTGTAAAGTCTTAGCTTTAGTGGGTCTAGTGGGTGGGGCTGAATCTTCTATCCTTCTTGAGTAGGGTCATCAGGAGGCTTCTCCCATCAGTGTTGAACTGTATAGTGGTCTCTTGTCTCACAGGTTTGACGTGGGAGTGATGTATCCAGGTTCTGACTCCATCAACCTTCACAACTGAGACCCAGATGAGTATTTTGATGTTTGATGAATGAGCTGTTTAGCAAATTCTGAAGGGAGGATTATTCAACCTTCAGCAGGGTCAAAATTACCATGTGAGGGCCTTTTCAGTGTGGCTTGAGAGTCTTGTGATTGTCTAGATCTCTTAATACAGACATCATCACCTGGCTCAAAGCAATGGAGGCTAGGAGGTGGAACGGACTCATAGATTTGGCATATATCTGGCCAAATCTGTTTTTGGACCTTATGGAGAGCTTATAGGGATTCCAGGAATTTTTTTTAACTTTCTTTTGTTTATTTATTTATTTTTTTTATTTACTTGGGAGGGACAGATAGAGAAAGAGGCAGACACAGAGGGATAGAGAGAATTGGGCGCACCAGGGCCTCCAGCCACTGCAAACGCACTCCAGATGTGTGCGCCCCCTTGTGCGTCTGGCTTACATGGTTCCTGGGGAATTGAGCCTTGAACCAGGGTCCTTAGGCTTCATAGGCAAGTGCTTAACCACTAAGCCATCTCTCCAGCCCTATTCCAGGAATTTTTGATGGTCAAATTCTGCTAGGATCTCAGGTTGAAGGTTAGGCAGAAGGGGAGGGTGCCTCCCATATAGTACCTCAAAGGGAGTTAATCCCAATGTATAGGGGGTGTTTCTAGCCTTATACAGGGCATAAGGAAAGAGGGATACCCAGTCACTGCCAGTTTCTAGGGTTAATTTAGTTAAGGTGTCCTTTAAATTCTGATTCCTTCTCTCTACCTGGCCTGAACTCTAGGGACAGTAGGCACAATGAAGTTTCCAATTGGTCCCCACAACCTTAACAAGTGACTGTGTTACCTGAGATATGAAGGCAGGTCCATTATCAGGTCCCAACGATGAAGGCTGTCCATTCCTGGGATTAATTTCTTCTAGCAGCTTCTTAGCCACTATGGTGGTGGTCTCTTTCTTGGTGGGGAATGCCTCCACCCAGCTTGAAAAAGTGTCTATAAGAACTAAAAGTTACTACTTGTATCCATATAAACCTGGTTTGACTTTGGTGTTATCTACTTCCCAGTTTGCACCTGGTCTCTGTCCACATAGCCAGTTTCCCAGGGCCGTTTGTCCTACGGTCAAGGGATTCACTGACTTACAGATAGAGCAGTGGGAAATGATCTCATTCACTAAGGGTACTAGGTGAAAAAATATGTAGTTAGCATTTCTCAGCAGCTCATTAAGTTTTCTGAGACCCAGATGAGTATTTTGATGTTTGATGAATGAGCTGTTTAGCAAATTCTGAAGGGAGGATTATTCAACCTTCAGCAGTATGGAGCCATCCTTCTTTTTGAAAGAGTCCTTGGCATTTGGTTAGGTACTCCTGATCTTTTGAGCTGTAATAGGGGATTGGAGGGAGCTCTGGTGGAACCATAGCCATCAAGGCCATTGCTGTGGAGTCTAGTGCAGCCTCTTTTGCAGCCTTATTGGCCAGTCTGTTTCCCTTTGCTCTCTTATTTTCCCCCTTTTGATGGCCCGGGCAATGGATGATGGCTATCTTGAGGGGCAACCATATTGCCTCTAATAGTGCTAGGATCTCATCTTTATTTTTGATGGTCTTTCCTTCTGCCATGAGCAGCCCCCTTTCCTTATAGATGAGCCCATGGACATGAGCCGTGGCAAAGGCTTATTGGCTGTCAGTGAAGATGTTCGCAATTTTCTCTTTGGCCATTTTAAGGGTCTGAGTCACAGCAATGAGTTTGACCTTCTGGGCCGAAGTTCTGGGTGGTAGGGCCGAGGCCCATACTACAGAGTCAAGAGTTACTACCACAGCACCCACACCCCCTGACTCTGTTTTGCTTGTAACTGCTCCTGTCTGTGAAGTAGTCCACCTCGGCCAGGAGATGTCTGTCAGGTCCAGCCTCATGTTTTGGACTTGCTTCAACACTATTGAACAGTCATGTGTAATGTCGTGGTCTGGGTCCAGCAGTAATGTGGCTGGATTGAGGGCTGAGGTTGGGTGGTATCAGATGCAGGGCATGTTCAGAAGCAGAGAATGGTAATGCACCAATCATTTATTAGAGATCCATTGATCTGGGGGATTCTTGAGAATCCCTTCAATGGCATGTGGGGTAATTATGATCAATTCTTGTCCCATAGTAATCTTATCTGCATCCTTAACCAGCAAAACATGGGCTGCCATGATATGCGTGCAGGCTGGCCATCCTTGTACTACTGGGTCCAGATTTTTGGACAGATAGGCTATTGGTCTTTTCCAAGGGCCTAGAGTTTGAGTCAGCACTCCCTTAGCTATGTCTTTGATTTCATACACATACAGGTGGAAAGACTTGTAGATGTCTGGTAGGGTCAGTGCTGGGGCCTTAAGGAGTGCCTCCTTGAGCCAATGGAAGGTTCTGTCCATCTCTGGAGACCAGCCCAAGACATTCTCCTGCTCCCTTGTGGCCTCATAGAGAGTTAGCAATTTCCGTGAATCCTGGCACCCAGAGTCTACAGAATCCCGCCAAGCTCAAGAACTCACAAACTTGTCATCAAGTTTTGGGAGTGGGGATACTAAGGATCATCTATTTTAGGGCCTGAGACAGCAATTGTTGACCCCCCTTGAGTGTGTGCCCTAGGTACATTACCTTCCCTTTTGCAGAGCTGTGCCTTTTTCAGACACTGGATATCCCATTCAGTCCAATTCTCTGAGCAAGGCACCAGTTGCCAAATGACAGGTTTCTTCATCTTGGGCAGCTATAATAAGGTCAACTACATACTGTAGGAGAGGTATTTGAGGGTGTGTCTGCCAGTACTAACACAGGTCTTCATGGAGTGCCTCATCAAAGATGGTGGACGAGTTCTTAAACCCCTATGGTAGTCTAGTCCAGGTCAGCTCTCCATTGAAGCCATGCTCTGGGTCATTCCATTCAAAGGTGAAAAAGGGTTGGCTAGCTGGAGCCAGTGGCAGGCTAAGGAATGTGTCCTTAAGACATCCCAATCAAGCAACAAGCTGCTCAGTAGAGTGTATGGATTGGGCACTGTGGGGTGAATGTCTTCTACTCTTTTATTAACCTCCCTTAAGTCCTGCACAGATCACTAGTCATTGGAATGGGGTTTTCTTACCGGCAGAAGAGGGATGTTCTTGGTAGACTGGCAAGGAACTAATATCCCTTGCTCCCAGTGTCAGTTTATGTGAGTGTTATCCCCACTTTTGCTTCCCAAGACATGGAGTACTGACAGACTTGGGCCAGACTAGCATCAGCTTTTAGTTGTACCAAAATTGGGACCTGATGTTTAGCTAGTCCCATCTGATTTCTTTCTGCCTGCAATCCAAGAATTTCCTCCCATAATTTTTCCAAGTATGGTTCCTTGTTGGCAGTCAAAGGGGGCGGGGCATAGAGTTTGTATTCTTCTTCTAGAGACACAGTCAGAATGTGTATGGCACCATTTTCATTAAAGACCTGTATTCCCTCAGGTCTAAAATGGATTTGTGCCCCCATCTTGGTCAGGAGGTCTTGTCCCAGGAGTGGGTATGGACACCTGGGGAAGGCCATAAATGAATGGGTTACCCATCCCTTTCCCAAGTCCACCTTTCTTTGGGTAGTCCATGTATATTGGTTAGTTCTGGTGGCCCCTTGGTCCCATGTTTTGTTTGTGGCCCCATAGGTTATTTTAGGATGGAGTGTTGTGCTTCTGTGTCGATTAGAAATTCCACTGGTTTCCCCTCCACCTTTAGGGTTACCCAGGGCTCATGGTGGGGATGTGAGCCCTGATACCCTCAGTCACTTAGTTCTTCTATCTCCAAAACTTTTGGTCTTTTCTTCCTCTGATTTTTGGGGCAGTCATTCTTCCAGTGTCCTATTTCTTTGAAGTAAGCACATTGGTCTTTTTGGAGATGGGTTGTCCCTCCTTTTTTTGTGAGGGGTTTGTTTATTTTTCCCCCTTTCATAGGCTATCTATTTTAATTCTCAGGAATCAGATATTTTTCTCCATGTAGCCACCAGCAGTATTCTGGCGAGTCCTTTTGTTTGCCTATCTTCTGAAGTATCCCTGTTGTTGTAGACCTTTTCTACTATGGCTACAAGTTCTTCCATTTGCTTACCTGCAAATCCATCCAGTCATTGGAGATTTCTGGAGATGTATGGCACTACCTGGTTGAAAAAAGCCATGTTCATATGACCCAGCTATAGCACTCCTAGGCATATATCCTAAGGACTCATCTCATTTCCTTAGAGGTACATGCTCAACCATGTTTATTGCTGCTTAATTTATAATAGCTGGGAAATGGAACCAGCCTAGATGTCCCTCAACTGATGAGTGGATAATGAAGATGTGGCACATTTATACAATGGAGTTCTACTCAATGGTAAAGAAAAATGAAGTTATGAAATTTGCAGAAAAATGAATGGACCTGGAAAGGATTATACTAAGTGAGGTAACCCAGGCCCAGAAAGCCAAGCACCACATGTTCTCTCTCACATGTGGATCCTAGCTACAGATGACTGGGCTTCTGCATGAGAATGAAAATACTTAGTAGCAGAGGCCAGTAAGTTAAAAAGGAGACATAAAGGGAAGAGAAAGGAAGGAGGAAGGTACTTAATCGGTTGATATTGTATATATGTAAGTACAATGATTGTGATGGAGAGGTAATATGATGGAGGATGGAATTTCAAAGGGGAAAGTGTGGGGGGTGGAGGGAATTAACATGGGATTTTTTTATAATAATGGAAAATGCTAATAAAAATTTAAAAAAAATAAATAAAAAATTTAAAAAAAGAGAGAAAAGCCATGTTCACTGCAGACTGATTTTCCTTCACTTCAGGGTCAAGGGGTGTATAAGTCTGGTAGGCTTACAACAGTCACTCTAGGAAGGGCCCTTGGCTTTTCTCCTTACCTTGTATGACCTGGCCTACCTTAGACAAATTTGTAGGCTTTCTGGTGGCATCCAAGAAACCACCCATTAGTATCTGGCAGTAGACCCTCAGCCTCTCCTTACCTGCAGGGTTGTTAGGGTCCCAGTTTGGGCGAATCAAGGAAAAAGCCATGTCAATTTCGACCTGCACTGCTGTGGATTGGCCGTTTGGCCCTAGGATGGACTTTTGGGCTGTGGCTAGCAGCCGTTCTCTTTCCTCAGTCATGAAGAGCACCTTCAAAAGCTGTTGGCAATCATCCCACGTGGGTTGTTGGGCAATCATTACAGAGTCTAACAGGTCAAGCAGGGCAGAGGGTTTTTCTGAGAGCTTGGGATTTTGCATTTTCCAGTTATATAAGTCACTAGTGGCAAAGGGATGTGGGCCATATATTGTCAGCCATCCTGATCAGGGGGGCTGGTTTCTTGTTAAGGCAGCACAATCATGGTGGAGTCTGCCTGTCTCGTGGTCCATGCCTGTGTATGCAGCGGGGGGGGAGGGGGTTATCATATTCCCTCTGTCTTCTCCTGGGTCCAGACTGGGGGCAACCACTTTTTGTATGGATTCCAACACAAAGCCAGGTACATAGGGAGGTGGGTAGAGGTCCTCCTTGGGAATGGAGGTGGGGATAGGGCTTCTGGCTTGTGGTCTTTTGGTGGTCCTGATTCCTTAACTGACAGGATCATTGGAGTTGGTGGCAAAAAGGGTCTTAGCCAAGAAGGGGGACTCTCCACCAGATGTTGCCAAACATTGATGTATGGGACCTGGTCATGATGCCCAGGATTCCCATACACAATACTTTGAACTTGGTAAATGATGGGAAGGTGGAAGGTGCCTCCCTCTGGCCATCCCACATTGAAAGTCAGCCATCCATTCCTGCAAAAGATGGCTAGTTTTCCCAGCCCTACTATTAAACCCACATTGCCCACCAGATGTCGGAACTCCTTGACGTGTGATTGGACTAGGTCCAGTGGGATGGGTCTTGCTGCCTGTCCCATGGTATCTTACAAGAAAGTAGAAAAGGATGAACAAGATACAAACACACAAACACAGAAACAAATTTTCTGGGGAGTGAAAAAGAAACCAAACGATGCTATGGCAGCTTATCCCATAAAAGGCTCCACCAGATGGGCATGACCCATCAGTACTTATCAAAACCAGAATCAGACTGGAGCTTTCTGGCTCGAACAGATGGGGGTTCGGAGAATCCTTGGTACCTCCTGGCCCAGAGGTAAAAATTGGAGTGCCCACCTGACCTTTCTGGGCCTACAGATTGTGTCTGGACACCAGATTTACCTGAAAAATGAGGAACAGAGTAGAACAAAAACACATAGTACAGAGGGGCACCCCAACTCACCATTTGGCAAAGAAATGAATTGCTCCCCTAGAAACACTCCACTATTGAATCTGGGGGGGTCTCAATCCCAGAACAGCCCCCAAATATAAGGGTCCAAGAATCACTGAAGAAAGACCCTTGACTCAAATAGCATGTAAAAACAAAGAGCATTTATTCTGCAGAATAAGCCAGCATGCAGGGGTCAACCATTCATACAAAATGATGACTGAGAAAGGAGCACACAGGCCCCTTTTAAGCATAACTAGGAGAATTCTAGGAGGGATAGGTCATGTTCTAATGTGATTGGCTAAACAAGCAGCAGTTATATTTGTATGCCTTTGATTGGCTGTGGCCTAGATTTTACCATCCTTGGGCAAGTTTAGACATGTTTCAGAGACTTGGTAGGAACTGACTCAAACCTGGAGCTCACTATCTCAGCAAGTCCTTTTCGTTGGTCATAGTTCAGAGGTATTGCAGCAATTGACTCAGGCCCTTGGACAGCTATTTTCCCCAGCCACATGTCAGGGTCACAGCCCTTTGTTCATAGTTTTCTCAGAAATCTTGCCTACCTCTCCTGGAAACTGAAACTTAGGCCTAGCTGTAAACTGGAGCAAATATGAGCCTCTCAGACCACCTAAGTTATTTTCAGTTTGGACCTACTAAAATTGTACTTACATATAAAAATATCTAGAGACACTTTTATGGTAAACATGTGTTCACATTTCTTCTGGTTGCATATCTAAGAATGAAATTCCCAAGTCATAGGATAAATGCAGTGGTGCCCTCTTATCTATGGTCTTGCTTTTTGCATTTTTGCTTAACTCACAGTCCAGCTGTGCTCCAAAGATATTAAATCTAAAATTCCACCAGTAAAAAATTCATAACTTTATTAATTTATTTTATTGAGAACTTTAATATATATGAAGATATTGCAATTTGGTCATATTCCTACTGGACTATACTCTTATGTTCCCTCTCCTCTGCCCCCATTCAACTGAAGGCCCTCTTTGGTGGGGTTATGATAATCACTGCGTGGTCATGAATACACCAGTCTTTGTCAGTTGAACAATGCTTATGAGTACACCTTACCACCCTGTGACTCTTACATTCTTTCTGCTCCCTCTTCTGCAGTATTTCCTGAGCCTTAGAGGGCATTTTACAAGTCTCCTTTAGTGCTGTGTATTCAACAGCCTCTAATTTTCTTTCATCATTAATTTTAATCTCCTCAGTATCTACCACCATATTCCTTGAAAAAGTCCCATGACTAACATTGAGAGTATTATTCATATTTAATACATCACTTCCTCTGCAATGTCTTCTGGGACCTGGCAGCTATGATTGAAATGACTCTTCCAGTGCTGGCACAGGGCTTTCACTTCCTGTCATTTTGGTTCTCCCATTCACTGTCATCTGTAAAAAAACAGATTCTCTTAACCATGAATGAGAGCAGTGTGATACACATATACATTTAGAAATCTGTCTGATGGCCATAACCTCTCTAATTAGCCAAAAAACCAAACCTTCTCTTTAGAATTTATGACCTTCTAAGCCATAGGCTTCTGACTTGGTTCTCAGTACCAGGCATGAATACCCTTCCCATGAGTGAGCCTCATATCCAATCATACAGCTGTTGATTACCACCATAACCTATATGCCACTATTGCACCAATGGGTACTTTCTTGTCTGGCTGGTGGATTTTGTAGCTTGCTGGATCCACTGCTTGTTCACACTGTTGTCGACTTTTATCTCCTAGCAAGTTACATAGTATATTTAAGCACTATGAAAGTTAGCAACAATTGCGCTGATACCTGGTTCTTCAGGAAAAGAGCACCATTGCTTGTTTTGCCAGTTTTTCTTAGTTTCAGCTGGAGCCCTTCTGAGGTATGATGGGGTGGCTCTCTCCTTAGGATCTATATCTATCTGAAAAAGAGAAGCAAATTCTCCAACAGAGAGTAAGTTAACACCAGGACAAATGAGATAACCCATACTTTTTTATATATAGAGAGAATTTAATAGGTGTAGGCCCTCTTGTAGCCCATGATTGATGGTAGCTTGATATTGGAGAGTGGGCTAATGTTTGGATATGGTTCTGACTTGTTTCCAAGCTTCAGCTATGGGTCCCGTACCACTGAAGGGATCAGTTAGCCAAATCAAGAACAATTGGTTCCCCACCATGGCTGTGTGCCACTATTGCACTTGTGTGGGCATCACAACAGGTTATTTGCTGCTAAGTAGGTTAGATCGTGAGTTTCTTGGAAGGATATTGGTCATTTTCCCCCAGTCGCCCTTCTGGCTCTGACTCTCTGGGCACTGACTCTCTTCCACCTTCCAGCCATGCCATTCCATTTTACATGTCAACTGCATATGGTGTCTTCAGCAGTAGGGTCTTACAACTAACCTTTGGTGGGTCATCAAGTACTCTCATAGAAATCTGTATGTCTTTTAGGAAACCTTGTAGGTCTCTCTGATCACACACTCATTGTGGATCATAGCCCCATGCTGGTACTGGGAGTTACAGGTCAGTGCCCACTAAGAAACCCACTAAGAAAAGGAGGAAAAAAATAACTAATATACAAGAGTTAAAGAGAAGAGAGAGATAGAAGGAAGGAGAGAGAGGGAGGGAAGATGTAGAAGATTAAAGTTAGCCTTGATCCTACCCTCTCCAGTGTCTTGTGGTTCAGGTATTCCCTGTAAGGGCCTGATGAAGATTCAGCCATTTGGTCTGCCTTTTAGGAAGTAGAATTTTATGGTACCATTGCTGTTTGGGTCTAGATTTGTTTTTCCCACCCCTTCAATGCCCTCCCCTCCCTCCTCATCCATCCTAGTGTCTAGTCCACGAGATGCTTGCTGGATATGTAAGGTATCTTGGGTAGATTCAGGTTAGATGCTGTAGATGAGTGAGACTATGTAGCAATTTTTTTTTTCTGTGATTGGGTAAGTTCACTGAGAATGATCTGTTCCAACACAGAGAAAAATCAACTTCTAACAAATCAGAGAGCCAGAACCTCAGAGGTCCCCAACACCTCACCACTGAAACAGACCAAAAGTGAACCCAACATGGCTCAGGGAAATTTTGCAGAAGAGGGGGTGGAAAGAATGTCAGAGCCACATGTTTGGTCATTATATGAAGAGACATTTTTCTTACCCATAACTGTGGGCTAACTCCACAACACACGACCCATATACCTCAACAAGGAGGGGCCAGTGGGGAGGGAGTAGGTCATAGATGAGACTGTTTGCTGAATACAAAACTAATTAATTTAAAAAAGATTACCCCATCATACCTCAAAAGGGCCCCCGACTGAAACTAAGGAAAATTAGCAAAACAAGCAAGGGTGCTGTTTTCCTGGTAAACCAGATACCAGCACAAGGGGGAAGGAGACCAATACAGAGAAAAATCAACTCCTACCAAATCAGAGAGCCAGAGCCTCAGAGGCCCCCAACACCTCATCACTGAAGCAGACCAAAAATGAACCCAACGTGGCTCAGGGAAATTTTGCGGAAGAGGGGGTGGAAAGAATGTCAGAGCCACATGTTGGGTCAGGATATGCAGAGACATCTATTGTACCAATAACTGTGGGCTAACTCCACAAGGCATGACCCATATACCTCAACAAGGAGGGGCTATTGTGTAGGGGGTAGGTCATGGATGAGCCTAATAATGGTACCAAACTGCCTGTATTTGCTGAATAGAAAACTAATAAAAAAATATTTATTAAAAAAATAAAGTTAGCAAGAATTGAACTGGTTTCCACTTTAGTTCCATACTGACCTATTAAAGCCCTATTACGACTGCAGCCTGTGCTGTCTTTAGAAATTTGGTCATAGCATTTAGTTATAGTGTGTAACCAAATGTTTTACAATGGCCTGCATTGTTTGGGGGTGCCCCATGGACTTCCTGGCCCACAGCTTATTGTAGGGGTAATCCAATTCTGGCACTATAAGTTACCAACAACAGCTCATGCTTTAGGGTAAAGCCTTCTCCTCCACATGTAGATAGCTTCATAAACTTTTAAACTGTGTACTTTTCTGAGCATTGTGATGAAATCATGCATGTTTTATGGTCTATCCATACATTTTTATTTTTATTTATTTTATTTTATTTCATTTTGGTTTTTCGAGGTAGGGTTTCACTCTAGGTCAGGCTGACATGGAATTCACTATGTAGTCTTAGGGTGACCTTGAACACATGGCAGTCCTCCTACCTCTGCCTCCCGAGTGCTGGGATTGAAGGCATGTGCTGCCATACCAGGCAACAAACACTTTTTAAATAAAATTACAAAAACAGGAGACTATTTATAACAGCATACTGCATATGTAATTTGTAAATAAATAAATAATAATATACTCAAAGAAACAAATCAAAAAGTATGACATATTTTGGACCATAGAAATATAGTTAATGCATACATACATATACACACATAAACATACACACATATTCTCCTGCTTAATTCACTAGTTCCAAATATTTGCATATTTTTGGAGTTTTAAATTTATACATAAATATATATTTATGAAAAACTAAGTTGGAAAATGATCCCTTTTGCTATAAAATCAGAATTAAGTCACATTTTGTTTCTAAATATAATATTACAGGTAAAAAAGCAAATACCAAAAATTTTAATAGATATTAGACTATTCATATTTCTCTTTTGTGCCAGGATTTTTTTTTGGGGGGGGGTTTCAAGGAAGGGTCTCAGTGTAGCCCAGGTTGACTTGGAATTCACTATGTAGTCTCAGGGTGGCTTTGAACTCATGGCAATCCTCCTATCTCTGCCTCCTGAGTGCTGGGGTTAAAGGCATGTGCACCACACCTAGCTTACTGTGCCAGTTTTGATAATCTAATTTTCCTAGGAATTTGTCAACTTCATTCATAGTGTCAGACTCTGAGTTTTTTCTTTTTTTTAATTTATTTATTTGCGAGCTACAGACACAGAGAGAAAGACAGATAGAGGGAGAAAGAGAATGGGCGCGCCAGGGCTTCCAGCCTCTGCAAACAAACTCCAGACGCGTGCGCCCCCTTGTGCATCTGGCTAACGTGGGACCTGGGGAACCAAGCCTCGAACCGGGGTCCTTAGACTTCACAGGCAAGCGCTTAACCACTAAGCCATCTCTCCAGCCCTCTTTGAGTTTTTAATAAGTATTCTCTCATTTTTATACCTGTATGATCCCTAATAGTATGCCTATTAATACATGGTCTTGTTACTTGTGTATTCTCTTTTTTGTGTGTGTTTGTTTCATCTTGTCTAGAGTTCTCAAAGCTGACTTTTGGCTTGGTGAACATTTTTCTGTTTCATGTCTGTTTTCTACACCTTGATTTCTGTTCCTGTGCTTACTATATCCTTCATTTCACTTAAGTTTTAATTTGACTATTCTTTCCTAATGTATTATGGTAAAAAGTTTAATTTATTTAAGGCTTTTTTCCCCTTCCTCTCCTGCTCCTCTTTCCTATGATGCTGGGGATCAAACCCAGGGCCTTAATCATTGTAGGCAAGTGCTCTAACACTGAGCTGCAGTGTTAGTCCAACTTTCCTATTTTATGTATAGTCCAACTTTCTTATGTATATTAAAGGGTCAAATTTTTCCTTTTTTCCTATATACTGCTTTAGCTATGCCTCTTAAATTTTGATGTTTTATTTTCATTATTCATGTTATTTTCTAATATCTCTTGAGTTTCTTTAACCTTTTAATTAATTATAAGAGTATTAATTTCTACTTATCTTTTAAATTCTTTTTTTAAATTTAATCCCTTTGTGGAGACTATGTTGTCACCAGCAGGCATGAACAGTGAGAGTTCAAGCTGGCTCTCTACACACCTAGTAGAGATGGACTTAAGATCTACCCCCAGACCTCCAGCAGGACTCCACTGCTGCTGAAGACTAAATAGAAAACTTAATCTTACTCAAAAATACATCAGACTATGGGGACATACGTTTACATTCAAACCACCACAGTAGTCTTCATCTGCTTTTGATATTCTTTTTTTTTTTTAATTTATTTATTTGAGAGCGACAGACACAGAGAGAAAGACAGATAGAGGGAGAGAGAGAATGGGTGCGCCAGGGCTTCCAGCCTCTGCAAACGAACTCCAGACGCGTGCGCCCCCTTGTGCATCTGGCTAACGTGGGACCTGGGGAACCAAGCCTCGAACCGGGGTCCTTAGGCTTCACAGGCAAGCGCTCAACCGCTAAGCCATCTCTCCAGCCCTGCTTTTGATATTCTGTATATAGTTATAATGTCTCTATGTGATTTTGTGGACTTGATAATATATGCATTAGGTCTGTTGACTTGCTTTACACATTTTAATGTTATATATTATGGGTACAGAAACTTGATTATATATTCTTGATGGAATTTCCTCTGTAATTATTATTCTTTTTATAGTACTCTACATTAATTCCTCTTGCTGTACTAAACTATCACACATTTAGTGGCTTTATAAACATTATAAATTTATTGTCTTATATTTCTGGAGATCAGGATTCTGAAATGTGTCCCCAGAATCATGTGCCTTCTGCAGGTTGCCAGAGAGAATTTGTCTCTCTGACCTTCCCAGAAGCTGCCAAATTCTTTGGCTTATGGCTCTATCCCTTTATCTTCAAATCCAGCCCCATAACATGGATCTTTTTCTCATTCTCTTTGCTGAATCTGTTCCACTGTTTCCTACCTGGCTTTGACCTCTCTTGCATTCCTTTTTCAAGGAACACTGTGCCTACATCAGACCCTGCTAGATGCTCCAGGATAATCTTCCTATCTCATGATTCTCAATTTGATAATATCTTCATAATTTCCCTTAAATTATGGAGCAATATTATATTTTCTGAGGATTAGGATATAAGCATTTTGAAAGAAGAAAGGACCCATTACTTAGCTTACCACAATATATATGTTTTATTGTCTGATAGAACTATATAGGTGCATGCAACTTTCTTCTGGTTAGCATTTGCATAGTATTTTCCTTTTTGTTACTTGTATACTTTCCCTGTCCTGATATTTAAAGGTTGTCTCTTTCTAGTAAATCTTGAGTGTTTTTGTTTTTCAGCTGATAGCCCTTGCCTTGATGGAATTGTCACACCATTTCCATTAAATGTTTTCACTGATATATTTTAATTTAAATCTTTACCAAATTATTCATTTTCTTGTCATTCTCTCTTTTATGTTTGGCTTCTCTACTTTCTTGAATTTTAAAATTCAACTTATACAATTTAACTTTTACGTGTAATTTTATCCTTTTACTGATTATCCCTATAATTATGGCATGCATTCCTAACTTATTACAGTGAATGTTATTAACTAATAACTTACTGTGTAAGAACCATAAAATACATCAAATTAACTTACCCAGTTTCTACCTTTTATACTGTTACTGCAACTTACTTTTCCCTGTTAGTATCTATTTATGACTACAAATAAGCAAGTAGGTTATAATAACAGTTCCTTACTGTAAGGTTTGGGAGTGACCAAGACCACACAAACCACTCTGAGACAAAGATGAAAGCTTTTATTTAGGAAAACATGAGCTGCCAGGACTGGCTCTCAAGAGTGGAGCATAGCCAACCAGAGATTCCAGATAGAGTGCTTTATAGGGCTTCTTCAGTTGGGGGAAAGTGAGGAAGGGAAAAGAATTCCTTTATTATTTACATTAGCCATTTCAAATAGTTAGACTATGAGACCAGAACAGTGAGTAGGTGACATACAAGATAAGGGGGCAGGAAATCATGACCTGGGGCATTGTTAGGCAAGGAAGGGATAATGGCTGGGCAGTTTCTTAAGGAACGTGGATAAGTCTCTGTAGCCATCTTGCTGTCCTTGGTGACTCCATTTTGGGAGCCAGTCCTGACCTAACATTCTAGTAGTTTGTTAATGATAAGAGACAAAGGTTAATTTTTTCATGCTGCCTGCAATGGCAATGAGTTCTTATGGGAGGGGCTAGATAATGCAGCCAATGGGTCTACCTTTAGGGCAGGTGATGAGGAGACAGTTTCATGGTGGATAGAGGTGGCAGAGTGGTGAAATCAGTAGTGCCAGTGTAGCATGTTGTTATGACTTGGGGGCAGAGGGGCATCAGTGTATTCAAGAGCAACATTTTGGGATTGGTGGAAGAGTAGGAGGAACACAAGAGAGTTTAAGTTTGAGAGGGCTCCTTGGGTTGATGGTGTACTTATCCCTGTATGAGGTAGGGTAAGGACTAAGGAAGGAAGGGACCCAAGGAATAGCTCTGATTCTGGCTAAGGCAAGTGGGAGGAGCTCGAGTTAGTGTAGGTGAAATTAAGTAGGGACAGGCAGAGGCAGAAGGCATTAATTAATTAATGCTAGAGTCTAGTATTGTAAGTTAGCATCACACAGGAACCTATTAGTCTGAATCATTTTTTATATTGTAGTTATATATTTTTATTGGGTGATTAAGACCATGTAGGCTCCCAGAATTAACTGTCTATTATGGAGGTCAATAATGGAGCTGTAGGAAAGACTTTCAGGGACCTATGAGTTCTATGACTTTCAGCATTGTCATTTGCTAGGATAAGTCAAGGCTGTGCTGACCAGGTGACCCTCCCTCATTTGGGAAGCATGGAGGACTGATTTTCCTCTGATGTGACTCTCCTGGTGCAGATACACTGACTTGGAACTCATCTCTTGCTCTCCATGTCCTCTTTGATCAAGAAGACAGGTAACTTACCAGAAGCTAGAAGTTAGTACTGCCTCATCATCTCCTATGGCCTTGGAGCACAAACCAAAATATTGCTTATCCTTTTAACCCCAATTTTTCTAATTGATTTTGGTTTCTACATATGGTTGTTAATCATTCAGAGAGACTGTAAGTATCTGATTAGCTGTTTTGCTTAGTTACAAGGGTGCAGAACATATCTGGTTAGCAAAGCAGATCTGGTTAGAGAATGACACAATAGTTTAAAATCATTTTGATTTATATTTAATTTTAGTTGTCAGGTGATAGTGTAATCTATATCTGGGACATAGAAAACATACACATTCTATCTTTTAAGTATTTGTCAGTTATAAATATGACAGAATATTTTAGTAGTCCTGAAAACAACATTTTATCAATTATTTTATCAATAACTTTAAGCCAATTGATGTAATCTAGAAATTGTACATCAGGAAAAGACAGTATAAAAACTTAGCATCTGTGTTTGAAAATAACTTTGGCTAGTCTATGTACCAATGCAAGTACTAATTCCCCCCCTCCTCCCTGCCAAACTGGAAGCAGAACAGCAGTTTAAGATTATTTTTCTAGGGCAGGAAACATGTCTTAAGTATCAATATCTCTATAAGCAATGAACTTCGTATACCAGAAATGAGACAATTACTTAAGTGAAACCTTGACTGAGACTGATCATACATAGCTCAGTAATAAAATAAACCTGGTCATTATTGAGTTAAGCCCAATTTTAACATAGTTACAGACAATTTGACAGATACGAAGTAGTTTCTTAAATAATTATCTTTTACCATTGAACAAGTTTAAGGCTTAACTAAAGAAATATTTATGACTATTACATGAAGCTTAGAAAAACTATATTAACATTGTCAACAGTGTATTTCCTCAAGACATGGTGAGCTTTCTCAGTTTTTCTAAGAACAAAATCATAAGTCACTTTTTATAAGACCGAAATTATAACCTAAGTGATAATCCCCCAGCAAAACCAGCATGAATAGACAAGAGCTATCTTAAAATTAGAGTTTTAGCCAGGCATGGTGAGGCATGCTTATTGATAGCTAAACATCATGGACTTTGTATAAACTAAATTATAATATTCTGATATCTGGAAAATCCTGATATTAACAAAAAGTAGAGTTTACATATTTAAGGCACATGAGGCTACAGAGAGCAAACTATGATCAAAAGATCTGCTAACAGAATTTAAATTAAATAAGAAATCTCTAATATTTAGTAACATTTTTTGCTTAAATATGAGGACATGAAAAATTTTATAATTTTTAAAGTTCATCAGAATTGGGGTACCTTTAAATGAGGAGATTTAGCTCTTTGAAAAACTAAATAAGATGTCCATCCAATCTGTAAGTCAGTTTCAGAAATTAATTTAGTTGTATTTAACCCAAAGAATAGAGGAACTGGGTTAAACTGCCATGATCCAATGAAAAAAGGAGACAAGTCTCATGGAAAAGAGAGAGAATGGGCATGCCAAGGCCACTTGCCACTGCAAACAATTGCCAAATGCATGCTCCAGTATGTATATCTGGCTTTGCAAATCAGCAACTTTAACAACTGAGTCAAAAAGAGATATTTTTAATGTCTTCCAAATCAGTTTTATAGAACTATACTGAATTCCAAACATACACAAACTTTCATGACACAATCTATAACTATTTGAATCTTAACCAACTCTATAATTCTGTCTGTGATTCTTTCGTAAACTTGTTCAATAATGACATAAGTTAAATCTAAAGTGTTAAGACTGATTGTTGGAGGAATTGAGGAACTACATCTTAAATCATAACATAACTTTGTTTAGAATTTTTCTCTTACTGCTCACCATGAAGTAAATAGTTTTCAAGTGTATGACAGATAAATGCTGTTCAGTTTCTCCAAATGTGGTCTACTTACCTTATAAAATAGGGAAACAAAAGAGTAAATAATTTCTCTGTGAGATTTTTTTTTTTTTTTTTGAGGCAGGGGTTTAGATATAAAAACCTTAGGAGAGAATTAATTGCTATTAATGAGTCAATTTTAACCTTAAGATTTAGTTAAAAGGCTGATAAATAGAGGAACCTAGTTAATTTGGTGGGGTACTCTAAATTCAGTTTTTCATGATGATTATTATGACCAGATTAGCAGCAATGAGTCATCCAGGGCCATCCTTTGTTAGTCTGATGTAAGCCCTAGGCGAATAGTCATTTTATATCTCAAGAAGTCTGTAATCTGATTAAGTACTTTGTCTTTCACTTTATGTTTAAACTTACTCATACCTTAATCTACATACTTTACTCATATCTTCATCTACATATTTTTAATTTACAATATATGTAACCACTCTGTAACAGTCTGTTTCATTAACCATTTAACATACAACATTTAAAGTTTTCTCTCCAGTTTATCTACTTTAGTCAGTTCATCTCATAACTACCAAGAAAAACTTTTATTGTCCTTACCATAAGACTTTTAATATGACCATTTAAGTTTTTTCTTTCCTCAAAAGGCCTTTTGAAGTAACTTCTTTATGAAAGTGTAAACCAAATTTGACTTATTCTATTTACCCATAATAAATATGTAGGTTTTTATCATTTATTGATTTTGGCACTTTGTTTCTTATAACTTTCCTAAAACATATTTTTTATACGAAAGCAGATTTGAACGTTATTATAATTATTATTATTTTTGTTTTTGTTTTTCAAGTTAGGGTCTCACTGTAGCCCAGGCTGACCTGGGATTCACTATGGAGTCTCAGGCTAGCCTCAAACTCACAGTGATCCTCCTACCTTTGCCTCCCAAGTGCTAGGATTAAAGGCATGTGCCACAATGCCAGGCTATAATTTTTTTTTTTTTTTTTTTTACAAATTCAATATTGAGTACTACATAAAATAGTTACAAATTTCTGATAAGAAGTCCCCATCTGTTTACAATGACTTGGCATTCACCCATCAT
The DNA here is from genome assembly GCF_020740685.1 of Jaculus jaculus. Classification (NCBI taxonomy): domain Eukaryota; kingdom Metazoa; phylum Chordata; class Mammalia; order Rodentia; family Dipodidae; genus Jaculus; species Jaculus jaculus. The sequence continues at coordinate 37,081,117 of NC_059102.1, forward strand.
CAGCTTGGTTCAGGTTCCTGAGGTTCCCTTTCCTTGCATTCCCCTGGCTCTGCAAGGCATGGAAGCTAAGAAAGAGCCTTTTTTATTTTTTTCCTTCCTAAATTCCAGGGAGTGTTTTGGCCTTCCCTTGGGACTGCTAGACAGCTTTCTGATCCAGCCATTTTACAACTTTAAGAGTAGGAGAATCTTGCACTTTTCTTGCCTATGATCTTAATGATTTTTAGTGTTCCTTCTAGGGGACACTCAACAGTAAAAATTGGCCATGTCATCTAGTAGAGTGGGCTTGGTGGAGAACATCCCCCACAATGAAATTACATTGCTCAAAACAGAAATAATTCTGCAGCCTTAGGGCTGTGAGCCACATACATATACATACACATTCATTTTAAGTGCAGTTTTCTTATAGACTCCAGACAACCATTTTTCCCTTCACATATTCATTCAGAAGCTATGCATTTCTATTTTAAGTTTCTATTCTATTTACAATTCCAGAGATCAAAATCAAGCCTTGTTATCACGCAGAGGGTCAGAAGAGGCTGAGGGAGCTGGAGAAGCCAGAATAGCTGTTGGGACCAGGTCCTCTATGGCATCTAGGTCAAAAGCAAAGGGTGAGGATGAGTATGGGGGAGGGGCTGAATTAGAGTGCATTCCTGAGACCTTGGCTAGAAGGACCTGGTGAGAAGATCAGGTAGAGCAAAGAGAAGGTCGTGTGCACAGAGCTAAAAATGTTTGAATGTAAGGCATTTCAGATCATTTGCCTGTACATTGGCAGAAGTTTGTTTTTTTTTTTTTAATCAGTAAGAATGTTGAAATTAAAAGTACCTTTCTCAGGCTCTTTGGACCCATTGTTCATCTTATATTGTGGCTGGGCAGAGTTGCAGAGAAAGATAAGATCCAGTAGTTTTAGAAGCTTTAAGTTCTTAAGGAGACAGGGAAAGGGCAAAACAAGGGTGAGAGAAAGGAACCAGGGCTTAAGCTGGGTTTACACAGAACATCAATATGACCCCCGAGCCCATCAGGGTGCATGGGGCCTGTACCTCCCACTGGGCAGAGGCCATATAGGTCACAAGTGTTGACTTTTTAGCCTTTTAGTGGGCAAGGTAGGCAACTGTGCTCCCGATGGTGGCTAAAGTGGCTGGCAATAAAACATGAGGCCTCAAAAGGGAGAGGGAGAATGTCTGGAGATGGTGCAACCAAACCAAAAGGCACCCCTTAAGGTATGATAGACCAGAGAGTGAGAGACCTGAGGTATAGAGACTGCATCTTTCTTGGGACCTGGGGTTGAGGCCCAAAACCAGCAGAGAAGTGTAGCCTGGTGTGCTGGCATAGTTTCCATGAGGAAGGATTAACCCCCACAGCAGGCCAACATGAGAGGGACACTTACTGAGAAGGAGGGAGGAGATGGAGAAGGGAAGAAGAGCGAGGACAAATTGTGGTTGCTATGAAAGCTGATACCACGCAGAGATGGATTGAAGCCATCACAGAGTCAATGGCAGCTCAGTGGTCTGATCAGAGGAGGGGAGATCTGGCCACCCAAGAGGGCAACCAAAAGCCTCCTATCCAAGTCATGAGCACCAGATGTATGTTTGGGGAGTGACCAAGACCACGCAAACCACTCTGAGGCAAAGGTGAAAGATTTTATTTGGGAAAAACATAAACTGTCAGGACTGACTCTCAGGAGCAGAACACAGCCAACATGAGCTTACAGACATTATGTTTTATAGGGCTACTTCAGTTGGGGGAAGGTGAGAAAGGGAAAAGAACTCCTTTGTTCTTTACATTAGTCATTTCAAATAGATAGACTGTAAGACCAGAACAGTGAGTAGGCAACTTACAAGATAAAGGGGCAGGAAATCATGACCTTGATGCATTGTTAGGCAAGGAAGGGATAATGTCTGAGTGGTTTATTGAGGAATGTGGATAAATCTCTATTGCCATCCTGCTGTCCTCCTCAGTGACTCCATTTTGGGAACCTGTCCAGACCTAACACTTGCCTTCTTCGTTTCAAATTATATACAAGTTCCTTTTTGCCCAACTCCAACCCAGAGCTATATGGTGACGTATATTAGGAGACATGAAGCTCTGAGCTTAACCAAGCTAGCATAGTACAGACCATACTCTGAATGTCAATCTCCTCCAGAAAATATTCACCTTTTTGTTTCCTAGCAGAGAGAATAGTAGCAATTTCTTTAATTCAGTTTTGAATTGAATTAACTTGAAACTTCTGTCTTGGTGAGAATTATTTTATTTCTGGTTCATACTTACCTATATTGTATCCTCTCAAGAACCCAACACAAGGCTTAAAATTTACCAAGGCATTTTTCCTAAGTATTTGTACTCTCACCCCTATAAGACTATCACAAACTATGTTTAGTATTTCATCCTCTTAATTCTTGCTTTCTTCTTAAGCAGTCAGCTCCTAGTTCTACACTCCATATAATTCACCCAATGCTTTGAAAAGGAAGCCAAACAAAAATGTGCAACCACCACCTACAAGGGACATTTCATAAATAGATCTTTTATATGCTAAGTGTCATAGTAATTCTGGTGCCTTCAAATTAATTAATTAATTAATTTAATTATTTTCATGGTAGGGTCTCACTCTAGCCCAGTCTGACCTGGAATTCATTATGTAATCTCAGGATGGCCTCAAACTCACAGCAATCCACCTACCTCTGTCTCCCAAGTGCTGGGATTCAAGATTTGTGCCACAACACCCAGCTCAAATTGATTTCTTAGATCTCTTTTTTCTAGTTATTGTCAAAACAAAGATTGATCTGAAACAGCAAAATCCTTCATAACCAAGAATAGAAATTCTTAGATATTATGAAATTTATAAACTACAGTATATAACATAAGAACAAATTGTATTTGTAAGGGTCCAAGAATCACTGAGGAAAGACCATGGACTCACATAGTATGTAAAAGCAAAGAACATTTATTCTGCAGAAACAGCCAGCATGCAGGGGTCAACCATTCATCCAAAATGGCAACCCTGAGAGGAGCATGCAGGCCCCTTTTAAGCACAGCTAGGGGAATCTTAGGAAGGTTAGGTCATCTTCTAATGTGATTGGCTAAGCAAGCAGGAGTTACATTTGTACACCTTTGATTGGCTGTGGCCCAGATTTTACCATCCTTGGACATGTTTAGACATGTTTTAGAGACTTTGCAGGAACTGACTCAGCCCTGGAGCCTGCTATCTCAGGCAAGTCCTTTTTAGGTCATAGTCCAGAGGTACTGAAGAAGCTGATTTAGGCCCCTGGGTGGCTATCTTCCCTGGCCACATGTCAGGGTCACTGTTGATTAACAGCCCTTTGTGGTTTTTCCCAAAAGTCTTGTCTGCTTCTCCAGAAAACTCAAACTTTGGCCTAGCTGTAAAGTGGAGCAAATTTGATCGTCTCAATGTCGATGATGAAAATAGATAGAAATATAGAGATAACAATAAAAAATAATGAATAATTGGTATTTTGGGCTGACTTCCATATTGTTGATGAAATTGCTTCAGAATATTAAAGTTTCTGCTATTGCTCTCCCTGGAGTTCTCTAATTGGTTGTTTCTTCTTTCTGGTATTGTTGTTATGCCCAGTTCTTGGCACCCCCAGTTGACCACCAAGGAGAACCAAGCACGTATGCAAGGGCAAGGAGCTTTATTTCATGCTTAAGCTCAGTCTCTTGACTTCACCATTGCAGTGGATCCATACAAGAGCCCCAAGTAGCAGGATGGTAGGGTTTTTATAGGGATTTGAACACAGAAGAAGGAGATGGGTACATGATTGGTTGATTTAAACAGTAACTGTACTTGTATTCTTCTGATTGGTTTAGTATATTGGCAGGCAAAGTTGGTGGGCAGGGGCTAAGGGAATTCTAGGCAGGTTAGGTAATTTATCTTCATTATGATTGGCTAAGACAGAAAGGCAGCGGGGACAAGTCCTGGGTAAGTCTCAGACATGTCCTGGGCATGTTTATGGGCTGGCTTAACACTCAGGCCTAGCCAGGGCAACGCCCTATAGAAGCCTGTCATAGCATCAGTCTAGTTTCTGTATCCTTCATTGTAATAATTGTCACTTTTCCCTTTGGATTGGAAGTTATGTATGTGTGCCACATGCTTCACTTTCAGCTTCTCAGGATAATGAGTGTCTTATCTCTTTAAGGGGTCCTTTAAATCATTGTTTGATAGATTAGCCTAATCAAAAGTCATATGCTTAAAACTTTATGAAAATTTAGGTGCTTAATTTTACTTGCAATGGAACAAAAAAATTATCTTTATGTAAATCTGTACAATTTCAAAATTTCAGAGATGACTAACTAAATTTAGCTAGATTATAGGTTATAATTCTCTAGGGATTTCATTGTGAATGTATGTTCTCCATAGCTTCAGGAATTTTTTTTTTCTTTTCACAATTTTTATTAACATTTTCCATGATTATAAAAATTATCCCATGGTAATACCTTCCCTCTTCCCCTACCCTTTCCCCTTTGAAATTCCATTCTCCATTATTACCTCCCCATCTCAATCATTGTAGTTACATATATACAATACCAAACTATTAAGTACCCTCCTCCCTTCCTTTCTCTTCCCTTTATATCTCCTCTATAACTTACTGGCCTCTGCTACTAAGTACTTTCCTTCGCACACAGCAGCCCAATCATCTGTAGCTAGGATCCACATATGAGAGAGAACATGTGGCGCTTGGCTTTCTGGGTCTGGGTTACCTCACTTAGTAAAATCCTTTCCAGATCCATCCATTTTTCTGCAAATTTCATAACTTCATTTTTCTTTACTGCTGAGTAGAACTCCATTGTGTAAATGTGCCACATCTTCATTATCCACTCATCAGTTGAGGGACATCTAGGCTGGTTCCATTTCCCAGCTATTATAAATTAAGCAGCAATAAACATGGTTGAGCATGTACTTCTAAGGAAATGAGATGAGTCCTTAGGATATATGCCAAGGAGTACTATAGCTGGGTAAATCAATATGGTAATAAGCCTTAAATCATATGGTAAATCATATGATAAATCAATCTTTAGCTGTTTTAGGAACCTCCACACTGATTTCCACAATGGCTTCAGGAATTTTTGATTAGGGTTAAACTATCTACTTAAGTCTCCAGCAGCTTGGTGGAGGAGGTGCCATTGGGGGTGGATCTTGTAGTTCAGCCCTACTAGGTGTTCAGAGCCAGTTGCTCTAGCAGTTGGTGGTATCTCTAGTTATACATCTTCGGAAGTGAGCCAGCTTATTCCCCCTTAATGGAACTTCCCCTAGGCTCTGTAAGCCTAAAATAAACCTTTTCCTCCCATAAGTTCCTGGTTGAGTATTTGTCCCGCAATGAGAATGTAACTGCAACAGAAAAATTGGTACTGATAAGTTTGATCATTTCTGTGATGAATCTAAACATGTGTGTTGTGGTCTTTTGTAATTTTATTGTGGGAAGAATGTGGAAGGACTTGGTATTTTGGATTAGAGACGCCTTGCAGTACTAGCAGCAGAGCTTTATAGGTTATTCTGGTGAGAGAGAATTGTGTACTGTGAAGGCTTGGCTTATGAACTTTTAAAGGGGAAGCAGAGAACTTTTTTTAGAACTGGGCTACTGGTGAAAAGGCTGATTGTGTTCTGTCTAAGCCCTACGATTTTGAGTAAGGTTGAATTTAAAAGTAATAGACTGGTATGCTTGGCAAAAAGGTATAGAAGAAAATGATATGAATGATGTAAAGTTTATCACAGGGAAAATTCAAGCAAGTTTGAAGTTTTTGAGAGACTGGTTTTAGGTTATTTAAGCTGTAATTGTTTAGTTGAATTAAGGCTGGGCCAACCGCCCTGTAGCCCTGTATAGAGATAATGAGAAAGATGCCTGAAGGCTAAATTAATACAAAGAAGGCTCAAATGAGTAAGAGTGCAAAGTCTTTTTGCAAGAAGGAGGCTTGAAGGAAGAATTCTAAAGAGTAAACTGCTTTTCAAGGTCAAGATTTATTCCCCCCTAGATTTACAATTTGGCTATAGAGCATAAATGGTAATGGTTTTAGAAGCATGCAATACTCAGAGAAGTAGGTAACAAAATGAACATGGTTCCAGTAACGTAAGGCCATTGTTTGGAGCTATGAAGATGGACCATGGTTCACAATGTAGATCTGAAGATGTTTTGGACATACCAGGAGTGTGGAATGGCTGCCATGGAGAGCTGATGGCTCTGGATGGAATTTTTCCCAGGATCCTCAGCCCAGCTGGGATTAGAATCCAGAGACTTTTGTCAATGGTTAAAGATGTCAGACTTGAACTGCAGAGGTTTGATGTTTGTCTACTAATTATTCATTCTACATTGGTCCAATCTCATTATTAGGTCAGTTTGCAATGGAAATGTTAACTCTGTGCCATTATGTGTTAGAAGTATTTAACTTGGTTTTTGATCTTGCAGAGCTCATAGTTATGAGGCAGTCTGAAATCTCAGATAAGACTTGGGAATGATGTTAAAGTTAATAAAGACTATGGAGATGTTTGAAGTTGGATTGAATGCAATTTGCATTGTGAGTTGGTCATGAGTTTATGGAGACCAGGGTTGGAATGTGGTTTTAATGCGTAGTATATCCCCCATAACCTCAGGGATTTTTGATTAAGGTTAGGCTTTCTACGTAAGTCTCCAGTAGCCCATTAGATGAGGTATCACTGAGGGCAGATCTTGTAGTCCAATCCTACTAGGTGTAGAGGGCCAATTGCTCTGGTTGTTAGTGTTTGCTGGCTGTTTAGTGGTGTCTCTCTGCTATATATCTTTGGAAGTCAGCCAGCTTTTTTTTTTTTTTTTTTTTCTTTTTTGCCATGACAGAACCTACCCTGATTTCTGTAGGCCTAAAATAAACCCTTTACACCCATAAGCTGCTTTGGTTTGGGAGTTTGTCCCAGGAACAACAAAGTGACTACAACCAATGTTAGGAAAAATCTGCTATATTTATAAATTCTAGGTGCAAAGTGAAACATAAAATATTCAAAATGGCATTAAAACAAAAAAGTAATAAACTTGTTAAATTAACCTATGGCAATGTATCAAACAATTTCAATTGATACTTTTGGCAGTGCAGTGAAAATGAAAGGTCTTTTGGGTAAAACAAATTTTTTAAAAAAAACTATTTTTGTTGAAACTAAGTAATTTATTTATTTGAGAGAGAGAGAGAGAGAGAGAGAGAGAGAGAGAAAGAGGCAGACAGACACAGAGAGAGAATGGGCCCACCCCAGGGCCTCTACCACTGCAAATGACGCATGTGCCACCTTGTGCATCTGGCTTATGTGGGTCCTGTGGAGTTGAACCTGTGTCCTTTGGCTTTGTAGGCAAACTCCGTAACCACTAAGCCATCTCCTCAGCCCAGGTAAAACAAATTTAAATGCTGACTTTACCCTTTCCTATGAAGGTAACTTCAGACATTGAACTAAGTCTCTCTAGACTCCTATGACATTATTGTAGCCTTATGTTTCATAATGCCTAACCTGTTTTTAGTTGGCAATTGATTTCAGAAAAGCTGGCTAAAAAATGCAGCAGGAAACAAGACCTTAATATAATAGAGTTCACAATAGATCATTGCCTCAATAAACAGCCAGGCTTCTCTAAAACTGGAGATTATGTGAGAGCTCTAACTGTGAGGAGAAAGAAAAAATTCTTAGAACCACAGAATTTAGAACACCACCTATTGAGTACTTACTAGAAACCATTCTGTGTGCTTGTTTGTGCATGTGTATATGTGTAATTTACTCCTTAAGAGTCCTGCAAAGCATTTTCCAGTTGATAAAACTGAAGCTTAAAAGAAGTTGAGCAAATTAGCTGAAGCTGTAGCTGGTTAGCAATAGAGCCGGGACTTAGTCCCAGATTGATTGATTCCAGAATCTGTGTCCTTAAGCATTATACTCTGCCATTGCATAGCATTTCTTTAATTGATCAGGTTCTAGCTGACCGTTGTGAACAGGGACAATTTTATAGAGAAGGCAATCATTTTGGAAGATTTCAACTTTGAAACTCTCCTCAGTTTCACAATATTTTGGAGCCTATGAGTGGAATCTGTTTGTTAAGTTGAGAATGTTCAAGCTAATCACTAAGGCTCTGCTTCAATAGACATATCCTGTGTCTACCCAGGGATTTAGTTTAGAGACCCTAAAATGTTAGAATTTCTGGGCCTTTTCATGATTCTTAGGGTTGCAGTCAGGTTTGCATTGCTGGTAGAAATCACCCAACCAAGAGTAGCATGTGGGAAAAAAGAGGTTTATTTTGGCTTACAGGCTCAAGGGGAAGCTCCACAATGGCAGGGGAAAATGATGGCATGAGCAGAGGGTGGACATCACCACCTGCCCAACATAAGGTGGACAATAGCAACAGGAGAGTGTGCCAAACACTGGCAAGGGGAAGCTGGCTATAACACCCATAAGCCCACCCCCAACAATACATTATCTCCAGGAGGCATTAATTCCTAAATCTGTATTAGCCAGAAATCTACCATTCAGAACACCTAAGTTTATGGGGGACACCTAAATCAAACCCCCATACATAGAAAATATTTAAGTTCTGGTAATAAATCTTTGGATAGGCATAATGTCAGGGACTCACGCCTAACATGAGTTTATTTATCAATTGATAAGAATGATAGATCGAAAGTTTTTCTGGAAAAATGTGAGTGAGATTATTGGGAGTAATAGAAATATCCTTACAGAGAAGCTAAATAAAGTTAGAAGACTGAATAAAGCCAAAACTGATAATTTTCCTTTCTGGTGTTATGAATTCGGCTCCGATGAGCCCATATAGAATAAAAGTCCACATGATCTTTTAATGGAGAAATTGGAGTCCTTGGGTGCTTCCTGGAACCCCAAGCCCTGAGTTCATATCTGAAAACTAACCAAAGAATTGGCAATCCAAATTCAAGAGAATGATTTTTAAAATACCACATTTTATTCATGTTTTACAAAAGAGTGAGGAAAGGGAAAGGCTGGGAGGCAAGTAAAATAAGGTGGGGAGAAGAGAAGTATAGCATGTGGAGCCTAAAAGCCCACGTGGGCCACGTGTAGCTCAGGAGTCCATGTGACCAAATAGGGATCTGGGAAAAAAAGCATGGAAAGAAAAAAGAAATTTCAAGGAGTTCCTGCTATATGGGAGCTGGAGGAGATAAGATACCATGTGGAGAGTAAGGGCTAGAGGGCCTGAGCTTGGGCCTAGGTGGAGCCCTTCCTGGCTGGGCCTGGGCCTGGGCCTAGATTGAGCCAGCCCAGGCCCAGAGGAGAGAAAAACCCATAGCTGGAAGTCCCCAAGTGATCAGAGAGAGCAAGAGCCTGCCCTCTTCTTGCAAAGGTATTTATAACCTTAGGGTGATATCTTTTGGTCCAGGTGAGCCAGAGGGCCAGCTGATTGGTTTGGACTAGGGGCTGTCTCAGGAAGAGATTAGCCCTGGCACAGGGTTCTGGGGGCAAAACTTGACCAACCACAATGTTTAAATCCTGGTCCTAACTGTTTATGGGCAAACAGCTCTTTGGAAATAGGCAAGAGATAAGAAAAACTTTCCTGCCCTTTGTATACCTTCAGGGTTCCAGTCACCCTAACTCTACTCCTCTTCAAGCTTTTGTCTATGCTCTGAGGCTATGACCTTCATTTTTCCTCAAAATAGGAATTAGTACAGTGGCAAGATGTTTGGATTTCCTCATCTAAACCTACTTACTGAATTAGAATTTTCTGAGAAGAAGCTTAGTAATCTCTATATTTAATAAACATTTGGGAGAAAAGAGAAAAAATTTAAGATGACTACCATCCTCATAGAATTTGAGCAATATTGCTTAAAATCTGTGTAATTCAAACTGTGATGTTCCATATGGTAGCTACTAGGTGCATGTGGCAAATAAGTGTTTAAATGTGCTGAGTGCAAAGTGTCAAAATGATATTTTGAATATATCAGCCTAAGTAAATTAGATTATTGAAATTTTATTCTTTTAGTTCTTCTTTTCCTCTCTTCCTTTTCTTCTTCTTATTCTTCCTTCTTCTCCTTCTTCCTTGTCTCTCCCTCACTCTTTTTCATGTGATTCCATATGTAGCCTATATTCACTCAAACTCTATCCTCCCTCAGCCTCCACAGTTCTGTCTGGGTTTACCGGTGTGCAATCACCTTACCTGTAAAAATTAATTTCATCTATTATATAATTCTCATTTTTTTATCTTAATATCTTAAATTGATGTTGATCTCTGTCTTCCACATGCATATACATGCATACACTCATGAGTATTAATTTTTCTGCTGTTGCATGAAATTTCTATAAATTTCAATCAAATGAAATGTGAAATGTTTTCATGTCTCCTTCCTATTCCAGCAGTGTTTGTTTAATACTAAAATCAATATCTTAAATTGCATATGTTTTTATGTGGTATTTATTTTTCTCAATTGCTGCCTTAGAGAGCATGTAATAAGCTATATTCTTCATATTTGTTTCATGAACTTACATACATCGAACTTACCAGAGGTGGCCTTTTAAAGTGGGATATTCCTAATTTTCAGCCCTGAAATTTCCCTCTGGAGGTAGATATCAACAATCTTTATTTTTCAACAATTTTCCTCAGGTGACTTCTATGCATAGTAAAAGTTGATAATATTTGAAGAAGCCTTTTATTTCTGTGTATCCTATGTTATATTGTAAGAGTTAAGATAATTCAAATTACTTTAGAACCACTGCCAGAAAATCACCTATACATAATTCTTGATCCATCCATACAAATCTCTGAACAAATCTCTTTGAGAATTGAGGCTAAAACAAGGATTACTCATAAGATATTTGTCTTATGGTTTAATATATATCTATACAATTGTAATAAGACATCTTCTCTGGCTAGTGCTATATAAAAATATGAGAAAATAGAGATTTTACTAATATTGTACAAAATGGACATTGATATAAAAGATTATTGTCAGAGGAAAGAGGTATACTACCTAACGATAAAGGGCTTGATTGACTCAAAAGCATGACCTTAAGTATATAAGCACCTAATAACAGAGATTCAAACTGCATTAAACAAACACTGCTGGAATAGGAAGGAGACGTGAAAACATTTCACATTTCATTTGATTGAAATTTATAGAAACTTCATGCAACAGCAGAAAAATTAATACTCATGAGTGTATGCATGTATATGCATGTGGAAGCCAGAGATCAACATCAAGTGTCTTCCTCAATTGGTCTCCACTTGGGATCTTGTTGTTGTTGAGGCACAATTTCTCACTGAAACTGGAGCTAATCATTTTGGCTAAACCATATAGCTAGAAAATTCCAAGGACCCTCCTGACTCTGTGTTATCAATGCTGGAATTGTAGGACCATGCCACCTTGTTCAGCTTTCTTACATGCTGGGATCTGAATTCAGGTCCTCATATTTGTAGGGCAAACATTTTGCCATCATCCTAACCCAAATATACTCTTCAAATGCTTGGAGAACTATTATCAAGATAGATCATGTTCTGGGTCATAAACCCATCTGAAACCTTAAATAAATTTAAAAAGGACTGAAATGAAATGAAGTCCTCTAGTATAATGCAATTAATTAAAAAAAACAGTGATAGAAAGATATTTGGTGATCCTCCCTAGTATTTGTAAATTAAAACTATACATATATAACATACAAGTCAAAGAAGTAACAGAGGAAATTTTAAATTAAATGTATACTACAATGTATCATACTAAAATTTGTAAGAGATAACTAAAGTATTATTTAGGCAATGATTTATATCATTAAGTGGTTATGTAAGCATCAAAGAAATAAGGCTCAATACTGAGCATGGCAAGAGAAATTAAAACCCGAAGAAAGAAAGAAGGAAATAGTGAAGATAAGAAACAACATCAGTGAAAATGAAGACAGAACAGTAATGAAGAAAACTGATGAAATGTTTCTTTGAAAGTAAATAAAATTGATAAAACTAACCAATAAAGAGAGGTAAAATACAAATTATAGGTTTGAAATATTGAGAACTTATATTTTGTGAAAGACATAAACTAGACTTTGGTATATGATGGCTGCATAGCAGTCACACCAGTCCAACCCAGTGAGGGATTTGAACAAAACCACAGAAAAATACACACTTCATCTGAAAAGTGAAGGTGTATAGGTTTTTATCCACCACAGCAGAGAAGCAGGAGAGACTAAGGTCAATAGGAGCTCACAGACATAGACCCATACCTATGCAGATCTTCACACCCACCAGCTACAGGAGCAGAGACCAAACAAGGGGATTTTCCAAACTCATCAGCCTCCTTGCCAAGTCAATAAATCTGAAGGGGAGATAGCAGGGCACAACAGCTAACCAGTTCCAGTACAACTCCAGGATTCTTCACTCACCCATACCCCAAACAACCAAACCATGACCCTTCAGGGAATGAAATCAGCATCCGGAAGCAGGGCATCCAGCACAGCTATTCAGAGCACCAAATTCACAGCATAACATGGAGGGATTGAGGTGGGCACTCAGCATTGTTGAGATTGGAAGTCACCCCAAAATGTAATGAGGCCAACTGGAAAAAAAAAAAAAAGCAGGTACATAGGCCTGCAAAATAGAAGTGCTAGTCTCTCTTTCTATGTCAGGGGAGATTATGGGCTACATATTCTTGGTTGGCTTAATCATTGTCAACTAAGCTGTGTCTTGGGGTTGACTATTGTTGCCTTTAATGCTTTCAGATTCTTAGGGCCTTTGTGGATTTTTTGTTTTGTTTTGTTTTTGTTTTTTGAGATAGGGCCTCACTCTAGCTCAGGTTGACCTGGAATTCACTATGGAGTCTCAGGGTGGCCTCAAACTCATGGTGATCCTCCTACCTCTGCCTCCCAAGTGCTGGGATTAAAGGCATGTGCCACCACGCCCAGCTGCCTTCATTTTTTTTTCTTCTGTCATTATTGGGGGCAAGGTCTGATTCAGACCTAGGCTGACCTGGAACCCATTTCAGAACAGAAATGTCAACCTTGCAGCAGAGAGGATTAAGGGTGTAGTGCAACACATACCCTTATGGATTGCGGTTTTATAAGGTTATCAGTTTGTTTCACTTTTCACACTTGAGTACTCTGTGGTAGTTTTTATTGAATGTGTATATTGCTCAATTGAGTTTTAGAATTTGCCAGTAAATTGCTCCACCCAGCCCACTAGAATACTTGAATAGCAGGCAGACTCAACACCTAGGATTACTTCTGCAGTTGGATTGCAGTACAAGAGCTACACTTGGCTCCTTAAACGCCTACTCTGATGGTACATAAAGTTGGATTTCCAAATCTAAAAACACCACAGTTTATTAGGAAACCCAAGCATAAAATCAACTCAGGATGCAAAAACTGCAACATTGTAATACAAGAAACAAAAAAATCAAAACAATACAATCCCATCAAAAGTTTAAATCCATTAATAATGTTCCCCAATGAGACTGTTTTAGATGAAATGCTTGCAAAGATTTCCAAAAAATGATTTTATCTATACTCAAAGAAATAAAAGAAGAAAACAAAGGAATTTAGGAGGAATAAAAACTCCTGAAGAAATTCCAAGAAAACACAGAAAACTAGCTTAATTAAATTAGGAAGTCATTACAAGACATGAGAAAGGAAATAGAAATACAGATGAAAAACCAGGTAGAAGTTCTGGCACTGAAAAATGCAGTCAGTTAAACAAAAATCTTTGTGGAATATTTTACCAGTAAAATGGATGAAGGAGAGAACAGAATGTCTACACTGGAAGACCAGATGGTAGATCTAATACAGTCCAACAAAGAAAAAGACAAGCTAATAGGAAGGTATGAATGGAGATTTCAAGATATCTAGGACACTATGAAAAGATCAAACATAAGAACTCAGGGTATAGTAGAAGGAGAAGAATTTCAATCCAGAGGCTTAATAGGCATTTTCAGCAAAATTATAGAAGAAAAATTTCCCCAAATTGGGAAAGAAATGCCAATGTAGATACAAGAAGCTTTCAGAACACCAAGCAGACAAAACTTGGAAAGAACCTCTCCTTTCCATGTTATAATTAAACAACTAAACATTCAAACCAAAGAAAATATATTGAAAGCAATGTATTGAAAATATATTGAAAAAACCAAGTTGCCTATAAAGATAACCTCATCAGGATCACAGCAGATGACTCAACACAAACTTTAAAAACCAGAAGAGCTTGGAATGATGTATTTCATGTTCTGAAAGGAAAAAACTGTCAACAAAGAATACTTTCTCCTGCAAAGCTATCTATCCAAATTGAAGGAGAAATAAGGACATTCCACAACAAAAACAGGCTAAAGGAATTTATGACAACTAAGCCAGCTTTACAGAAAATATTTGAAGGAATCCTTCATGCCAAAGAGAAAGCAAAACACACACATGAGGAAACAGGAAAAAATAAACTGTACCCAACAGTTAAAACTAGAGAGTAAAAGAAAACAGGAAGCATTACAAAACAGGAAGAATGGAAAGAATGAACAAATAACTTGCAATATAACTCTACCTGTCAGTGGCCTCAATGGCCCAACCAAAATAAGGAGTCTTTGAGACTGGATTAAAAGGCATAATCCTGCTGTTTGTTGCCTCCAGGAAACTCATCTCTCAATAAAAGATAGACACTATCTTAGGGTGAAAGAATGGAAAATTGTATTTTAAGCAAATGGGCCTAGGAAACAAGCAGGGGTTGCTATCTTAGTATCTGACTTCAAACCAGCATTAGTGAGGAAAGATAAAGAAGGTCACTTTATATTGATTAAAGGAACACTCCAACAGGACATTATAAGCCTAAACATATACACACCTAGCATGGGGGCTACCAATTTCATCAAACAAACACTATTAGATGTAATGTGACAGATAACACCAAACACAATTGTAATGGGTGACTTCAATACCACAATCTCACCAATTGACAGGTCATCCTGGCAAAAACTAGACAGAGAGACATCTGGATTGAATGATGTCATGGAAAAAATTGACCTAACAGATATCTACAGAGTATTTCATCAAAACACTGCAGACTATACATTTTTCACAGCAGCACATGGAACATGCTCAAAAATAGGGCAATGTATTAGGACACAAAGAAAATCTTAACAAATACAGTAAAATTGAAATAATCTCTTGTACTTTATCTCACTACAATAGGATTAAACTACAAATTAGCAACAAGAAAAACTACAGAGCATACAGAAATTTATGGAGACTAAACAGTACACTATTGAGTGATGAATGGGCCATTGAAGAAATCAAAAATGAATTCAATAAATTTATAGAATCAAGTGGTGAGAATACAACATACCCAAACCTTTGGGACTGATGGACAAAAATCACATAATCACCTCAATAGATACAGAAAGGCATTTGACAAAATTCAGCATTCCTTCATGGACAAAAGTCCTACAGAAACTGGGAATAGAAGGAACATGTCTCAACATAATAAAAACCATTTATGACAAACCTATAGCCAACATATTAAATACTAAATGGGGAAAACCTTGAAGATTTTTCCACTAAATTCAGTGGCATTCTTCACAGAAATAGAAAAAATATCCAAAAATTAATTTGGAAGTACAGAAAACCTCAAAAAGCTCTAACAATTTTGAGCATCAAAAATAAGGCTGGTAGCCAGGTGTCGTGGCACATGCCTTTAATCCCAGCACTCGGGTGGGAGAGGTAGGAGGATCACCGTGAGTTTGATGCCACCCTGAGACTAACTCCAGGTCAGCCTGAGCTAGAGTGATACCCTACCTCAAAAAAACAATAAATAAACAAATAAGGCTGGTGGTATCACCATCCCTAATTTTAAGCTATATTATAAAGCCATAATAATAAAAAAAAAAAAAGCATGATACTGGCACAAAGACAGACATGTAAATCAATGGAACAGAATGGAGGACCTCAATGTTAATCCAGGCAGCCACAGCCATCTGATTTTTGACAAAAATGCCAACAATATTCACAGGAGAAAAGGTAGCCTCTTCAACAAGTGGTGCTAGAAAAATTGGATATCTATATGTAGGAGGATGAAAATAGATCCTTGTCTTTCTCCATATACAAAACTCAAGTCCAAGTGGATTAGGGGCCTTAATATCAGACCTGAAACTATGAAACTGCTAGAGAAAAAGGTAGAGGAAAACCTTTAGCATACTGGCACAGGCAATGACTTTCTGAATATAACCATAATTGCTCAGGAAATAAAACCACTAACCAACCACTGGGATCTCATGAAATTAGAAAGCTTTTGTACAACAAAAGACACTGTGAATAGAGCAAAGAGATAACCTACAGAATGGGAGAAAATCTTTGCCAGCTATATATCTGACAAAGGATTAATATCCAGAATATACAAAGAATTCACAAAACAGAAAAATAAGAAATCAAACAACCCAATTTGCTGAAGGCCTGAGGTGAGGCTTAACATCATTGGGGGAGTATTGGAGGATAGGAATCACAGAGAGAAACAGCCTAGAGTAAGGGGCAATGTCCTTTTTACCCTTTTATTATATCCACACCCTACCCTAACCTAAACAATGGCGCCAGCCACATTGAATCCTACTTAAGTTTACCCTTTCTGGAATGATCCTCACAGACAAAACCACAGATCTGACTTACTATGCTTCTCCCAAGCCCAATCAAATTGACAAAATTAACCATCCCAGCAAGGATTGCATTATACAGAAGAAGTCTTTTATTTTAAAGAGCAATGAGAAGCCTGTGAAAGATTTGTCTAAGGCTTTTGTAAAGA
The DNA here is from genome assembly GCF_020740685.1 of Jaculus jaculus. Lineage (NCBI taxonomy): Eukaryota > Metazoa > Chordata > Mammalia > Rodentia > Dipodidae > Jaculus > Jaculus jaculus. Next base: position 37,097,832 of record NC_059102.1, read on the forward strand.
AGGATTAACCCACCCATCCCTTGCCTTTCTGCATCACAACTATATTTTGAATATGTATAACACAGTATGTTGAGCACTGGAAAGATAGAAATTTAAAAATCAAAATTAGATTTATGGTGAAGTTCATGTAACCCAGACTTGAGCATCTGTCATTTGCATACGCCTTTGTTATGACTACTAGTATTAGTGATGGAAAGTAAAAGGCAAGTTGCAATTAGGATGCATTTCTACATTTCTTTTTTGCTTAGCAAAAGTTTCTTAAAGTACATTAGTTTCGGGACCCACAAAATCTGGATTCATTCTTGTGTGCAGCCCTCTCACAGTCTTACAGAGGAGGCATGTAAGTAAACAGTTCTGTATGTCATGACAAGTGCTATGATAGAGGAAGGCACTTGATCCAGGTATGGGTGAGAAGGTAGTGAAAGCAGGGAAGCTGGACTTGAAGGTGCTAAGACTTGGCAGTACAAAAGCAAGGAGAATTGCAGGTTCTCCTTAGGGGAGTAATAGGAATGTCTTTAGGCCTAACAGAAAGTTAGTACTTACTGGTTGCTATAGAAACACCAATCAACTTCGATCATGATTTTACAGAAAATTATGAATTTAGATTAAACCAAAGGGCAAGAAAATCTTTTATGGTTTCCCTCCATCTGTTTTGCCTATAACAGGAAAGATCAAAGAATTAAATAAAAGCTTGCCAGGAAGTAACAGAAGGCAGCCCCAGATAAGACTGGTAGAAAAAGCACTATAATTAAAGTCAATGCCTTGAGAGAATAGGTCAGATAAATGGATTTTGCCTTCCCATATGTAGTATGCTTTGAAGTATAGACATATATCTTTAGTATTCCATAGCTTCAGTCCCCTAAGGATATAATTTTCCCAGTCAATCTAGTACTAAATGCTTTAGTTGATTTTTTAAGTTTTAAAGATTATTTTAGTATATAAAGTAAAACTGCCAGAATTAGGTATTTTATCATATCTTTGTCCAGATATTTATCTGTAGATATACAAATATGTATGTGTGTATTTACTCATAAATACATACACACAGAGATAGCTTTCAAAAACCTTGAAATTGAGCTATACTAAACTCAATATCATTTTGTTTTCTCACCAATCTATCATAGACATTTTTGTGACAACTGGTGGATCAATATTAGTTATTTCTCCTGGTTACCTAATATTAATAGTGCTTTCATTAAAAATCATTTATTAAAAGCATTTTAAACAATTTCAAGAAGACAGCGAATTTGTACAATGACTCAGTTGCATTTGATTTAAATAATTATCAATTCAAGACAATTTTATTTCATCTATACTGTCACCTTTAGTGGATAAATTTTTTAAACAAGTATAGAAATTTTGAATATATTTATAAATATACCTTTACATGGTTATTGTCAAAACCTTGAGTTTGAGTCACTGAAATGTGTTAATGTTAATTGGAATATTTTCTGAAGAGTCACCTAGGAAGGTAGATGTCTGGGCTGTATTCCATTACAAGAGAAAAACTAAACAGAATGCCAAAATCTGGAAGTTGGCTACTTTGTATAGTTGTGGGCTTGGTTTTAATGGAAACCAGTCATTAAAGATAAGTGTTCTCAGTTAAGATAAGCTCTAGTTTGAATGTTAAGCTAGTAAACTAGAACTTCAGAGCTATGTAGCCAGGACACTAATTGGAGACTATCAACTGAAACTTTATGGCACCTTTGAAGGGTGCTGTAGTTGTAATTATAGGAATATAAGTTTTTATATAGAGACTGTAAAAATTAGGGAATTGTGGGCTGAATGTGAGAGAGCCCAGATTGCAGTCAGATTTTGTTGGTGTGATTTCTCTGAAGATTATCAGATGTTTGCATTATTCAGACCTAGTTATAAAATAACATGCCTTACCAATAAAGAAAACCTTGGTATTTTTTTCTGGCTCAGAAAACAGGATTTATTTCTTTTTAAACTCTTCTAAGTGTCAGTTGAAGGTTTCTGAGGCATGACTTTTACTTAATTTCTAAAAATAATTTGGGCCAGGCATGGTAATGCAAGCCCTTAAACAACACTTGGAAGGCAGAGGTAGGAGGATGGCTGTGAGATCAAGGCCAACCTGGGCTAGAGTGAGACCCTACCTCAAACAAACAAACAAAAAACTGAAAGGAGTTTGGAATTTAGGTTTTTTTTTTGTTTAATTATTTCTTTGTAAGCAGAGAGATAGAAGAGAGACAAAGAAAATAGGCATGCCAAGGTTTCCAGCCACTGCAAATAAACTCCAGATGCATGCGTCACCAGGTGCATCTAGCTCTACGTGGGTACTGGGGAATCAAACCCAGGTTGTTAGCTATTGTAGGCAAGTGCCTTAACCATTGAGCAATCTTTCAAGCCAGTGGGCTTTTTTTAAAATTAAATATTTTATGTTACATAGTGTAGCACAAGAGATATTTCTAAGGAAGTTGAGTTGAGTTGGATGGAGGAGATAGTTTTAAAGATGAAAGAATAAGGCTACAGTTTGAGATCAATGACAAAGAGGGAGCCAATACCATTAATAGAAATGGAGGCTGTCTGGTAGAGAAAAAGAGTTTTAATGGTGATAACTTCATTCTTTTCAAAAATTTTTGTTTATTTTTATTTATTTGAGAGCAACAGACAGAGAGAGATAGAGGCCACTTGTTACTGCACAGAAAAATTAACTGAAGCTGAGAACCTGTCAGAAATGATAGAACTTAGTTAGAACTCTGACCCAGAAGAGGAGAATGAGCACATTATTCTGTCTTTTTCATAGTTAGTCTGTCATTAAAAGGAAGTAAAAAATGTTTTTCATATACTTACTTGAGTAGTTGGCTAAAAAGACTTGAAGAAATCATTTGGGCTACTGAATCTTATTTTATTACTTTTATAATTACTATATAACTAAATACTACTGCCAAGATATAAGGGACTCTTCAGTGTTCTTCTAGAAAGGGTTTTATAGTATTGGAAACTTAATTAGGTTTATATATCTTGTCTACATGAAGCACAGGAAATAATGAAGAAATGTCAAGAAGAATATTCCAAATAAAATTCAAGAGCCATCACATTGGAATGAGAACTATTGTACTATGAGTACAGCTTCTTACAACAATACAAGTGATGGGGACAGGAAGCTAATATTTTTAAGAACCAGCGAAACGATATTACAGAACATACTTTAAACTTTATACCAATTTAGATAATTGAATTAAAAAAATTGAAGCAAGCCGGGCGTGGTGGCGCACGCCTTTAATCCCAGCACTCGGGAGGCAGAGGCAGGAGGATCGCCATGAGTTCAAGGCCACCCTGAGACTACAGAGTTAATTCCAGGTCAGCCTGGACCAGAGTGAGACCCTACCTCGGAAAAAAAAAAAAAAAAAAAAAAAAAAAAAAATTGAAGCAAGCCCAACAGACTGGCTTTTTTAATTCAAGAGAGTGAAAATGAGAAAGAGAGAGAATTGGCATGCCATGGCCTCCAGCCACTGCAATCAAAGTACAGATGTGTGAGCCCCCTTGTGTGCATGTGTGACCTTGTGTGCTTGCATCACTGTGCATCTGGCTTATGTGAGACCTGGAAAGTCAAACATGGTACTTAAGCATTGATGGCAAGCACCTTAACCACTAAGCCATCTCTCCAGCCCGCAAAATTGAAGTGTTAACTATCTAGTTTATAATCCTGTGCCAAATGGGCAGTTGTTTAGAGGATATATGAACAGCAGGCACAGTATGTGAATGATAATTAATGCAACTGAACTTCACACTTAAAAATTATTCAAGTTTGCATTTTAGCACTTCTGTACATAAGAATGGAAGTTTTTTTTTTAATATTGAAGCTGGGTAATAGGTATTCACTATATTCTATCACTTTTATGATTAAAATTTTCTACAACTATAAGTGAAAAATTAACCTTTAATGGGAAATTTAAGCATATATAAAATATTTTCTACAGTACGAATATTAGGAACATAAAATATATGTTATACAACATCCATGTAATAGTCTAATTGCTTGAAAAACAGTATATCCTTTAACCAAGTCATGAATATGAGATCACCAATCATCATAACAGCTTTAATATTTATTCTAATATCTTCAATATTTAATGTTGTGTGCAGAGCACTTACATTGAGTACTATAAATATATAGTATGTATTTCATATATATAACATATATGGCATTGTTATGAAATATATATATTATGTTATATATAATTGTTATGACATAGGTTTTATCATTCTCCTTTTACAAAGAACTGTAGACTTGCCAGTGGTCTCATAGGAAGTTGGTTTATGGCTCCATGTCCAGTGATATGATCCTGAAGTCCCTGGGTGGTGTTATTTTAGTAGTGATATCTTTATAATGGACTCTACCAGCATCCCGAGGTTGTAATTCTTAACCATGTACTCATGACAAATGCTGCTATCAAGTCAGCTAATGTTCATGAACTCTATTTTTATCGTTTTGGAATGGAAGGAATAGGACTAGATGAAGTTTTGATTCTTTATCTCTAAAATTATAGATTACACTGGATAGTAATGCAGCTACTAATAAAGATGGTGATAAAATGATGGTTCTACCAGATAATTGCTTTTATTCCTCTATACTATATTTTAAAAGAGATGATAAAGAAAGAGTAATAAAGGAACAACCATATTTCATGACCCTTGGGATTCAATTAACTAATTAAATTCAATATATTCATGTTGTAGAACATCTCATTCAGTTCTTACCCTCTTTCCTTTTGTGTTTTCTGTACAGAGCTTACATTTACTTATCTTTTCCTTTTCTATTTTTCATTGTGATAAAATTTCCAAGCACACTTTTCTTGTTTGCTTATTCACTTTTAGCTAGTATTTATGATAAAAGAATCTATACTACAATTGAAGGAAAATATTATTTTCAGGTAGATGTATGTATTTTTAATAAATCTATATACATGCCATACTCCAACATAAGAAATAGCCCTTGAAAATAAAAAAATTAAAAAAAAAATTGGGCTGGAGAGATGGCTTAGCGGTTAAGCGCTCGCCTGTGAAGCCTAAGGACGCCGGTTCGAGGCTCGGTTCCCCAGGTCCCATGTTAGCCAGATGCACAAGGGGGCACACGCGTCTGGAGTTTGTTTGCAGAGGCTGGAAGCCCTGGCACGCCCATTCTCTCTCTCTCCCTGTATCTGTCTTTCTCTCTGTGTCTGTCGCTCTCAAATAAATAAATAAAAAATTAAAAAAAAAAAAAAAGAAATAGCCCTTGACATCTGAAAGAAGCTCAAAGACACTTATTCTCTTCTATGTCCCAATGAAGTCCCAAGACAGAGGTAGAGTACCTATTCCCATTTTACCCAGAGGTTAAGTTAAGGAGGATCAGAATCCCCATTAGGCTTAAAGGGGCTAACAGAGAAGGGTACTTTTAAGGGGACACAAGGAGGGGAAAATTGAGGTCTGTGCAAATCTTCATTTTAACATTTAATGGAAAACCATATATTCATTCTAACAGCTTTTCTAAGCCATAGTGACCCAATTAGTTACACACACACACACACACACACACACACACACTGACACTTGAAGGGTGCTACACAGGATTGCATTTAAGGCAAGAGGACACAGCAACCACTCTCTCCACAGCCACATCCTAAGCTTTATTCCCACAAATCACCTTGCTCAGCATAGGCTATGGGGACAACTTCAGTTGAACCTTGACTCCATTTAATTTATTAAAACAGTAAAAGCAGCATGATGCTCCAAAGACAGGTGGTGTCATCTGTGCGGAGGTGGACCTTTCTGGCCAACAAGGCTAAGGCACTGCCTGTTCAGTATGGTGAGCTAAGGACATGTGATCATCAATAAGGGATGTCTTCAAGTAGATACAGTAACCCTGGCTCAAGGATTTTCCAATTTTCTACCATAATTTACTCGTTATTTCTTTTTTTTTCCTTGTTTGTTTTTGGCAATTTGATGGTTTTAATCGATTTACTATGATCCCCAGGTGCTCAGACAGTTCTAGTGTGTAAATCTTGAAATGAAATCCCTGGCTCCCTCTGTCATGAAGTCACATGTAGATTCATCCTGAGATAATTTTTCTAAGTTTCTTGGTGCGAGTGTACCTCCTAAATAGGCTTTTTAACTGAGTCCCAATAGCAGAGGATGCCCAGGCTCCCCAGGTTCACCCTCATCATGGATTCAGCCTTTGTTACCTGAGGAGGGGCAGGTAGTCTAGGGTACCACACAGCCTGGTTCTCCTGAAGGGTGGAATATGGACAGGTCACCTGACGGCCCTTATCCTCAGCTCTACAGCTGACCAGGAAGCAAGTTCTCCTGTTACCGTCTTTGCAAGTAACTCTTCTTGAATGGCCATAAACCAGGACATTTGCCAGCTCATACCTGGCAGTTCTCTACTCATCAACCTTGGCAAGTCTCTGAGGCTCTCTACAGACCATTCTGAGGTGGGCATTTTCTAGAATCAGGCAAACTCTGGTAGCATTTGGAAATAAACTTATAGCCTCCGAATGCTAGGACGCTGGAGGTGCCACTGTCTTTCCACTTCTCTTCTAAGTTTGTGCTCCCCTACCACTTTCTCAAGCTGGCCTTTAGACAACTTCAGAGTCAGGATGAACTTGTTTTTCTGTTCTTTTGCCAAATAAACATTAGCAAATTTCCCCTTGCCCAGTAAACAGCCAATGTAAAAATCTTCCAAAGTCTATTGCCATTTTTCTTAATTTTTCTATTTGTTACCTACTCTTTTTCAAGATTATATTTGGAGACCACCTGCTAAGGCAGACCCTAAGTCTGGGGTTGCTTGCTGGTCCAAAAAGAGACTGGAACATGCTGGGGCCTGCAGTTGCTTTGGCACTGGTTTCTGCCTGGAGACAAGCTATAGTATTTGTGAAGGAAGGTGCTGGGAATAACACAGTCCACCCTGGGTCAAACCATTGCTTGCAGAGCTGGGATTCTGCTAAGTGATCAGAACATGTTTTGGATCTCCACCAAGTGGAATTGTAGCCTTACCAGGCCCTAAAATGCAGTTGTCTTTACTTCTGTCCATGATGCCCATTGGCCACAAGCTCCTGTCTGCTACATAAAGCCTCCAAATCCTTCTGAGCACTCAGTCTTAAAGGAAAATAATATTTTAGAGATCCTTATGATGCTACAAGGTACCAGAATTAACTTCAATTTCATAAATGCTCAACAATTCTTGTTCATATCCTGTAAGTAAAGAAATGTATTTTTTTACTAAAATATGGCATGTATTTTACTTAATATAGATTTTAAGCTGATTAAAATCAGTTTTCAAATTTTTTCAAAGCTTTTGGCATAACTTTTCCCATGTCATGAATAACTTACATTCTGTTTTCCATCACTTTCTTTCTTAGTTGTTTAATGACCCAAAATTTTTTCTAAGGCTATATTCAAATTAGTAGGAAGAAAAACACATTTTTAACTCTACTCTGTCTACCATGTTACTTTATAGAACAAATTAACAGTATGTACCTCTTGATATGCTACATTGAAAGTAGTAAACATTTTACTGCTTGCATAACTTAATGTATTCTCAAGAAAACACCAGACAAATCTAAATTTAAGGATGTACTACAAAATAAATGACAACTGTGCTTTTTAGATAACAATGTAATAGAAGACAAAGGAAGGATGAGAACATTTTATACTAAAGGAGGCTAATAAGACATGAAAATTAAATATAATACATGATTTTAGGTTTCATTAGTAAAATTTCTCTTTGAAGGGCTGGAGAGATGACTGTGTTTAAAAGCATTTGCTTTCAAAGTCTGACAGCCTGGGTTCAATTCTCCAGTACCCATGTAAAACCAGATGCACAAAAGGTATATGGATCTGGAGTTCCTTTGTAGAATCAGGAAGCCTTAGCATGCCCATATTCTCTCTCTCTCTTTCTGTCACACACACACACTCAAGTAAAATAAGATACGTTATTTTAAAAAATACTTTATTTTTGTAAGTGTGTGTGGGAGGGGTCACGCCAAGTTCTCTTACTGCTGCAAATGAATACCAGATGAAGTTAAAACAAGCAACAACCTCAAAAACATTATTTCTTCTGATTCCCCATCTATAACTTCTTCATGATCTAGCAGCCGCAACCTGCTTCTGGAATTCCTTAGAACTCATGCCCTCCTTTCTACTTCCTTCCATTAGGATTCAACCATTCTGGCCTCCTTTTCATTTTTCAAGCATTCCAAGCCTATAATGCCTCAAAGCCTTTTACTTGCTATTTCTCTGCTTATAATATCCTCCTTCCAGATCTTTGCTTGACGGCCTTGTCATCAATGGGCTCTGGCTCAAATGTGACACTTCAACACCTCACCTCAGGGCAGCAATTTCTGTCTACTCAAACAAAAGTAGTTTTCAATTACGTTAACCTGTTTTCTTATCTTCATGAGATTTATCATTATCTGAATTTATCTTGATTATTTATTGCCTATTACTTCTTTAACTCCCCACTTGTCCATTTCTACCTAAGTAGAATGTAGGTCCACAAAAGCAGGACTTTGTCTCTGTTGAAGACTATAAGAAACTAACTGTCTAGAGAACAATACTTGGTACAGAGTAGGCACTCAGGAATAGTTGAAGAATAGATGAGTACATTTGTATGTAGAAATACTACAGATGGGCTAGAGAGATGGGTTAGGGGTTAAGCGCTTGCCTGTGAACCCTAAGGACTCCAGTTTGAGGCTCTATTCCCCAGAATCCACATAAGCCAGAAGCATAAGGTGGCACATGCATCTGGAGTTCATTCGCAGTGGCTGGAGGCCCTGATGAGCCCATTCTGTCTCTGCCTCTGCCTCTTTCTCTCTCTGTCTGTCTGTTGCTCTTAAATAAATAAAAATAAATAAATAAATAAATAAATAAATAAATAAATAAAATATTACAGATGAATACAATATAAAATAAATTATCTGAAATGAGCAATGTTATGGAAAACTAAAGACATATTAATCATTAGTAGTAGATTTTATAATAGAAAGTGCTCAAAATGTTACAAGAGTGAAGATTTAAAGTGCTGTTTGCTATAATAGTAATGGTGACTTGTTACTTCCTACCTACAACAAGAGCCTGAAAGAATAAAACATATAAGAATTAGAGAGAATAGTTCCCAAACTTAACTGTTCTAACAGTTAAGGGAGAACATTTGAAATCCAAACCATCATGGACCATTCATGGAGCATTAGGTACATCCTTGACAGAGGAAGGGTCTCCATGCTAGTGAAAAATAGGGTATTCACATACTTTGAGAACCACCCATTGGCCTCAGGGCTCATACTAATGAAAAATTTCACATTCCAACTTAGTTTTTGTCTGTGAAGTAGGCATGTCATTATTACTTTACCACATTTTGAAACGTGCTGGAGAAGAGCTAAGGCAAGCATTTGTTTAATAAAGCACTAAGTAACAACATTCCTCATTTCATCTTCTTCCGACCTTTTCAAAGCCCTTCTTCAAAGCTGTTCTCTTTGAGGCTGTATTTACTCCATATTAAATGTCTCTCTGAGTAAATTCTTTGGTTAGGGGCCAGTCTTCATGGTGTCCTTACTAATGCACGACTTTGGAACCATCTATAAATGACAGGTTTCCTTTGTACAATTGGTTGGAGAAATAACCACCACTCTGACCCCTGGGTGGTAGGAACCCTTTCTCATTCTTGTTTTTTTTTTTTTTTTTTTTTGGTAGGAATTTGTTTTGTATGGAGCTGGGCTTCATTAGACTCTTTTAAATGCATAAAAATGCCAACCACACTTTGCAGACATGATGTTTTAAGGCACTAGCAAGTTCAAACATATTCTTTATTCTTTCCAACTCAGTAAGAAGGCTGTTCCCCATGGAGGTCTAGCCACAAAGCAAGTTTGAAGTTTTCTTTTGTTTAGTTAATATGGAGTTATTGGTGAAGTATCTACAGAAGCCCTTCACCCTGTTTTCTGTGTTTGGAATTAGGGAGTTGGAGGAACAAAGCTCAAGTTGTCTTCATTTTACTCTTGCTTACATTGAAGAGAACCAGATTTTTCTCACAGATACAAATACTGTGGTCACCTTGTTGATTAAAAAAGAACAATTGATTAAAAAGAGTTGATTAAAAAATGAACAACTCCAGATTTATTGGTTGGAAACAGAAACTATTTTGAATTGTGTGATGAATTACAGGAATACCTAGCTACCTAAAAGAATAAGCAGTTTTATCTTTTAAACTTTAGCTGTTGTATATTTGAAGCAGCTTGGAAAATATTCAAAATAGATTGATTCTTTTAAAACACTTGTCATTTTATGCTTGCCAGAAAAACAAAGAAGAACAAGAAGTTCTACTTATCTAAGATAAAGACTTAACTTAGAAATCAAATAATAAGAAGAATAGTTTAACAGTAAAAATATGGAATTAGACATCAGGAAACTTTTACCCATGTTTGTTTTTACCTAGTTGTACAGTGTAATATTGTGATCTCTGTAGATTTTAATTCAAATGTGCAACTACTGGGCACTATAATCGGAAACATGGTATGAAACTCTTTTGATAACAAGTAAATTCTATAATACTGAGGAACTGAAAGTTTATTTATTTAAGTAGAAGTATCTCTACAAGACATGTGTTTTATAGTGACAAATATTTTTCTGAGACAATTTCCTTTTAATAGTTATTTTCAAATATTTGAAACATATATAAGGGTAAAGAAGCCACATACTTCCCTTCTGTTCTTTCACAACATATACTCAACATACATTCTGTACTCAGTGCTTTAACTTTTCCAGCACTTATCAGGCTTCACCAACATGTAATCTGGCTTCTGCTCCAAACATTCTTCCTGGTTTTCTTGAAATCTATTGGCCATGAACTGATGGCCAAATCCAACAGCTTTTTGTCTAGGCTCTATTTTGAATATCTTCAGTAGCATTGCATTTGCATCTTCTTCCAGAGTCTAATGCCCACCTACCCAAGTCAGTTTCCACATTCTTTCTATGTTCACAATCTAAAGAAAAAAGGCGATACATGAGACACAATGCTATATGTTTTGCATTATAGAGCAAAGAGACTATATATGTTTCATGATAATAAAAATCTTGCAGAACTTTTGATAGAAATTCAGAAGAAAAGGAACTGTGAGTGCCATCTTGTGGCAAGGCATGTCCTACCACGTTTAATGGTATACCTCATTCCTCAACACCTTGTATTTTGGCTGTGCTCTGCTTATCTCTATGTCATTCAATATTGAAGAGCACTCTTTTTCAAAACTCATAGTCTCTGAGACTGCAGGAATTCTGTTTTTTAATCTGACTTGTCTATCAAATTCCTTTTCTAAGATTCAGTGTTATATCACCTTGTTATTTTGAAAACCTCCATCGTTAAAAATCGTTACTAAGTTATCTTAATTCATGGATCATTTTGGCTTCTTCTTATATGTCCTTGACAGTTCCATGTGCTCTTGTCTTGACCACTGTGGCTTTATCCTGATTTAGCCTTTAGGAGAGTTGCTAGATTAATTCTGTGGTGTCAAGTTAAATCTGAATCTTAGAGAAAATTTTTGTTAATATAATAATTTTGATACATCTAACACGTGACATTTTTATATTAACAAATCATGTTGTTTTCTGAAATTAAATTTTAACTGGGTATCTTATATGTGATAAATCTAGGAATGATAGTCCTTAGCCTTGTTTTCTTTCCCAGTTTGTGTTAGATGTGGAAATATACTGCTCAGATTTCTCTCATAGAAGTACTTACTACTCATTTATGGGGAGTGAGGTTGGCAGACAACCTCCAGCTGTCAGCATCTTCAAGATCTGCCTCAGTTTCAGAATGCTGCCTCATTCAAGCTCAGCTTTTTTTCCAGGGAAGCCCTCATGAGTTATTGACTGAAATAAGGCTATAATGACCTGATTTGATTCATGACAACTCTAGAAAGCTTCTCAGGTCTTCCACAAGATAGATGAGGCATTCTTAGCCTCCCTTATATTTTTTCTTCCTCTGTCCAATTTCTTTCCTTTCTTTTCAAAAGATGATTATCCTTAATACAAACCAGGTCCTTACTTACCCTTTGTTCTTCAAAAACTGAACTAGTAATACCCATCCATTTTAAAAATCCATTCTTATAAAGTCAACTATGACCTTCCTGAACTATGTGATGATCCTAAGTATGTGTCTGGGGCTCTTATGGTCAGGCTTCCTCAGTATTGTGATAATGCTTTGTAAACACAGGATAATGGAGCTAACCAGCATCCAACAAGTTTCTTAGCCTAACAGTGATGCCAGCACTCCTGTACGCATTCCTGTTTGCTAAAACTAAGTCATAGGCTTCCAACACTAGATACAGAAGAAGCCAGAAAAATTTCCCCAGTCTGCCTAGGAAGAGAAAATGGTCCTCTGATTATCTCATTTTCATTTCCTTACACATAAGACTTTACTGAAAAAGTGACATTTGAGTAAAGACCTAAAGAAATTTTCTTTGAATTTTTTGTTTGTTTTTATACAGGTAAGGTTTGACTCTGGTCTAGGCTGACCTGGAATTCACTATGTAGTCTCAGGGTTTCCTCGAACTCATGGAGATCCTCCTACCTCTGCATCCCAAATGCTGGGATTAAAGGCATGTGCCACCAGGCCTGGCTATTCTTTGAATTTTTGCTGAATTTTAAGTTCAGTTTATTTAAAATATACTGTTACCTGTTCTATCATATATCATGTCATATATGACTTCTACTCTATTGAAAATGTGCAGTCATCTTGCATTCTTTTTATCTTTTCTATCTAACCGGTACTCTGTCTCAAAGTCTTTCTCCACTCTCTATTCACAACTCCTTTTTGCCCAAGAAATTTTTAGGTGGCCCAGGTTATATAGGTAAAAAAAAATGGTATACAGCCATATACAGTGGCTCATGCTGATAATCTCAACACTGGGGAGGCTGAGATAGGAGGATCATGGTGAGTTCAAGGCCAGTCTAAGCTACAGAGTGACTTCCAGGTCACCCTGAGCTAGAATAAGATATTACCTCAAAATAATAAGTATATTCACTGGTAATAAATCATAAAGAAGTTGATTTTAACATAATTATTAGTATATCCATAACTTTACCATTTATTAAACATGAAAACGAATTTATAAGTAATGACATATATGCGCTTGTTTATTTTTATAAAAACAAAATCATGAATGAATATTTGATACTATAGAGTATAAAACATCTTCAACAGTTTTCAGAGTTGATTAGTATTTTGATTTATAAACATAAATTATAAAAGAACACTTATTTGCATAGATACATAGTACAAAAATGTTAGAACTAAGTTTAGGATCAGAATTATTTGAAAGTCTTTCCTGTTCCCAAGCCAAAATTAATTTAACATTTTTTATAAAAACTGATAAAATTTTAAAACTGGGCATTTTAACATAATATAATATAAAGATATTCAAATTTGATACATGTTGAGAAATGATAGTAGGAAAATATCAAAAGTCTTTGTTTTCTGTACTAAACCATTAAAGTTTTCAGAGAGCACAAAACTTTGTATGTACGAGAAAACATTGTGATTCATGACATATAATAGTCTATATTGTAAATCTGAGTATTCTAGGCAGCATTTGTTGGCATTGTCCAGCTTAATGGCATGTTCAGTGCAATGAACGTGTTGTATGCTCAGAACCAAGGCTACAGTGAACTCACACAATGTAACATGAGTAGGTCCTGCCAGAAACATGTCAGCTGTGCTACCTCTCTGATTTTTAACTAACTACTGATTGTTACATGTTCAGAAGCCGATATCAAATTTTTCATTAATCCCCTCACATTCAGTTACATGAGACCCCTACAGTTTTCTCTAGCTCTTTAAAAGATATGTGTTTTGCTTTACTAAAATTAATTGTGCAAATTAATGAATTTCATATCATATTTATATATACATTTACACTATGTATAGTGTCTTGATTCTACTTACTCACTTATTCTATTTTCTCATTGTCCTTTTCCATTTCCTCTAAACTTTCAAGTTGTTTCCTACTCAAATTCTACATATGAAAGAAAAGATGATGCTTTGTAAGAAACTGGGTTATGTACTATAGATGGGAGGAATTTCTAAAGCAAAAAGTCTCTTAAGTCATGATTTTCCTTAAAATTATTATTTATATAACAAATCAATGGTAGCCACATGTGCACTTTTCTAACTACTATTATTTGCATGTATCTTTAAAAAGCAACATTGAAAGAAATATAAGCTTTTAAATACAAATGAAATAAAGGACTGGATAAAGTAAATTTCTTCAAGAAATTTTCTTCCTACATTTGTCTTTGTATTTTCACAGAGAAAATATTTTAATTTTACTTAATTAAAAAGTGCTCATAGACAGGCGTGGTGGTCCATGCCTTTATCCCAGCCCTCGGGAGACAGAGGTAGGAGGATCACCATGAGTTCGAGGCCACCCTGAGACTCCATAGTGAATTCCAGGTCAGCCTGGGCTAGAGTGAGAGCCTACCTTGAAAAACCAAAAAACTAAAAACTAAAAAACATTAAAAATTAAATGTGCTCATAAAATCCAGTTTAAAAGGAGAAATATATATTATGGGAGATCCTCCAAACCCCCTTGTTGTAACTAACATGCTCTCTGGTTAGTCTGTTCCAAATTAGGGCACCTCCCTACTCTTTGATGACAACCTCTTAGTAAAAATCTTGTAAGTTAACTCTAGCAGTTTGGACTTGAACATCAATGTCCTTAAAAACACTGAAAGTATTAGAGATGGCTTTTAGTTTGTGAGCTTTTTGAGTCTAGGAGTTTTTTTCCCATATAGTTTGTATTTCTTATCTCCTCAATATATGCTGTGGCTAGATAATAAATACTGAAGAAGCAAATGAAGGAATTCTAGAAATTTTTCAAAAGATCTTACTATCACCCTTCAGTATAGTTTTGATTTGCATTTCCCTACTGGCTAAAAATGTTGACTATTTTTCCATGCATTTATTAGTCACTTTACTTCATGTAAAAATGTTCAGATTTTCCATTTATAATTTGGATTATTTGTATTTTTAAATTCTTGCAATACTTATTATTATTATTAAGAATAATTTATTATTATTATTTGTTTTTGTTTTTCAAGGTAGGGTCTTGCTCTTGCTCAGGCTGACCTGGAATTACTATGTAGTCTCAGGGTGGCCTTGAACTCACGGCGATCCTCCTAGCTCTGCCTCCTGAGTTGTGGGATTAAAGGCATGCACCACCATGCCTGGCTTAATTTATTATTGTTAATTATTGATAATTATTATATTCCTATTTGGATTACAAAGATTTTGTCCCATTCCATAGACTGTCTAGTTACTCTCTTGATTGCTTCTTTTGCTGTACAGAAGCTTTTGAATTTCATGCAATTTCGTTTGTTAAATCTTCATTATACTTTGGGCTTTTAGAGTCTTATTCAGAAAACATTTCCTTTGCCTAGATCTTGATGTACTTCTTTCCTGTAGTAGTTTCAAAGTTTCAGATTTACATTCATTCTGAGTTAATTTTTGTATAGGTTGATAAGTAGGGATCTTCTACATATTTAGACGTTTTTCCTAGCTCAGCTGCTAAAAGAAAAGCTGTCACATTTGCTCCAATGTACTCTTTGGTCCTTGTCAACAGTGCGGCTTACATGTTTAGTCTTCTGTGTCATTGGTCGACATACCTGTTTCTGTGCCAGTGCTGTGCTGTTTTGTTACTATGACTGTGCAGTATTAGAAACCAGCTATTTGTTACTTCCAGCATTGCTTAGGAATTCTTTGGCTATTTGGGTTCCTTTGTGTTTCCATATTAATTTTAGTATTGTCTTCTCTATACTGAGAAGATTTGCACTGGAAATTTTATGGGAATTGCATTGATTGTGCTGATAATTTTCAGTAATTTAGCCTTTTTAGTAATACTAACTCTTCCAAGTTTTATAATATGAGAAGCCTTTCACTCTTCAGGTATCTTCCATAATTTCTTCATTGTGTTATGGTTTACAATGTAGGTGTTTTAGCATATTTAGTACATTATATGCTGTTGTGAATGAGATTGTTTTCCTGACTTCCTTTTCTGTAAATTAATTATTGGTATGCAGGAAAGCTACATATTTTTAATAATTTATTTTGCATTTTGTTACTTTGCTCATACTATTTATCATTTCTAAAAGTTTTCTGGTAGAATCATTTGAGTCTTTTAATTACAGGCACATATCATCTGTCAGCAGAGATAATTTGATTTTCTGTTTCTTATGTGTGTTTTATTTCTTTCTCTTTCATTATTGTTCTGGATAAAATATCAAATATCATATTGAAGGATTGGAGAGGTGGCTCACAGGTTAAGGCACTTGCCTGCAAAACCTAATAACCTGGGTGTAATTCTCCAGTATCCACGTAAAGCCAGATACACAAAGTTGGGCATGTGTTTGGAGTTCATTTGTAGCAGCTAGAAATCCTGGTTTACCCATTCTCTTTCTCTCTCTACTTGCAGATAAATAAATTAATATATTTAAAAATTGTGCCTCCTGAATGCTGGGATTAAAGGCGTGTGCCACCACACCTGGCTCTTTGGGATTTTAATTATGAAGTGCTGTTGAATTTTATTACAGACATTTAAAAATTTATTTATTTATTTGAGAGAAAGAAGGAGAGAGAGAGAGAGAGAGAGAGAGAGGGAGAGAGAGAGAGAGAGAGAATGGGTGTGCCAGGGCCTCCAGCTACTGCAAATGAACTCTAGATACTTGTGCCTCCTGTGCATCTGGCTTATGTGGGTCCTGAAGAGTCAAACCAGGATCCTTTGGCTTTGCAGGCAAATGCCTGAAATGCTAAGCCATCTCTCCAGACCTATTACAGTTCTTTTAATATTGTTTTTGTTTATTTGTATTTATTTGAGAGTGACAGGCATAGAGAGAAAGAGGCAGAGAGAGAGAGAGAGAGAGAGAATGGGTGTGCAAACAAACTCCAGACGTGGGTGCTCCCTTGTGCATCTGGCTAACATGGGTCCTGGGGAATTGAGCCTCGAACCAGGGTCCTTAGGCTTCTCAGGCAAGCGCTTAACCACTAAGCCATCTCTCCAGCCCTAGAGGTTCTTTTAATCTATTGAAGTGTTCATATGATTTTTGTTCTTGGTTTTATTTATTTGCTACACTGCATTTGTTGATTTGCATATGTTGAGCTACATTTGTGTTTCTAGAATGAATCAAACTTAATCTTGGTGCATGATCTTTATAATCTGCTATTGAATTCAATTTGCAAGGATTTTATGGAAAATTTTGGTGCCTATATTCATCAAAAAAATTGTTCCGTAGTTTTCTATTTGTGTGTGTCCTTATCTAGTGTTAGTATCAGTGTTATACTGGATTCAGATAATGAGTTTGCCATTGTTTCTTCCATTTCTCTTGTGTGGAGTAGTCCAAAGATTATTAGTTTGAGTTCTATTTAAAGGTTTGATTAGAATTTAGCAGTGAGGGCTGGAGAGGTGAATTAGTGGTTAAGCCATTTGCCTGCAAAGCCTAAGGAACCATGTTCAGTTCCCTAGTACCCATGTAAGCCAGACACACAAGGGGCACATACATCTAGAGTGGCTGGAAGCCCTGGTGTGCCTATTTTCTCTCTATATATATCTGCCTGTCTTTCTCAATTAAATAAAGAAAAAAAATAAATAAGGAACTTAGCACTGAATTTATTCATACCTGGTTTTTCCTTTACTAAATATTTTGTCAACTATTCAGTAGTTATTCATATTTCTTCCTTTGTAAACTGCCTGTCCAGTTCATTGGTCCATTTATCTAATTGGATTCTTTTATGGATGATTTATGTTTAGTTATTATTGTTCTTTATTTGTTTTTGACATTAATCCCTGGTTTGGTATGTAGTTGCTACTGGCATAAGCCTGTAGACATCATTCCATTGTGCTTAATGATTTGTCTCTGTATAAACAAATGACATAAAATTAGACACTACAAACTATTTTTCCTCTCATGGACTGCATCATATGAGCACATTTACATAGAATCACTGTCTGTGAGCATGCATTATTTCCAGTAATTAAAGTAGTACTTGAGTCTCATACTTACCTTAAAAGTTATCTCACACTTAACATATGTTTCAGCATTGTCATTAGATATTCACTTATATTTTGTTATAAATTTTGAGAAGGACACATTTTCTATGTTAAGTCATCGGTGAAGTCCATTAATTTTGACTGTGATTTGGAAAAATGTCTTCTGTTTCCTTTTGTCATCTTCTATAAATGAGTTATACTAACTGAAACCTCTTCCACACCAGAATTTTAAGGACTTGTATGGTTTACACAGAACAAATATATATATACCCATGGACATTAGCAACCCAGATAATATGATAAACGACACCCTGTATTAATCAAACTGAGCCTCAATGAGGATAAGAAATTTGCCCAAGTATTCATCATGAAGGTGTGGTGTATTCTTATACTTGAGCACAGTATTTTTAGGACATGAGATCAGTCCTAGGATCTTTTACTTGCTAGGCAAACACTTTGCCACTTAACTCTATCCCAAATCTGAATTCTTACACTTGTGTTTTACAGTAACATCCATTTCAAATTTTCTCACTTCAGAAGCAGAGTTCAGTCAGCCTTCAGTTTCTAGTTCTGTGCCTTCTCACGATTCTCCAAAGTGTTCATACAATTGGCTCATGCCAAACAGCTCAACATGCAATGCATTGCAGCAGTATGATGTAGCTACAATGCAACAGAAAATTATACAGTGCACTCAGCCAATTAGTAGCACTATGAGGAAAACAATGAATGTTTACCTTATTTTTAAATTTCCAACATACTGCTTTTTTCAAGTTCTGATATCACAAAATGCTATTCTTTATTGGCTTGATAATTAGAGCATAAATCAGCTCAATGTTCCTTGGTATTTTATCTTTAGAATGATGCTAAATATCATATTTGCCTATAAGAATCATTCAGGGACAGTTTACTTATAATTGCTTTTTTATTGTTGTTTTATATAAAATAATTTGTTTTGAACAGTTTGAGTTAAGTTTGCCTGTTGAATTATTACCCACTTCTTTTTAATTTTTTTTTAATTTTTATTTATTTATTTAAGAGTGACAGAAAAAGAGGTAGAGAGAGAGAGCATGGGCGCGCCAGGGCTTCCAGCCACTGCAGACGAATTCCAGACGCGTGTGCCCCCTTGTGCATCTGACTAACGTGGGTCCTGGGGAATCCAGCCTCGAACCGGGGTCCTTAGGCTTCACAGGCAAGCGCTTAACCGCTAAGACATTTCTCCAGCCCATTACCCACGTGTGTGTGTGTGTGTGTGTGTGTGTGTGTGTGTGTAACTTTTTTATTGATTTGAGAGAGAGTGCAAAAGAAGCAGGAAGCAGGAAGGGGGGAGTTAGAGAGAATGGACATGCCAGCACCTTCAGCCACTGCAAACAAACTACAGATATGTGAGCTCCCTGTGCACATGTGCAGCATTGTGCATTTGCATCACTGTGCATCTGGCTTGTGGGGGCCCTGGTGATTTGAATATGAGTTCTTAGGCTTTGCAGGCAAGCACCTTAACTGCTATATCATCTCTCTAGCCCTATATATAATTTTTAAATTGAGTTATCTTGTATGGTTATTTTTACATGGGAATTAAGCCTGTCTGGGGTTCTGGGGATAGGAGTAAACAGAATAGCTTTAGGGATATTGTACTTCTTCATTAAAGGTCTAGCTGGAATTCAGAAATAAATCTATTAGACCTTGGATTTTCTTGTTAATATACAGTTTGTATTATGATTTTCTCCCAATTATTGCAATGCCTGTTAGTTATCCTACATGTCCTATCCTCCTTACAAATTCTGTAGCCCCCAAAAGTTAATGTTTACATGTATTTTTCTTGACCCTTTAGTCTTCTTTAATATAGAATAATTCTGTCAATTATACTTTGCTTTTGGTAGTACTGACATCTTTTTACTATATTTTGTGATTTTTTTTTGAAATTTTATTTTTGACAGTCTCAAGCATATATAACATATTTGACCAGTTTTACCCACTTTACCTTCTCACATATGCTTTACTACTGCTGTTAAATCTCTCCTTCTTACCCACCAGTCCCTTTCCTACTTTCATGTCTTTTATATTTGAATATGTATGGTGAGGGGGTCCCTTGAATTAAATTAGGGTTGCTTGCACAAGCATGGATGGGTGGGTTACTTACTGGAGTATCATCAAATTTTCACTGGCTACATCACTGAAGAACATGACACCCCAATCCTCCAGCCACCAGTAACAGCCAATAGTTTCTGTGGGAGGGGTGAGGTTCTCATGAACCGCTTGCATATCCATGACAAAATGTTGATAGGCCCAGTCTTACACATGGCTATGTAGGAAACCACAGCTGCTGTGAGTTCATGAGTACAACAGCCATGTCATGTCAAGAAGTCAGTGCTCCATAGCACTCCTCTCCATCCTTCATTCTCCCCTATACACAGTAATACAGATCAATTTTCTAGCAGGATGTGCCCAAGTCTGGATTTGTATTATTGTTTCATTGTGATTCTAATTGTTTAAATATTTTTGGCAAGAAAACTACATAGGTCATCTGTAGATAAGATGCAATATGGTAAAAGAATTAAGGGGTACTACATGGGAGGGACAGGCAGTACTTTGGGTGAATAGTATAGTGGCTTGAATATAAGTAGTAGTGATAGGGACTTGAGGTGAAATCTGGGAAGTATTTAGATGTGTTTGCTGGTCAGCTGTGTTTATGGTAGGTTGTGGAGAGGGATAATCCCAATATTATTAAGAAGACTCATTCACTAATTCAGGAATATCAGCAAAGAAATCAATTTGTTGTCCAGGCTCTTGGTTTTATTTTTTATATGTACTGTTCAAAATACCCAATAGTCATTCAAGTACAGATAATTGATATGACTGATCTGAGCTCCAAAGATCCCTAGACTCTAAATTTCTATGTAAAACTAAAATATCAGCACAAAGCTACAGGGTAAAACCATAGAGGTAGATGAGATTACACAGATAGGTTATGCAGTGATATGAAGAGAACTGGGTAACAAAGAAGTACTCTTAATTAAAATTCAGAATTAGTTCATAATTCACTGCTCCTTCCTTACAATTGTTGCCTTCGTTGTCTGAACTTTAAGTTCTGAGGTCATTAAAATAATTTGTTCTTTAAGTAGCAACTAAACCCAGGCTTACTGGGTTTCATTGACAGATTGCATTTGCCTCAAATGTACTGAAGATTACTGGCCCTGACCCCCACTCACACTCGCAGTGACCCGTGTGTCATTCAGGTCCCCTTAGGTAAGTGTGAGCCTGGCTGAAGGATAAAGGAGCGCATGCTTGTTAAGAGAGGGCTGCCAGACCTCCTCTCCCTGCTATTGCTATTTGGTTCAATCCCAGAATGTGCTGAAGTGCATTATGCAAATCATCCAAACACAGCAAAGATGATCATATATCAGTTGTGCATGTGCACATGTGTGTGATTCTGAAATCTGGATTGCAGTTCTGCAATGGAACAGCTCCAGACTGACTTTACAGACAAAAAAAAAAAAAAAAAAAAGAAAAGAAAAGAAAGAAAGAAAAAGAGAAACACAATGCTTTCTCAACTCCATGTAGTACTTTGACTTTATCAAATTTGTGTGGCGCAGTTTTGCCGATCATCTCTCAGCACATGGACAAGAGTTAGGACTCAGATCTTTTGTACTCTGTCCACAGGTGCAAGTTTAGGTCACCAACAAGACTCTAAAGAGTATTGTGACAGTTGTGAATTCTGTTATCCAGAACGTTCTCATTTCCAGCATGTCTAGAATCACATTAGATCAGTATCTACAAAGTGGAAATTCTTATTCGATGAACTCAAAAGAGAAGAGGATGGGCAATGCAAAAGAATAGCAGAGAAAGACAATGCTGAGCCCAGTGGGGAAGGCTGTGTTCAGCTGCCAATACCTATTACTTAACTGACATTTTCCAGATCTCACTTCAGAGAAGCCAGTGCCTGATTTCACTTAAAACTGTAGCATCTGCCCTGCTGCTTTTCCCTTACCAGCTCCTTGCCTCACCAGCCAGCATCACGAGGACCAAAGGAAAGGAGAATGCAAATTGACGGTGAATGGGGCTAAGGGAAGAGCAGGACTAAGGGCCAAAACCAGAATTTTGATTTGGTCATTGTGCAGCTGACTTGGGAGATTTTGTACTCAAGTGTATCATCAGCAAATGTACCCTGTAAGATATTAGGATAGTGACAAGTGCTAGTTTTCTAGGCCCATTTGCTTGAAATAATGTTTTTTATCCTTTCACCCTAAGATAGTGCCCATCTTTTGTGGAAAGGTGAGTTTCATGGAGACAATAAATAGAGTCATTCTGCTTTTTGGTTGTTGTTGTTTGTTTGTTTGTTTGAGAGCGACAGACACAGAGAGAAAGACAGATAGAGGGAAAGAGAGAGAATGGGCGCGCCAGGGCTTCCAGCCTCTGCAAACGAACTCCAGACACGTGCGCCCGCTTGTGCATCTGGCTAACGTGGGACCTGGGGAACCGAGCCTCGAACCGGGGTCCTTAGGCTTCACAGGCAAGCGCTTAACCGCTAAGCCATCTCTCCAGCCCATAGTCATTCTGCTTTTGACCCAGTCTGAAAACCTCTGTCTTTTGTTTGGAGCATTGAGGCCATTGATATTAAGAGTTATTATTGAAAGGTATGTATTTATTCTCGCCATTCTTGTTATGTAGTTCTTCCTTGTATTAACTATTATTTGAGTATGATTTATTTTTTCCTCTTTCCTTGTGTGTGTGTGCTCTTCTTTCTCTTCAGCATGGAGAATCCTTTAAAGAATTTTCTGTGGAGCTGGCTTAGTGTTCATATATTAATTTAGCCTGTTTTGTTGTGGAATGGCCTTATTTCTCTGACTATTTGAATAGATAGCTTTGCTAGATATGTAATCTTGGCTGACAGTTGTTATCATTCAGAGCTTGGAATACATCATTCCAAGCCCTTCTGGCTTTTAAAGTTTGTGTTCAGTAATCTGTTTTTATCCTGATGTGATTGCCTTTATATGTGACTTGATTTTCCTTTCAAACTTCTTTCAGTATATTTTCTTTGGTTTGTGTGTTTTGTAGTTTAATTATAATATGATGGTGGGAGATCCCTTTCTGATTTTGTCTGTTTGGCATTCCAAAGGCTTCCTGAATCTGTGTTGGTGTCACTTTTGCTATTTGGGGGAAATTTTCTTCTATGATTTTTATTGGAAATACCTGCTATGCCTTTGGAATTAAATTCTTCTCCTTCTACTATGCCCTAAATTCTTATGTTTGATCTCTTCCATAGTGTCCCAAATGTCTTGAAATTCCCATTCATGCCCTCCTATTTATCTTTTTCTTTGTTGAACTGTGTTAGATTTGCTACCTTGATCCATTCTACTGGTGAGACTTTCAACAGAGTTTTCTATTTGACTTACTCTGTTTTTCATTTCTAGTATTTTTGATTGGTATATTTTCATTATTTCTATTTCCTTACTCATGTCTTGTATTGACCTCCTTATTTCATTAATTTGGTTTCCTGTATTCTCTTTGAATTCCTCCAGGAATTTGTTTTCTTCTTTGATTCTGTTGATTTCTTTGAGCATAGATATAATATTTTTTTTTGAAATCTTTGTCAGGCATTTTATCTAAAACAGTCTTATAAAGGCCATTTCTGAAGTATTTATAATTTATAGTGGGATTGTACTGTCTTGATTTTTTTGTATTTCTTGTATTATAATGTAGAGATTTTTTTTCATCTTAAGTTCATTTGATGCTTGGGGTTTTTAATCATCTGCAGTAATTTGAGACTTGTAAATCCGTCTTTATATATCTTCAGGGTAGGAGTTTAAGGTGCCAGGTGTAGCTCTTATACTCCAAGAGGAGCAGGAGAAATGACCCTATCTGTTGAATTTGCCTACTATTCAAGTATTTTAGTAGACTAGGTGGAGCAATTTATTGGCAAATTCTAAAATTCAAATGAGCAATATACACATTCAATCAAAATCAGCACAGAGTATTCATGCAAGGCTGGGGATTACAAACAGATAATCTAATAAATTCAAGTCCCTAAGGGTGTGTGTTTCCCCATACCCTTAATGCTGTCAACTGGGAGGTTGGGATTTCTGGTTTGAAATAGTATTCAGGTCAGATTTGGGGCAAGTAAGATCCTGCACCCAATAATGACAGAGGAAAAAGAACAAGATCCTGTAAGTCAGGAAGCATCTAATGCAACAACAGTAAACACTAAAATACAGCTTATTTAAGAATGATTAAGCCAATTAAGAATATGTAACAACCTGCCCAGATATGGAAGGAGAAATTCACACTTCCAGTGCAGGCCTATGTACCTGCCTTTGTGTAAGTAGGCCCTGCTATCTTTTGAGATGACTTCCAATTTTACCAATCTGAGCAGCCACCTTGATCCTTCTCTATTGCACTGTAGATCTGGTGTTCTGATCAGCTGTGCTGGATGCCCTGTGGCCAGGGGGCTGAATGAGTTCTTGGTGGTTCACTGGGGGATGGGAGATTGTTCAGGCTGCCTGGAGTTTTGCCAGAACTGCTCAGCTGGTCCCATTTGTGTTCACCTTCAGCAGCTGCTCCACTGGTCCCTGTTGTCTTCTCCTTCAGGTTTTTTGACTTTGTGAGGAGGCTGATGTAAGAGGAAAATCTCTCCACCTGGTTTCTGGTCCTTCAGCTCTGTGCCAGAGAGACAGGCAGGTTTGCAGGTGCATTGACCAGGGCTGCTGGTACCTCAGTGGGATTCTGTCTGTCTTCCTCCTTTCTGGAAGATCTGCATCTCTCCTGCTTCTCTGGTGTGGTTGACAATAACTTCTATACCTTAACATTTTGGTAGAAAAATGAATTTTTCTATATTTCTGCTTCTTTTCCCTGAGCATGGGACTATGCTGCCACCATACCTAGAAGTCTCCAAAACCTTCCTAAAGAGTGTTCTTGACTGCTGGATAGAGGCTCATTTATTTCTTGTTGGGATCTTAGAAACAGATCACCTGAGGCAAACTTCTAAATGGAACACAGGAAAAACAGAATTTCAACCTTTAAGAAATTTATACCCAATACTTTTTGCTAATGGCACTTTTGACTCTAGAGTTTATATGTAGAAGATTATGTTTTGTGGCCATGTCCAAAGGATAAAGTGTGCCTCCTTTTCCATTTTTTAGTGAATCAGATCATTAAAGAGATGATACACATATAATTTAAATTAAGTATAATTCTAAGATTCTATTTATTGTGTGCCTTCCATAACCTCCAATACGAGGTCCAGGATTGTGCTTCAATCTCAAGGTATCATTGTCTCCTCAGACCCTGTTAAATATTCCTCACAATGTCTGGGTAGTCCCTTCCCCAGTTTAATCACCTGAGTAAATGTTAATGGGATTTTTAAGGAAGGAGAATTATTTTAATACATAATGCTATAGTGTTTTTCCTAAAGACTCACGCATTTAAGAAATCTGTATTTCCAAGTTTTATTAGGATCAGAAGCTAACACATTACCAAGGTTTTTTTATTGAGGTCACCATCTTCATTATACCACTCATCCATTTTTGTCTTTTGTGATTGTAACCATTAACTAACACTCATATTTAAATAATAGAGAAATCATTCCCCCAAAGGCACAAAGTAAATTCCTAGCCAATGATTAGAAAAACAGAAAGATCAGGTGGGTTATAGTCTTCAGGAAATAAACAATAAATATATATTTAATATTCTCTTGGTGATTTGCACTGAAATTAGACTTAGGAAAAGAAACTCAAATAACATAAAAAGTAACATCTGTTTCTAACTCTTTAATGTGCCTTTAGCACCTTCATTCAGAATCTATTGGCAGTAGGTTGTGAGTTTTTATATTATGTTCCATTCATGTATATTAATTTTATTTTCTCTTGTTTTTTTGTATTATTCCTCTTACTGTTCACCTTTGAGGTTTGATGGTTTACTTTGATAAGGTTTTATTCCTTTCTAGTTCTCTTTGTATGCTTAATTTAATAGTGCATTTTACATTTTCAGGATGGTTACCTTTCACTGGCCCTATATATGGGCCTTCCTCAAGTAGCATTTGTCAAGTTGGTCTAGTAGTGATGAATTGTCTCATTTTAAAAATTCTGCTTAAGTGTTTATCACTCCATTATTTAGAAGATAGTTTTTCTAGATATAGTATCCTTTTTTTATTAAATATTTTTTGTTTATTTTTATTTATTTATTTGAGAGCAACAGAGAGAGAGAGAAAGAGGCAGGGAGAATGGGCATTCCAGTGCTTCCAGCCAATGCAAACAAACTCCAGACACATGTGCTCCCTTGTGCATTTGGCTAACATGGGCCCTGGAGAATTGAGCCTCGAACCGGGGTCCTTAGGCTTCACGGGCAAGTGCTTAACCACTAATCCATCTCTCCAGCCCAAGATATAGTATACTTAATTGTAGCATTTTATTCAGTATTTGGAACATATCATTCTATTCCTTCATGCTTCTAGTCAAATGGGGCAGTGTCCCCTTAAATATGATGAAAACCTTTTTTCTCACAGTTTTTGAATTCTCTCTTTGTCTTATATTGACAAGTTTACAAAATATGTTGATATGAGTACGTTTTCTGCTCATGATTACCTGGGGAATTATGTACCTCCTATACCTCAATATCTATATCTTTGTATGATTAGGCAAGATGTTAAGCTACAATTTCACTGAATAGTTTATCAATACCTTTACCTTTTCTCTTTATAGTACCCTTGTTTCAGTGAGCTTCACATTGCAGGCAAGAACAGCTTGTGGGGAAAAGGGTTTACATTGGCTTACAGGGTTGAGGGGAAGATGCATGATGGCAGGAGAAAATGATGGCATAAGCAGAGGGTGGGCATCACTTCCTGGCCAACATCAGGTGGACTAGGGCAACAGGAGAATGTTCCAAACACTAGCAAGGAGAAGCTGGGTATAATACCCATAAGTCCACACACAATAATACATCACCTCCAGGAGGCTCCAATTTCCAAATTGCTACCAGCTGGGGACCTAGCATTCAGAACACATAAATTTATGGGGGACACTTGAATCAAAACCAACACATTCCGTCCTTGGCCCCCATAAACTGATAACCATCAATGATGTAAAATGCAATGCATTCAGTCCAACTTTAAAAGTCCTCATAATTTTTATCAACCCCAATGATACTCAAACATTCCCATAGTTCAAGATCTTTTAACTGAAGTGAAATACTCAAAAAAATGCCAAAAAATCCCATAATAGCACAGAATAAATATTCACCTGCAAAAAATGGCATTGGGCATGGAAAGAAATATTGAACCAATATAATATCTAAAACAAACCAGGCAAGCCAGGCATGGTGGCACACGCCTTTAATCCCAGCACTTGGGGGGCAGGGGTAGAAG
Source organism: Jaculus jaculus (assembly GCF_020740685.1). Taxonomy (NCBI): domain Eukaryota; kingdom Metazoa; phylum Chordata; class Mammalia; order Rodentia; family Dipodidae; genus Jaculus; species Jaculus jaculus. The sequence continues at coordinate 37,125,213 of NC_059102.1, forward strand.
GATTGCCATGAGTTCAAGGCCACCCTGAGAATCCATAGTGAATTCCAGGTCAGCCTGGGCTAGAGTGAGACCCTTCCTCGAAAAACAAAAAACAGGGAAAACATCAAATTCTGTAGCTCCAAGTCCAACAACTCTAGCCAATGACAAGGCTCCAAGTTTGCTCATAGCCCCAGATATACTCCATCCAGTGACAGCAGCTCTCCTTGGCTGCCATCTCATACTCCTGGCATCTCTACTGGGTCTCCACTACAATTCATGGCTCATCCTCATGGCTCCATTAGGCCTTCACACAGGTAATCCAACAAGCCTGCTTTACACTGTCCATGGCCATTTCTAAAAAACAAAACTATGTTGCAAATACAATGACTCTCTCTTGCCTGCATTTGTTATATTCCATAGTACCATGTGGGCTACCAACTTGTTAGTCCAGGTGGGAATAAAGCAGGCATTTAAGAACATGAAACTCCTTCAGCATTCAACCCTTTAAAAAGAGAGTCTGAATTCTTTCTGTTGTCCCAATTCAGGTCAGTTGGCCCAATCTCAATGGTTGTAAACTCTCAGCCAATCGCAGCTGAACAACCAGCAGTTTTGGCCCAAAGATTTCATTTCTGTCTTTGCCATATCTATCTGTTCACACCAATCCATTTCTATACAACAAACCCTTATACAAGTTCTGGGGACACAGACATAATAGCGAGACTCTCACACAAACTGCCTTTAGACCAGGTGCGACTAAGCTCTTTTTCACCTTCACAAGCCAAACCTCACAGTTCATAGTTCTTACTACATTCAGGTCTTTCAAGTCTGGCCAGAGTCCATCAAGCTATACTTACAGCACTACAAGGCATCTTATAGGCCAAGGTTTCAAATCCTTCCACATTCCACTTGCAAATTAGCTCCAAAAGGCCAAAAGCCACAGAGTCAGGTTTCTAGCAGCAACAAACCCCCTCTCAGTACCAATTTACTGTTGCAGTCCGCTTTGAGTTACTGGCACAGAGAACTCAACCAAAAGCAGCTGTGGGAGGAAAGGGTTTTTTTTGGCTTGTAGGCCCATGGAGAAACTCCATGATTTCAGGGAAAATCATGGCATAAGCAGAGGATGAGCATTACCTCCTGGCCAACATAAAGTGGACAGCAACAACGAGAGTGTGCCAAACACTGGCAAGGAAAAGCTGGCTATAATACTCATAAGCCCACCCTTGCCAATATATCACCTCAGGAGGCTCTAATACCCAAATTGTCACCAGCTGAGGCTGTAGCATTCATAACACTTAAGTTTATGGGAGATACCTGAGTCAAACCACTACAACCCAAAGGTCTCTACATTCATTTAATTTTCTTTTCATATTTTTTGTTTAGTTAGGTTATTTCCAAAGATATGTCATTAAGTTCAAATATTAATTCTTCTTTTTGACCTAGACTATAATTTAAACTTTCAACTGTATTTTTTTTGATCAACTGAGTTGTCCATATAGAAATTTCTGTAAGTTTTTTTTGTAAGATATGTCCCCTTGTCAAGTTTTTTTTCAAATTTTAAATTGTTTTCCTTTTTTGTTCAACTCTGCATTCTTTTGAATCTCACTGAAATTCTTTATAATCATGCTTTTAAATTCTTTATCAGGGTCCTTATCAATATCATTCTATTTGGGATCTGTTTCTAGTTAATTGTGTCCTATTGGTAACATCATTTTAAGTTGCTTTTCTCATATTTATTGTACTCCTGCATTGAAATTTGTGCATCTGGAACATTTCTGTTTTATTTAATTTACTTATTTATTTGAGAGTGACATAGAAAGAGAGAAAGAGGTGTATAGATAGACAGAATGGACACGCGAGGGCCTCCAGCCACTGCCAAAGAACTCCAGATGTCTGCATCAACTTGTGCATCTGGCTTATGTGGGTCCTGGGGAATCAAGCCTTGAACCAGGGTCCTTAGGCTTCACAGGCAAGTGCTTAACTGCTAAGCCATCTCTCTAGTCCTTTAATTTTTTGTTTTATTTTTATTTATTTATTTGAGAATGACAGAAAGAGAGAGGCAGATAGATAGAGAGAGAATCTGGAACATTTCTTATACTTTGGGGGGTTCTTTTTATAGAAAATGGTTTTCTTCTGAAGAGCTGTCTTGGCTGTCAATTTGACACACACTATTATCTTTGGTTTCTCGTAGACAGCATAGTGTAATCTGCCTATAGGAGTATCTCTTCACAGCAAAGATGAATTGATATACTGTGTTCAGTATCCTGCACAGCATTAGGGATGTACTAATGGCACAGACAGATGTGGTACACTCTGTGGTGTCAGATAACTATTATGTGGCCACTCTGACAATGGAATGGTGGCACAAGTCAGGTGATGGACATTATTTCAGATAGAACTGAAATTAGCTCTGTTGCTAGAAAGATCCTGTATCACTAGTAGCCTCAGCAATAGTAGAGGAGTCAAACTTACTAGCTCTCATATCAGGCAGTATTATCAACCATACACCACATGAAGAGTGGTGGTTGGTATAGACAGAATGAATGTTCATGCCTTGATATTTATATCCATTCCCCCAAAACAATGACTTCCTAGATGATATGTGGGAATGGGGCAGCAGGAACATGGCATGACAAAATAATGTCCCATTATTTATTTTGTTTTAGAAATCGCCTCAGCTCTGGTTCTAGAGAGCTAGATTCCTTAGGGTTGACTCCTATATCAGTTTGAAAAAAATCCATCATTTTTAAAATTCTTTCTATTTGACATCAGAAATACCCAAGGTATTTTTTTTTAATTTTCTCTAATCTTTTCCTGACCTTAGACATTTTTCAAAACAGCCCTAGATTATTTTTTTAAGAATCAAATGTTGGGTATGTTCACTGATAGATTGCAGTGAGTAGGATTACTTGGTCTAACATACTGTGCATTTAAATTTTTAACAGGTATTTCCAAAATAGCCTTGAAAACTACTATTCACATTTTTAGAAACTGGTTTTTTGAAAGCACATTTCTCAAGAATAGCATTAGTCTTTTTCTGCATGTCAGGGTCTTTTATGCTTCCCTCCTGTCATTAGCTGGCATTCTAATGAGATCCAAAAGACTGCCCTACTCACTGGCACTCAGTTTTTCCTTTAATCTGATTCAGTTCATTAATGCAACAGTTACTCTCTAACCCGTAGTCTTTTCTAGTGTTGTAATTATTTTTCACAGATATTTCCAAAATTTCATTCTCCTTCCACAACCTCAGTTAAATTGCAGACATTTTACACTGATTTCTTTATAACCTAGTTAAGGTTTCATTGCCCTGACTAACCTAGTGATACTTCTCTTCCTATAAAATTAACTCTCATATTAGAGATACCGTCCCTCTTTCTAAAATGACTGTGTTCTTCACCTAGGCAATTTTCAAACTGATCTCTCTTAATAGCTACAATTAAATGTCTCCCTGATGGTTTTACTTACCTATCCAAATGGTTCCTTATTTAACTGATGGTCCTCTCTGAATTACAAAAGGCAGAGTTGGTTCAGACTTTGCCTCACAGGATTTTCTTTCACTTTTCTGGTTTTATCTATTCTTTCAGTTGCTATTACATGATCACCAATGCCTCACCAGTATTATTCACTCTAAATGAACACTTAAAATAATGAGTATATTATTTGAATGTATTTTACAGAATGCAGTAATGGACATAATTAAAGCAAATTTGTTGCAATTAACAATGATTATTGAGGTTGGATAGCTAGGGCATAAATTGTAAGTGGCATTGAATAGGCCAAAATAATACCTGTGTGAGTCATATGCATATTAAGAACTATTATGTACCAGATACTGGATTGGATGCTAAAAGGCGGACATGGTATTTTCCTTTTGGCAAATACACCAGTCTGTCTGGGAAGAGAAAGGCAGAGCCTAACAATAAGCTTATTGGCTCTTGCTGTAACAGAAACAGAAACAGATGAAGAGCCAGGAGAGGCTAGTGGAAATCCCTGCACTCTTTCTACCATGGAGAGTCAACAGGCTCTCACAGAAGAAGCCTTTAGTATGGACTATGAAGAGTGAAGGAAAAAGGGAAAGAACATTCCAGGCCTGGGTAGATTGCTCAGTGGTTAAGGCACTTGCCTGCAATGCCAAACATCCAAGGTTCAGTTCCCCAATGCCCTTATAAAGCTGGATGCACAAAATGGCACATGCATCTGGAGTTCGTTTGCTTTGGCCAGAGGCCCTGGCATGCCCATCTTCTCTCTCTCTCTATCTCCTTGCAAATAAATAAATAAAAATTTCTTTTTCAGGAAAAGAATATTCAAAGCAGAAATAACAAGACTATATTAACATGGGTTCATGGAATAATGTAGCTTGTCAAAAAATGACAGGGATTTCTAACAGCAAAATTTCATCAGACTATTTTGAAAAACTCTGGACCTCCTCCAGTTTCTTTCAGCTCAGTAGAGGCAATGATGTTTTAAAATGTAAATTGGGCTCTGTTCAAAACAATCTGGTTGTTTCCTGTGTCAGTCAGGGTAAAAGACAAAGTTCTTACAATAGCCAGTAAGGCCCTACATGGCTTGGCCCTGCTCCACTGTGACCTCATCTCCTACTGTTTTCTCACTCTTTCTGGGGGTGGATACACTGGCATACACTCTTTTCCCACATTTGTCAGTCTCATGCTTGTCATTCCCTAGTCCTTTGCCTTTCCTTTATTTTCTGTCTCAAATTCTTTCTGTACTTAGCCACTTGATTTATTCCCTTACCTACATTATGTCTCTGCTTGTGTTGCCTTCTCAAGGATGCTTGTTTAGAGCAGCATTCCAACATTTACTGCTTCTAAAATTCTGCCCCTGCTTCACCACCCCCATGAGCCACACTAAATATGATTGATAAGGAGAGTAAAGACTTTTCCATTTTGTTCATAGCTATAGGAATGGAGTTAGGGGGGAGGGAGAAAGACTCGCCTTCACTCAATTCTTTTCTTTCTGGACTTCTTACTAACACCCAGTGTTTCTGAGGCACACCTCCTTTTAACTCTTCTTCATGGTTTCTTAGAACTAGATTTCTTGGTCTTCCACCACACCTATGCACCATTAGTATCTCCCTCTAGCTGCAGCTCCACCCCTTCACTCTGCCCTTGGACAGTGCTCCTTTGCAGTCTATTCCATTCCTGTGTAACACTGAGGCCACCAAATAGGGCACAAGGAGGCACAACATCCTTTGGTAGAAAAAAATAGAAAGTCATCTTGTTTGGATGGAACCTGGAAGCAAAGATTCCAAGGCAGATTGCATTTGTTGACCATCTACTAAATTTCCTCTATTCAAATTTGTGTTTCTCTAGTGAACTTTAGAGCTTAAACCAGCAGCAATTATTTTAACAGATCATTTTCATCCCTTTCAATATCATAATGGACTACTTTTATGCAACAGAATTTTTCAAGATGAATTTATATAGAAATTGTGTCCAGTGTTTATTTGAAGGATATAGTGTTGGACTTAAGAGACTTCATGGATAAGAAGAACTTAAATATATCATTAGTGAAGTATTTTCCATCCTAGTACTCAATGTTTGCCTCATTAAGCCCTCTAATTATTTGTTCACTATTCTTTTCCTTGAGGTTTTTTTTTTTTTTTTTTTTTCAAATTACTTTTGCCTTGTCTTAGAACCATCAAATCACGATGTTACAGGTTTGGTATTCTTCTGTGTCTGATGTGTATTTTTCAAATAAATATGAAACAAACACAGGCACCACCATTACATAGACATAGTCCTAGAAAATGGCTAAATGAAGATAATAATCTACCTAAATGAATATCATTCATATTAATTGTTTAAAAATTTTTTATTTATTCATTTGAGAGTGACAGACAGAGAAAGAGGCAGAGAGAGAGAGAGAGAATGGGCACACCAGGGCTTCCAGCCACTGCAAATGAACTCCAGATGCGTGTGCCCCCTTGTGAATCTGGCTAACGTGGGTCCTGGGGAATCGAGCCTCGAACCGGGGTCCTTAGGCTTCACAGGCAAGCGTTTAACCACTAAGTCATCTCTCCAGCCCAATATTAAATTTTGATACAAATGTTCAATTAGACTTTAGTTTTTGAATAGAACTAAAACATAAAAATAACTATATTTCATTGTATAGCAAAAAAGGTGTAAATAGTCATAATACATTTAAAAAATGGATGAGAAAGATTTTATTTTAAGAGGGGATACAGTTAGGGTGACTGGACCCCGGAATGTAAAACTGGCAGGAAAGTCTGCACTTCCTAGAAATCAAAGGTGATTGAAATCAAAGATAATCTCTTGTCTAGTTCCCTGGACCTGTTTATGCAGAAACAACAAGGAATATGATTTAAACATTGTGGTTGACCAAGTTCAGCCCCTGAGACTTGGTGTGAGGGCTAACCTCTTCCTGAGACAGCTCCTAGACCCAACCATCCAGCTGTTCCTCTGGATCACGTGAGCCAGAAGACATTCCACCACTATAAGGCTATGAAGACCTTTACAAGGGGAGGGCAGACTCTCTGACCACTTGGGAACTTTCAGCTGTGGGTGAGATGTCCCCTCCACTGGTCCTGGGCTGGCTCAACCCAGGCCCAGCAGGGAGATCCCTCTACTCTACATAAGGGTTCTTTATCCCCTCCAGCTCCTCACATAGCAGGAGCTCCTTGAACTTTCTTTTCTCTCTTTTCTTCCCATGCCCTCCATGTGTAATCTATAACCATGTGGGCGCCTTTCCTTGGCTCTATACTTCCCTCAATAAATATAATAATATAATAATTATCCTTCTCAGTCTTTTTATATTCAGTTCTTTGGTTAAAATTAGAAATGCACCCAGGGCTTGGGGTTCAAAGACTGCTGGACCCCTAGTGCCCCATTATGGTTTAATTGAATTCTATTTTCTGGCAATATAATTCATATGAGTAAACAATTGAGTATTAAAGAACTGGACCTCTGCTGATGTTTCAACTTAACTTTTTTTTTTTTTTTTAGAGAGATTGACAGAGAGAGTGAGACACAGAGAGAAACAAAATTGGCATGCCAGGGCCTCAGCCACTGAAATTAAACTCCAGATGTTTGTGCCACCTAGTGGAATATGCAGCCTTGCCTCACCTTTTGTGCATCTGGCTTACGTGGGGTTTGGAGAGTTAAGCATGGGTCCTTAGGCTCCACAGGCAAGCGCCTTAACTGCTATGCCATCTCTCCAGCCTTGCTGATCTTTTAATAACCAAATTATCTGTAAGGAGGCTATAATAATAATTTTAAGGTGTCAAAGTACCTCTAGATAAAAAAAAAATTTGATCTAAAGATCATAGCATGCTTATAGATTATACAGTTGTAGATATAATCTAATAATAATTTAGCAATTGCCAATGTTCTTTTAAATATTGATATATTCCTGAAAATGTTTAATCTGGCCAGTTTTTAAGCCTGATTTTTTGTGTGTTTTCTATTGTTTTATGTATGTATGTATTTGTTGTATGTATGTTTTCAGTTGTGTGAACATGCATGTGGAGGCCAGAGACTGATGAAAAGTTGGTTCCTTAATTATTCACCACCATCTTATTTACTTGCTTGGATCTCTCACTTGAATCCAGGTCTCACCAGTTTGGTTGGTCTAGCTAACCAGTTTACCCCAGGATACTTCCTGTCTGTCTCCTGAGTGCTGGGGTTACAAACCCACTCAGCATTTATGTGGGTGCTAAGGAACTCAGATCTTCATGCTTGCAAGGCAAGCCCTTTGTTCACTAAGCCACCTTCAAGCACCTCACCCTATTCTTTTGTATGTTTTTACCTTCCTTGAGATGGTTATAACACTAATGATACACACAGAAAAATGTTGTTATTCCTTTTTAACATTTTTTTCCTACTTGTCTTTTTGATGCCTTATCTCAATAGATCTGAAAGTTTTATCACAAATTTCTACTGTATGAATGTTATTTTGCCTGTGGTAAGTGCAAGATCATGTTTTCCCCTTGTTTATAAAACTGAAAACAATTTTGTTTCAATAGGTCAGTATCATTGAGGTATATCCCCCAGCCTGGACAACCACTTTGTAAAAGAAAAACAAAAGAGTAGTTAGCTTTCATTCTTGAAATTAATCCCCTTTTTTTTTCTTTTAGTAGATTTGAAAATGCTATAAAGCAAAAATAACTAGTTTAATTGAGTAATTGTTTTAAGCCAATTTTTATAAGCATAGTAGTTTAGATATTATTTAAATAGCAGTTGTGAATATACCAATAAAGTGTACTAATAACTTTTAGCCTAAGATATAATTTTATATGAAATGTTTTAATAATACTACATTATTACTGAGTGTTAAATTCATAATTATAAAATGAGATATGTGTGTTGTATTTAGTATTGCTTTCCTAGACCATTAATACATTTTAGTTTTAATTTTAATTGTTACTTTGGAACTAGTAAATAAGATTATTTCTTTAATATGAAATCTATGACTATATTGTTTTTGTCATGATATTTGATTTTAGGTAGACTAAGAAGTAGTTATTATTTTATTTTCAACTGAAATGAGAATGTATATAACCTATATATCATATACCCATATCTTCAAAAACACTACATAAGAGGACAAATAAAAAATAATTATGTTTGAAAGGGGGGTAAAGGTATGCCAAATGAGAATCATTAGAGCAAAGGTCAGTAAGAGAGAAAATTCTATAATCAGAACTGACAACAATGAAGAACTCTTTAAAATAAATAAGCCTTAAGCTGGGGGTTAGGGAATGGGTATGAATAAGTTGTTAACTCCCTCTTGAACTAAGGAAGATATGGGTCTTTTAAACTCACTAAAGTTTATAAAAGTGACTGAAAGTGCTGGAAGAGATTGGGGGAAGATAAACTGGAAGGATGAAAAGAAGATAAAAGTAGATGGCCTAGTACCAGAGTTGTAACTCATGAAAATGAGAGCCTGTCAAGACTGGCAGCAAATGAAGGAAGGAGAAACATGGTCATGGAGTTAATGATATCTGGAATTAACCTGATAATGAATATATTACTTTAACAGTAACAGAATTTTCATTTTAAATTATTAGACTCCTGTAAAATGTTTTGAAACTCCTGGTAGGCTGTTATTTCCTAAGATTTGCCAGCCTACCCCCTTTTGTGACTGTACCCTGACACTATTCCTGTCTTATGCTGCTTAAGTAAAGACACAAGAATGCTAGATATTCTATTTTTTCCAGGAAAGTTAGAAATTAATCTAATTTGTGAGATCATCCTCTTTGTAAATAGCAGCAATTAAATCTCTTTAACAAGTAAAGTGCACTGTGGACTAGATTTGTTTGCCAATTTGCAATCTGTCTGGAATTCTGTATGCTGTGTTCTAATCACCTGGCAATGTCCCAGCCCAGCAGGTAAAGGTAACTTTCATATGCCCATCCCTTCAAGCATTCCTCACCAGCAGGAATCTTACCAAAAGGCTTTTTGTGTAGATAATGCTCTCCTTTTGTTGCAATACTGCTTTGAAAGTTACCAGGCTTTCTCTGCTTCTTCCCAGCCAGGTCTCTAGACAAACTTTATAACTTTGCTGACTGCTCTGGACTCCACCTGATATTTGCTCTAAATGCACTGCGTCGAAATCCCAATAATTCCTGGAACAGTTCTAGTGCCCTGAGTCTGTTGAAGTACAGCGCCAGCAAAAAGTACAACATTTCTTGGGAACTGGGTAATGGTAAGTAAGAATGTCATTTCATATCTCTTGATAAAATCAAGAGAAAAAAATTAACTTGATTTGGGATATAATCTCAGTCAATCTCCAGGGCACTGACTCAGAAAATAATTGATAGGATTGGCCACTGAGATACTGTCAATATGATAGAAGACCAAATAGCAAAAGGCTCTGGATTTTAATTCTCTCAATTTGCATCTATAATTATCTGTAGGTAACTCCTTCCAATTATGGTAGAAATGTCACAAAATAGAGAAAAATACTTATATGGGACTAACAAATTTTTGTTAAGCCTGCACTTTATTTTACATAGTAAGTGTTCTAGGGAACCCGGTTCCTCTAGGATGATACTGATGAAACAGAGCTTTGTGAAACATATTTTGAGTATGAATGTTTATGTGCACATGTATATACATGTATGCTCACTCATAAAATTTGTTTAGTTTAACAATGAAATATGAAGTTCACAACAGGACAGGAAAAGAGAAGGGCCTTATAACAAGATATATGTCCCACTTCCTTATGAATACCTATTAAATGGGATATAGCCTTCATTTTCTTTCCTCTCACTCTTTTTTCTCTTCCTAGAGTGGAGAAAATTTGGGAAGACTTAAGGTAAAAAATAGCAGGACCTCTGCTGAACCAGAGAATAGGTGATCTACTTTTGGACTGGCTTTGTTTTCTTTGTAATATATTGTGTTGCCTAACTAAAACAATTGTGCAATAATATCAACTAGTTACTGATAAGCCAAGAGAAATTAAAGTTTACCTAAAAGTTATTAACTGAAATACTTCTAGAGGTTTTGGACCTCTGAGTTTGGGAGCTTATTTAAGCTAAATAAATCTTTATTTGGTATAATTAGAGTGATTTGGTTCTGAGGAGAGAGTATATACATCTTTATACAATTATCTGTTCCAGACAATTAAGAGATTATCTACTCTTCCTCAAAGTATTGTAAATAGTGCTGAGAGGGAACTAAGTACATTAAAGAAATACTATTTAGTCTCCTTGGCCACACAGCACATGATTCCTATTGTCAGACTTTTAAATGACTCTACAAGGCCTACCAAAAGCCAGTGATCATTTATGAGGATATAAAAAGGCACTGTCACAGATAAGAAAATAGGCATACAGATGGAACTACATAAAAACAACCAGAACCATACATTTAAAAATTCAATAAAATGGAAAGTACCAGTAAGGTTTTTGTGAGCATTTCTACAGGTCATTTTTGAGTCTCTAGTCAAGAAGTATAAACTATTACTGTTTTCCTTCCTCTCTCTCTCTCTTTTTTTTTTTTTTACAATGTATATCTCAATTTCTTGATATGGTTTCAGTTTATGATCTGCCCATCTCAACCTACTTTTGAGGGTTTCTAGAAGAGTTATTTTCCTGTTTCTTCTAATTGGCTCTAATTACTAACAGTTTTTCCTATCCTAGATCTGATCTTTCAAGATTCTCAACATTCTCTATTTAATTTGCCTGGTGTACATACATCCCTTTCCTGTTCAAAACTGGTGTGTATGGTGATCATTCTTGCTTGATTCTCTTCTCCAATTTTCTTTCCATTTTCTTCTCTGGAGCCTTATAATTTTAAACAGAATAATAGTCCAATCATCATATCTGTATTTAGGGAGGGCTGATGGATCTCACCACTCATCTTTTCATATGCCTATCTTTTGTTAAGAAATGTGTTATCGAACTGGAGAGATGGCTTAGCAGTTAAGGCACTTGCCTGCAAAGTCTAATGACCTGAGTTTGATTCCTCAGTAACCATGTAAAGCCAGATGCACAAAATGGACCTGGAGTTCATTTGCAGTAGCTGGAAGGAAGGAAGGAAGGAAGAAAGAAAGGGGAGGGGAGGGGAGGGAGGCAGGAAGGGAAGGGGGAAGGGAGGGGAGGGGAAGGGAGGGGAGGGGAGGAAGAAGGAAGGAAGGAAAGGAGGGAGGGAGGGAAGGAAGGAAGGCAGGAAGGAAGGGAAGGGAGGGATGGAGGGAGGGAGGGAGGGAGGGAAGGAAAGGAAGGAAGGAAGGAAGGAAGGAAGGAAGGAAGGAAGGAAGGAAGGAAGAAAGAAAGGGGAGGGGAGGGGAGGGGAGGGAGGCGGGAAGGGAAGGGGGAAGGGAGGGGAGGGGAAGGGAGGGGAGGGGAGGGGAGGAAGAAGGAAGGAAGGAAAGGAGGGAGGGAGGGATGGAGGGAGGGAAGGAAGGAAGGCAGGAAGGAAGGGAAGGGAGGGATGGAGGGAGGGAGGGAGGGAGGGAAGGAAAGGAAGGAAGGAAGGAAGGAAGGAAGGAAGAAAGGGGAGGGGAGGGGAGGGAGGCGGGAAGGGAAGGGGGAAGGGAGGGGAGGGGAAGGGAGGGGAGGGGAGGGGAGGAAGAAGGAAGGAAGGAAAGGAGGGAGGGAGGGAGGGAAGGAAAGAAGGCAGGAAGGAAGGGAAGGGAGGGATGGAGGGAGGGAGGGAGGGAGGGAAGGAAAGGAAGGAAGGAAGGAAGGAAGGAAGGAAGGAAGGAAGGAAGGAAGGAAGGAAGGAAGGAAGGAAGGAAAGGAAGGAAGGAAGGAAGGAAGGAAAGGAAAGAAAGGAAGGAAGGTAAGGAAAGAAAGGAAAGGAAGGAAGGAAGGAAGGGAAGGAAAGGAAGGAAGGAATGAAGAAACAAAGAAAGAAATAAACAAAGAAAGAAAGAAATAGTAAAAAGGAAGGAAGGAAGGAAGGAAGGTATTATTGCTAGAATAAATATGGTATTTGGAAAACCAAAGTAGACATTTTACTTGTTTGTTTTTCTTAGAATGGTTAAGTTTCAAGTGACTAAGCCTACTTTTTGTTTTGTCCTTTGAAATTGGAAATAATGTGTGTTACAAATCAACCAAGCATGGTATATCTACTATCAACAAGTAGGAATAAGAACATTTAGGATGTGGAAGTCTATGAAACAAAGATGACTTTCTTGATTAATATTATAGCAATTTTATTCTATGACTATAAATGCCACATTAAGTGTCCATAAATTGTGAAGTCTAACCAATGAATGATGGATGATGATTATGTTTTTGTATTTCTACTAACTGCTGTTGAATTGAAAACAAAGATAGGATTTTGAATCTTGGTATTCAAGTTTGAGAAATATGTAAGAATTTTAATTCCACTCATATTTTTTAATTTTTTGTTTATTTTTATTTATTTATTTGAGAGTGACAGACAAAGAAAGAGGGAGAGAGAGGAGAATGGGTGCACCAGGGCTTTTAGCCACTGCAAACGAACTCCAAATGCGTGCACCCCCTTGTGCATCTGGCTAACGTGGGTCCTGGGGAATCAAGCCTTGAACTAGGGTTCTTAGGCTTCACAGGTATGTGCTTAACTGCTAATCCATCTCTCCAGCCCACCACTCATATTTTTTAATGAAGAAAATCATTTTAATTTATTTAATTAAACAAGAAACTAGGATCCATGCTGATATAAATACACCAATTGAAAGTTTGATGAGAAACAAAAACATTTACAAATTATTTTGAAACAATACAGCTTCAAACAGTCTTCTTTAGAAAATACAAATTAGTTGCAAAGGTGAGAAGAGTACTTCACAGTATCACTTGGTAGGATGCAAGAAAAGAATACAGACTCACTTAAGAGATGTCTAGATACCTACTCTATATCTAATTGTGAGTTAATTGTCAGACAGGCCCTAAGTGAAGTCCATTCTTTAAAAACAGTTGGGCAGTTCTCTTCAAAAGTGTCAAGAAGGCTGTAAAGACTGCTTAGAGGTTAAGGCACTTGCCTGCAAAGCCAAAGGATCTTGGTTTGATTCCCTAGGACCCACGTAAGTCGGATGCACAAGGGGGCACTTGCGTCCAGAGTTCCTTTGCAGTGGATGGAGGCTCTGGCACACCCGTTCTCTTTCTCTTTCTCTTTCTCTTTCTCTTTCTCCCTGTCTCCCTCTTTCTCTCAAATAAATAAAAATAAAAAGTGACAAGGATAGAAAACTAAAAAACAAAAAAAAAAAGACTAAGAAAGTTTCAGATTGAGTTATTTATGAGGACAAACAACAGATTATAGAACTGTATTTTCACAGCATAGAGTTTTGATTGTTAGGCAAGAAAGGAGGGAAAAATAGGAGAGTGAGGAGAAATAACAATCTATATAGTTTCTTTATCTCCTAATATCCTCTTCTCCTTCTCATAAGCATCTCAAATTCACATTCTCTGTGTGTTATTGTGGATAAGGGACTGTAAAAGCTATATATTGGGTACTCCCTATTATCTGCTAAATTTTCCATAAATTAATTTTCTATAAATTCAAGGGCTCTAAAATAAAATTTCTCATTAAGAAAAATAGATTATGAGCCATAATGAAAAGCTACATCTTAAATATGAATGTCATTTTATGTTGATATCATTTCATATTAAAATACTACATAGGAAGCAGTTCAAATCTCAGCACTTGGGAGGCAGAGGTAGGAGGATTTCTGTGAGTTCAAGGCTACCCTTAGACTACATAGTGAATTCCATATCAGCCTGAGCTAGAGTGGAACCCTACCTCTAAAAACAAAACAAAACAAAAAAAGCAGTTCAAAGACTGTTACTGAACAAAGGACCTACATTTTACATAGACATATCTCAAAAAAAAAATACGTAAATGGCCATGAAGCACCTGAAAAGAAGTTCAACATAATTAGCCATTATGGAAAAGCACATCAAAACTACACTTAGATACCATGTTATGCTTACTAGTATGGAAAATTCATATTAAATTAAAAGGAAAATGAGGATATGGAAAAATTAGAATTCTTGAATAAAGCTAGTGAGAATGTAAAATGGCACAGCCATTTTGGAAAACAGTGTGATAGTTTTTCAGATAGTTAAACATAAAGCGATTGCTTACTAATTCCACTCTTTGGTATACTATACATCCCAGAGAAGAGAAAAACATGTCTACACACACACACACACACACACACACACACACAGAGTACATGACTTTTTAGAGCAGCATTACCTTGTAATAGGTAATAATAAAGTTGAAATGACCTAAGCTTCTATCAATTGATGAATGTTAAATAAAATGTATGTCCATTTAACAGAATCTTATTTGTCCAGAAAACTGAGTGCAGTGGGGATGAATGAAGTGGCTCAGCAGGTGAGAGTGATACTGTAAAATTATGAGGGCATGATTTGCCTTGAGTTCTATTTCCCAGCACCAACATTAACAGCTGGGTATGGTCATGCATGCCTTGACCATAGGCCTGTGGGGAGCAGAAACTGGAGAATTGCTGGGTCTCACTGATCAATCTGTCTGAATGAAAGCAGGATACCAGGTTCAGTGAGAAACTCTGTCTTAAGGAAGCAAAGCAGGTGAGCGATAGAGGAAGACCCCTGACATTCTCCTCTGGCCCCCACTTGTACACATGCATACCCACATCTGCCCACACACAACACACCAAAACTGCACACATACAGCTCATACACATACAGAATAATCAAAGTACTTATTGATATATTCTACAACATATATTAACCTTGAAAATTACACTAGCCAGGCCTGCAATTCCTGCACTTCAGGAGACTGAGTTGGGAGGATCAAAAGTTCAAGGCCTGCCTTCTACAAAGTAGTTCAAGCCAGTCTGGTGAAGTAAAAAATTAAAAAAACAAAACTGTGCAAGTATAATGACTGGAGTTTAGATTCCAAAAACCCACATAAAGCCAAATGTAGATGCAGTAGCACAAATAACCAGAAGCTTGTGTTCCAGCAAGGCTGGCTTACACACAGAGGTGAATGAGAGACCCTGCCTCAAACAAGGTTGAAGGTGAGTATTGACACTTGAGGTTATTTTCTGACCTCTACATGCACTCTGTCACAGTCTTGCCTACAGGGTGGCACACAACCCCCCCCACACACACACACAAAGATTTTAAAGAAAGAGTAAAGCTACAGCTGGGTTGTGGAGTGTTTACTTAGCATGCCTAAGGCTTCAATGCCCAATACCAAGGGGAGATAATGAAGGAGATTAATCTAAATGAAGTAATCTCAGAATCTTGGTGTATGAGTGCCTCTATGCAAAATATCCAGAACAGGAGAATCTACAGAGCTTGAAAACAGATTGTGGTTTCCTAGAGCCAGGTAGGCAACTGGTGTCAGGATGAAGTATGACTACTATAAAGCATAGTGTTGGGTGCTTCAAATGTTCTAAAATGGGCTGGGGTATTATAGCATAGATGTATAAATACACTGGAACATACAGAATTATATACATTGATTAGTGAATTTTGTGGCATCTATTATAAGAAATGAACTTTTTTATTTTAAAAGGCTAGAAGAGTGAATTTTTATGTAACAGGTTAGTAACAGAAGAGGTTTATATTTGTAAATGATAACAATATTGTTATCTTATATGCACATACTATATGTTCATGTAGTACTTTAAATGTACTTTTCTATTAAGACCTTAAAGTGCTCAGTAAAGTAAAATATAAAGCCATGAAAACATATTAAGCCATAGTAAGTGCAAAATCTAGTGTTGTTTTGGATTTTTTAAAAAATGTATTTTTGACAACTTCCATGAATATAGGCAACATGCCATGATAATAATTCCCTCACACACCTTCCCTTTTTATCCCTCACAACCACCCCTACACTGAATCCCTTCTTCTTTCCAACTGTTCTTTCTTCTATAATATTACAATTCTTCCCTCCTAATGCAGATGTTGTGTAGGTACTGTCAGCCACTGTGAGGTCATGAATGTTAAGGCCACTTTTTAATTTGCTTTTTAGTGGTATTTAAACTTCTTGGTTCTCTTTAGTTCCTTTACTTTGCTTCAAATAAATATTGATTTGCTGCCTCACCTGTGCTAAAGGGACCTTTTTAGGTTTGAGAGATACAATAATAAGTAACAGATATTGCTGCTATGTCTACATTGAGAAGACAGATATTAAATAGAACTTGAAGACACTTGGTGAATGTTGTTTCTCTCATACTAGTTTTACCCTTAAGTAATGAAAACTGAAATGTTTTAGTTTGGCTCTATACATTATTTTTTTGTATATATGATGTTTGGTGCACATGTTAATGCAAAGGTGTAGAGTCCAAAGGGTGCCATTAGTGTCTTCCTCAATAGCTCTTCACACTAAACCTGGAAATCACTGATGAGGTTAGACTACATAGCCAGCAATCCCTGTGGATCTCCCCTTTCTGTCCCCCGAGCACTGCCATACCCAGCTTTTACCTGGGTGCAGGGGATCCAATTTCAGGTCCTCCTGCTTATGTGGCAAGAACTTTAACCAGTTGAGCTCTCTTTCCAGCTACTGGCATTATATATTTTTATTAAAAATTAATGTGCATATTAGGATATTTATGACAGCCTACTGCCCTTTTGTACTATTTAGAGAGCACTTTTTTGATAGAGTCTGTTTTATTACTATTTTGTTATTATTATAATTAACAACATATTTTGAATGGATACATAATGCATTGGTACCCTCTTTTCCCTCATTCCTGACCACATTCCACTGGGGCCCTCCTCAGTGGGGTAGCATGTATTCCCTTTGGCATTGTGGGTTATGTGTTGTGGGAGCAGCAGTCAGTTGTTTTGTAAGGGAGGGGGTGAGGAGTGAGTGGTGAGGTGTAGGGGGTGAGGGGGCGGGGATGGGAGGGGCGGGGGATGCCTCTGGAAATAAGTCTCAACTATGACTCTTACAATTTTTATGCCCCTCTTCTGCAAAATTCCTTGAGCTGTGGTGGTTGAGTACTTCAGTGATGAGCTCTTAGGAGCCTCTGGATCTCTGCTTTGATGCAGAATATCCTCGGGGTCTTTTTCCTTCACCCTGGTGCTGACTGTCACGTCAAGCATGGAAGCAGCACTCCTGCTCCTCTCCCCATTTCCTTTGTGGCTTTAGCTGTGGCTTGGTTGATGTGAGAAGGGTACTTAAAAAAATTTAATAGTTATGTGCACAGTGTGTATATAACCATGTTGGTACCATTGTTAGCCTCCTCCCTGTGCTGCCCCCTCCACAGGGACCCTCTTCTTTGGGGAATGTGGGTCGTGCATTGTGGGGTTAAGCTATCAGTTATGGGTAAGAGGCAATGTCTCTGTGCATAATGTCCCAACATGTGGCTCTAACAATCTTTCCGCCCCCTCTTCCGCGAATTTCCCTTAGCCATGATGTTTTTGTTTTAGGTCTACTTCAGTGATGAGGTCTTGGGAGCTTCTGTGACTCTGGATCTCTGCTTTGGTAGGAGTTGAGTGTTCTCTGTGGCTATCTCCTTTACCCTTGTGCTGGTACCAGGTTCACAAGGAAAGCAGCGCTCTTTCCATTTCCCCAATTACTCCATTTCAGCTAGGGCCCTGTTGATGTGTGATGGGCTGATTCTCTAGTAAGGATCTGGTCCATCTGAAAAACAGAAGCAAATTCTCCAAGGGAGAGTGAAGTCAGCACCAGATAAATGGGATAACCATTATTATTTTAGAGAGAATTTAATAGGCATAGACCCGCTTGGAACCCATGATTGGTGGGATCTTGATAATGGAGAGTGGGCTTATTTCTTGGATATGGTTCTGACCTGTTTCCCAGCTCCAGCTATGGATTCAGTTCCACTGTTAGCCAATCCAGGAGCAATTGGTTACCCAGCATGGCTGTGTTCCAGTATTGTGACTTGTGTGAGCATCAGGTCAGGTGTTTGCTGCTGAGTAGCTTAGACCACAAATTGCTTGGACAGATGTTGGTCATGTAGCACCTTCTTGCACAAGATGAGCTAACTGTCTAGGGACTGACTCTCTTCCAGATTCCATCCAGATCACTCCATATTATGTGCCAACAGCATGTGGTGTCTTCAGCAGTAGGGTCTCACCACTAACCTTTGGTGGGCCATCAAGTACTGTGACAGAAATCTGTCTTCTTTTGGGAAAACTTGTAGGTCTCTCTGATCAACAGCTCATTGTGGATGTTAATCACATGCTGGCACTTGGAGTTACAGGCCAGTGCCAAAGAAAAGAAGGAAGAAAAAGATAGGTAATATAAAAGAGAGATAAAAGGAAGAGAGAGAGAGAGATAGAAAAGGAGAAGATTAAGGTTAGTCTTTATCATACAGGGCTCTGTGATTCAGGTGTTCCTTCTAAGGACCTGATGAAGGTTCAACTATTTAGTCTGTCTTTTAGGATGTAGAATTTTTTTTTTAATTTAATTTATTAGTTTTCATATCAGTGAATACAGGCAGTTTGGTACCATTATTTAGGCTCATCTGTGATCTACCCCCTCCCATTAGACCCTCCTTGTTAATGAAAATGGGTCGTGCCTTGTGGAGTTAGCCCCCAGTTATTAGTATGATAAATGTCTCTGCAAATCATGACCCAACATGTAACTCTGACATTCTTTCCGCCCCTCTTCCGCAAGATTTCCCTGAGCCATGTTGGGTTCATTTTTGGTCTGCTTCAGTGCTGAGGTGTTGGGGGCCTCTGAGGCTTTGGCTCTCTGATTTGGTAGGAGTTGATTTTTCTCTGCGTTGATCTCCTTCCCCTTTGTGCTGGTATCCGGTTCACAGGAAAACATCACCCTTGCTTATTTCGCCAGTTGTCCTTAGTTTCAGTTGGGCCCCTTTTGAGGTATGTTGGGGCAGCTCTCTTCTTAGGATCTGCATCTATCTGGAAAAGAGAAGCAGATTCTCCAACAGAGAGTAAGTTAGCACCCGGAAAATTGAGATAACACTTACTTTTTTGATAGACAGTTTGATAGGTGTAGGCCCTCTTATACCCCGTGATTGATGGTAGCTTGATATTGTAGAGTGGGCTTGTGTTTGGGTATGGTTCTGACTTGTTTCCCAGCTCCAGCTAAGGGTCTAGTACCACTGAGTGGATCAGTTAGCCAAATCAAGAGCAATTGATTCCTCACCATGGCTGTGTACCACTATTGCACTTGTGTGGGCATCACATCCGGTTATTTGTTGCTAATTAGGTTAAACAATGTGTTGCTTGGACAGATCTTGGTCATTTCCCCCAGTCGCCTATGTAGCGCCTTCTGGCACTAGACACGCTGACTGTCTGGGGACTAACTCTCTCCTGGCTTCCAGCCATGTCATTCCATTTTACGCGTCAGCTGTGTATGGAGTCTTCAGCAATAAGGTCTTATCACTGGCCTTTGGTGGGTCATCAAGTACTCTGACAGAAGTCTGTCATTGTTTGGGGAAACCTTGTAGGTTTCTCTGATCAAAAGCTCATTGTGGATGGTAGGCCCAAGCTGGAAGTGGGGGTTACAGGTCAGTGTCCACTAAGAAATTGAGGAAAAAGATAACTAATATACAAGAGTTAGAGAGGAGAGAGATAGAGGGGAGGGGGGAGAGGGAGGGAGGGAAGATGTAGGAGATTTAGGTCAGTCTTGATCCTACCCTCTCCAGTGTCTTGTGGTTCAGGTGTTTCCTGTAAGGGTCTAGTGAAGGTTCAGCCATTTGGTCTGTCTTTTAGGAAGTAGAATTTTATGGTACCATTGCCGTTTGGGTCCGGATTACTGTTTTCCACCCTTTGATTCCCTCCCCGCCCTCCCATCCATCTTATTGTCTAGTCCATGAGGTGTTTGCTGGGTATGTAAGGCATCTTGGGCAGATTCAGTTTAGGTGTTGCAGATGAGTGAGACTATGTGTCGAATTTTTTTCTGTGATTGGGTAAGTTCGCTGAGAATGATCTGTTCCAGGTTCAACCATTTTTCCTCAAATTTCTTTATGTCGTTTTTTCTTACTGCTGTATAGAATTCCATTGTGTAGATATACCACATCTTTGTTATCCATTCTTCTAATGATGGACATCTGGGTTGATTCCAGCTTTTAGCTATTACGAATTGTGCTGCTACAAACATGGTTGAGCAAATCTCTCTGGCTTTTGGTTTGAAGGTTTTAGGGTACATGCCCAGTAATGGTATAACTGGGTCTGTTGGTATTTCTATAGTCAGCTTTTTCAGGAGTCTCCATATTGCTTTCCAAAGTGGTTGTACCATAGGATGTAGAATTTTATGGTACCATTGCCTTTGGGTCCATGTTTTTGTCCCCCACCCTCACCCTTACCCTTACCTCCTGCCCCACCCTTTCTATTTGGTCCTTGAGATGCTTATTAGTTATGTCAGCATCTCAGGCAGATTCAGATAAGGAGCTACAGATGAGTGAGACCATGTGACAATTATCTTTCTGTGATTGGGTGAGTTCGCTGAGAATGATCTGTTCCAGGTTCTACCACTTTTCTTCAAATATCATTGTGTTGTTTCTCCTTATTGCTGTGTAGAATTCCATCATGTAGATATACCAGATCTTGATTATCCAATTGTCTAATGATGGACATCTGGGTTGATTCCAGCTCTTAGCTATTATGAATTGAGCAGCTATAAACATATTTGAACAAATATGTCTGAACTGAGGCATGGAGATTTTAGGGTAAATGCCCAATAAGGGAATAACTGGGTCTGTTGGTAACTGTATAGTCAACCTTCTTAGGACTTTCCATAGACGTTGTACCATCTTATATTCCTATCAACCATGAAAGAGGGTTCCTATTTCTCCACATCCTTACCAACATTGGTTTTCATTTGACTTTTTAATGTTTGTTATCCTTACTGGGGTAAGATGGAATTTCATAGTTTTTTTAATTTGTATTTCCCTGATGATTAGGGATGAGGAACATTTTCTTATGTGCATGTTTGCCATTTGTATTTCTTCCTCTGAGAACTCCCTGTCCAATTCTTCGCCCCATTTTGTGAGTGGGTTGTTTGACTTTTTATTGTTTACGTTTTTGAGTTCTTTTTACATTCTAAAAATTAAGCCTCTGTCAGTCGTATAGCCAGCAAAAATTTTCTCCCATTTTGTGGGGTAATCTATTGGCTCTGCTTATTGTATGCTGTTTTTCTGTGAAGAAACTTTTCAGCTTCATGAGATCCAAATGGTTGAGTGATTGTTTAAGTTCCTGAGCTACTGGGATTTTGTTTCCTTGGGTCTCTCTATCTTCTGAAAAATAAGAACAGATTCTCCAACAGAGAGTGAAGTTAGCATAGTTTAAATACAATAAGCATTATTAACTTAGGGAGAATTTGTAAACATTCATGTACACATCCTATGCGGACATAATGCTTCTATTTGTCTTAGGAAGATATCTGAGCTGGGGTTGGTAGGTATTTTGGCAAATTTATTTTTATTTTTTAAAAAGCTGACAAACTATTTTCCAAAGAATATTTAGAAAGTTCCATTATAAAGTTTTACCACCAAGATTTGAGGGTTCTAGTTTTCTATATCACTAACAAAGTTCATTATTGTCTTGTCATTTTCATTGTACTTATTACACAGGTTTAAAGTGGTATCTTTAGTTTTTTAAATTTTTTGTTTATTTTTATTTTTATTTGAAAGTGACAGACAGAGAGAGAAAAAGGCAGAAAGAGAGAGAGAGAGAATGGGCGTGCCAGGGCCTCCAGCCACTGCAAACAAACTCCAGACGTGTGTGCTCTCTTGTGCATCTGGCTAACGTGGGTCCTGAGGAAACGAGCCTCCAACCGGGGTCCTTAGGCTTCACAGGCAAACGCTTAATCACTAAGCCATCTCTCAGCCCTAAAGTGGTATCTTTAATATGGTTTTAATTTACACTTCCCTAATGATTAATAATGACAAGTGTCCTTTCAGTGCTTATTAACCATTTATACTTCTTTGATGAAATATCAACTCAAATGTTTTGCCCTTTTAAATGAGCTGTTCATTATGAGAGTTCATTTTATATTCTTAGTATTTTATTAAGACAAATATATTATTTTCAAGCAGTTTCTACCACCAATAGCATCTTTTCATTTACTTAATGAAATATTTACTTATATTTTATTGGCAACTTTAACATATGAATATACTGCAAATTGGTTGTATTCCCATCAGGCTATCACTTTTGTTCCCTCTCCTTTGCCCCACTCCACTGAGACCCTGCACAGTGGAGGATCAGCAATCACTGTGTAGAGACATTAATACACCAGTCAGTTCCTATGGGGAGGACAATGCCTTAAAGCATGGCTTCCTACCCTGTGCCTCTTACATTCTCTTACTTTTTTTTTTTTTTTGCCTCCTCTTCCACAATGTTTCCTGAGCCTTGCAGTGTATGTTATAAATGTCCTGTAGTGTTGAGCTCTCTACAGCCTCTTATTTTCAGCTTTGATGAGTCTTTTTTATCCCCACCTTGAAACAATTTTATTTTGTTTTGTTTTGTTTATTTATTGATTGATTGATTTAGTATATACTTTGTATGGACACATCATGTGTTGGTACCATCATTTCCTTCCTCTTTGCCCCCATTCCACTAAGGGCCCTCCTCTGTGGGATTGCTGGTATTCCCCATGGGGAGGTAGGTTATGAGTTGTGAGAGCAGCAATCAGTCATTGTTGGGGGGTGAGGATGCCTCTGGATATGCCCTTCCAACCTGCAGCTCTTATAAGATTTCTGCAAAATTTTCTGAGCTGTGGTGGGTGTGTTTTAAGTCTACTTCAGGGTTGAGCTCTCAGGAGCTTCTGGATTTCTGCTTTGATGAGTTTTGAGTCCTCTCAGTGTCTGCCACCATCTCTCTGGAGAATGTTGTCTGGACAACAGTGAGAGCAACACATATTTAATCTGCCACTAGTGCAATAGAAGTTATCTGTCCTGTGCTAGGCACTTGGCTTTCTCTTGTCACTTTGCTGTCTTCCCAGTATTCATTGCCATCTGTAAAAAGCAGATTCTCTAACAAAGAGTAACAACAATATTGATCAAAGGGGATAATTGTATATATTTATAAGACTTTTAATGGGTATAACATCTTCAGTCAGCCAATAGACAGTGGAAATTTCTCTGTAGGGTCTATGACCTTCCAAACCATAGGTTTCTGACTTCGTTCTCAGTACTGGGCTTTGAAGTACAAAAGTTTTAAATTTTTGTAAAATTAAATTTATCAATTTTTTTCAAAGCAATGTGTTATGCTTTTCAGATGCACATATTGTATTTTTTTAAGTTTATTCTGAAGTGTTTCATTATGTTTGATGATATGAATAGAATATTTTAATTTCACATTTGAATTATATGTTGCTAATATTTTTTAAAATGTAATTGATTTTATAAATTGGTCATATATGCTCCAACTTCCCTGAACATTGTTTTATATCTAGTATTTTTTTCTCTTCCTGTGAATGCAGTGCTTAGGATTTCATGTATGCAGGATCATGGTGTTTGAGAATAATGATAATCGTATTTGTTCTTTCCCAGTTATGACTGCCTTTCGTTTTCTTGCTGGATTGCACACACATATAGGACATATAGTACAAATGATGAATATAAGTGTCAAGTGTTTTAACAATCTTAGAAAGAAAATGCACAGCATTTCAGCATTTCACCATTAGATTTGATGTTAAAGCCAGACGTGCTGGCGCACACCTTTAACCCCTGCATTTGGGAGGCAGAAGTAGGAGGATCACTGTAAGTTTGAGGCAACCCTCAGACTACATAGTGAATTCCAGGTCATCCTGGGCTAGAACAACCCTACCTCAATAAAACAAAAAAGTAAAAATAAATTTTTTTAAAAAGTATATGATGTTAGCAGCAGGTTTGCTCAAATAATCCTTATCAGGTTGAGGAGGTTACCTTCTATTCATAGTTCATTGGGAGGAGTTATCAGGAATGGTTATTGGATGCTGTTAAATACTTTTTTCTGTGTTTGCATCTGCTGAGAAGATAATGTTTTTTTCATTGTTAAATCCATTAAAATGAGAGTTTACATTAGTTGTATTGTGATAGTAAATCAACCTTGCATTCCTGGCATCAGTCCTACTTGGTCATGGTTTAGCAATTCATTTATTTGTTGTTTGACTTGTATATATTTTGTGGAGGATTTTTGCAATTATATTTATGAAGGATATTTATCTGTAGTTTTCTCTTGATATCTCTATGTTTGGCTTTGGTATCAGGGGAATATTGGCTTCATAAAATGAGTCAGGAAGTGTGCTACTTTTCCCTATTTTCTGGAAGAATTTGTTATTTTATTAAATGTGTGGTAGAATTTACAAAGGGTTTCTTAATGAATATAATTTAGAATTGCTATTTCAATGTCTTTTATTGTTATATTTGTTTTTAGAGTTGCTACTTTTTTAAGTCAGGTGACTTATTTGTTTTGTGAGGCATAGTATGGTCTCAAACTTGCTGTGCAGCCCAGACTGGTCTTGAATTTATGATTTTCCTGTCTTACCTTTTTGAATGCTGGGATTACAGACCTATGCCTCCAGACTGAGCTGAGTCAGATTTAATAATTTGTGTCTTAACCCAGTTTTACAAATCACTGACATAAACCTGTTGTTTGTGGTCCTGTACCAATGTAGGCACTTTGATTTTCCATATCTGTTCTTTGTAGTCCTGGAGTTTGTAGTCCTTTGTAGACACTTATAAGGCCCCTTATGGTACTCCCTCTTTTGTTCTTTATTTCATAATCAGTGACTTCTCTCTTTTATTTTTATTCAGTCTACCTAAATGTGTCAGTTTTACTTTCATTGTCCCTATTTTTGAATACTATTGATTCATTTTTTAATTGGCATTTCTTTCCTTCTTGCTTTGGGTTTAGTTTTCTCTTTTCATTCATTAAGGAAAAATTTTAGGTTATGGATTCAGATTTTTTTCCTTTCTTAATATAGGATCTCAGACTATATATTTCATCCTAAGCATTGTTTGTGCTGTATTCTATATGTTATTACATATTATATTTGCATATCACTCTATCCTATTTTTTATATTCTCAAGTATTTAATTGACCCATGAATTTTTACTTAGGGCCAAAATATTTGTGGTTTTATCATAATTGTATTATTGAATTACAGTTTAATTCTTTCAGTATCAGGACAAATATGTAACATGATTTAAACTCGTTTAAATTTATGAGATTTATGTTATATCTTAGCACAGGGAAAAATATGTATCCTGGGATGGGGAGATGGCTTAGTGGCTCAAGTCCTTGGCAGTCATGAATACCTAAGTAAAAGCTAGAAGCAAATATGTAATTTCTGAAATGGGGATGCAATGCAGGAGGTTCTTAGGGCTTGCTGGATAGCTAGTGTTGCAAATCAGTAAGCTATAGGTTCAGTGTGAAATCCTGACTCGAAAACTAAAGTGAAAAGTGAGAAAGATACTGACATAAACCTCTGAACGCCCAATGAACCCTTATGAAAACAAATATGCACTCACACACAAGCCACACCACATACACTTGAAGAAATATTCATCATATTCTTGTTAGGAGGAGTGTTCTACACATCCTTCAGATCAAGCTAGCTGATAGTACTACCCAAGACTTCTACTTCACTTAAAATAAATGTCATGTCCAGATGTGGGGTTGTTCTTTATGTAACTAAATGAGGGATTGAGAACAATTTGTTAATAGTATAATGTTTCTGAACATACAATATCAAAAAAAAAAATTTCAAAATCAAGCACTTAATGAAACTAAGGCATTTCTGGCATCACTTGCCTGGGTAGCATCACACAACTTCAATGAAGCCATGGTTCTGAACATAGATGTGCACATGCCATCATGCCACACTTAAAATTTGAATACTGCTGCAAAAACTTAGATTTGAGACTATTGTATATTATGAATTGCAATATTTTAGTATACCTAATGAAGTCTTTTGCTCTTATAGACATATAATGGCTTAATTTCAGAAAACAATGGCTTTTAGTATTTTTTTTTATCCAACACTACTCAGGATATACCTAATTGGTGTTATATTTGTTACCTTTGTATGGCATCGTACTAGATATTTTATTTTGTTTTTTACAATATCTTTATTTATGTAAGAGAGAGAAAGTGAGAGAGGGTATGGGTATGCCAGGGCCTTCTGCCACTGCATACAAACTCTAGACACATGGGCCACTTTGTGTATCTGGCCTTATGTTAGTGCTGGAGAATCAAATCTGGGCTGACAGGCTTTGAAAGAAAGCACCTTTATCAACTGAACTATCTCTCCAGCCCTATTTTATTTTTAAAATTGCTGTTTGAGTTAATGATAAGTTGCATTTAAAATATCATTAAATGAGTGTTGGCTTGGAATTAGGACAGAATTTCAACAATTTCTGAGATAGCCTTATACATATTTTGTCATTATAGTATGTATTTATGCAAAAAAAATCTCAGAATTGTTGGTGATAAAATAAAAATATTAATCAATTCTGAAAAATGTTAAAAATACTCTGTATCTGGCAATATCAAAAATCAGCTAAGATTTAATTCAGCCCATTCTCATTAGTATGCAGTTTTCTTTCCTCATTAACAAATGTACAACAAAATCATATGCACACCAAAGAATAAATTTAAGGTAATTATGATTTATTATCAGCAAATATTTGATTATACATATATACCCAGAATCACATAAAAATTTCTCAGGTTGGGCTGGAGAGATGGCTTAGCAGTTAAGTGCTTGCCTGTGAAGCCTAAGGACCCTGGTTCGAGGCTCAGTTCCCCAGGTGCCACGTTAGCCAGATGCACAAGGGGGCACACGCGTCTGGAGTTCGTTTGCAGAGGCTGGAAGCCCTGGCGCGCCCATTCTCTCTGTCTCCCTCTGTCTTTCTCTCTGTGTCTGTCACTCTCAAATAAATAAATAAAAAATTTAAAAAAAAATTCTCAGGTTGAAAGGGGTCACTAGTAGAAAAAGATTAAGAAACCTAGTTCTATATCCTCTATATTATTCTGTCCAGTTGGTTTTTTTTTTTTCATTATTTAGAAATAGTACTAAAGAATGTTTCCATTTTTCTATTTTTGGTTTTTTGAGGTACAGTGTCCTCTAGCTAAGAATGACTTGGAATTAGTCTCAGGGTAGCCTTCTACCTTTACCTCTCAAGTGTTGGGATTAAAAGTGTACACCACCACACCCAGCTCTGTTGTAATCTTTTGTATTTCTTTCAGTTTTGCTTCCTTTATTTTGAGATTGTTATTAGGAATAATATATACCATTGTTTTATCTTCTCAATAAGTTTCTTTTTCTTATGAACTGCAGGCATCATTACAAGTGAACATTATCTCTAGTAACATTTTTTGTCAGAGAGTCTGTTTTGTCTGGTATCAGTACAGTTTTCACAGTTTCCTTTTTGGTTTCTGTTTTCCTAGCATATCTGCTTGTCATCCTTTTATTCTCAACCTATGTGTGTCTTTAAATCTAAATCCAAATGCTCTTATTTGAATCTTTTAAAATTTAGTCTAGTAGCTTCTGCTCTTAGTTGAAATGATTAACCAACTTACATTTAATGTACTTATTATCTGGCCAAGTTACTTATGCCAATTTATCCCTTTTCCATTTATCTCATGTATTTAGTTCTCTCCCTACCTTACTGCCTTTCTTATACCAAAAAAAAAAAAAAAAATACTATCTAAGGTGACACTTTAATTTTTATTTCATTACTTGGTTAATAGTTTCTGATCACAAAAAATCTATCACAATCTATTTTAGAGTACTACTAATTTAATTAATTTAATATATAAATTTTGGTCTAATATAACCTTTCAGCACTTTGAGTATATTTTCCCATTGCCTTCTGTTTTCCATTATTTCTGATTAATAGTTATTAATATCACTGCTTTCCTATACAAGTCCTTACAGTTTAATAATTGCCATTTTTCTTTTTTAGAATCTTTATTTATATAGCTATTTGACAAGTCAGTAAAGTTATACATTCTTTTAATTCTTTTTAAAAATACTTTATTTGTTTGTTTACTTGAGAGAGAGAGAGAGAGAGAGAGAGAGAGAGGGAAAGAGCAAGCTAGAGAGAGACAGAGAATGTGTACGCCTATAGCTACTGCAAATGAACTCTAGACACATGCACCGCCTTGTGCATCGGGCTTACATGGATCCTGGGGAATTGAACCTGGGGCCTGAGGCTTCGCAGGCAAGTGCCTTAACTGGTAAGCCATCTCTCCAGCCCTCTTTCAATTCTTTTACTCACTTTATTTCTTTAAACATACTTATACTAGCAATTTTAAGATCTAGTCTGCCATATAACCTCACAATACATCCCTCAAAGAGACTGTTTCTATTAATTGCTTTTGTTCTTATTTGTGTAGAATTCTTTGCATGCCTCATAATTTTTCTTATTGAAGTATTTTTAAATAATATGCCAAAATAAATAAATAAACAATATGTTAAAGGAACATATAATGCTTAATTGTCCAACCCAGAGATTGTTTTTATTGTTTATTGCTTCTTTGTTTAATTACTTACCTGGACTAATGCTATAGTCTGTCACTCTTGCATCGACTCACATCTCTAACTTGATTTTAATTTTTAATCACTTAAAGATATTTTAAGGCCAGAATTATAAGGCTTGTTTTTGTGTCAGTATAGTTTGTTGATGAAGTAATTATTGACCAGAGGTTTTGCTTGCTTACATCGAGCCAATAGATTTCAGTCTTTTTCTGGTAGATCTGCAGATAAATTGAGGAAGATGTCTAACATTGCAACAGTTATACAAGCCTACCAGGGTTTACTTTTGAGCATATCTTCTTGTATCTTCTCTAAGAATGTCCAAAGTCTCATATTCATATGGGAATGAGTAGATAAGTAAAACTCCGGTGTCTTCTGAATTTGTGTAGTCTTCAGGATTAGAGAGTAATGTATGTGATTGATTATCAAGGCTTAATCTCTCTTCAAATTTCTTGTGAGTCTGCTAGTCTATGTCTTCCCCCTAGCAGAATCACATCTTGATGCTATCTGAGAAACTATCTTTCCTGGGACATATTTCAAAATCTGGTTAGCTACCTCTAGAAGTACTGTTGCTGATCTTTAGGACTTGTCTTGCCCTTTAGAAGAGGTGGAATGGAAGGTCAAAAGGATACCTGTGGGCTAGATGGCCTAGCAGTTAAGGCACTTGTCTGAGAAGCCTAAGTATCCTTGTTCAACTCTCCAGGTCCCACATAAGCCAGACGCACAGTGACACAAGCATGCAAGGTTGCACATGCACACAAGGGTGTGCATGCATCTGGAGTTCAATTGCAGTGGCTGAGGCCCTGGTGTGCCAATTCTTTCTCTCTTTCTCTCTCTGTCTCATAAAAATTCCCAGTCTGTTGAACTTGCCTCAATTTAAAAAAAGGAAAAGAAAAGGATGTCTGTGGCACAGTAGAAAGGGAATTTGGGCAGAGAGAGAAAGATGGAAGCAGACGATGGGAATCAAATACCCACCACAAATTGTACTTTAAAAGCCACAGAATGAATGATACTTAAATATCAGTATGCCAACTAAAAATAATTGGAAAATAAAGCAATAAAAAACTAAAACTGGGAATCATGGTTTGGATCAAAATTATCTCACTCAGCTACGATCGTCTTTATGAATATCAATAGTTGTTTTCTACATTTTTGGTGCAATGACCTTTAAGAAGGTATCCTTTCTTACAATTTGCACTAGTTTTCTAGGGCTTGCCATAAAAAAATTGCAGTGAGAGGGCTGGAGAGGGGACAAAAGAGGATAATGGTATGGGAATATAATCAAATCACAGTATGTTTATATATTAAAGTTCTCAATGAAAAATTACCATGAGTTATGATATAAAGCAAAAGAAATTTATTCTTTCACAGTTTTCAGGGCCAGAAGTCTGAAATCAAACATTAGCAGTGTTGGTGGCTTCCGGAAGCTCTGAAGGAGAATCTATTCCATGCCTCTCTTCTAGCTCCTGCTGGCTGCCAGAAATCCTTAGCATCAAAGATTTTCTCCAGTCTTTGTGTTCATCATCATATAGCACTCTTTCTGTGTGTCTATGTATTCAAACTTCCTATTTCATTCTGTTATAAAGACAGTTCTTACTAGATTTAGAACCTGCCCTAATCCAAAATAACTTCATTTCAACATTATGTCATCAAGAAACCTATTTCTAAATAAAATAACATTCTGAAGTTCTGATGTACATAAGTTTGGGGGTAGAGTCTTCTACCCAACATACCATTCATTATAAAATACTTCTTGAAACTAAGTATGGTCTCTTGTGAATTAGGTTATTGTTTTGTGTGTGGAAATCAGTTTGAAATGAATGGAAGAGTAAGATAATGCTATAAACAACTAGTTTATTGGATAGTTCCTTAACTTAAGACCATTCACATCTTCTTTTTCATTATTTTATTCACAGTTTTAAGTAAAAAAAATAGAGATCCATGAAGAGTAAAGGCCTGGCAGAGGCTCGCCCTGCTCAATTCTAATTTACATGTCTGTTTTTAATCTAGAGCCAAATAACTATCGGAGCATACATGGCCGGGCAGTAAATGGTAGCCAGTTGGGAAAGGATTACATCCAGCTGAAGAGTCTGTTGCAACCCATCCGGATTTACTCCAGAGCCAGCTTGTATGGCCCTAATATTGGGCGACCCAGGAAGAACGTCATTGCTCTTCTAGATGGGTAGGTCAGATTATTTAGCTGTCCTTGTAGTATTGCTCACTAAATAATGAAATAATTTATTTATATTTTTTTCTGGTTATTTTCAGCTTTAAGAATAAAGGACAAACTTTTGCACAGTGTCTTACTTCATTATGAATTAGGGATTCTTTATCAAACAATGGAAAAATTCATCTCTCTTGGCCATTCACAGTCATGAAAGTGTTGTATGATAGAGGAACAAATATCACATCCTCTAGAGTAGATTAAATAGGTCACATGGCTTGAAAGTACAACATTTAGTATTATAGTATTTCATAGCACCCTTTTATATTTTTTAATTAATTATTTATTTATTTGAGATTGACAGATAGACACAGAGAGAAAGAAGCAGATAGAGATAGACAGAGAAATGGCACGCCAGGGCCTCCAGCCACTGCATACGAACTCCAGACGCATGCGCCCCCTTGTGCATCTGGCTAATGTGGGTCCTGGGGAGTTGAGCCTCAAACTGGGGTCCTTAGGCTTCATTGGCAAGTGCTTTAACCACAAAGCCATCTCTCCAGCCCCTTTTATATTTTATATTTTTTGAATGTTGTAAAACACTACAAATATTTCAGATTAAAGTTTGAGCCAATATATTTAGTCATAATTATTCTGTAGAATTATGCTAGATTGAATTTATTTAATTTTGATTGAATCTGACAATCTTTTTCTAAGCTTTAGTACAAATGAGGCATGCTTTTAAATACTTTCTGGTTCAGTTTTGGTAGAGGGCCAGGCTCAAACTGGGTAGTGGAGAGGTTCATGCAGATTGGGTTGGAGGAAATGCCTGACCATGAATGTGTCACCATTGAAGAGATAGAATTAGAGTTAAAAGGAGCCATAGTGGTTTGCAGAAGGCTGAAGACAGACATATGCTTATTGAATGCAGGATCCCAAGTGGAAATGCCCTTAGAACAGGAAAAGCAGGTTATAAGAGACAGACGCTCATCTGGAGCATGGTGCTCCATGTTCTAAGGCATGCGTTATATGTGGCATCTTCTCAGAGTTTGGAATAGAAATGGTAGTTCCTACTAATTCAATGATGAGTAAGATGTTTTCCAGTAAAATGTATAGACCAAGTAAAGTTAGAGAAATGTTATGCAAGTATAAACAGATATAAAAAGAGAAAGGAAGTTTTGTCTGAGATATGGCTGTATTTCTTGATGGCTCTCGTGACTCCTTCCTTTTCCAATTAGTCTTAATCTGAGGTTGTGAAAATATCAGATATTACTTAAGGTTTTGAGAAGACAGAGGGGTTTACATTGTAACTACATCAACAAGGTGAAATTAAATATTAGGCATTTTTCTAGTTTATCTTCTCACTCTG
Source organism: Jaculus jaculus (assembly GCF_020740685.1). Classification (NCBI taxonomy): domain Eukaryota; kingdom Metazoa; phylum Chordata; class Mammalia; order Rodentia; family Dipodidae; genus Jaculus; species Jaculus jaculus. The sequence goes on from NC_059102.1 coordinate 37,157,593, forward strand.
GAGCAATTTCTTCCTTTTTTTAGTGTAAAATTTCATGCTATTAGATGGTATTGACAAATACATCTGTGGGTTTTCCTCTGCATAGTTTCACTGACCTTTAAAATTACTCTGTGTATATGAATGAGGGGGTTAGGATAGACATGAATGTGCTAATTTTATTTTTCTGTTATAATTAGATAACATGTGTTGCACTTTTCATATTTCATAGATCATTAGTCAAGCAAAGCTAATCACTCCATCATTTCTCTTTCTGACGATGCTTGTTGAGCAACTACTAAGTTCCAAAGAACTATTTCATGAACTGAGAGTAAGCAAAGACAGATACCATCTTTGCCTTCATGGCACACCCACCAAGGTAGGAGAGACACAGACATTATTCAGCTAAGCTTAAAACTAAGACAATACTAAGAAGAGGTATATGGTTGTATGAATGGCTATAACTGCTGTTGTTTAATCAGTTTAGGGAAATCTTAGAAGGGGTCCCTAAGGAAGTGACATATGGGCTTGAAAGATGACTTAACAGTTAATGCACTTGCCTGCAACATCTAATGACCAGATTTCATTCTCCTATTCCTACACAACACCCATAAAGTGGGGTGTGTGCATTAGGAGTTTATTTGTAGTGGCAGGAGGCTCTGGCATGCCCATTCTCTCTGTCTGTTTCCCTTCTATCTCTCTTTGCTTGCAAATAAATAAAAATAGTTTTTTTTTTAAGTAGTGACATATAAGAAGAGAGATTTTTAATGTATAACCTAAAGAAGCATTAGGGGAGGCTGCAGAGGTAGCTTGCCTGGGAAGCCTAAGGACCCAGGTTCGATTCCCCAATACACACATAAAACAAATGTGCAAGGTGGAACATTCATCTGGAGTTCCTTTGCAGTAATTAGAGGCATGCCCATTCTCTGTACATGTATCTGCCTCTTTCTCTCTATCTGTCTTAAGTAAATAGATGATAGATAGATAATAGACAGATAGATAGATAGATAGATAGATAGATAGATAGATAAAGAGGATTAGGAGCTGACTGCTTATTACATAATAAAAAGCATATACAATGACCCTAAGAATAAAAAATGGGTAGAAAGGCTAAGGAAAGATAAAGAACCAAGAGAGGTGTTGATAAGGACTTACAATAAAAGAAGTACTTATAATTTCTTCTAAGAACATTCAAGATATCATTGAAAATTTTAAACTGGGAAAGGAAACAATTTGATTTATTATAGTAAAAGTATATTATATTCTCTATACTCTGAAAAATGAGTTGAAGAGAAAGCATGAAATTGTTTAAGATGGTTACTGCAGTAATAGAGAAGAATGGTGGTGACCTGGACTAGGGTGCCAATAGAATATTGTTGGAAGTAGAATCCATAGAGTATGGTGACATATTGGCTATTTTATACTGATGTAACATAGGGACATATAGGTAATTAGGTAGATGCTAATGTCATTAAAATGAGAAGATAGGACTAATTGGTCTGGGAATAAAATTGTGGCTTTGATTTCCATGCTAAATACAGAGATCAAGAATATGTAATATGAGCGAAAGGATCAAGTTCTCTGTATATTAATATATTAGTCTTGAAAGTTATTAGCATGAAAGTGAAATTCATAGCATGGGAATAGAGGAGATAAGGTAGAGTAAAGAAATAGCAGAGGCTTAGGAGAAAACCTGAGGAACTTGCCTGCTTGGAGATACAAGGAAAGAGGACTACCCTCAGTGGCAAGAGGAAAATCAAGTGAGGCACTGGATATAAAAGAAACTTTTGAATAAGGAGAGTATTACAAGAAAATCAGGAAGTCAACTCATAGAAGGACAGAGAAGAACCTTTGTAACTGGTGACACAAAGGTTGTTTTTGACCTTGAGAAACAGCTCAGAGGAGTATAAACTGAAATTGAATTGTAAATGTTTGAAGAGTGAGTGGATGCTGAGGAATTGTGAACAATAATATAGACAACACTCAGGAGAATGTTCACAGTGAAGAAAACCAGAAAACTAAAGGGAGATGTGTAATGAAGAGTGATGATGATATTCTCCACTGTTAATAGGGAGCAGAGTAGGACAAATTTATAAATTGAGGCATACCCAGGAGAGAAAAGCCACTGAGAAGTCCTTTAAATTACAAAAAATGGAATCAGGGCAATTGAACTGCATTAAGTTGGAGGCATATCCTCCAGAGTAATATTTTATTTATTTATTTAATAAATATGTTAAATAACTGTATGAATTATGCTAATAATTTGAATATTAATAATTATACTATATATTTATTTATTTAAAAAACAAATAGTTTTCTATGTAAGAGACTTATAAAGTCTTACATAGGAGACCTGCCCACTTCACTAAGTATAATTAGGACACTAGTTTGTGTACATGATGCAAATATGAATGCATACAAGTGGATATATTAGGGATAAATTGAGAAATTTGGATACAATAATAAACAAAGGTGAAAAAAATGAGCCTGTGTTATTATTTGTCCATGAAAATCCATGCTCCCCACTTATGTGGTGAAGGCTTGATCCCTAGTGGATGAAGTGCCAGAAACTTTAGAAGATAAGGTCTAGCTGAAGGAAGTCAATCATAAGAGGGGTGGTGGAGGAGACATATCCTTGAGGGATGTATCTTGTCCTGGCTCCTTCCCTTCTCTTTTTGTTTCCTGAACACCATGATATTCTGCCTTGCCTCAGGCACAAACAATGGAGCCAACCAACTTTGGGCTGAAACCATGAACCCAAGTAAATCTTTTCTGTTTTGAATTTTCTCCTAAGTATTTGGCATAGCGACAGAAAGTCTGCTAAATACAACAGGTAACCTGTGTGCCACATGGCAAGGAATGGCCTCCATTTCTTCCACCTAGGACTCAAAGGAGTAGAGAAAAATATCTTAGGACAAGGAAAGATGGGTGAACATTTTTTTCTTTTATTTGTCAAAAAAGAAGAGCTTTTAAATATATGTAAATAGGCAGTGAAATATAAATAGAAACACATAAACATCCCAGAAACTTGAATTAACAATAACAAAAATGTTAGCACTAGAGACTTCCGGTTAAGATGGCGGCGTAGGTACCACGCCAAAACAGCCTGGGGGGGGAAGACCAAAATAAACTCAGCAAAATACACACTTTTACTAAAAAGTGAGGTGTATAGGAAGTTGAGGCGGCAGCGGAGAAGTGGAAGAGTTATAGAGCATCCAGAGCCTGCACAGGCGGGAACAGCGGCTCCGGGCCGCTCAACTACCCGCCGCAACCGCGGAGCGGCAGAAAACCGCCGGACTCTCGGCTCGAGCCGCAGGACAAGCCAGGTGCGGGATTTTCCCCTCACACCGCGCTCTCCGCAACTCGGGAAACGTGAGGGGAGAGCGGCAGCAAGCAACGGAGGGGGGAGCAGACCGCGAGGTAAAAACACGCGTGGAACAGCGATATAACCAGAGCAGCCGCGGCTCCCTCCCCTCACCCGCCGCCTGAACCCAGCTCCAGCGAACACAGCAGCGGCCCGGGACCTGGCCACGCCAACTTGGGCTGACGGCGGGACCCAAGCAGGAGCAGAATTCGGCAGCAACTTCAGCGGCTCCAGCACCGGTACCAGTGGCCCCAGCAACAGCGGACCCAGGAGCGACTTCGGGGTGAGCAGCACCAGTGGACACGGCAACGGCAGCTTCAGCAGCGGTGGGGGCTCCGGGGGAGGCAGCTATAACAGCTGCAGAGGCGGCAGCAGCGGCTCAGTTTGCCCCGTAGGAAAAGCAAGTGCCCAGCTCCAGAAATCAGAAAAGCAGCCCGACGACCCAGGCAGCAACTTGACTGAGACCACAATCACCCAAGGTAACTGGGATTGCACCAGGGAAGGGTCTCACTTGGTCACAAGCTGACTTGGATACCTCAACAGACCAGAAATCTAAACCTCTTTGTTGATAGAGGATCTGGTCATTATAATAACTACTCTTGCATACATACTCGGGGCTGTTTTTGATGGAATGGGTACAGTGTTTAGTTAAATTTTAGAATCTACCAGTATATTATTCCACTCAGCCTGCTTGAATCCTCCTATAGCAGGGAAACTCAACCCCTAAGAACATCTTTGTAGATACTCTGAAAGTCTTAAGAGCCACACCTAATACCTTAAGGTCCTACCCTGAAAATATATTACACCAAATCAATTGATACAGCTAAGAATACACAGCTAGCTAGAAAATCCAAGCATTAACTTAATCCAAGATGCAAAAATATATACATTATAACACAAGAAACACTAAAAAGCAAGACGATATAAATTCACCTAAAAGTATTAATGCATCAGAAATGTCCTCCAGTGAGAAAGAGTTAGAGGAAATGCCTGAGAAAGAGTTCAAAAGAATAATTATAAATATGTTCAAAGAGGTCAAAGAACACATGAAAACAATCAAAGAAGAAATCAAAGAGGAAATCAAAGAGGAAATCAAAGGAATCAAAGAAGAGGCAGGACACCAATTTAATGAAATAAAGAAGGCAATACAAGACATAAATAGAGAAATAGAAATAATAAAGAAAAACCAGTCAGAATTACTAGCAATGAAGAACACAGTTAATGAAATAAAAAACTCTGTAGAAAATCTCACCAGTAGGATGGATGAGGGAGAAGACAGAATATCTAAGCTAGAAGATCAGGTGGCAGACCTAATGCAGTCCAACAAAGAGAAAGACAAACTTATAGAAAAGTATGAGTGGGAATTTCAAGATATTCGGGACACTATGAAAAGATCCAATATAAGAATTCAGGGCATAGTAGAAGGAGAAGAATTCCACTCCAGAGGCATAGTAGGCATCTTCAACAAAATCATAGAGGAAAATTTTCCCCAAATTGGGAAAGAGGTGCCAATACAGATACAGGAAGCCTTTAGAACCCCAGCCAGACAAAACCCAGAAAGAAACTCTCCTCGCCACATTATACTCAAACTTCCAAACACACAAACCAAAGAAAAAATATTGAAAGCAGTTAGAGAGAAAAATCAAGTTACCTACAAAAGCAAGCCCATCAGGATTACAGCAGATTATTCAACACAAACTTTTAAAGCCAGAAGGGCCTGGAGTGATATATTCCAAGTTCTGAAAGATAACAACTGTCAACCAAGGTTACTTTATCCTGCAAAGTTATCCATCCAAATAGATGGAGAAATAAAGACATTCCATGACAAAAGCAGGTTAAAGGAATATCTGAAGACAAAACCAGCTCTACAGAAAATACTTGATAGAATCCTCCATGCTGAACAAAAGGAAAAGCACACATATAAGGAACCTAGAAAAAACCAGCCATACTCAAATACCAGTTAACAGAAGAGAGCACAGGTAGAACAAGTAACACACACACACACACACAAATGGCAAACATAAATACACACCTTTCAATAATATCTCTTAATATCAACGGTCTCAATGCCCCAACGAAAAGACATAGATTTGCAGACTGGGTTAAAAAGCAGGATCCTACAATCTGTTGTCTTCAAGAAACTCACCTTTCTACAAAGGATAGACATTATCTTAGGGTGAAAGGTTGGAAGACGGTGTTTCAAGCAAATGGGCCTAGAAAACAAGCAGGGGTTGCTATCCTAATATCAGACAGGGTGGACTTTAGTCCGAAGTTAGTCAAAAAAGATAAGGAAGGTCACTTTATATTGATTAAGGGCACACTCCAACAGGAGGACATTACAATCCTAAACATATATGCACCTAACATGGGGGCTCCCAAATTCGTCAAACAAACACTATTAGAACTAAGGTCACAGATAACACCAAACACGGTGGTGGTGGGTGACTTTAACACCCCACTCTCATCAATTGACAGGTCATCCAGGGAAAGAATAAACAGAGAGGCATCTGGACTAAATGAGGTCATAGAAGATATGGACCTAACAGATATATACAGGACATTTCATCCAAAGGCTGCAGAATATACATTCTTTTCAGCAGCACATGGAACATTCTCTAAAATAGACCATATATTAGGACACAAAGCAAATCTTAACAAATTCAGGAAAATTGAAATAATTCCTTGCATTCTATCTGACCACAATGGAATTAAACTACAAATCAGTAGCAAGAAAGGCTACAGAGCATACACAAAATCATGGAAGCTAAACAATACACTACTAAATGATGAGTGGGTCAATGAAGAAATCAAAAAGGAAATCAAAAAATTTATAGAGTCAAATGATAATGAGAACACAACATACCAAAATCTCTGGGACACAATGAAGGCAGTTCTAAGAGGTAAATTTATAGCCTTAAGTGCCTATATTAAGAAATTAGAAAGGTCGCAAGTAAACGACCTAATGCTTCGCCTTAAAGCCTTGGAAAAAGAAGAACAAGGCAAACCAAAAAGTAGTAGACGGGAAGAAATAATAAAGATTAGGGCAGAAATTAATGAAATAGAAACAAAAAGAACAATCCAAAGAATTAATGAAACAAAGAGTTGGTTCTTTGAAAGGATAAACAAGATTGATAAACCCTTAGCAAATCTGACCAAAAGAAAGAGAGAAGAGACACAAATTAATAAAATCAGAGATGAACAAGGTAACATCACAACAGATTCCAGAGAAATTCAAAAAATTATAGGGACATACTATAAAAGCATATACTCCACAAAGTATGAAAATCTGAAAGAAATGGATGATTTCCTTAATCTATATGACCTACCTAAATTAAATCAAAATGAGATTAATCACTTAAATAGACCTATAACAAACATGGAGATCCGAGCAGTTATCAATAATCTCCCAACTAAAAAAAGCCCAGGCCCGGATGGATTCACTGCTGAATTTTACCAGACTTTTAAGGAAGAGCTAACACCATTGCTTCTTAAGCTTTTCCAAAATAGAAAAAGAAGGAATCCTACCAAACTCCTTCTATGAGGCCAGCATCACCCTGATACCAAAACCAGGCAAAGATAGAACAAAAAAAGAAAATTACAGACCAATCTCCCTCATGAACATAGATGCAAAAATTCTCAACAAAATCTTGGCAAACAGAATACAATAGTATATCAAAAAGATCATTCACCCTGACCAAGTAGGCTTTATCCCAGAGATGCAGGGATGGTTCAACATACGCAAATCTATAAATGTAATACATTACATAAATGGGTTGAAGGACAAAAACCACATGATCATCTCATTAGATGCAGAGAAAGCATTTGACAAAATCCAACATCCCTTCATGATAAAAGTCCTACAGAGACTGGGAATAGAAGGAACATATCTCAATATAATAAAGGCTATTTATGACAAACCTACAGCCAACATATTACTAAATGGGGAAAAACTGGAAGCTTTTCCACTAAAATCAGGAACAAGACAAGGGTGTCCACTGTCTCCACTTCTATTTAATATAGTTTTGGAAGTCTTAGCCATAGCAATAAGGCAAGAGACACACATAAAAGGGATACAAATTGGAAAGGAAGAAATCAAGTTATCACTATTTGCAGATGACATGATTCTATACATAAAGGACCCTAAAGACTCTACTAGCAAGCTGTTAGAGCTAATCAAAACCTACAGCAATGTAGCAGGATACAAAATAAATACACAGAAATCAGTAGCCTTCATATATGCTAACAACAAACACACAGAGGATGAAATCAGAGAATCACTCCCATTCACAATTGCATCAAAAAAAATAAAATACCTTGGAATAAACCTAACTAAGGAAGTAAAGAATCTATACAATGAGAACTTTAAGACACTCAAGCGAGAAATTGCAGAAGACACTAGAAAGTGGAGAAACATCCCTTGTTCCTGGCTTGGAAGAATCAATATCGTGAAAATGGCAATCTTACCTAAAGCAATCTACACATTTAATGCAATCCCTATCAAAATTCCAAAGGCTTTCTTCATGGAAATAGAAAAAACAATCCAAAAATTCATTTGGAATCATAAAAAACCTCGAATATCTACAATAATACTGAGCAACAAAAAAGAGGCTGGTGGTATCACCATACCTGATTTTACCCTATACTACAGAGCCATAGTAACAAAAACAGCATGGTACTGGCACAAAAACAGACATGTAGATCAGTGGAACAGAATAGAGGACCCAGATGTAAGCCCAAGTAGCTATAGCCACCTGATATTCGATAAAAATGCCAAAAATACTCATTGGAGAAGAGACAGCCTCTTCAGCAAATGGTGTTTTGAAAACTGGATAAATATCTGCAGAAGGATGAAAATAGATTCTTCTCTCTCGCCATGCACAAGAATTAAGTCCAAATGGATTAAAGACCTTAACATCAGACCGGAAACTTTGAAACTGCTAGAGGAAAAAGTAGGGGAAACCCTCCAACATATTGGTCTTGGCAAAGACTTTCTAAATACAACCCCAATTGCTCAGGCAATAAAACCACAGATTAACCACTGGGACCTAATGAAATTACAAAGATTTTGCACCGCAAAGGACACAGTGAAAAAAGCAAAGAGGCAACCTACAGAATGGGAAAAAATCTTCGCCAGCTATATATCTGATAAAGGATTAATATCTAGGATATACAAAGAACTCAAAAAGTTAAATAATAAGGAATCAAACAGGCCAATCAAAAAATGGGCTAAGGAGCTAAATAGAGAGTTCTCAAAGGAAGAAATACGAATGGCATATAAGCACCTAAAAAAAATGTTCTACGTCACTAGTCATCAGGGAAATGCAGATTAAAACTACATTGAGATTCCATCTCACTCCTGTCAGATTGGCCACCATCATGAAAACAAATGATCATAAATGTTGGCGGGGATGTGGAAAAAAAGGAACCCTTCTTCACTGCTGGTGGGAATGCAATCTGGTCCAGCCATTGTGGAAAACAGTGTGGAGGTTCCTAAAGCAGCTAGAGATTGATCTACCATATGACCCAGCTATAGCACTCCTAGGCATATATCCAAAGGACTCATCTCATTTCCTTAGAAGTACATGCTCAACCATGTTTATTGCTGCTCAATTTATAATAGCTGGGAAATGGAACCAGCCTAGATGTCCCTCAACAGATGAGTGGATAATGAAGATGTGGTACATTTATACAATGGAGTTCTACTCAGCGGTAAAGAAAAATGAAGTTATGAAATTTGCAGAAAAATGGATGGACCTGGAAAGTATTATACTAAGTCAGGTAACCCAGGCCCAGAAAGCCAAGCGCCACATGTTCTCCCTCATATGGGGATCCTAGCTACAGATGACTGGGCTTCTGTGTGAGAATGAAAATACTTAGTAGCAGAGGCCAGTAAGTTGAAAAGGAGACATAAAGGGTGGAGAAAGGAAGGGAAGAGGATACTTAAATGGTTGATATTGTATATATGTAATTACAATGATTGTAATGGGGAGGTAATATGATTGAGAATGGAATTTCAAACGGGAAAGTGTGGGGGTGGGGAGGGAGGGAATTTCCATGGGATATATTTTATAATCATGGAAAATGTTAATAAAAATTAAAAAAAAAAAAATGTTAGCACTATAAATTACCAGTTCTCTTGGCTTAACATATATGATTTACATAGATGTGATCATTGTATATGCATAATTTTGAGTTCTGCATTTTTTACTCATTGCTTCATATACCCCTTTCCTTATTGCTGCATAGTTCGCATATTTGTCATTCTTAGCAGAAATAAAAGATTCCATTGCATTAATGTACTAAAATCTGCCTAAGGTTCTTCCACTATTGGGAATTTGAGCTGCTTCCAGTTTTTGCCTATAATATAGCACAACTATAAACATCTTCATACAAGTAAGGGATTTTTCTGTTTCTTTTGAATTATAACTTTGGGCTATATTCCAAAAAGTTGTGTTTGTGCATCAAAATATGTTAATTTTTATGGCTTTTATATTTGCTTTCAAATTTCTTTTCAGAATAATTTCACCATGGTGGATAGCAGTGTGTTAGTGTGATATTTTTTCCTCCCAATATCACACAGCAATGAGCACTGTCA